>NW_026055783.1:0-600000 GCF_023758015.1 Alternaria viburni
CTTTACTAAGAAGTAGAAATCTATAAGCTCTAAAACTAGAAAGTTAGAAAACTTAGACTTCTAAGTATTTATATATTTAATATCTAGAAGATTAGAATTAATCTTTTTCTAAATACCTTTCTTATTATAGTATTACTTAAGAAGTGTAAACTAGGTATTCTAGTTAAATTACTTCTTAAGAAGTACACCTATAGCTATAATAGCTATATTATAATTACTTATATTTATAGAGTTAGAGTATAGAATTAATATAAAAATATAGAAAAGTAAGTAGTAAGTAAGTAATTACGTAAAAGAAGTTCTAATTATAGAATATTTAGAGAGAGTAAAGTAGAAATAAGATTAACTAATCTATTTTCTAGTAAGCTTTAATACGTAGTAGAAATTAGTTCTATAATTAAGTAGCTAGGCTTATAACTATTAGAGCTAGAGATAATTAATAATTAGAGATAATTAAGTATATTATAATTAATCTACTATAAAAGAAAATTAGAATAAAATCTCTAGCTATATACCTAAGAGCTAAGCAATTACGTGTCTATAATTAAGTAATTATAACTACTCTCTAACTTTAATATCTTCTTATAGAAAAGAAAAAGTATAGTAGTTATCTAAAAATAATCTAAGAAGATAGATAACTATTAGTAGATTAGAATTAGATCTATATAAAAAGTAGTATTTATAATAATACTCTTCTAGACTTATAGTTAAGATTACTCTATTTCTATCTTAGTATATATTCTACGCTTATCTATTTTTTAAGTTACTCTAAGCGCGCTAGTAGACTACCTACTTAAAGTAGAGAATATAGATAGAATACTCTTATAATTATTAGTATACTACTTATTAGCTATAGTAGAAGACTACCTAGATACGTACTATAAAGTATATTAACTAGTTTATAGGTTAGAACACTTTCTATATATATACTATAGTTAAGAATATTATCTATTTAAAGAGAACGTAGCTATTATAGACTAGAAGTAAGATATAAAAAGTAGTAAAGATAATAATTATAGTCTTAGTAAGCCTTAAAACACTTCTTATAGTATAGCTATATAGTTAGTAATAAACTAAGTAGCTCTCTAATATAGATATACACTTTTATATCTATCTAAAATAAATATATCTAAACTTATAGTAGTATTATATTCTAGAATATAGTAGAAGATATATTTAAGAATTATAATATTATTTTTTTAAATAGATAGTTTTTCTTTCTAATATTTTTTTTACTCTCTTTATCTCTACTAGTTTACCTAAAATATTTAGTATTAAGTAGGCTTATATATAATATATACTAGCGCTTTATATCTACTTACGCGCTTAGTAACTAGCCTTAGTAGTTAACTAGATCTTCTTTAGCTATAATAGCTTTATAATTATACTTCTAATTAATATAATAAGCTTATAATATATATAAGCTTTAAAAGATCTATATTAAAGATAGTATTCTACTATAGCTTTATTAATTACACTATTAGTAGTCTAGAGCTACTATAAATTAGTTACTATTAGCGTAACTAGTACACTAAGATACTCTACTAGTAGGTATTATACGTAAGTATAGATAGCGTTAAACGTATACCTATCTTTAATTATATCTACTATAATAACTTAAAGCTTATATAATAATCTACTAGAAAGACTACTATAGTTATAATAGATTACTACTATATCTAAAGCTTAAGTTAGCTATTATTTTTATAAATTAAAGCGCTAGAGTTATATATATACCTTAAAGTAGTACTAACCTAAAAGTTATACTAGACTAGTTATAGAATAAGCTTTCTAGATAATAACTAGATCTTAACACTTAATAGTGTATCTTAGTATATATTATATAAGCTTTCTTTTAAGACTATAAATAGAGAATTAAAAGTTTTAGAGAAAGTGTTATAGAAGTAAAAGTAAGTAGAAGTAGATATTAGTTAACTAGAAGTAATTCTTCTCTTAAGTACTTATAGGTTAAAGAGGTAATTTCTAAAATATATAAGATTCTTATATAAGTTAAGTAAATATATAGCTCTAACTAATTCTAATTATCTTAGACTATTTTATAATAAAGAGTAAAGAATTAGAATAGCTAGATATAATAGACTAACGTTTTATAGTTAGAAGATATAGATAGACATAGAAAAAAAATAGATATACCTTAATCTAAGGTAATATACTTCTTTTAAATAGCTAGATATAGAGGTATATAAATCTTAACTAGCGCTATAGTAATTTATATAAATAGATTATTATTTACTATTCTTAAGAGTAGATTCTTACTATTATAGTAAACCTTAGAAAGCTAAGAATCTATTAATACACTAAATTATAATAGAGATAATTAGAACGTAGAGCTTATACTACTCTAGATAAGAGTAATAGTAGAATAGAAACTATTTATAATAAAACAAAAGTAAAATAGATATAATAAGATATAGGCTAGACTATATTTTAAGCTATATATACTATTAAATATAATATAGATTTAACTTATAATATAGTAGAACTTAAGCTATAAGAGTATAACTCTTATTCTATAAAATCTTTACTAGTAAGTACTTATATAGAATTATCTCTTTCTAACCTACTATAACTAAATTAGTAAGATATAAATATATCTAGTTTAGTATAATAAAATACTACTTATAATACTATAGGCAACACTATAGACGCTAATATAGATATAGGTATAGTTTATCTACTTACTTTTATCTATAACTTATAGAATAAAACCTTTAAGAAGAATAATAGTAGTAAAAGTAATAGTAAATATCTTTTAGATATAGAAGATAAGAACCTAGAAATAAAAGATAAAAACTTAGAGATAGAAGATAATAATAAAAAGATAAAAGATAATAATAGAAAGATAGAAGATAAAGACTTAAAGATAGAAGATAAAGAGATAGAAGATAATAACTTAGAGATAGAAGATAAAGAACTAGAGAAAGATATTAAAACTAATAATTTCTAGAATATAGAAAATAAGAACTTTATTAATAATAGTAAGAATAATAATTTCTTAGCTATAGATAATAAAGATTTTACTAACTCTAACTCTAACTCTAACTCTAACCTTAATAATAAGTCTAACTCTAGCTTTAATAACTTTAATAACTTTAATAACTTTAATAACTTTAATAATATAATTAATAATAATATTCTCTTAGAGAAGAAGATTAACTCTTACTCTATTTCTAATAGTAAGGTAGAAGATTTTAAATATAAATTATAAAAGACCTATAACTTTAGATATATTAAAAGCCTAGATAGAAAGCTAGAGAACTATAATAAGAATATAGATAATATACAAAAGGTTTTAGATAGTAATTATAATCTAACTATTATATATAAGAGCGTATATAGCTACGTAGTAGCTAATAATAAGTTTATAGAGATTCTAAATAGATTAAGTAAGTCTTACGTAATAGATACGCTATCTACTATAATAGACTTATATACTATAATTACTACTCTAAATAGAAATATCTCTAGTTATTCTATTATTACTACTAGAGATTTGTTTAACGCTTCTATTATAGATAAAAAGTAAATAGTAAACTACTACTTATAGTATAGTACTAATTCTAATAATAATACTTAGATATCTTTAGACTATAGTAAGTAGATAATAGTAGTTTTTAATAGTCTCTATCTATATTTAGATATATTAATTTACGCCTAGATTAGAGCTAAAAGTAAGATACTAGTTATATACTTCTATAACTTTAGAGCTATTAGTAAAGTTCTATATAATATTATCTAAGTTTATTACTTTAGTTATAGAGAGTATATTAAAGTACTATACACTAGTAATAGTAATAGAATAATACTAGACGTAGTAACTATCTACGCTATATTAAAAGTCTAAAAGAAAAGTATAGTATAGAATATAGTTATATATTTTAGCTATTCTAGTAATAGACGCGTAGTTAAGAAGTAGCTAGAAGAGATAACTAAGCTTATATAGTCTTAAAGTGTATATACTAGAAGTTATATTATACTTAAGCTTAGTAGTAGTGTTAGTAAATATTAGTAGATAATTACTAGTAGATATAATAGATACTACGCTAGTAGTAGTATCTATCTAGTAAGCTTAAACTTAATAATAGAAAACTAAGCTATAGATTATCTTTAACTAGTAGCGCGTTATCTAATATTAACTTAGAATCTAGCTTAAGTTCTAAAGCTAGAACTTTATAGTAAGATAATTACTATTCTTTATATCTAGATAGGTAAATTAAAGATAAGAATATCTTATACTACTTAGGTTCTAGTATAATAGCGTAGACCTATATATAGTATATTTATTCTAGATAGCGCTTTAGATAGTAATAGCTAGTAGAACTTAACTAGTAAATAGTAACTAGTTAAGCTAGATGTTAAGGTTAACGTAGTATTATAGAGAGTTTAGATATCTAGCGTAAATAAATACTAGAGTTAATCTTAAGCTAATCTAGAGTTAAATCTACTATAGTATTAATATAGATTAGTTATCTTTAGAATTATAATATACACTAACTACTTCTTTTTTAGTAAACTCTATAAATAGAGTTTAAACTATTCTTATTTAGAACTACTTATTTTTAATTAAATAGCTTCTTTACTAAGATAAACTATACTCTAATACTACTAGATTTAGTAGCTCTATAGGTACCTAGATAGTATTTAGATAATATTAGATACTTATTATAGACTAGCGTATATATTTAATATTTAAAATTTAATAGTTTATAAAATAAAATAAGTAATATAATAGTAGTATAAAGATATAATAGTAGTATTAGTAGTAATAAGAGCTAAGCTTAGAGAGTATAATAAGTACTATAGAATAAAATCTAAAGTAATTCTAAATAGAATAAAAACACTCTACTTACCTAGACTTTACTAGAAAAGAAGAAAGAGAAAAGAAGTAGTATTAACTAGATCTTTTAAGATATAACTACTGCGTAGGCTTTAGAGCGCTAGTTTTCTCTTTTACTTACTTACACTACGCGTTTATATTATCTTACTTCTATCTAAAGTTTTTTTACTTCTATCTAGTAATTTAGCTTACTTACGTAAGCGCTCTTACGCGTAGTAAGTTAATATAACACTTACGTTAGCTTACTACTATAGCTTTAAAATACTAACCTCTATAATTACTATAGTTCTATATAGCTAATAGAAGTACTACTTCTAGTCTACTAATTAAAGTATCTACTTTTATCTAGTATAAGTTAAGTATATATAGCTAGCTCTATAAGTAGAGTAATAATATTTCTTACTAGAACTTAGAGTAGTAGTACGCGCAAAACACTAACTCTCTATACTAAGATATAGTAAGTAATTAGCTAGTAGCTAATAGAATCTTAGAATAGAAGCTTTAATTAGCTAATTAAATTTTCTACTTTTAATACTTATTTAAATTCTAAAGCTTTATAAGTAAGATAACTTTAGTTTAACTTAAAGATAATTATAAGTTAGCTAATAGAGTAAGTATACTTACTAGTAAAGTAATAATATAACACTACCTAGGTATTAGCTTTAAAACTCTATTTAAGTAGACTATAAGAAGAACTAGAAGAATTCTATTCTTAAGCTTAGCTCTAATATCTAAATTATTATATTTATTCTTATAATATAAAAAAAAGAGACTTCTTTAAAGTAGTATTACTAGTATTTATCTAATTATCTACTTTAATCTTACTTATATAGAGTGTAGTAAGTTATATAGTAAAAAGAAAAGCTATAGAAAAGATAATAAAGCTTATTAATCTCTTACTATAATATACGTACTTTACACCTAGACATACTAATAACTAAGAGTAGTACCTAGGTAGTAGAGAGAAAAAGATATAGATAAGAAGAAGAGATTAACTACTATTAGAGCCTAGGCTTAAACTTTATACTATCTTAGGTATAGTAAAAATAGCTATAAATTAGGCTTTATAAACTACTAAGACTATTAGTAAGAATTAGTATATATATTTATATATATCTTATATATAGTAAGATATAAATCTTTAAAGCTATAATATAAAAGTACTATTTATTATATTTCTATCTTATCTATAAGTATATAAAAAGAGATAAGCTATTATAGTCTTCTAAGAGTATAAAAGAAATAAAAAGTAGCTTTTTCTCTATATTATAACTTAATAGTAGATCTATAAGTTATATAGTATTCTAAACTATTAGAAGCTTCTCTAATAGTATTTTAGAGTATAGTGCTTTCTACTATTAGTTCTAGTAGTATAGAAGAACTCTTATATTATAAAGATACGCTTTTACTACTTATCTAATACTCTATAACTAAGCTCTATATATATTCTTAGAAATTCTAGTAACTCTAGTAGAAGAGACTAAACTCTAGTAAAGTATAAGAGACTCTAAAGAATAATCTAACTTAAAGATATAAGTAAGACCTAACTATTAGAGAAAGATTACTAGCGCTAGAAGTATATATATTTTACTAGTACTATATAATAAGCACTAAAATTTAAATCTAAGCTTAAGATGCTTTAGTTTTTTATAATTACTAATAAGCTTTATATAGTATCTACGTAGAGGCTAGTATATAAATAAAAGAAACTTTAGAAACTATATATAGTGTAGAGAACTAGATATATATATAGAAGTTAGTAAGATAGAAAGTATAGTATAAAACTAAGCTACTTTCTAATTACTCTATCTATTAAAGTATACGCTTCTAAATATAAAAGTAGACTATTATATCTATTTAATTATAATAGAGATCTAAATATCTATAGGCGCTTTATAATACTATACTAGTAAGATAGCTTAGTATAAATTAATTACTCTGCGTATAATAAGAATAGATTACTTATCTTATAGAAAGTGTTTAATAGATAATATTAATATAAAGCTTACTCTTTTATAATAGTAATTAATATAAGTAAAATACTTTATAATAATCTATATAGAGAATATAGCTTCTATAATAGAATGCGCTAGTAGTAGTATAGATACCTATATAGCTACTACTTTAGTAATTATACTAGTAGTATTATAAGCTAATATATTAAAAGTAGACTAGTTAGTGTTAGAATAGAGTATAAAATCTATAACTATATCTAGAATCTTATATATAGCTACTACTAGAGAGATAGTATACTATATTCTAATACTATATACTATAGTATAATTCTAGCTCTAAATAGTTTACTAGACTTTAACTTCTTATAACTATAGTTCTATTAGCCTCTATATTATATAGCTAGGTATTACTAATAACTTTCTACTATTACTAATCTAGAGTTTAGTTATAGCTTTAATATAATAGATAGATACTTTCTTATACTAGAGTAAACTACGTGTAATAGATTATAAAGTTATTTTCTAGATCTAGAGATATAGAAGCTTTTTCTAGCCTTTATATAGTAGAGTAAAAAAGTAGATTCTAGGCTAGAATTACTAAATAGTTTTAGTAGAGTAGGCGTATTAGAGAATTTTATAAGTTTTAGGTAATTAGATAAGTAAAAAGCTAATAAGCTTATATTACTAGATACTATAAATACTATAGAGGTGTTAAGTAGCTCTATAATAGCTACGTAGAGAATAGAAGTCTTATAAGTAATATTATAGTAAAAGATATTCTTTAGAAACTAAAGAGTTTAAAGTATAGAAAGTAAAGAAGATAGAAGAGAAAATTATACTTAGAAAATGTTACACCTTTTAGAGTTATCTAGTTTATCTCTTTTATCTATTATAAGCTATCTAGGTATAATATTATCTACTAGTCTATTCTATATATACTTAATAAGTAAGAGACATATATTAGTATATAGAAATCTCTTTAGTAGAAATCTAAAGGCTCTATAGGCTTTAAAATAAAGATATAATACTAACTAGAAGAATTTTAAAGTTTATTTATTTCTCTCTATAGGTACCTATAGTATAAATCTATTATTAAGGTTCTAATATTAGAATCTATTAATAAAACTTTTTAGATTACGTATATAATTATAGAATATAGATACTATAATTTATAGCTATAAAATAGAGCCTATTATATATACGCTAGTGTTCTACTTACTAAGTAGATTATAATAGCTTATATTTACTTTTAGAGTAGTAGAGATAGTTATAAGCTTTTTTTATTTCTATTCTATATATCTATAAGAATTATATACTTTCTAAAGTTTTTATTATACTTATTCTTTTATACCTAAATACTTACTTTTCTTAGTCTAAGTAGATAGTGTAGAAATAACACTAAAGATATAAATTAATCTTAGAATACGTCTAAAGGTAGTGTAACTACTATAGTAGTAATTATTATTACTACTTATATAGTTACTATATTCTATAACTAGACCTTATCTACTTTTTAAGCTATATATATAGATTTAGGCCTAAAGGTACCTAGTTCTTAACTCTAGATTTAGTCTAGTTTATAGCTAATAACATTCTCTAGGTAATTATTATCTAGGTCTAGACTAATATTCTCTAGATTTTAGTATTAGGTTTTAGCTTTAGCGCGCGCTAGATTATAGAAGCTATATAATATATTTAGTAAGTAAGTAATAATATAAGATAAGTATATAATAGTTATACTACTAATAGTAGCTTTAGATCTTAGATTTATTACTTTATTATCTTACTAAAATTATAGTAAGACCTTACGCTATAGAGTAGAGTACTTTTAAAAAGTAAGCTATAGGCTATAAAATAGCTTTACGCGTAATTAGTACCTATATTATAATTATTATAGTATTTTTTATCTAAATTCTAGTATTAGTATATACTCTTTTAACTAGTTATATATCTTAATAAGTAGCTACGCTAGCCTTACTTCTTAGACTTCTATATCTAGTTTATATTCTTTACTATATACTTATTTAGATATATTAGATAATTAATATAGATATAAATTACGTATAATTTATATTAGGTACTCTTAGCGTAGTAATAGCTTTTATTAAGTAGCTTATAGTTAAATAGCTCTCTTAAATTAATATTTTTATTTAGTATATAATATTTTTTATTTTTCTTTTATATTAAGTAGAATATCTCTTTAATCTAGATAATATAGGTATAAAATATATAGGCGCGTAATAGAATTAGAACTTTTATTAATAACTAAGATATTATATTTTCTATACTATACTATCTAGAAATTCTTATAGTGTCTTATAAAAGTATATATCTTTCTACTAAGTATACTATAGTTATAGTCTTAAAAGAGTAATAATAAAAGATACTAGGCCTAATATAGGCAAGATTTAGAGATAAGCTAGCTTTACTAAGTAGAAGTAGTAATATAGTAAGAGGCTAGTAGAGCTAAACTATTAGAAAGAAAGAATAAGTTTTAAAAGCGTAGATAAGAAAAGTAGAGTAAGAAGAGCTAGTCTAAATAAGTATTCTAAGAATAATAATAAGCGTTCTAAAGCTCTTCTATAGTTTAGTTATAGGTTTAGCTAGTCTTAAGAACTAAAGTATAACCTAGAACCTACTATAGATACTATCTAAACGTATCTAAATCTACTATTATACACTATTTATATTTAGTGTTAATCTAGATATTAAGTAGAAGTAAAAGTTTAATTATATCTCTTTTAAAATAAAGCTACTAGACACTAAGCTTATAGTTAAAAAGAGTAGCTTACTCTACTTTCTTTTAGACTTCTTCTAATACTTTAATATTATAATAGTACTATATAATAGTAAAATAAGCTACTCTTAAGATTAGAGAAATACTATAACCTATAAGACTAAAGTATAATAACTTTACGTCTACGTAACTCTATTTTATAATATACTTAAAAATAAAAATATTAAAAAAGCTAGAATTTCTAGTCTAAAAGATAGACTATTAGCTTATAAAAAGAATTTATTTTTATATAAGTTAGCTTTTAGTTTTATATAAGTATTATTATATCTCTTTATTAATTAAAGCTACTATAGTAGCTAAGATATAAACACTAAGAAGTATAGATCTAAAGTATTAAAAGTTATTATAAAGAAGTATAGTATTAAATTAAGTGTTATTTTCTATTAAGGCTATAGCAATAATATATAGTAGTAGACTAATACTATTATTACGTAATATATCTATTATAATTATAGTATTAAGTACTTAGAAGATTTATAAAGTACTATATTAAACACTTTTAAGTCTTTTATAAACTACTTAAAGATAGTAATAGATAGTAAAAGTACTTATATTATTAAAGTAAATTATAATATTAGACTTTAAAGCGCTAAATAACTATAATAGCTAACTAATTATAGAAGTTATTATAATCTATAGCGTTAATATAAGTAATATTAGATAGAGAAAGTAATAATAGTATAGTAGATATAGTATAGTAATAGTAGAAAGTAAAGCCTAATAAGCTAAGGTAAAGTTATACGTCTTAAGAGAAATACTTATTAAAATAAGTATACTATCTTTTTAGATATTAATTCTTTACGTTAGAATAGCTAAGAAGTTTTTATATAGATAAGTATATCTCTAGATAAAACTACTATATCTACTAGTTATAATTATCTTATATATATTAAAGCTATTCTATATCTATTTACTTTCTAAGCTCTAAGACTATTCTAGGTATACGCTATATATATTACTACCTAAGGCTAGATATCTTCTTACTAAGATATTCTTATAGACTCTAAAGCTTATATAAATAAAATAGATTTTATAAAATACTAATATACTTTATATTAAGAGCTATACTTATTTTACACGTAAACGTATATAATATAGCTTATACACTATCTCTACTACTAACTAGTAATATAAAAGGCGCTAATAGTAGCTTCTCTTTCTATCTTACTAGATTAATATTAAAGTTATTAAATAAAATATCTTTTATTTTATCTTTTTATATTTCTACGCTATAGTAGTAATAAGATTAGTATACCTATTATTAAAAAGCTTATAGTAACTTTTATTATAGCTCTTATTATACTTAGATATTAGTTCTAAGTTAATAACCTTATTACTACTTTATAGAGAGAACTTAATACTCTAGTAGTATAAGTAGATTACTTTAATACTATTACCTCTAAAGCGTAGTACTAATTATTAAGTATAGGTAAGTACCTCTACTACTATAGTTTATAGTTTAGTCTTTTATAATAGATTTCTTAACTACTTCTATATATATAATATTATATTCTACTTTTCTAAATACTAGTACTATCTAATACTATCTTTATAGAATTAGGTACTAGTCTAGATAGTTATTTAGCTAAGTAAGCTCTTTACTATAATCTACTTACTTTTTATAGCTAAGTAGACTTTAACTATAATACTTATAACTATTTCTTATATTATATAAATATTTCTTTTCTTAATTAAGATACTTATATCTTCTATTATATTACTAACTATTATCTTTATTACAAAGCTTACTATTATTACTATCTATTTCTACTATTTTATATTTATTAGTAGCTTAGTTATAGACGTTTACTACTTCTTATAAGTAATATTACCTTCTATTTATTAGATATATAAATTAACTATCTAATAGTTTATAAGAGGTTTTACTATATTACTAGTCTATATATAGCGCGTCTAGACTATAGTTATAAAGAGCTCTTTCTTATATAGTACTAAGAGATAAGATTAGATATTTATTAGTTATAGTGTTATTAAAGATAGATACTTAAGCTTTTAGAAATAATCTTATAGCTAACTTTATATATCTATATTAGTAGCTATCTATAACTTCTAAAATATATAATTACTATATACGCAAAAGATACTTCTTATTAAATAATAGAGATTATAATTCTTAAACTTTTATAAAGTTTAAGTATATAACTTACTATCTATAAGTCTAAAGTATAAAGTAAAATAAAGTTATAGCTATTTATAAAGTGTATACTTATAGTTATTATATTATATCTTAGTAATATATAACGTAACTATCTAAGAGAGTAAGTAAGAGAGAAAGAGAAGATAGTAGAAAAGAGGTAGTAGCTTCTAACTTAAGAATATTAACGTTAATATAATAAAGGTATATATTATTACGCTTATCTTACTAAATTACCTACTACTAGAAGATATATTATCTCTTAGTAGCTAACTAGGTTTTAGAAAGCTATATAGTTATAAAATTAAGCTTAAAAATCTATTAGAGATATCTAGAAGTAGCTAATCTTAGTCTAATAGTATTTTACTAAGATAAGCTTAAAATTATTTATAATTTAATTAATTTTAGGTCTAAAATTAATATTAGTGTAAATATAAGCTAGAAATTAATATAAGAAGTAATATATATTATCTTTTTAAGTATAATTAATAGAGAGAATATACTAAGAGATTAGTATAAGATAGAAAAGTAATATATAGATAGCTATAGCTAGTGTAGTAAACTATTTAATCTTAGTAATCTTTAGATAGAACTCTATATTCTAATACTCTATACTAGAAGCTTATATATATCTCTATTATATATAGCGTAAAAATAATACCTTAGAACTTAGCTTATATAGAGTTTTATATTCTTTTAGTATATATTATATATACTACTATTCTATTATTATTACTATAAATCTAGGTTCTAATAGTAGTAATTATATTAGAGATAAAATTATCTTAATATTAATCTAATAAAGCTCTAAAAGACGTTAGAAGTTTAATATATACTACGTATTATAGTAAAGAATAAATTTTATTTATTTAATATATTTTAAACTACTTAAGATAAGTTAAATAAGAATATCTTATTACTTTACTAATAAGAGTATACTAAGAAACTCTCTTTAGCTTATATAGTCTGTTTTTTCTACGCTAGTTAACTATTATAACTCTATTATATAGTAGTTCTCTTCTAGAAGCTTCTATAGAGAGCTATTTAATAGTATAACTAGTAATATATTAGAGAATATATATAGTATTATAACTATATTATATTATAATTATTATAATTAGTATATTATAATATAATAATACCTCTATAAGGTTACTAAGTTTCTTATATAACTACGCTATAATAACTCTATCTTAAATAGCTTATTAAAGTTTATAGACTTAACTAATTAGCTATTATACTTCTATTCTATATTTATTAGTTTACTAGTTAGAAAGAAAGATAGAAGAGAATAGCTATAGCTAAGTAGAACTACCTAGGTATTATTATACAGGTTTCTTAGAAAAAGAAACTTAACTCTCTCTTAATTACGTAGATATATTTATTATAAATTATATTTATTCTTTTACTTATAAAGTAGAAGAATATAAAAACTATAATATAAAAATAGTATAGCTTTTATTTAAGGCCTATTAGTTACTTAGAAGATAGAAATAACTACTATTACTAAATAATTTCTCTCTAATATATATAACTAAAGTTTCTTTACAAAAAGTTCTTTTAGGCTTAAGTATAAATAATAGAGAAGAAGATAAATATAAAAGTAAAGTTAACGCTAAAACGCTAACGCCTCTATCTAGTAGAAGAGAAAGCTTCTTCTAAACACTATCTATACTTTAATATAAAGAAACTATATTCTCTCTTAAATACTATACTTACTACTAATCTTAAATATAAAGATTCTATACCTTTATAGCTTAACTATAGAGAACGTTTTCTATATTAATAAAGATATAAAGGCTATAGACGTCTCTAGTAGACTCTTTAATATACTAAGCTAGAGTAAGTAGCTAGTTATCTATTACTATAGAATATTACTTCTTAGCTAGATAACTCTTACTAGATATCTTAATAAATATTAGCTTTTTAATCTTAGACGTATATAAGTAGTTAATACTTATATTAGTAGTATAGTTAGTAATATTATCTTATAGAGTATCTTAGTTATTTATAGAAATCTAGTAGATAATATTATCTATATAGATACTAAGAGTAAAATACTTTAGATTATAGCACTTTAATAAGACTTTAAGCACTTTATCTATAGTACTTTATAAGAATCTAAAAATAGTTATCTAGTAGATATAGTTATACTCTGCGTTTTTTAGTATAGACTAATTAACTAGAAATTCTTTAAACTTCTATTACTTTTTAGTTACTCTATAATTATAAAAGTCTCTACTAAGTATAAAGTTTATCTTCTCTATCTAAAGAATAGCTACGTTATAAAATCTAGTATTATTCTAGTTATATATAGTAGTAAGAGTATTTAGAAATTTAAGTAAGTTCTTATAAAGTAGAGATATAATCTTATAACTCTTAATCTCTAATATAAACTTTAAAAGTTTTAAAATCTAGAAAGCTATCTAGCTTATTATATATTAGACCTAGTAGAAGTACTTTTAGAAAAGATCTACTATAACTATCTTAGATAGTAGCTCTATTATTAGAGCTACTATATCTATATTAGTAGTATTAAGATTATCTTATAGTTCTATAGTTTTTTAAGTAGATAATAATACTCTACTAGTAGAATATAATAATAGAGTAGGTAAATATAAGTAGCTAGCTCTACTATTATTCTAAGCTAAATAAGAATTCTATATAATATTCTTAGAGTTATTACTAGCTACTAAGCTTATAGATTTATTAAACTTATTATTATAAGCTACTAGACTTATAGACTTATAGCTCTTATTATATAAACTTATAGCCTTATAGCTCTTATTATATAAGCTAAACTCTAGAGTTTATATAGACTTTAAATATAAGCTATAGCTATCTAAGTCTTATAGTAGCTTAAAATTATCTAAAGAGCTTATAAAAATAGTTAGTATTAAGTCTTAACTAAAGTATAAATACTAATAATTTAGATTTAATAATAGTGTAATAGGCTATATAAAGAGATTATATATAGTTTATATATAAACTCTTAGAATAGAGAACCTCTAGTATAGCTAGTAATATAATAAGTCTACTAAAGTCTTAATAAATAATTATAAGCTACTAAAACGTAAGTATTAGTAGTAATAGAAAGAGAGTGCTATAAGTGCCTAGAGTTAGATAATTATAATATCTACTAAATAATAAAGAGAAACTAATATTCTTATATCTAGGTACTAGTAGATAATATAAACAAAAGGCCTAGTTTCTAAAAAGTTTCTAAGATACCTATATATATATTATAAGATAAACTATATACAAAGCTATAGATATCTAGCTAGTATACTATATTATCTTAGTTAGTACGTATAGTATAATAGCTCTTAGAGAGAAGTCTTATTACTTAGATTAGTAAAGAGTTATAGTAATTTAGGTAGATATAGAGTTAATAGCGTATAGATAGTAGTATAGATAGTATATATATATATATATAGTTTAGTCTATATAGTCTTAAAGTAGTGTATATAGATAAGTATAGATAACTTTAGAAGTATATATATATATAAATTAGTAGTAAATAGGTAAAAGAGTAGATTTACGTATAAATCTATATATATCTAGTTATTTTAGAGCTTTTAGAATAGCCTAATATTATATTCTTTTTAAATATCTTATAGCTATAATAGAGTTAGTAGAGATATAAGTCTAAATCTATCTTATTATAATATAAGATAAAGTAAAGCCTACCTCTATAGTAATCTTAAGATATTAATTATAATATAGTAGACACTATATAAGCGTATAGAATACGTATATAAGTATATTATATTAATAACTATAGTTATTCTTATCTATACCTAGATATCTAACTACTATTCTAAGTATAGCTATATATACTCTCTACTATAACTATATTTATATCTTTATAAACGTATCTTTATATAATATTCTCTTCTCTAGTATAATCTTTAGTACTTCTTTTATACTATATATTCTTATTATTACTATAGTTATAATTATACTTTCTTAAATACTTTATAGTAGTCTCTATATTTATACTTAAACTTTATAGTAAGTAATCTAGTTAATTTTTACTATAGTAAGAAGTCTCTATTAAGCTCTTATCTATTATTAGATCTTACTATATATCTTCTACGTAGGCTATAGCGTATACGTTATAACTACCTAGTTAGTTATAATATTATACTAATACGTTATATTTTATTTTAAAACCTAGCTAAATAAATATAGTATTTCTAAGAATATTAAGTCTATAGTCTATATTACACTAGTGTATAGCTAGATTCTAGTATAAAGAAATCTTTAATATTTTAAAAAAAGATATCTAGCTATACTTAAGAGTAGAAGATAGTGTAAAAATACTTAGAACTTAATTAATACTAAAATAAATATATAGTTTTACTATAATAGCTATTATTAGTAATAGATAGAAGGCTATAGAGTATTATAATTTATATAGTACTTAAGTAACTACTAAGATAAGGCTAGATATATATTTAGACTTATTAATATCTTTAGATTATTATTAAATTACTATCTTAAATAATACAATAGCAATTTTGTTACTTAATTAGGTAGTATATAACGCTGTTTTCTAACGCAAACTTACTATAAAACCTCTTTAATTATGTAGGCTATAGCTTACTTAAATACGTCTTTAGCTTTTCTATATTAGCTAGCGTAGGCGTAAGAGCTAATTTAGATATCTACTAGAAACGCTACAGCACGCTATAGCACGCCTATAATCTTACTTACTTATTTAAGTAATAGAAGTAGATATAAACTAAGTCTAAGGTTATCTTATCTATAGAGTATTAAAGGCTTTCTTCTTGCTATATTCTCTTTTGTATTATTATAACTTAAATTCTTATTCTATTACTTAGAGTCTATATATTCTATTTGTACTTACTATACCTCTTCTATAATACTTTGTTCTTACTAGCGTTGCGCAATATGCTATAGCTAGACACTAATTAGATAGACGTTAATAGACTTTCTAATATTAATAATAAGAGTAATAAGAATAAGGTATAGCTTTTACCTAATAAAGATTATCTGCCTAAGTACTACCTTTAATAACTAGAGATATTTAATAAATAAGAGTACGCAAAAGAAGACTATAAGAATAGTAGTACTTACTTACTTAATTATATAAAAGATTAGTAGAATTAGTATATCTCTCTTTTCTCTTAAATCTTACGCTAGACTATAGTCTAAGTTAAAGGCGTACTCTATTCTATCTAGAAAGTATAAACTTATCTTAGTGTAGATGCTAGACGTACCTAAACAAAGATTAGTATTATACTTACGTAACTATATCTATTACTACTTTATATACGTTCTTTAACTAGCTACTTAGCTAGTGTTAGAGAAAAGATAGTAGAAAACGTTAAGAGACTAAGTTAGCTAGTTCTTTAGGTATATATTAGAAGGTTTTCTACTTAGTGTACAAAAGAGTAACTAGTGTAAAACTAGATAGTAAAATAAACTAGAGCATGTATAAGGTATGTATAGCTAGGCTCTACTCTTAGTGTATTAGTATAAATGTTTAATATAATTAATAGGTACTAAGAAAGCTAGCGAAGAAATATAATCTAAAGAAAATTAGCTAGAATAAGGCCTATATATATATTAAGAACCTAGCGTAAGTGCTGTAAACAAATCTAGTAATAACTAAAAAGAGATACTCTTATAGACGCTATTAGATATAAGTCTAGCTTTACCTATAACTAGGTAGATTTATAGTAAATTAACTCTAGACTCTTCTTAGTTTCTACTACTAGTATATATAGGTAGCTCTACTACAGAATTCTAAAAGAGGCTCTTATTAGGTTTTATTAGAGTTTACCTTTAAATTTACAAAGAAGTTTCTTAGTATTAAAGACTTATACGTAGTTATTTAGTGCTAGAGCTTATATACTTACTAACTAGCCTCTTAGAAATACTTTCTCTCTCTCTAAGATTATATACAATATAACGCTTCTCTTTAGTCTACACGTTATTCTTCTTAGCCTACTCTTTAGTAATTAGGTATTTACTACTTTTAATCTAACCTCTCTAGAGAAACTTAGCTAACTAATAATTTTTTAAAACTATAATAAGCTTCTATTATACCTAAAATATACGCTAGATAATATTTTTATATTCTAGAAAGTAGTACAGACGCTATATAGTTAGAACATCTCTTCTAATAAGTCTTTTCTATACTCTACTCTTCTACTGTAGATCTAGACTCTAGATAAGATAATAGAATTTGCGTAAGTTATATATTCTTACTCTCTATAATATACTAGAGGTAAAGCGTTTAATAAGAATAGTAGGTTCTACTATCTATTCTATATAAGGTGCATAATAAAGGTTATAGAGCTAACGTAGTACGTAGGTAATATTAGTAAGGCTATATAGAACTTAATAATAGGCTATACTAGTATATTAATATTCTTAAAGCATTACCTCTTACAGCGTATTATAGTTAACACGTAGACTATTATATAAGGTATTTAGCTCTAGATAGCTTTTATATAAGCTACTTATACTATAAGCTATTTAATTAATTACTATTAGCTATAATACCTTATACAGAAGTAATCTACATTTATAGATAAAGACTCTTTTATTTATTCTCTACTTTATTAATAAGAGTAACTTAAACGTAAACTTTCTAATATAGTAAGATAGTCTAAGTATAAAGCGCTTATCTCTAAGATTAGTTAGAAGAGGTAGTATTAACAGCTTACTCTTTTTATAGAGATTAAGAAACACTAGAAGTTTAAATAGCTAGTGCGCGATATTAAGTAGTAGCTTACTAGCTTAGAATCTAAAAATAATCTAAAGCTTATTTATAATATTATACTTTCTACCTAAGAGAAATTAGCTAAATTAGTTTTATTAAAACTAGAAACTAATATAGAAGAAGAGATAGATAGGCGTAATAGAGCTATTTGCGCAGTTACTCTGTACTATAGTATTAAAGAAAAAGAAATAAACTAGATCTAGATATAAGAGTAGAAAATAAATGCTGCTTTACCTATTAAGAGCTAGCTAAATTACTAGAAAAAAGCGTTAGAAGCAGCTAAGGTTTTAGTGTATAAAAAGAAAAGGCTAAAAGTATATTTTCTTTACCTTAGTAATAAGGCACTACTATTAGTAGAGCGTATATAATCTTTTAGCACCTTAGGTAATTTAAGTAAGTATTTTAGACGTAAGCACTTAAGATACGTTAGAAGTAGAAAGAATCTTAGCTATAATCTTTATAAAGTACCTCTAGTAAATAAGATGTACCTATAGCAATATGCTATAACTATTTATAGCACTATATCTTCTAGAAATTACTAATACATAGTTAAGAAAGTTATTTATTATAAACTTATAGTAATTATAAAAAATAGTCTATTAGTTTATAAATAGGTACTAAAGAGAGGTGCAGCTTTAGCTTATATTTTATACTAGATTACTTAGAGTCTTCTAGAAGTATAATACTACTTATCTATTTAGTATATGCTACTTAAAGGTTAAGATAAAACCTTAACAAGTAGTAAGCTACTTATATTATTATTATTATTACTATTATTATTATAGTTATTATAGTTAAATACTATCTCTCTACGTACTTACTACTATATTATACTCTAGACAGAAGGTCTTATTACTCTTATTCTTCTTAAACACCTTATAACTATCTCTACTAATACTCTAGCACTATAGCTTTCTTATTAGATAGTTTATAAAGAGATAATTATTACACTAGATATATACGTTAACGCTAGAAGCTACGTAGTAAGCTAATAGTACCTAATTATAAGAGTATGCAGAAGCCTTATACTTAAAGTATAGATTCTAGGTATTACCTTAAGACGCTATGTACCTAGTGTTAGTATACTAACCTAGGTTCTAAGAAATTAGGCCTAAGATAAGTATAATAGGTAGCTATAGTAGTGTAAGACTATATCTATAGCCTAGACTAGCGTTGCTTAGAATAGAAGTAGTAGACTATAGGTTATTAGATAGGTAAATAGGCTTAGACGCTAAGATTAGAATCTCTATTTTACCTACGCAACCTAAAGTACTATCTAGAAAGCTTAAAGAAAACTATAGTAGTAAAAGAAAGTTATTATTATTCTTATTAATAGGTATAACTATCTTCTATTAAAGGCGCTTAGAAGCGTTAGTTGCCTATATAATAGTAACCTTACTACTATTTAACTTAAGGTAGTTAAAGTTAAAAGGCTCTTTAAATATAATACTAGATAGTAACTAGATCTATAAGATAGCGATATAAGTAAGACTAGGCGAGAAGTCCTTCTTTTTTCTAGAATTTAACACTATATAATTAATAGATATACCTTAGCTCTTATAAATAGTAATAGTATATATAATAGTTATTAGAAACTATATATAAGTATAATAGATAGTAGCCTTAACCTAATTACGCTTAACATAAAAGATAGAAATAAAAAAACGTCTACTCTTAGAATCTTTTACTAAGTAAGAGGCATTATCTTAGTTATAATTATTAAAGTTAATAAGTAGAGCTATAGAAAGGTTTTTTATTAAATTAGCGCTGTCTTTCTATATAATATCTTAAATAGTACCTATTAAGCTATTAAATAACTAACGCTCTATCTATAGGTTATTACAAAGTATAATATAGGTATTAATAGAAATAGAGATATTCTTATAAAGATTTCTAGCCTTATTAGTATTAGTATTCTCTATAGTAGTACTACCTATATAAGACGCGTTAATAAGTAAGACTAGGCGCTTAAGCTATTAAAGATAGTAGTAATTAAACGCCTTAATATTATTCTTAAGAGAATAGATACAAATAGCGTCTTTAAATAAAGCTACTTTATCTAAACTAAGCTTATTCTAGATATAAGTTGTTAAAAGAGTCTAATCTTACAGCGTAGCCTTACTAATATAAAGGTTATTAAGCGCGCAACAAAACCTCTAAGACTTAGTATTCTTACTTTATTATTACTTTACTACGTTAAGAGTAATAGTCTAATTAAAGAGATAATACAGCGCTTAACCTAATAGTTAATTAGAGTTCTACGTTCTTATAGTATTAAATAGACTTTTCTCTACAACTAGTAGTAACTAGTAGAAGTTACTAACTAAGATAATATTAACACTAGTAAATAGCAAGTCTTAGTTATAGAGTAAGATCTTATATAACTACTTTAAAATCTATATTAGGTATTATAAGAAGACTATAGACTTCTTATTAATAATAAAATAGTAGAGATAGTAGAGCTTATCTTAAAGAAAGCAAAGATTACCTAGAGATAGAGACTAGTAGGTCTTATTCTTAACTAGTAATTAGAGAAGAGAGTAAAGTATACTACTACTAAAGTTGTAAGCAGCTACACTAGTAGAAGCTATACAGAGAATTATAAATAGCGTACTAGCTTTCTTTATTATACACTTAACCTTAGCGTATATTAATATAATAATAGTAGTCTTACTAGTGTCTACTTTACTATTAATATAGAGAAGTAACTACTTTTTTATAAGTATAGTGCTTACACTATTAAAGTAATTAATAAAAGTGTTCTATAGTAACTTCTATTTAACCTTAAGTAGATAGTATAAAGTAACCTTACTAATATTACGTAAAGTTACTAGGTTATTAGCCTTTTATGTCTTCTACTAGTTATCTCTAAGTTTAGAATATATGTCTACGCACTTACTCTAGTTAATATAGTCTTCTAGATAATAGCTAAGTATATTAAATACGTCTATATTACTACTAGCGTAGTTAGATAAGTAGTAGATAAGCTTACTCTACTCTACATCTATATTATTTAGTGCATTCTTATCTAGATTAGGCTAAGTATTTTTATAAATAGATTTCTCTAGTTTAGGTAATAGATTATTAAAACTATTATTTAGGTAGTAGTAGTAAGCTTTACACTTTTTATAGGCCTTATAAAAGATTATATATAGCTTATTACTATTATAAATAGCTTAGATAAGCTTAAGATTATCTAGTTTATAGAAGAGGTAATAAAGTATTAGCTTTACTCTTATATAATCTTCTACATCTTTCTATAAGTAATAAGAGAAGTAATTAAGAATATAATTATAGCTATAGAGGTAAACGTTATAAGGCGTATAATACTTATATAATTATAGAAAGGTAAAGAAGCTAATATTCTTAAGATTAACTAGACGCTGCATGTAATACTCTAAGACAGAAAAACTATAGTAAGCTTTACCTTCTTTAATTTAGTATAGATAGGTATACTAATTAGAATAATAGAGATTAACTATAAGAAACTTCTGCAAGCCTTAAGAGAGCTTTAGACCTAGTAATATATAGTAGACCTTCTAAGAAGAGTAGTTACGCTCGCTAATAAGCTTATTTATTAGTTTAGTAACTATAGACTAGTAGAGGCAACTTTTATTAATAAAAGAGATAATAAGCTTAGCTATCTCTTAATAAGACATTAACGCTTTCTTCTACTTTACAGTATACTTAATAATGTACTTAATTATAGCTACTATACTAGTGTAGAGAGAGATATTAGTATTTACTTACTATGCTATAGTAGCTAGCTAGTTATACTTATTAAGGTAACTATTATTATAAGTAGAAAAGAACTACTTATATAACTATATAAAATGCTAGTTAACCTTAGCTTTATTATAAAGTTTATCTAGTAATAGAAACTAATACTTATCTACGCTAGTTACCTTATTCTTATAGAGATAGTATACTTTTATATACTTATAACCTTAGACGTAATTTATAGTAGAAGAGAGTGTTAACATCTTATTCTTAAGCTTAATACCTAGAGCCTAGATAGTAGAATTCTCTATAGCTAGACAAGTACTAGAATCTAGCTCTAGGTTAATAGTAGTAATATATATACTCTAGAACTTAGCAAAGACTTTACAGGCTTTCTTACTTAAGTTAAGACTAGTAGTATCTAGTGCACTATTAGACTACTAGAGACTATAATTATAGGTACTACCTTAAGCTTACTATTTAAAGTAATTCTAAAAGTCTACTATATTAAACTTATCGCGAAGCACTTTATTACTAAAGACCTAAAGACGCTAATAGAAGTAGTATACTATAATATAAGAATTATTGCGTAAGTTCTCGTAAGTAATATAAATACGTATATTACTTAGAGCTACTTTCTACTCTTTATATTACAGCATGTACTATATAAGACTATTCTAGTAAAGGTTAGTAGTACTAAAGATAAGAAACAGACTTAGGTAACTAAGTATATAGACTATAGCTTCTACTATCTTTATTTATCTAGTCTAGTAAGATTAGGTTCTATGTAAGCTAGCAGCATAGCGCGTAATTTAATTAAGTATCTAGTGTAACTTATTAGAATTATTAGTAAAGGCGTTACGTAGATTATCTAGTAAGAGATCTTTATTCTATAGATTAAGTTTCTTTATAAAGAATCTAGCTTTATTATTAATTTAGTAGCGCATAATAGTGTTAAACGCAATATAGTAAAACTAAAGATACTAAGCAAAGCGCATGTCTTTATATAGTATTAAGTAGTAGATATAGTTAGTAAACTTAACGTCTCTTGCCTATAGTATAATATACTCTACTCTACTATATAGATATAAGCTAGAAAAGGCAAGACTAAGTGTAGCCTAGGTGCGCTAATACTCTAAGATAGAAGTCTAGTTTAGTGTTAGTAGACTTATTAAGGCGTAATAACATAGTTAGTAACTAATTAATTAATAGGCTTCTAAAGACTTAAGCTACTTTTAGATAGTATTAAGTTCTCTCTATCTAGCTTATAGATTAGAAACTACACTAATCTCTAGAGCTTCTTCTTTCTTATTATTACTAATAGATGTAGTATTAATAACTTTCTTATTATTAATCTTATAGATAATAAGCTTATTATCTACCTAGAACTTCTTACTAAGAGCGTCTAAGTTATTGTATATAATCTTAATATTATAATACCTAGAATAGTTTTACTTAAGATATAATAACTAAAACTTAATAATAGATTATTAAACTTTTATATTAGCGCAGAATTAGCAACGCATATAAGAATCTTTATTCTAGTTTACTAGATAGATAATAATAATATCTAGGTCTTTAGGTAGAAGAGAAAAGTAGTTATAGACCTTAGAAGTATTAGTAAGAAAGTTAATAATATAACCTTTATACTTATATTATATACTATAAATCTATTAAACCTCTATAAAGTAATGTACTTAGGTAATAAGCATTTCTTTAATCTAAGTAAGAGGCTTAAAACCTATAGTAGCTAGTTCTAGATCTATCTTATTAGCTCTACTATATAGAAAAGGTATATCTTTATCTAACTCTCTATTAGCCTTAATATAGCTTATATATACGTAGTTATTATTAAGACCTATATAAAACTACTTCTTATTATAGTAGGTATAGGTTTCTATCTTCTTCTTATCTAACTACTTATAAAAGTTATTAAGTAAAGTGTAGTCTTAATTACTTAAGGCTAGATTATTGCGCTAGTTTACTAAGAATAGATTAAGTAGAGAATCTAGTTTATTTATAGTAGCACGCTAAGATTAACGCTCTCTCTCTACTATACTAGAATTAGTATAGCTATAGCTAATATAAGGCTAAGACTAGCTACTAGTAAAGCTACTAGAGCTTAAGTGCTAAGATAAAGAGAGCTTATATAAAGAACTAGAATTATTAGCGTAGTAGTAGATAAAGTAGTACTACTTATAAACTTCTACCTTATTAAGTATCTTACTATACTAAATAACATAATAACTCTTAGAATAATAAACTAGTTATATACTATAGTAAGAGATAGTAAGTTTATCTATATAGTACGTGCATAGCTTAGAACTCTTCTCTTCTTATACTTTAAAAGAATAATCTTAACTACACTTAGTGTAAGTAAAGTATACTAGCTTAGGTACTAGACGTAACGCTAGAGAAGAAGACTAAGAGTTATTACTATAAGAGCGCATAGAGTTACTACAACTACGTTCTCTATATAATAATGCGTTAGAGTTTCTATAAAAATAAAGTTAAGGCTAGCTAGTAAATAGATTATTAGAATTAACGTCTTAATTAAAAAGAAAGAATAGTTAACCTTACTAACTACTATTAACTAGAGTATTTAACTAACTTGTTGCTAAAGAGTTAGATAGCCTAGAGCTATTATACTAGTATAAGTGCCTAAACTAAGATAATAAAGAAGTAGATAATACCTCTTCTTCTCTACGCTCTTAATAATAGTAGTTACGCATAAGTATATTCTACGCACGTCTAGCTATAGCTATCTTAGGTATATTACTACTATCTTATCTATAACGTTAATATAGATTTACTTTATTAGTTAGAACTAAAGAGCTACTCTAAAGTTAAGATAGAGGCGCTAGAGGCTGTAGAGAAGGCGTAATAGTATTAGAGGGACCTTAAAGGTTAGAAGGGGTTACTAGTACTTTAATATTAATATTAGATAGAGTAGAACTAGTTCTAGTAGGTATAGAGCTAGATAGAATAGGTATAGAGCTAGATAGAATAGGTGTGCCTAATAAAGGGGGAGCTAGAGAAGAAGTAAATATATTTTCTAAGTTAGTAGTAGACCTAGCGCGCGTAAGGCCTTAATATAAGCTACTAAGCTAAATAGATAAAGAAGAATAACTAATAGAGCTACCTAGTTTAGTAAGAACACTAGTAGTTATAGAGTCTATTCTATAACGCTTTGCTGTTAATATCTTAGTAGAGCTATAGTAGTAGAAGCACTAAGTATAGTAGTTAGAACTATTAGCCTTAAGGTCTTTAGGCGTAGTAAGGTAATAAGTATAATTACGCTTAGAACACTTTCTTATAGATAGTACTAATTCTAGCTAAGAAGAAGAGAGAGAAAAACTACCTAGAGAATTACTATCTAAAGAGAGACCTAGTAGTAGTTACGCGCCTATAATAGACACTATTATAAAAAGTATTAAAGAAGAATATAAACTAAGTATATACAAATAGTAGTAGTTACGTTAATAAGTCTATAACTTAGAACTAATTTATAATTTAGAAATTAAGTAGGTAGATAGGTATAATATTATTTAGTATTATAGGTAAGTGTTTACTACCTATACGCTATAACGCGCTATTATAGAATTATATATTTACTATATTTACGTAGTTATAATATAAGTAATTACGCTGTTATAATATAAATAGTAAAGTAATTACATAGTTATAACTTAAAGAATAAAGTAGTTAGTATAGTAATAGTGTTCTTTATTAGCCTAGCAAAGTATAGAGTCTAATAATAGATACCTCTAGGTTAAAAACTTTCTAGAACGCTAGAAATAAATTCTAGTACTCTTCTCTATCTATTACAAGCTATATATAGAGTATAATAGTTCTAAATAGTAGCTAGATAGTAGCACTAGTAGAAGTCTAAGAATAATTATTAGTTAGACGCATTCTCTAACATAGCGCTTACCTAGTAGTATAAAGTAAGATACTAGAGAACTAATAGAAGCTAGCTAAAACTAACCTATAGAGAAGCAGAGCCGCTAAACTACCTATCTAGAGATAACTATTAATTAGAGTAATACCTATTAAAAGATAAATACTATAAACCTTTAAGTTAAAGTAAGTAGGCTAGTAAAAAGACACTCTATAGAGTATTAAATCTCTTAGTAATACACTACACTCTATAGAGTGTTTAATCTCTTAGTATAAGCTTACACTATCTCTAGAGAGATAGTTTATTAATATCTCTAAAAGAATGCTTATTAATAGTTATTACTGCAAGATAGGTAATTAAGTCTACTTAAGATCTAGTATAGCTTAGTTAATAAGAAGCTTTAATATTAGCTTAGTTAATAAGAGGCTTTAAAGAGCTCTTTAAGATAAGTAAAAAATACTAAAAGTAGAAAGAGTGTAAGCTAAAAGGCAATACACTATACCTAAGACTATACCTAATATAATATAATAACTCTTAGGCTAATAGATAAGCTAGTCTACTATATAGAAGTAACTTTCTAAGTTACTAGTATATACTCTAATAGAAACGCAGCTTTATAAATAAAGTATTATTAATACTAAGGTAGTAGATTAGTAGGTAAGAAAGGTAGAGACAGGCACCTCTATATATTATATTAACTGCCTTATATAATAGTAGAGTTAGAAGTCTTAATAGAGGGCTAAAGCTTAGTATTAGAGCTTAATAGCACTCTAAATCGCTAAGACTAGAGCTACTAAGGTAGTTAAGATTAAAGTAAAGTAAGAATAAAGGTAGTAGAAGAGGTAGAGAGAGAGTAGAAGAGATAGAGGTAGATAGGCTATTTATATAGTCTACTAGCGCCTTAAAAAGTCTATAGTAATAAGTAATAAGAATAGTAATATAGATAGTAAGAAAGATAGTAAATTACCTAAATAGAATATATTCTAGCTTATTCTCTAGGTAATAATAGAAACTATAATAATAGTATAACGCAAGAGCTTTATAGGCTAGAGTAATACTAGTAGATAGGCTATAGTATAAGATTAATAAGTAGCTAGGTAGCTAGGTAATTAGATAGGTAGCTAGAATAACTTAGTAATATATAACATTAGTACACTACAATATATATTATTATAGTATATAGAGAATAGTATATAGAAGATATTATATATTAGCTATAGTAATTACTATTATATTAACTTTAAGTCTCTCTTAGTTACTATAAGACACTAAAGCTTATTATTATAACCTTAAGAAGCTTACTAAGTAATACTAGAAGTCTATTAAGCTTTATAAGTAGGTATTAACTCTTAAGAAGAAGACGTAGTTACTTAAGAGCGTAGCTACTAATATTAAGTTCTATAAGACTAATCTATAGTAGTTTATTTAGAAGATAACTAGTATAGCTAGAAGAGAATAGAATATCTCTCTTCTTAGTGTCTAACTTATTAGTAGCAGACAGAAAAGTAATATTCTTAGTACTATCTTTAGTATCTTCTTAGTAATCTTTAGTATAAAGAGTAGAGCTGCTAGTAAGAGTATAGTAGTAAGAGCATAGTAGTAAAGAAGCTAAAAAAGACTATAGCTAGTAGCTTAGTCTTTTTATCTAAGAAACTAAGAGACTTCTTAGAAGGCATCTTAATAATATAAGTATAAGTAGGTTTAATTAAAGAGAGAGAGAAGAAGAGAGCCTCTAAAGTAGTTATATTCTCTTTCTTAGCCTACGTTATAGTATTAAGAAACTTAGTGTTATTAAACTTATTACTATATTTATTACTCTTATCTATTACGTAGGTATTTATAAGCTAGTCTATAGTAGCTTCTTTTCTATATAAGTACTCTAAGTAAGAGAATAAAAATATTAGTAATAATCTTAACAGCTAGTTTACGTAGTGTAGGTAGAGCAGCTAGTATAGATAGTATTAGAAACTTTAGTAAATACTACGCCTATAGTAGTAGTAAGAGGTAAGAAGCTGCTAGTTATTAGTTTATATAAAGTTAGTTTAGATAACTAAGATAGCGCGTAATAGTAGAATTATATTACTATTACTTATATATAGTAGCTCTCTAGCGCGCTATATAAAAGAGGTTAGTGTATTAGCTAATAGCCTCTAACTATTTAGTATAGTACCTTATATTAAGCTCTTATTAGTAATATAGACTTCTAGAAGATCTTAAGTAATATAAGTCTCTCTAAGCTCTTACTTTACTATATTACTTAAGACTAACTAATAGAAAACTTACTATTAAGCCTAAGAAAGAAGTTAGTATACCTTAAGACTATAATATAAGAATAAACTTACTTCTAGCTTAAAAGCTATTAACTCTAAGCTAGGTATATATATAGTTAGATAAATATTAGAGAGATATAGATAGAAGTGTCTAGTTTTATATAATATAAAGAGAAGGTAGAGGCTTAGAGGTAGTAGTAGCTTAGAGGTAGTAACAACGCTAAGAGGTAGTAGTAATAGCTTTAGAGGTAGAACTACCTATAGCTTCTAGCGCGTAGAAGGCTTAGCTTAGTGCTACTACTTATAGAAAGCTTAGCTTAGTGTATTTTAGAAAAGAGTAGACTACTCTACTAAAGATATACTCTTATATTAATAGAAGTTTCTAATAGTAGCTAGAGGTAGTAGTAGGCTTAGAGGTAAGTAGTAGTAAGCTTAGAAGTAGAAACTACCTATAGCTTCTAGCGCGTAGAAGGCTTAGCTTAGTACTACTACCTATAGAAGGCTTAGCTTAGTGTATTTTAGAAAAGAGTAGACTACTCTACTAGAGTTATACTCTTATATTAATAGAAGTTTCTAATAGTAACTAGGTAGCGCTAGGCTTAGAGGTAAGTAGTAGTAGGCTTAGAGGTAGAAACTACCTACTAGTTCTAGCGCGTAGAAGGCTTAACTTAGATTAGATAGTAGAAGATTCTCTTTAGTAGAGAATATAATAACTACGCTACCTCTATTAAGTAGATAGGTAATAGCTCTTTTCTATTTAAGTAGGTAGGTAATAGCTCTTTTCTATTTAAGTTAAAAGCTATTTAGCCTAAAGCGTCTCTTAAGAATATTATTTACTAGAGCTTTACTAGCTAAAGGCTTCTTAGATATACTCTCTTTATAAAGGCTAACTACCTAAAAGAAGATAAAAACTATAGTAGTAGAGTATTAGAGGCTATATATAGAGAGACGTTAGCTTTAAAATTAGGCGTTAAGAGCGCCTAGCACTAGAGGTTAAACTAGCTTCTAACCTATTTAAAGTTAGGTAGTTAGCTATATTATTAAATATTATCTAGATAGGTAGTAGAGAACTTAGAAGAGGGCTGTAGCAGCCTTAGAGGAGAAAAGCAGCTCTAGTTTATCTTCTTTCTATAGCTAGTTACTACTAAGAGAAGAAGATATATATTAGTTCTCTACTTAGGCTAACGTCTATTTTCTTTAGCGTGTATTCTAGAAAGTACTTCTTATACTTCTTAACGCTAAGTTCTT
Organism: Alternaria viburni; assembly: GCF_023758015.1. Classification (NCBI taxonomy): domain Eukaryota; kingdom Fungi; phylum Ascomycota; class Dothideomycetes; order Pleosporales; family Pleosporaceae; genus Alternaria; species Alternaria viburni. The sequence continues at coordinate 29,662 of NW_026055783.1, forward strand.
AAATCTTTAAAAGAAATATTAGCCTACTAGCTAGGCTTCTCTAGAGGCTCTCTAAGAGCTTTATAAAGCACTTTTTATTTTATAGAAATATTAGCTTACTAGCTAAGCCTCTCTAGTAGCTCTACTAAGAGCTTCTCTAGAGGCTCTATAAGGCTTTCTATAAATAGAGAGAGTTTAGAGCGCTATAGCTATAGCGTCTTATTTATAGAAAAGGTTAATTAGTTAAGAGAGAAGCTAAGCTAGATATGTATTACTAGAGAAGAAAGAGCTATTACTACTATTAGGTATATATATATTACTAGAGAAGAAGAAGCTATTACTACTACTAGAATTTCTAGAGAGAGAAGAAGAGATATTAAAATAGATAGTCTTAGAGAGAGTAAGGTGTTCTTAGAGGCTATAATAGAGATAAGTCTTACGTCTTTTCTACTTCTACTAATATAGAAGAAAAGCCTATATAATATTAGCATAAATATAATATTCTAGTTATTATTACTACTATTAATATTATTAACCTTTCTATTACTCTTTCTAACGCTAACTTAGACTAAGAATATATTTAAATTCTACTACGTAGAGGCTTATAGCTTTGCTAGTCTTCTATAAAGAGCTTTCTATAGAAAGCATTACTTCTAGTAGGCCTCTAGTAGCTTCTGTAGAGAGCTTTTTTTTTTTTATAGCTACGCTAGGCTGTTATTATTATAATAAAGTTTATTATATAATATATAGTTTAACTTAATAAAGGCGTACTAATATCTTAGTAGGCTTTTATCTAATAAGACATAAGCTTAATAAGCTAATAAGAAGTAATTTCTTCTAATAACTAAAGCTATAGAATAAATTATAATATGCAGCTAAAGCTGTAATAAATATATAATTAATAGGTAATCTTTATTCTTCTACTAATCTAATAGTTTCTTACTTCTACTAAGTAGACTACTATTAGTAGCTTACTAAACAAGGTTTAGAGAGCTAATAGGCTGCGCTAAAAAAGTTACGTTAGACTAATTTTAAGAAGTAATCTAACTAGATTAGAAGATTACGCTAAGTACGCACTATTTTCTCTCTTAATACTCTCTAATATAAACGTAGTAATACTTAATTCTAATATTCTATAGGTAAGCACCTAGTAGAATAACTATTATAATAGAAATATAGTAGTCTATAAACTATTTAAATATTATTTACTAATAATAATTATATAGTAAATAAGCTAGAAGAGTAGTTATATAGTAAGTATATAAGTATTATAAAATGCCTTAGTGCGCTAGAGATTATTCTCTACTAGAAATAATCTAACCTATATTAGTTACTTAGCAAGATAATTCTTATAAAAGCTTAAATATTCTAGAATAGTAAGATACTTCTTTAAGAAAATTATCTAACTTAAAATTAGAGAAGTATTTATATTTATATCTAGTGTAATAGTACCTATTAATAGCTCTAGCTACTTATTAATAAGTAGCTTAATAAGATCTTATATTAAGGTTAAGATTAGGTTAAGGCTATTAGAAGATAGAGTACTACAAACTAGCATAAAAAAAACTAGAGTTAAGACATTTAAAATAGTTATAAATTAATAGTTATTTAGCCTAGTACTATATCTAACTTCTTCTATATCTACTTTATAAAATTATTCTTTACCTACCTTAAGATTTAAGCTAGATAATACACTAGCTTCTATATATTACGTTTATATATTATATACTATGCTCTAATATTCTATATATAGGTTACCTTCTCTAGTTTAAAATACATCTATAGTTTATATACTAGGCCCTCTATTATAATAGAGAAATAGAGCTAAAGAGCTACTAAAGGTGCAGGTACTATAGGTATTACAGCCTAACACTTAAGATTATTTAGTATTTTTAATATATATATAGCACTAATAGTAGCTTAGTTCTACGTAGCTACTAGACCTCTATTTAGGCTTAATCTCTTTGTCTTTACAATTAAGAAAGAAAAATGTACGCCTATAGTAGCTGTATATAGGTTACTTAATATTAATCTAGAGTTTTAGTATTTAGCTAGCTAAAGTTAATACGTTAGCGTAAAAGCTCTATCTTCTAGCTCTACTATAATATCTAGTTTTAGTGTTAAAATGTAGAATAGGTTAGCAGCTTTAGTGCTAGCTATATAAGTAATAGAAGAAGTGTAAGATTATAGTAAAGGCACTAGCTCTAGAAATTTAGAACTTAGCTATAAACTAAAATTAGAGAGCGTAGATTATAGCTATAGAAAGTATAGTGTTAACGCGCTGCTTTTATTATTAGATAGAACTACGTCTAGAGGCAAAGGCTTAAGATTAGAGTTCTAAACTAAAGTAAGTATAAGCATCTTAGAAAAGTGCTCTAGACATAGCTAGTAATCTTATATTTCTCTAATATATAGTATTAGACGTTATCTTACACTAAGTTACCTATAAGATTAAATAAGCTAGCTTTCTAGTTCTCTTTAAGTAAACAGCTTCTTATATTATAATATAACTAGTTAAGAAATCTCTTTATATAGGTTACTAGCTACAACTTATATTCTATTCTACTAAACACGTTTTCTAAGAACTTAGCCTCTAGTATATATTATACTCTATATTTAATCTTCTATAGAAGTCTAGTTAAATTATTAATAAGAATTCTAGTATAAGATATATTCTATGTATAATACGTTTGCAGAGATAGCTACTTACTAGAACTAGGCGTTTAAGATGCACGTGTAGAGTGCTTAGAGAAGCGTCTTCTACGTCTAGATAATATAGATACGCTTTATAGTGTTAGTAGTGCTATTATATTAGTTAAGTAGGTCTTAAGCTAGTGCTGTATTAAGTGTACGCGCTTATCTAATACAGGCTACTATATATTCTTAAGCGCTTTCTTAGTATATATAAATAATTATAAGAATATATATAATAGCTATAATATTAATATTATGTTTAGTAATTTTAATAGGTACAAAGTAAGTAGAGATATACAGCGCGTTCTAGAGTTAGTATATAGTATTTTGCGATGCTTTAAAGCGCAGTTAGAATATTAGAATTACTACTTAGCGTTAATATTAGAGATTAAGCGCTTTATAGTTAAAAATATTCTATAAAAGCTATAGGCTTATTTAGCTATGTAAGTAAGTTAATAAGAGTAGTAGCTTATAGTGCTATAAATATTTTAATAATTATAGCTAGAAAAATCTTAGGCACTAGAGTAGGTATACTATGTTAGTGCACTATCTAACTACCTAGAGCTTCTAGATTAGAGCAGCTCTTACTATAATACTTACGCAACTACAAAATAGAATAAGTTTATTAACTTTTAATATATCTAGTACTAGCTTTTATATTAATAGATGCGTACTATTCTCTTTCTAAAATATAAAATAACTATATACCTATAGCTTACCTCTAAACTTAAGATCTACTACTCTCTAACTTCTCTATCTATTAATTATAATATAGCGTTATACTTAGTCTTCTATAATTAAAATATATATAGAAGAGTACTATATTTCTTACTACGCGCGTATCTATTTCTAGCCTAAGACGTAGTAATAGCCTATAATATAGAAGTATTAATAGTATTAATAACGCTTAGCTCTATTATAGTAAGTTATAACTTATAAAAGAATAGTATTTAGTCTATCTACTACTTTTACCTCTCTAAATGCAAAATACTTACTAACTCTAACGCGCAAGAGTTTAGTTATACTAAGAAGTGTATAGCTACTAATCTTACTAGAAAGCTTTAATAGCCTCTAGAAGGTACCTCTAGAGTATTTAGAACTTCTTAATAGCTAGCTTAGTAAAATCTAATAATAAGATAGATATAGCTATTATTAGTATTAGTCTTAAGTATTATTACTCTCTATAGCTTAAATAGACACTCTAAGAAGATATAAACTATAAGTAATTGCGTTAACTAGCTGTGTAACCTTCTATTATATAACCTCTCTAATACGCGTATACACTACTAGAGTAATAATATAAATAGTATAGTAACTTCTACGTAAGCTATAAATACCTCTTTAAATATACCTAATTATTACTACTTCTATATTACGCTTAATTAATAGACTTACTTAATTATCTCTATAACTAGAATAGTATTAATTAGGCACTATAAACTAAGGTAGTAGTAGCGTTGCGTTTAGCAAAGCTTATAGCTAACGTAGTATTAGTGTTTATAGTAGTAGATACTTAGTAGCTACTCTAGTTAGTTATAATAAATATTAGTTTGCTTAAGTATTTTATTAACTATAATAATCTATACTTTACAGAGAGTTATAGAAGAATACTTTCTTAATATTACTAATACTAGAAATGCTTTACTACTAAGAGTAGACGTTTCTAGTAGTAGAGCGTTTCTAGTAGTAGAGCGTTTCTAGTAGTAGAGCGTTTCTAGTAGTAGAGCGTTTCTAGCAGTAGAGCGTTTCTAGTAGTAAGGTATTTCTAGTAGTAGAGCGTTACTAGTAGTAGAGTATTTCTAGTAGTAGAGTGTTTCTAGTAGTAGAGTATTTCTAGTAGTAGAGTATTTCTAGTAGTAGAGTGTTTCTAGTAGTAAGGTATTTCTAGTAGCAAGGCCTTTCTAGTAGTAGAGTGTTTCTAGTAGTAGAGTATTTCTAGTAGTAGAGTGTTTCTAGTAGCAGAGCGTTTCTTATAGTAAGACATTTCTAGTAGTAAGGCATTTCTAGTAGTAGAGTGTTTCTAGTAGTAGAGCGTTTCTAAGACCTACTATTTTTATAAACTACTTACTTTTATATACTATATACTTTTGTAAAGACTCTATTTTAAAGTATTCTTTTATAAACTCTTATTAGAATTATCTATATAGTATTAACTTAACTATATCTAGTTAAGTACTCTAGAATACCTTATGTAATTAAAACATTAGCTTAGACGCTAGCCTATTCTTCTATTATACTAAAACAACACTAACAAAACACGCTAGCTAATTTACTAATTACTATTTACTCTTAAACTTAGTTATAGACGTTTTATCTACTTAACTATAGGTATTAAGACTACTTACTATATACACTATAAATAAATATAGCACAGCTTCTTCTATAATTAATCTAACTAGTAGGTTAACTATGTAACTAATCTAAATACCTCTAGAATATGTATTTAATAAGTACGTTAAGAGAACTATTAGTCTTTAGTCTAGTAGCCTTTTAGAATTGTTTCTAGAAAGTTTATTAGTAGGTTAAGCTTAAGCTATGTAGTATTTATTTCTTATATATAAATCTCTAGGTAATAACTATAAGTTAAGATAATTCTAAGCCTAAGGTGTAATACTATATATAACTATCTCTTTCTAATTTGTATATACTATTTAAGACTATTCTTATATTTTTACCTAACTTCTATAGTAATATTCTTATAGTAAGAGCTATATACTCTTTCTAAGATAATAGATTTAGCTACGCTAGCTATACTCTTACCTAAGAAAAGTTAGACTAGAAGACTAGAGCTATATTTAAGTCTAATAAGTTCTTACTTATATTAATAGTATAAAAGCACTCTTACTATTCTAAGTTTAATTAGCTTAATAAGTAAGTTAGCTAAGAGTATCTTAATACACTAAAGGCTTTTTAGTATCTTTTTAGCTAAAGACGTTCTAGTTACTAGATTACTAGTTAGAAGGTAAGACTATAAATCTTCTATATTCTATCTAGAGTAGAAGAGGTTTATAAAATTTATTGCATTATCTTAGAGAAATAAATTACTAATCTTAATAATGTATTAGATCTTTTTATAAGAGTCTCTATATAGTTAGCTTAGCTAATTATATATATAAAGCTAATAGATAACTATTACTTTTTTAGATAATGTAAATTCTATCTCTAGAATTAAGTTTACGTTCTAATTAGATAAAAGAATAGATAGTAAAATAGAAGCTAATCTTAGCTAAGCTATTAAGTGTAGTAAAGTAATACCTTCTAGCGTACGTTTAAACGCTACGTCTTCTATTATTCTAGTAAAGAGGCTCTTACATATATCTAAAGAGGTTCTTAATTACTAAGTAGCTATAGCTTTATTCTATATTATATATAGCATTACGTATTCTATTCTATTAAGCTAACTTAGTTCTTTTCTACTAATATAAGAGAAGTTACTACTTTTAGTATTAATAGAGTTGTGCACGCTTATATTAGACGCTTTACTAACTATTAAAAAAGGTTCTATAGTTTATAAATATAATTTAATACCTTAAGTATTAGATATAGATAACTAGATAGCTTTATAAGAGTCTATACTATAAGAGAGGTATCTAAGTGTTAACGTATAAGAGAGTAATAATGCTTAGATAATACTAAAACTAATACTCTCTATAGTTATAAGTAAGAATAGAAAAGCTTTGTCTATATACAAAAACTAGGCAGCATTAGTTAAGTACCTACTAAACGCGCTAACATACCTCTTTCTTTACTTCTTTTATTTAAGTCTAGATATAATCTAAGAGAGCTTAGTCTTTAATAACACTTTGTTTAAATTTAGAAATAGTAGCTCTAAAGACTAAATATATATACTAGAAGAAGTAAACGCATAGCTTATAAGAAGATTATAAGTTATACAGCGTTTAGTCTAAAAGTAGTTATTATAACTATAGAATTAATTAATTTCTAGAGTTGTAATATCTCTTATTTAAGAGCGTCTTATCTTATATAACCTATATAGATTATAGAATATATAGCTAGGTTATTATTTCTAAGCTATCTATTACCTATGTCTTTATTATCTAGTCTTGTAGTAAGTTTTAGACTATAGTAAGTAAGAAATTTAATATAGTAGGTTAACAACCTAACCTTATATATCTAATGTTTAAGTTAATAATACTACTCTTTTTAAGAGGGCCTAATTAAATAGGTATATATAGCTTTATAGTTACTTACTATCTCTTAAGTCTATATAAGTAGAAAAGCTTAGCTAGCTAAAGTAACGCATCTAACTATATCTATAAAGACTTAGTACCTGCTTTTTATTATCTATTTAAAATGCTAGTAGACTAGAAACCTTAGAAGTAGATTTAAATGTTTATTAATTAACGTTACTATGCCTACTAAATAAAGCAGAGAGAGTATTATTAAGAAAGAGTTTTTAATAATAAAGGCGTATTTATAGAGTAAAATAATAGAAGTATTTATTATAATATATATAAAGTAGAAGAAACCTTAGAAGTTTAAAGATAGCTACTATTAAAGCTAGCAGTATACAAGAACTAAGTAATAGTAGAGTCTAGTAGTAATATACACTATAAGCCTCTTTAGGCCTTAAAGGTAGATATATTATAGGTAGTATAAAAGACATAGAACTAGAGTAGTAGATCTACTACCTATTAATAGTTACTCTACGCTTTAGATTAATATATACACTATACTACTCTCTATAAAGCTAGAAAGAGAAGATAATCTAAATAGTATATTATAGCATTAAGAATTTATTATCTAATCTTTAGGTAATAAGAGGCTATTATAGGTAAATTCTTAATACGCAATAAAAGCTAAGTATCTCTATTACTATTACTTTTATAATTATTACTAGTTATTATCTTTAGCCTAAAACTTAATATTTATTCTACCTCTAGATATATAAAGCAGCTATAATATTATAGAGGTAGCTAGAAGCCTTAGCAATATAAGTAAGTCTCTAACTATCTCTTCTACTAAATATTAGCTATATTATAATTAATATTTAGTATAGTTTCTATAATCTTTCTTCTATAAGAACTTAGAGCCTATAAGCAACTTCTGCGTCTTTAGAATAGCTCTCTATAGTAGCTAGTAGAAGAGAGCCTACTAACGTTAAGATTATCTTCTTATTCTCTTATTTCTTTCTATTCTTACTAAGTAGTCTAGCCTATATTATTAATAGCGGTGTAGAGTAGAAAGAGAGGTAATAAGCTAGCTAAGTATTTAAGTAAGTTTAACTAGGTATAATAAAGTAAGAGAATTAAGAGCTAATATAAATAGCACTAGCGTAATAAGTATAAGAGAATATATAGATCTAGTGCTTATTACGCTAGTCTTAGAATACTACTAGGTAAACTATATCTAGTAGCATAGATTACTACTCTATAAATATTACTACTTAAAGTGTAAAGGCTATAAAGATTATAGAAATAGCTATTATAAGTAAGGTTCTATATATAAGCACTACTCTTATACTCTCTTTCTAGCTCTATATACTAGAGAAAGATACGCTAGAATCTATAGGCGTAGAGAAATTTTAGGTTATATTAGTTTTATTATACTAGAAGAGTAATAGTAGATAAAGAGAAGAACTAGTTAGAAATAAAACAGGTTCTAAGCCTGTTACACCTATTATGCTTAGCACTTTTGTAACTATAATTATTATTATCTTTTTATAGATATTACTAGTACCTCTTTTAATACTATTATTACTTTGTTATAGCTTAAGTAACGTAGTTAATAATCTAATAAGTAAGAGAAGATATAAAGATCTTATAGCGTGCCTACGTTACTATACTTAATAGGTAGATAGTACTTCTATTATATATTAACAAAGAGAACTAATGCCTATAATAGATTATTTAAGTCTATACAAAATACTCTTATTAAGGCTAATATAAAGATATAGACTACTAGATTCTAAGAGTTTATAGGCACATTAACTACGTCTATAAATACGCTTAGATCTATATATATTAGAGAAGGTATACTACTACTCTTCTTACTATAGACTATAAACATAGAATTAATTATCTTAAAAGTGCGTAGTAAGCTTATTAGCCTTATAGTAAAGTATATAGCTAATAGGTATAAGAACGTTACACTTAGTATAACTATAGACTTCTAGCGCTGCTTATTTCTACGTCTTAATAAGAAAATCTATATTAGAGATCTTACTTAGTCTAAGAAGTTTAAGAATAATATAATAAAGATATTAGTAGATAAGTATTCTAAAGAGCCTGCGTAGCTATATCTTAGCTAGCTAGGTAAGTAGTAGAAGAGGTGCGCTAGAAAAAAAGAATATAGGTTTAAACTTAGATTAGTACTCTACTAGTCTACTTTATATATAGAATATTTTTTATATAAGCGCTATTAATTAAGCTCTTACTATACCTTATATAAGTAGATACTAAGCTAAGATAGCAAGGCTAATTACGTTACTAAAGAGGTAGCTATAGATATAGAAACGCTAAAGATAGAGCCTAGAAAGAGAGTAGATTTAGATAAAATTAATTTAGAAGTTAGCAGCGCTAGTAAATATAATATAGTAAAGAAGTTTATAGATAAAGAAGACTTAGATAACAAACACTTACACTAAGCTAACGTAAAGGCAATCTCTAAAAAGGTAACACTAGCTAAGTAAGTTATAGCTAATAAAGTAGTATATATAATTATATTAAATAGTATAATCTCTTTAGCTAATAAAGTAGAAAGAGGCTTTAATAGAACTAAAAAGAATAAAAAGACACTAGCAGCCTCTACTATAGTAAAGAAAGAAAGTCTAAAGATTAGTTATAAAAAATTAGAAAAGAAGGCTGTTAATAGAATACTAGAAAAGAGAGCTATTAATATAGTAGACTAACCTATAAAGTTTAAGGTAGAAAATATATAGTACTATTTAGTTAATAACTTTAGTTACAACTATAAAAGCCTAATAAGTAAGATTTAGATCTACTAGCTACAAAAGAAATTAGAAGATCTTATATAGATTTTAATAGATAACTATATCTTACTTAAGTCTTAGTAGGTAGTATAAGCGTTTAGTAATAAGGCTAAGTATAATAATAGCATTATAAAGAAGAAAAATATGTATTAGTAGAACGTAGACGTTAGAAGATAAACATAATATTAGAGCTAAAGAATAATAATACGTTAAAATATAGTGTTAAGAGTTAGAATTAGCAAGACGTAATAAATTAGAAGTTCTTTATATTTAGGCTAGCTAGAAGTTTATATATATATTACTATGCTAGTTACTTTTTCTTATAGTTATATTATATAGTAGATTAAATATTTAAAACTCTAGTTATATAGAGTACAAACTATATCTAGCGTATCTTAACTTATAATAACTAATTTCTATCTATTATTATTAGTAAAACAATTCTCTATAGAAGCGTACTTAGTTATAAGAATCTTATTAAAATAAGCTTTTATATTATAAAGATATTAAGAGCGCCTACTATATCTAGTTTATAAAGTAATATTACTATAGAGATCTAACTAAGAGCTAAGGTAGCTTTTATTAGTAATTATTGCTAGTAGTTACAAAACGTATTAGCTTACTTTAGCTATAGACTATAACAAAAATATAAAGTAGTCTTTAATTATTCTAGATAAATTTGTATAGCTACTAATTACCTACTTTAGTATATCTATGTTCTATCTATTCTAAAAGTCTCTATAATAGCTAGAATCTAGACTTATATAAGGCAAAGCTCTTTGCAAGTAGATTCTCTTACCTATTTAATTACTATTACTAAGTAGAAAGTGCCTAGAAATAAGCCTATATATAGTAGTATTCTAGATAGTTTTGTAGAAAAGAGTAGAAAGGTAAGTATTATAGTAGTTAGAATATGCGCTCTATATAATAAGGTCTAGATAGGCTATATAAGGCGTGTCGCTATTAGCGCTAATAGTAACTCTATTCTAGTATAATAGAAATATTAGCTTAAGGTAGAGGCTATCTACGTAATTTAAGTTAATAAAGGTTTTATTTAGAAGTATATAACGCGTTAGTAAACTCTTAGAATTACTACTATAATTTAGATAGTTAAATCTAATAGCTTTCTTTACTAGAGATATTAGTGTTTTATTATCTAGGCTCTATAAGAACTATAGAATGTCTAGAGTATAGACAAAGATATTTTAATTACTTGCGTTACTAGCTATTATTATAAACTCTAGTAGAAAAGCTGTAATATTCTCTCTAAAGAGAAAGTAATAGCTATAGTAGTGTTAGCTATTATTTTTTAATGCACTAGTTTATTTATATTAATATTCTACTAACTTAGAGAATAATTTTAATAGTACTATTTACATGCGTAAATATTAGAGATAGTATCTAGTAGATAGATATATTCTTAAGAACTGCGTATATTATGTAGTTTAACTATAGTAGGCTTTTATAGAATAATAAGAAGCTTAAATCTATAGTTAAAATTAAGTACTAGAGCTTAACGCTTAAGTAAGATATACTCTATTCTTTATGTAACGTATATATGTGCTAGAAAGAGTAACCTTTAGAGATAATTAGATTAATTTAATAGACGCCTAATTAAGAATAGTAGAGTAGCTACTAGAATGCGCTAATAATTAATAGAAGTATATTTAGAAATAAAAGAGCTTTCTATATTATAACTAAGTTACTATAAAAAGGCTTTAGTAAATTAAATTTATTCTATATATCTATATATAAAAGCCTTTATATATAATCTTATATAACTTATAAAATAAAGAGTATTCTTTATTAGAGGTTAAGCTATCTACGTATTTATAGCCTTCTAACTTAAGAACTACGTAAGATAAATAATTTTCTATAAGTTAGTTAAATCTATATATATTGTATTTTCTACTAGTCTAAAAAGCTATATATACTCTACATAGAAACGTACTATAAGCTTACTTTTAGATTCTATTCTAGTAGAAGTCTGCTTAAGTTAAATCTCTAGTAGAGGCGTAGAAAGACGTAGTAATATCTAAGTTTTTATAGGCGTTAGGCTTACTACTAGTTTAGTAGTAGTGTACTATAATCTACTTTAGTAAGAAGCTTCTATTTTCTTATACAATAATTTACAGAGTAGTTTAGGTTTGTCTAGAACTCTATTTATATATCTTTTCTTAAACTTATTCTTAAGCTAGACTATAATATTATAGAAAGAAGTTAACTTTTACTAGTTATTATTTTCTTCTATAAGAAGCTTTATTATTAATCTAGTTTTATAACTATAGCTTATCTTATTCTTAATATTATACTTTAAAGCGTAAAGCTTAAGATCTAGATAAATAAAGTAGTAGGTATAAGGCTATCTTTATGTAAAGTCTAGAGCTAGTACGTCTATCTTAGCAGCGTGTCTAATACCTATCTTAGAATTCTAGTAAACTACTAGCACCTTTACCTTACTAAGTATATTTATTAGTAGCGTCTACTTCTTATCTTAATAGTGCTATATAATTCTCTCTATAATGTAGTTACTATACTATATAATATCTCTAGTTTTCTAGTATCTAAACCTATTTAGAAGTGTTAACTTAAAATAAGCGCTATATACATCTACTAATCTATATCTAACGTAGTAGTAAGTCTAGAAGTTTCTTATTATATAGCTAAAAGCTTCTTTCTCTTAATTCTATAGTAACAGCTTAATATATCTATTATTAATATTAATATTTTATACTATATAGAGGTTGTCTATAAGTCTATTAGTAGATACTCTTAACTTCTTATAGAGCTTTTCTTTAACCTTTTTATTTCTTAAACGTAACTAAAGAGCACTTCTATATATTATCTTAGAGCCTAGTGTACAGAATATAAGCTATTATTCTATTACGCCTACTTCTACCTTATCTTCTCTAGTTACTTCTTACTATACTATATTATTTATTAAGACATCTTAGTAAATAGTGTTATTAGTCGCTAGCGTACTAGTTTCTAGGCTAGCTTCTATAGAAGCGTTTATATTTACTTATATTATAATCTTCTTATATCTCTATAGTTTCTTCTCTATAGCTTCTAGTGTCTTATTATCTTTATTAGTGTATAGGCTCTATTTCTTTATCTCTAATAATACGTCTTACTCTACTTCTAGCTATCTATACTTAGCGTTATAAGAAGTAAGTTCTAAATACTTCTAACTACAAGTTCTTAGATTCTAACTAGACCTAGGTTTTTTAACTCTATAAGAAGAACCTTTTATAATACGTTTCTCTTATCTATATAGAGAATAGCCTATATTAAGAGACTTCTTATACTTTATATAGTTCTTTTAGTAAAATATTAAAAATAAGGCGCTAGTATAATTTACGCACCTAGTATCTTTACGCATCTTACATAGATTAAGATAAAGTATAAAAAATAAGCTAGTTACGTTTTATAGTAGTGTATACCTAGGTACTATAGCTAGTAAAGTTATACTATAGTATAGTCTAGTGTATTATTCTATATACAAAACTACGTGCTAACGTAGTTATAGTAAGGTAATATATAGAAACTACTTAAGAAGTATAGCCTTAGTAGTAGCTAACTACTATTTGCGTATTCTCTACTACGCTTCTCTACCTTTATCTCTTTTTATAGCCTACTAGAGAAGATTTTCTCTTAAGAATACTTAGAAACTAGTAGTCTAGATAACTTACTAGGCAATAAAGCGTCTTTTATAGCTAGTTATAGCTTCTTAGGTAGTAGTCTCTCTAAGAGAAAATTCTAACTTGTCTTTATTATAGGTACTAGATATATTAATTTCTATAATATTAGACTTCTACGTAAGGCTAGAGGCCTAATTACCTACAAGTTATATAGAAGATAGTAGCTAGTCTAACTATATTAGATTAGAGCTATAGATATATAGCTAGCTATTACTCTTCTAAATATATAGCTATACTTCTACTTTATATTACTTACTTATCTTATGCCTATAATAGATAAAGTTATTTTTCTACTTTTAGAAGAACTTTTATTATAATCTTTTTAAGGCTATAATAATCTTATTAAAGTAGACGCTAGATATAAGCTGCTAGGCCTCTTCTTTATATATAGCTACTACGCATAGATTATTCTAAGATTAGTAGGCTATATAAGTAGGCTTAGATAGTGCGTCTTATATAGCTAGACATAGATTAACTTTTTAGCTCTTCTATCTAGTACTCTATTCTAGCTATAGAGCTTCTAACTTTACTTACTTTATATTTAAGCGTTTACTAAGCTCTTTAGTAGCTAGCTACTCTTATAATAGATACTACTCTTAAGTATCTAGTGTACTCTACTATAAGCCTATTTCTACTCTCTTCTTAGCGTAATTTAATAAAGAACTTACTATTTTCTCTACTATATATTAGTGCTAATAGTATCTATCTAGGTTAGAGCGTTATAGCTGCTAAAGAACTAAGTAGCTACTTTACTTTAATACTTATAATAAATCTAATTCTTCTACTCTCTAGCACTAGTATAGCTGCTAATATTCTGTATATATTATTACAAGTTTATTATTAGTATTATAGTATTATTAGCCTAATTACTCTAATTAAAGGTTCTATCTATGCTAGTTAAGAATTTACTACACATAGGTAGACTAGTAATATAAGTATAATAAGTAGAATAGTAGTATACGTATAAAGTAACTACCTTAAAATAGTTTTCTTACATACTTAGATATTTAGATACCTTAGACTTATAAGTACTATATCTCTATCTATCTTCTATTACTAAGCGTATAAAGTATTCTAGATAATTTATTTAAGCAGCTCTATATTAATATATATATTACTATAGCTTTATATCTCTAAAGTAAGTAAGTTAAAGTAAGTCTAGGTTATTATAGAGACGTATATATAGGCAGTAACCTATACTTACTAATTTACTCTTTTTATTTATTATAACTTCTCTATAAGTAAGCCTAGAACTAGTATTCTAGTAGAAAATATTTATAATAGTCTTTAAGTTAAGGTTAGACTTCTAAAGCCTTAGAAGATTAAGCCTAGTTAGTATGTATATATTATAATACTAAGACCTAGATTTTTTTTAATTCTCTAGCGCTATTCTTTTATAGTAGTAGGCTTAGAAGTATAGAACTATAACTTTTAGCTACGTATCTAACCTTAGGCTAGCTTTATAAATTAACTTCTAGCACAGACTCTTAGCAGAGTAAAGAAGTTTAGCGCTTTTATTAAGAGTCTTTATAGCTATAGAATTAATCTATAAGAATTTAGTACTATTATTCTATTTACTAGTAGAATTAGAATTACTAGCTATTTTACTTACGTTTAAAAGCTTATACTTAACTACTAGTAGTCTAAGACTAAGATTAGAGATCTACTTCTTATGTAGTATATAGATAATAAGTACTAACTAGACTTAGTGTAGAAGATTATAAACAGCGTACTAAGAAGAGATAATCTTTCTATAGCTATAATACGCTAGAATGCACCTACTCTATATAGTAGTAGAAAGATTAACTAATACATAGGTAGTAGTAGCACTAGTAAGAATCTAGGTATATAATCTACACTATATAGATAAAATCTAAGTGTTATAACGTAATAATTTAGTTTTATTAAAAACTAACGCTTTTTAGATTATAAACGTTTATATCTATAGTAACTATAAAATTATTAATAAGGTAGAATATATAATACTATACAAAAGAGTAGGTAGTTATATTACTAAGGTAAAAGAGAAGCTAGATATACAGTAAATTACTAAAGATGTACTTAAGATAGAAGTAGAAAGAGTCGCAATCTATAGTAAGCTTTGTAATTTACTATTACTATAGTATAATTAATAACCTAGGTAGTATATATATACTAGTAGATATAGTACTAAGCGCAAGATATTATTACTTACACTAGGCGTAAGCAAGTTTAGTATCGCGAGCTAGACTTCTAGCTAACTAAAAGAAAGAGGTATATAAGAGAAAAGAGATCTATACTAATTAAGTATTATAGAATCTAAGTAGCTTAGATAGAAAGTAACCTATTCTTAGATCTACCTATCTATTAATATATTAGTCTTTTTCTTTCTCTTTAGTACTTTATAAAACGTAATAAAGGCGTTAAATACGTTCTCTTAGTTATAACTAAGCTTATCTACTACGTCTATAATTACTTTTAAGAGGTCTTAAATCTTATTAAAAGCTACTTTATTAAGTAAACTAATAATATATGCGTAAAGAAGATCTTAGAAAATTATTCTAATCTTATCTCTAAATTTCTCTACGTGTTAATAGTACTCTTAGTAGAAGGTAAGCTCTAGCCTTAGTTCTCTATTCTTGTAGTTAAGAAAGTTAATATACTAGGCTATATCTCTAGACTATTTAGACTTCTATATGTAATAAGGCTCTATCTCTATAGTAATTATCTAGTCTTTATAGCATCTAACTATATAGTTAATAGTATTAGCCTTAAGAGGCCTTTAATAAGGCTATTATCTTATAGCTAGATTTATACTTATATAGCTAAGAGTAAAGCTAATTAGAGTAAAAGGTGCGCCTTAAGTTTGTCTAAAGTATAGAGGCAAGAACTTATAGTTAGATTAGCTTTATATTTAGCCTCTAGCCTAAAATATATCTACTTATTAATAGATAATATAGATTCTAGACGCTTAACTATCTTTCTATAGATAGAGACTAACTAGAATAATATAAGCTTTATTTACTACAAAGATAGCGCTTCTCTATACTAAGCGCTAAAAGTAAAAACTTATAATAACTAGAGACTAGTAGACTCTAAGCTTCTAAAAGTTTTAAAGATTAAACTACCTACTTAGATTAAGTATAAAATATTTACACTAATTAATAGAAATTCTAGATAATACTACTAGTGTATATATATTATAGATCTAGAAGAAGAAAGGCTCTACTACCTAGCTTAGAACACTACTTTAGACGCTACTAAGCATATCTATTAGGTTATAATAATCTAACGCAGCCTAGATAGATCTGTTATTAGCCTAGATAAGCTAAATCTAAATCTTCTTAATATTATATCTGTATTCTACTTTAAAAGTTTGCTTTTTACTATGTTTAATAGGCCTAGCCTTACTTTATCTAAGATTACTATATTATATTCTCTATAGCTAGAGCTAGCTAAGGTAAAGATAATAAGTGTAGAGGTAGAACTATCTAAAATGCGTTTATTCTTCTTATAATAGTAAATTAGGCACTTTCTAGTATCTACGCTCTAAGCGCTATAGGCCTATACCTATTATTAGTTAAGTTAGAAGACATTATAGTCTTAGTAATTAATAGCTAAGTTAAAGTTAGTAAGTATTATTAATTTACCTAAGGTCTACTAAGATACTAAATAATAGTAAAAGTATTTAATTAGGCATCTCTATAAGAAATAATAGAGAAAGATAACGCTAGTGCCTTTAGAAGTATACTATAAAACCTAATATTCTATGTTTTAAGTTCTTTAAAGCTATATTAGAGTAATAACCTTTATACTTTTATTTAATATACTACTTAAGTAATATATATAGAGCTATAGAACGTACGCTAACTTCTCTTAAGTAAAAGTATAACACTAAGAAATAATAGAATAGCTTTCTAAAAGACGCGCTATCTACACTATTACTAATTCTCTCTATACTAAATACCTAGATTATAGTACTTCTAGTTAATTATATAGTAGAAACTTAAATTATAAAGTTAGTAATATTATAATTTTGTATATAGAGTAGTAAGATACTATAGACGCTTTAATATACTAGTAACTATAGCCTTTCTAGCTCTTACCTACTAATATCTTTCTACGCTATAGTTTTTTACGCTACTTATCTTTAGAAGTAAGCTTAAGAGCTTTATTTAGGCTTGTAATCTTACTCTTTCTATTTTCTACTTACTAGAATAGTGTCTTATTCTACCTAGAAAGTACTTTAATACGTTGCTAGAGCTCTATATTCTAGTCTATAATAAATTTAAGTTTAATAAAATGCTTCTCTTATAAATACTTACTTAATACTACTTCTATAAGTAGTGTATTTTTAGCAGATTCTAAAATTATTCTACTAATACTTTAGCTCTTCTATAACTAGTCTACCTTAGTTCTAGTAAGCTTAATTTAAAGGTCTTGCACTAAGTCTTCTACTTACCTAGTAACCTTATTAGTAAATACCTCTAAGTCTTGTGTAGATTTTTTAAGAGTCTCTATATAGTTTTTATATTCTTCTATAAGCTTATAATAGTATTCTTATAGCTCTAAAAGTTGCTAGTAGAGAAGTTTATAAGCCTCTCTTTCTTATTATAGTTTCTACTCTACTATAGCGTGTTATTAATATACGTATCTTACTTTATTTTAAGCTACTTAAAGATAGAGACTAACGTTATATAGCTATATTTAGCTTTAGTAATATAGCTTACTTATCTACAGCGTAGGTTCTATATAGTATATTTAGTAGTAGAACTTTCTATCTACCTGTTTTTTTTATAAGTTAACCTTAGAAACTAGATATAATAATAGAGACGTTAACGTACTTCTAAGTATTCTATTAATAATACTTAGTTTAGCCTTAAATAACTTATTATAGTAAAAGTTAGTAAAATACTTTGTTATATAGAGAAAGTAGTAGAGTAAGATTGTAATAGTCTTAAATACTATATTAATATATAGACTTATCTACTTATTATAGCTATTAATAAAGTTATAGAAGAGATTAGAGCTTAGAAGAGGTAATTATAGCTATAGAAGAGAAGAATAGATAGAAATTTCTCTACTTTACACTATAGACTAGCGCTTTAGATTAAATATACTTCTACTATAATCTAGGCCTACTAACCTTAGAAGTTTAACGTTGTATTATCTAGCGTTGTAATCTACCTATACCTAGGTAGATATACCTAACACTACACTTAGCTTTTTCTAGTCTAGTAGATACTATATTAGATAGTAGATTTATAAATAATTATTAAAGACTTTAGAAGGTATAGCTACACTAGTTTATAGTAGTATAGCTAGAAGGCACTGCGCTAGTAGAAATAGCGCTTTAGAAGTAGCACTCTACTAGCCTTACTTAATAACTATAGCTTTAGAAGCAAAGGCTGTAAATTTAATTTATTTAGGTTTAATACTATATAGTAAGTTATAGTATCTGTCTAACTTACAAGATAAGTGCTAGTTTAATCTAGAGGTAGTAGGCCTTTCTTTCTCTAGTTAAGGCGTTCTAGAATAGAATTATTAATAGTAGCTTCTTTATTACGCTATGCTACTAACTATAAGAGCTTATATCTTTTACTAGATTCTTAATTAGTATCTATTATAGCTTTAAGTAATTAGAACGCGTAGTTCTTTAAATAACTAGCTCTATTTTTGTCTTTAGACGCAATAATAGCTACTAGATTATCTATTACTTTTAGTTCTAACCTACTACCTATTCTAGAATAAGAGTAGAACTTTAGCTAGAAAGAAACTATATTGTTCTTACTAGATCTATATAAAGGCTTTAAATAAGCTTCTACTACTACTTTTAAGCCTACTACTAATAAAAATACACTACCTTAAATATATAAGTAGCTAGCTAAGTTATAAGATAAAGTCTAGTAGCTATATTATAATATTATAGAGCTATAAGGTATATTCTATAAGTAGCTAGATAGTATAAAGGTAAGTATTACTATAGCTTAACGCTACGTTAATAACTTAGTGCCTTAGTTAATAAAAGTTTACAAAAAGTATTTAAAACTACTAGTAATAGCGTTAAAGTAGAAAAAGTAAGTAATAGATAGTGCTACATAATTTAGTTAATAAGAATAGCTTACTACTTTCTACTTTCTTATATTATTACTTATAATAGTCTAATATCTATACCTATAACTTCTAACTATATATATCTAAAGATATTATACTTAAGGCCTAATAAAGACTATATAGCTATATAATTCTATTTATTTATAGAGTAATAACTTAGATACTATTACTCTATAGCTATATAGTTTTTACCTATCTCTAATAGGCTTAGTTATATTACCTTTGTTTAGTAATACTATCTTAAGTAAAATAATTATAGTATTTATAATCTATTTACTCTTTTTATAGCTTTAATAGTATTACTTACAAATATTAGAGAAGCGTATATAATAGTATATAAAGTTTTATAGCTTAGTGTAAGCTCTAGAATTAGAAAAGTTTAAGAAGTTAATACTAAAGAGGTAAAGGTAATTTAGATTAAGTGCTTAGTGTATGTCTTAGCTACAGTATATAGTGTCTAATAATCTTATTTACTAGCTTATTATAAGCGCTTTCTTTTTAAGAACTTTGTTTTTAAGAGTATAGTTCTCTTTCTTTTTCTACTACTATTACACTAATAGCTTCTTACACCTAAATAGTCTATAGTCTAATAGTCTAGTCTACTAAACCTAGTATCTAGTAGCTAAAGTTTTGTAAATTAGGTTATAGATTATAGAAATCTACTAATTCTATGCTTATCTAGCTAGCTACAGTGTAGGTAGATAGATATACGCTAGTTAATATAGTAGATTCTAAGATTTACGTTCTTGCTATAACAGCTATATATAGTGTAGAGACTATTACTACTAATATAGCCTAAGCTAGTTCTATCTTCTATAGCAAAGTAAGCTATTAGATATTTCTAGATAATTCTTGCTACTAGTGCGCGCGTATCTAGGCTACAACTATAGATAAAACCTAAGTATACTACTAAAGCTCTCTTTACAACTAGCTTCTAGTAAAGAATAAAGAAGAATAAGGTAGTAAAGAGGGCTTATGTAATGTTAGAGAAGTTATAACCTTATAGAAAGATAGTAGCTAAGTTTTCTAACTTAGGTATCTTACTAATATTATTAAGAAGTAGCTCTTTAGTTAAGGCTATATTAATATAAAAGTACTTATACTACTTATCTTTAGGTACTCTATTTACGTAGTTATTCTAGCTACTCTAAGCGTTTAATATAGCGTTAAAAAGCTAGAATAAACGTAGAAGAAAGTAATTACGTATACCTAGTCTTCTAGATATAATCTAAGGTAATTCTAGGTCTTAAGCAAACTCTATACTAATAGAAAGAGCTAGGTTAGGCGTAGTGCTCTAAATTGCTTAGGCCTTCTACTTAGTAGAATTAATAGAGTTATTATACTTTCTAGCACTACTATTCTATAGAAATTCTAGTCTCTTAATAAACTTAGCTAGAAAGTATAATAAAGTAGTAGATATAGCTCTAGCTCTAACTATTATAAGTTTAGAAGTAAAAAGTAGAATATAGAACTTATATATTATAGATAAGAGTCTTGTCTTCTATATAAGAAGCTTAATAATATTTATAGCCTACTATTCTATGTTAGTCTTATACTTAAAAGTAGAACTAAATATCTTACCTTACCTAGCTTCTACTCTATTATAGTTAGAGAGAATATAGAGTCTAGCGTTAGACATAGTTATAGTAGTTACTACTACCTTTGCCTCTATAATCTCTCTAGGTTCTAGATAGCTAAAAAGAGAGGTATCTAACCTAAAGACCTCTTTTACGTATACTTCTATCTTAGTAGCTCTATAGAAGCTGTCTATTAATAAGAATAATAGAAAGCTATATATTCTTATAAGTAGACTATTTCTAAAAGGTTAGTAAAGATAAAAGACACAGTTAGCTAGCTACTTAAAGAGAGTAATATACTTATCTAGATTCTAGTGTAAAAGAAATATTAGCGTAATAAGGCTACCTATATTTAGTAGTAAGTTATCTATTTACCTATAGTTATTAACAAGAAAGCGCTACGTACTTATACTAGTCTCTAGCGTTAAGTTAAACTTGTTATAGATAGAATATAAAAGATTTTAATACTAATTAAGCGCGCGTAGTATTTACAGCGTAAATATTTCTTAGATACTACTACTATTAAGTATAAGCACTTAATCTTCTATAGTTAGTAGCTTAAAACGTATTAAAAGCTTACTCTTAGAGTAATATAAGATATAATAAGAAATATAGTAAGCGTATTCTATCTTCTATCTTCTTAATCTAAACTTATAGATGTAGAAGTTATATAGCGCGTGTCTATAGTGTAAGCTATATTTAGACTTATAAAAGAGGTAGTAAAGATATATTTAAGCGCTATAGATAGTGTTCTAGTTAATTAGAATTGTTTAAAGATTTCTTTTATATAGCTTTACTACTATAAGCGTCTCTCTATTAAATATAGCGCAGAATTAGCTAAAAGCGCCTCTTAGCTATATATAAAAAGTAGCTAATAAGAAGCTATACTTAGAAGGTAGCATTAAAAAGGCCTTTTAGTAGTAGTATTAGTATAGTGCCTTAAAGATTGCTAATAGTAGAAAGCCTATTAGTTAGAATTAAAGTATTATAATAGAACTAATAGACGCTTATAATACATACTAGATAGAAAGCTATCTAGTACAAGTATAAATACTATATATTCTAATATAGCTTTCTAGTTTATATAATTAGCTATATATAGCTTTATAAAGTTCTATAGATAGAGCTAAAGATAGTTATATACTTAGTTCTATTAATGCGTAGTAAGAATAAAATTAAATAGCGTTAAGGCGTATATTGCAACGTATACTAATACTAAATTAAAAAGAATATTAAGATAGTAGGCTAAGTAGAGTGTCTTAGAGGTATATCTACTTTTTCTTACTAACTCTACACTACTATCTAGAACTTTTTTTAGTTTAAAGAACCTAGAATAAAATAGTATTTTAGAATTATCTACAAGCAGTACTACGCGCTAGATACTACTAAATATTAATAGGTCTAGATTACTCTTACGCCTATACTAGCTTCTACTAGTAAGAATAATCTATAGCTTCTAACTCTATAAAAGACAACTCTAACATATACACTCTTAGAAGAACTAGACGCCTTTCTTATAGAAGAAGAAATTATCTAAGAAGAGATAGATAACGTTAATAAATAGTAGAAGTAACTTACTAATAATAGTATTTAGTAACAAGTTAGCTATAACTATAGATAGATATTCTAATAGCTATATAACTTTATAGCGTAAACGTGTAAAGTAATCTTATAGTAGCTTCTATTTATTACTAGCGTTATTAATATCTAGACTTATAATTAGTAGTAGATATTTATTATCTAATATTAAATTATCTATCTATAATTATATAATACTGCGTAACCTTACATAGCTTTCTCTTAGTAGTAACGCTTAACGCGCAGCTTCTCTCTTCTTCTTACTAATTAATAATATAGTAGAAGAGAATTATATATATAGGTTAGAGAGGTTAGCTATAGCTAGCTTTAGGCTATCTCTAGACGCTAAGAACTAATTAGCTTCTATTTAGAAGCTATATAGCTAGTCTAAACTAGTATATAGTAGTATAGTAAACTACCTAAGATTAAGAAGATAGGTTTATCTTACGCGCATAATCTTATTTATATCTATCTAGGTATATAAATACTCTCTAAAAAAGAGCAGATTCTTATAAAACGCACTTTTATAGTAAGTACCTGTAGTAGCACTATATCTATAGTTAAGCTAAACTATACTAATAGCAAAACTAAGTTTCTAGCATAAGTATCTAGCTTAAGATATCTTAATATTACCTAGAAACTGTATAGGTTAGACTACTAAACTTACGCTATAGTTTATCTAGCATAGAACCTAATAACTACGTTAGCTACTATCTATCTAATCTAGAATATAACTTACTTACTCTTATTAGTTATACTAAGTATATAACTTACTTATTAAACGCTAGTATATCTCTTAATACTTTATTTGCTATTAGACGTACTCTATAGCTTACTCTTCTAAGTAATATTTAATTACTATACCTTTATAGCTATTTTAGGTTAGAGATTATAAAATAAGATAAGCTATAAAGTAAAGATAAATAGTAGCTTATTAATCTTTATAGTTTAGATAAGAAAACTATCTACTTATCTATTATTAGTTATTAAGCAATATATAGACGCACCTATAGCTACCTTAGCTTAGATTTATTAGTAGTATAGGTAGTATACACTACTATATAATAGAGAGAAGTTTCTATATATTTAGTTTAATAAGTGTAAGAAGACCTACGCTATTACCTTATAATAGACAAAACTACTAGAAGCTAAGGTAAAAAGTTTATAATAAGTTCTGCGTAGTAAATAGCTGTGTAACTACCTTAAGAGACTAGAGCTATTCTATACTTTATAGATAAGTTTCTAGTTAGACTCTTTTCTACTTATTTTTAGTTAGTAATATAGATAGGTATAGCTTCTTAAAAGTAAAGTATATTATATAATTTACTCTTTTAGAAGGTTAAGCACTATCTTAGCTAGATATATAAGATCTAGTATATAATTATAAGTAATAACGCTTATCTCTATAATAAGTACACTATTAATAAGCTTAGAGGCCTTATACCTTTTTAGAGTTCTTGTAACTACGTAATAATTAAAACGCTATTTACTATACACTAGATCTTCTCTTACGTATATAACTATAGAGTGCGCGCTTAGATTCTTAAGAGAGTTCTTACTATATAGAGGCTTATTCTTACTTTCTAGACCTTCTTTAAGTATATTAAGATATTAGAATCTATTATACTTTCTTTATAAGCGTTGTTTTTAATAAATAAGCTATATTCTTAAATAGATAAGTTTAGCCTAGTACCTAGACACTTACTCTTAGTAAGAGATATTCTACTCTAGTATTACTATAAGTAGTCTAAAGAAAATAGCTAATAATACTTACTTTAATATAGTAAATATAATAAACGCTTCTTTAAGTATAGTAGTTCTAGCCTATACGCGTACTAGTAACTCTATCTCTATCTACTTTACTATACACGCAGCTAATAGAGGTTCTACTAGAAAATATATAAATAAATAGAGTTACTAGATTATTCTAGATAGGTAATTTAGCTTAGCTACTTTGCGCGCAGGCTTAGTTTTAAGTCTAACTAGATCTTATCTCTCTATAAGTAAGATTCTAATCTTTTGTAGATTTGTATATATATACTTAAAGAAAGACCTAGCATTCTTTTCTTAGTACTAGCTAATAAGTTTAGT
Organism: Alternaria viburni; assembly: GCF_023758015.1. NCBI lineage: Eukaryota > Fungi > Ascomycota > Dothideomycetes > Pleosporales > Pleosporaceae > Alternaria > Alternaria viburni. The sequence continues at coordinate 54,327 of NW_026055783.1, forward strand.
GTAGAAATTAATTCGCGCTAAAGAGGCTAAGTAATCTTTACGCCTTATCTATCTATTCTTACTTCTTTAATAATAGCTAATAATAAGACTATAGTCTAGGCACCTAAGAGCTATCTAGCGTTATTTTTTTCTATAATATAGAACGCTCTTACCTAAGAGTCTAGATATTCTTTAATAAAGTATAGAATACTTATATTAATAGTTATATCTTTCTTTAGAAACCTTAGATTAGGCTCTATTAATAGCGTCCGCGAAAGGTCTCTACTACTCTAGTTACTACTATACTCTTCTTCTATTTACTTAGTGCCTATATATTCTAACTATTTAGTAAGGTTCTATAGCGCTAATATTATATTCTAGTATCTACTCTAGACTTAGAATATGTATTTAATTATAGAGTATAGGTGTAAAGTAACTAAGAAAGACGTTAAGAAAGCTGTCTATATTATCTACGCCTAGAGTATAGTACCTCTTTTTACTTTAGTAGATAGAGATAGGCGTCTTAGACTCTATAACTCTTTATAGATTATATATTATTATAAGAGGTCTAAGTAGTTAAATAATATATACTACTTATATAGTAATAAGAATAGTAAAATCTAGATTATAAAGTACCTTAGTAGTTACTAGAGTTAGTATTTATTACCTAATCTGCGGCATTAAATTACTCTATTAGATAAGGTAATTATAACTCTATTGTTTTTCTTAGTATAGATTATTATTTTCTAGCTCTCTAGAATAGATTTATTATTAAGTTAATTAAGCTAATATTTAGCTAAAGTGGCATATTAGAGATAGCTAAAACTAACACTAGCTATAGCATAGTAGCGTTAGTTAAAGAAGTAGGTAACCTAAGTTCTTATAAAGCTATTAGGTATATAGTTATAGTATAGCACTAGTATATAGGTATTAAGATTAAGTGCCTTTTCTATAGGTGTATATAGTACTACACTTTATAAAGCACTCTGCAGATTAGAGGCTATGTACTAATTAATAATACTAGTTATAATAGAGAAGACTAGGTAATAAGTAAAGTAAGCGTATAACTAGTGCTAAGTTAAGAAGATAAAGGTATGTACTACCTCTATTAATAAAATAGAGTATACTACTAATCTTAATATTATATAATAGTAAACGTCTATATAACTAATATTAAGCTAAAAACTTATTATATAACTATTGCAAGAATATAAGTTACTTATAGAACTAGAGTTTACTATAAGAAAACTTTATAGTAATAAACTAGTCTCTACTTTTAGCTTATACTAACTATAGAGTAGCGCTTCTTAAAGAATAGAATAAGTAGCTATATAATATAGTCTAAAAGCTATATAACTACGCCTAGGCTAGTTATAGCATGCTATTACTACTACTATTAAGTATAAGAGATAACTATCTACTTCTACATAATATTATAGTATACGTAAGAGTACTACCTATAGATAATACTAGCGGGTATAAGTAGGTCTTATACTAGATTCTAGAGTTAAATACAGCACCTATAGTGTTTTTATTATAACTATAGTTAGAGATCTTAGCGTACCTAGGCTTTGTTATAGTAGCTTTATAGCTAGATAATATTATAGCTTTAACTATATAATAAGAACTATTACTAAGAGAGTATAGCTCTATACAAATAAGATATAACTCTACTAAAAGTAGACTATATATACAAGAGTTTTAGACGCTTATAGAGGTAGATCTAGCTAAGGCTATAAGAGTAAATAATTAGTTACTAAATTAAATATTAGAATAGATGTATATATAGCTACTAGATCTTATCTTTTATATTCTAATCTACCTCTATACTTAGAATAAACGCTCTTACACTATTTTTACTAAAATTATAAATACGTTATTCTTAAAATCTAAGTAATTATCTAATATAGTCTCTACTAGTCTACTATAGGTTTTAATATCTTTAAACTCTATACTACTAGAAGAAGTACGTTCTAAGTCTAGATTGTTAATATTTATTAAGTCTTTTAACATCTACCTATTCTCTACTATCTAGATCTCTAACTACTTTATCTTATAGTACGCGTCTAGCTTTATAATCTTATCTATATTATCTTTCTTTAGTTCTATAGTAGTGCAGACGTAATAATAGATACCTACTATTACTTTCTTAATTACTCTACTAGCGTCTAGTAGCTAATCTCTCTAAAGGTCTACAGCGCTTCTTATACTTTATAGGTAAGCCTTAATCTTTTATAGGCTAGAGCTATCTTTTAGAATCTATATAGCTACGTTGCTTCTCTTCTATAGATAGAACGTTTTATTACTACCTAGTAAACTTAATAGTGTACTTACTACTTTAGCGTAGTACGTAGCTTTACGTAGTATTAGATTAGCTATAAGAAATTAGTAAACCTTATTATATTTATAATAGCTAAGTACCTACCTAAGAGTAGAAGATACTCTACGTTATAGCTACTAGCGATTAAGTTAGTAGGTAATATTTCTAGAAGTAGTAAGTAAAGAAGAAATACTTCTTAGCTTAGTTACTTATATTTAGAAGAGTCTAGAGCCTTTATAACGTAAAAAAGTATTATAAGCTTAGCTATAGAAAGCGTTTCTAGCTATAGTGTTTAAATAATAAAGCTAAACGCTATAGTGTTGTATACGCAAGATATAGTAGAGATTTTATATTATTAGATAGCCTTAGCTATGTTTATAAGTGTTTTAAGAGTTATATAGGCCTAAGGTATAAAAGAACTATAAGCTAACTAATATATTAGATAGAATACTAGAGAATCTTTATTAGAAAGCTTAATACTCTTACGTAGTACGCTGTGCTAAGTAGTAAAGAGCTTATAGAACTCTAGTAAAGTTTAAGATATAACTAAAGTAGAGATAAGAAACTAGGCCTACTAGATCTAGACCTTAACGTTGCTGTTCTTGTATAAAATTATACTAGAGTAGGTAGATTATATTACTTTTAAGTAGGTAGAAAGGCTATTAGAGATAATTTATATTATAACCTTTTATAAAGTTATATAATTAGAGATACACGTACTAATAATATAAGTTAGAGAGCTCTTTATTTGCCTTAGTTTTCTCTAGGCTATATACTACTAGTTACTTCTCTCTTTTATTCTATAATACTGTAGTAACGCGTAACTATTAAGTAACTTGTAACTTCTAAAATCTATATATACTCTATCTAATTAGATTCTTTTAAAAAGAGAAGTAAGGTTAATATAGAAGCTTACTAGTGCTAGAATATTCTACTATTTTAGATATTAGCGTATACTATAAATTCTAGAAGGTAACCTATAAATTATAACGCTAGCATAAAATTTAAGACACCTACTATTAGAAACTAATATCTAACTTATTAGTTCTATCTATTCTATTATAGCTACTCTTAAGCTAGTAGATTTATTTAGCACTAGTCTTAGCGCTATAGAGTTTAGTAGCTAGAACACTAATAAGAAAGATATCTACTTCTCTAGACTCTATGTATAGTAGTAGTTAGTAATATCTTACGTATAAGACTTCTACTTAGGCTATAATATTCTAAGCGTCTAGGTCTATCTAAAGTTCTTAAATTAGCTTAAGATGCGCAAGCGCGCTTATATATAACTTAGGCGTAATCTTACTAATAGAGTATCTATACACTAGGTTTAGAGACGTAGCTAGAAGTAATTATGTAAAGATTAGATTAGTTAGCTATAATACGTATTAGAAATAGGTCTATAAACACTAAAGCTATTATAATTATACTATATATAAAGAAATAATCTTAATAACTAGCCTAAACTAGTGTTATAGATAATAAGCTAAGCTAAAAGATTACTCTTTCTCTTCTAAATAGATATACAAAAAGTATCGCTAGCTATTATATACCTACAAAGAAATTTATAGATTTAGAAATTCTAGTTATCTAAACTCTATTATAGATGTACCTTACCTAATATAGTTATAACTATATCTATATTAGATATAATTATATCTTTTAGTTCTTGCCTAAGCTATAATACTTAAGCAGAGTCTAGTCTGTAATTATCGCTAGAGATATAAACTACTAGAGTTAACGTAAGCGCTGTATACAAAAATAAAGTAATTAGTGTTATATTCTTAACTAGTGTGTTTCTTAGTGTAATAGTAGAAAAGCTTAGTAATAGATTAAATGCTTTACAAAGTAAGTAATAGTAGATAATAGTTAATTCTATAGCAAGTATTATAATATACGCCTAACTAATATATATAGCGCTGCCTTATAAGTTTTATATAAGAAGAAATAGTACTATAAGATAAATCTATATTAGGTATAAGCCTACTAAAAGATATTTTAGTGCTTTAGAATAGAAAAGGCCTCTGTAATTCTACTTAGTAAGAAGTATACTAAAGTAGAAGTAGATAACCTAGAATAAGCTAATAGTAAGAACCTAAATAGAAAGAATAATAGGTAAGATAATAGTGTAGAGAAGTTCTATCTCTCTAAGTGTTTATAACACTAGCGCCTCTAGTGTTAGAACTTACTAATATAAGAGAGGTTTATAAAGATAGGTATAAAAGTACTTTATTATAGATTCTAACCTCTCTTACGTATTATTATTAGTGTAATAGACTAGTTAAAAATAAAGCTAAGTATAAATTTACTAAGTAGATAATCTATTTATAATAAAGAGCTAGCGCTTATAGATAGACCTTGTAAGAGAAGGTAGAAGAAGAAGTAGTTACTTACTTTTAGTAGATTTTTTGCTAGAGTTGTAGCTAGAGAAGCTCTACTTACTATTTTATTTATAATAGTAGTAAAGCCTATAGATAAAGACACTATAAGAGTAACCTAAATAAAGAGAAAGTAGAAGTAATAGTCTTGTATCTTAAGATTAATATAGCTTCTAGAGGCAAGACTCTACTTTTAGACTAGATAACCTAGCGTAGAGACAAATCTCTTTATTAGAATAGTAACTAGTATAGAGAAAAGTATACCTTATAGCAGGCCTAAGAGAGATTCTAGAAGCTTATTAATCTAGCTTAGCTAAGATATAGCCTAAGTAATATAGATAATCTAAGAGAGAAGCTCTACTAGAGTAACTAGTAAAATATAAGTAGCTACTATTATAATAATAAGCACGTTTAAAAGTGCTATATATATAGTTCTATTCTGCTATATAATATTAACGTTGCTTTATACTATATTATCTATAGATAAAGATATTATATAAGGTTATATATAGCCTAAACTAGTGTAAACTACTACTTAATAAGTAATGTAAGTAGTAAGTAGGCTAGTAAAGATAATAAAGACTAAACGTAGTAGAGAGAATTTATTCTATATTTTCTAATAGAGCTCTATCTTCTTTTCTATCTTTTAGAGCTACTTCTAATAGATTAGAGTAATATTAAGCTTTTTAAATCTTAGCTAGGCTAAGATAGCTAAAAGGCTCTGCAATTAATAGCTTAGATATATACGCTTTTTAATAGTGCTTAACTCTATAGCTTACTTCTATATACCTACTTTATAAGCTCTTCTAAGGTTAGTAGTCTTAGCTGCCTTAAGAGCTCTAGCAAGGCGCTTTTACCTTACTACTAGCTAGAAAACTACACTATAGTTATAATTAAGTAAAATAGTAGTAATCTTACTAGTAAAGACTTAGAAGTAAGACGTAATTACTTCTATAGATATCTAGCTATCTAGTATAGAGTTAAAGAGTACTATACGCAACGCTATATTAGGCAAATACTACTAAGCTATAATATAGAAACTAAGCTTATACTAGATAACTTAGTAAATATAGCTAGTAAAGAGTAAACTTAGTATAAGATAAACCTAATACTAGTCTACTTAGCTAAGGCTAACGTTAGACTACCTTAAGGTATTAAGTCTACTTACTCTACGCGTAGTAGTCTTTCTGTTTATACTATTTAAGAGAATAAGAACTAGTGTTATAAGAAGTAAAGTAGAAGTAAAGATTAGAATTAATAACTATAGGTACTAGCAAAAGAAGTAGCTATTAAGATACTTGCTATAGTAGTTAAACTAAAAAATATTAGTTTTAATATATCTTTTCTAGATTATGTAGGTGTACTCTTAATAATTAGAAATAATAGAACTATAATAATAAGCGCGTAACTAGATTACGTCTTATAAGCTTACTAGAGGTTAGAGAAGCGTTTATAGATAAGTAAAAATATAAGTACTTTAATAGTAAAGAGGTCTATAGAGACTAATACAAACGCTATAAATAAACTTAAAGAAACACTATAAAGTTATTAAGCTTTAGCAAACAATATACTAAAAGCCTTATCTATAGCTATAATTTAACGTTTTGTCTCTATAATACACCTAAGTTATTTAGATACTTTCTAACTATAGTAGATAGATTTAGAGTAGTAAAGCTATTTTTTAACTAATCTAATTAATCTTAAGAATAGCTAGCGTAATAAGCAAGAGGCTATTAAAGTTTAGTGCTAGCTACGCTAGGCTAGATAGAGTTACGTGTTTAAGAACGTAGAAGTTACTAACTAATAAGTAGGTACATTTGCTATAAACTACACTAGCGTAATAGAAGGTAGGCTATAGCCTTTAGTAAGAAGCGTATGTTTTCTATTACCTACTTAACTATAAAATGCCTTCTACTAAGTCTATTAAAACCTTAGAATTAATTACTTATTTAACTTACTAATATAGTAGCTCTAATTAGTGCTTTGTTTTTAGCTCTAGACCTAATAAAGATATATACATACTAATCTTATAATAGAAATAATATTATAGCTAATATATTTAATAAACTAAAGTGCTTTATAGATAATTAGTTATAAGTAAGTAATGTAATTAATTATAATAACTTTGCAGCTCTAGTAGATACGCTTAATTACTTTAAGAAGAATATCTAATAAAAGCTTTCTCTTAGAATAGCTACTAGAGTAGAGAAGGTACTAGATTAGCGTTCTATAGGCTTAGGCAGCGCTAACTAGAGAGTGTAAAGGTCTTCTTACTATATTACGTTTACGCTCTAGCTTACTTCTCTAAACTCTCTCTTTATTACTAAATATAAGATAATACTAGAGTTTAGTAATAAAGATTATAAAACGCCTCTAGTAGTACTTTATAAAGCGAGCTCTAGAAATTAGATAATTATAATTATAACTTTAAGAACTCTATTTAGAGATCTAACATTATTAAACAAAACACTAATAGAGAATATTTATAGAATTAAGGTAGTGTAGAGAACGCGCAACTTAGAGTAAGAGAAACTCTACTCTATACTTTACTAAATAAGAGCTACTACTAATAAGTATAATAACTATACATACGTATAGCTAGACTAAGTCTTTAGTAGTAATCTAGCTACTTCTTACTAATTCTTTTATAATAATCTCTAATCTAATGTTAATACGCTGTATTAGACAAATAACATAGAATACTATAAATTCTAATCTAGAGCTAATTCTCTATATTATATCTTATTTAGTCTACTATTTCTAGACTTAGTAGAGCTACACGTGTCTATCTTACCTATATATAATATTAAAATTAGAAATAGTAATAGCAAAGACATTATAATATATAACGTACCTAGTTCTTAGTTCTTTAATAAAGTATTTAAAGGCCTTTATAATAGTCTATTATAGTATAAACTATAGATAAGTACTAAAGATAGTATAGCTGCGTGCAACGCGTAATATTTAGTTAACTAAGACTTTACGCAAAGCTTTGTTAATAATCTAGTATTTTAATACTATTTTTATTTAGCTTATTACTTAAGCTTTTATCTTCTACATAAAACTCTAGAAGATATAGATAATACTAAGGTAAGAGAGCTTCTTTCTCTACTAGTAGAAGAGAAGCTTCTTACTATAAGACTTCTTTATAGTCTAATCTACTTATTAATACCTAGCTCTCTATGTATATTAGAAGTTTATTTAACTACTAGGTATAAGGCATTATTACTAGATAAGAACTTAGCTAAGAACTTTACAATTATCTTTTATAAAAGTAGAAAGAGCTTACCTCTACTTCTATTAAAAGATGTAAAGAGAAGAATACTATTTATTATTAGTAGTAGTACTCTAGATTCTTTACTTCTAGCTACTCTATTTCTAACACTTTCTAAATAGAAGAATAAAAATATTAACGTATAAAACCTACTCTTTCTACTCTTTATACTAACTAACTATCTATAGCCTTATAATATTAGGCTATATATAGAAAGTACTCTACTCTCTATTTAGATTATAGAGGCTTACCTCTAGCGTTAGCTACTACTTAATATTTTATTTTTCTACAAATTGCGCCTACAATTCTTAGAGAAATTAGTAGCACCTCTTTAACGTAACTTAGTTCTTAATTAATTTAGTATCTCTAGTAGACTAGTAGCTTCTAAGTAGATTAACACTAGACTAGATACTATATATACTAAGATGTAATCGCTAGAACAAAGTAATAACATCTCTATACTAAAGCTTAAGAACTTTAATTCTAAAGCTCTACATAGTATGCTTCTCTAAAAGCTAGTAGATATTTCTTATAGATAGTATCTGCGAATCTTATAGTGTGTATATAAGATTAGATTACTAAGTGTTCTTAACTTACTTAAACTAGCTATTACTATAAAATATAGAGACTAAGTATATTAAGAGATAGAATAGCTTATTATTAAGAAGCTCTTCTATATCTACCTCTATCTTAATAGATAGAAGAGCTAGAGCTATCTTCTAGTTACTAGAAATTAATATATAAAATACTACTATTTTAAAATATATCTTTTAGCTATCTTAGCGCTCTAAAGAGAGAAGTAAAGTAGTAATTAAGAGAAGTAGAAAATAATAGCTTAAAAGTAGATAGCTAGCTTTAAGTAGAGTCTCTATAATAAACTACTATCTACGCTATATAATAATAGAATCTATTATATATATAAAGATCTTAACCTATTAGAAAAAAAATAGCAGGCTTAAGATATAGTAAAGAATAAGATCTTAAGAAAGGTTGTAGAAGTATATAAGTTAGATAAAGCCTATATTTAACGTAACATTAATAAGTATATTAGAAAGAGTAGAGTTCTTTACTATATTCTATAAGGTTACCTGTTATTAAACCTAGGTCTTCTTATTCTTTTTCTAAGTACTAAGACTAATCTACCTACTTTAAGTATAGCTAATTTCTATATTAAGATACAAGAGTTAGAGAAAAAGATGCTTAGCTAACCTATTAATTTAAAAGAGTAAGATATACAGCCTTATTATAGAATAAAATAGCTTCTAATAATAGTAAATAGTATAGATAGACTAACGCAGGCAGAGGTAGTGTAGTTTAGTAAGGTACTATAGATAAGGCTAGAGCTCTTAGACTAGGTACCTAAAGTAGTGCTTAATCTTCTCTTAGATAGCCTTACTAATAATTTAGACTTCTATAGGCAGAATTTAAGTAGTTTTAGAGATAAGCTACTTTAGTTCTTTACGTAGTGTAATACAGTCTAGTATATACCTAGACTTACTTACTATAGTGCTAAAGGTGCTACACTAAATAAGAGTATTAGTTTAGTTATTTTACTACTTATATACCTCTTCTATTCTTAATCTAAGTCTAAACACTACTTCTCTTAACATTTTCTATACAACTATCTATTTATTATAGTCTTACTATAGTTATAAAGTATAGTATATATTCTAGATATAAAGACTAAGCCTAGAAGTTATACTATTAGTAATAATATATAGAAATGCTTAGGCGCTATTAATCTTAACTACTAGAACCTACTTATATTCTAGCGAACTTCTTAGCACTTAGTAGAAGAATATTATACACTTTAGGTAGATAGAAATAGAGAGTAGCTTATTTATACGCAAGGCAAAGACTAAATACTTATTACTTAGAAACCTATAATAGAACGTAAGTCTATTTAGCTCTCTCTATATACTCTTCTTAGTAACTCTATAGTAGAAGTCTAAAAGAACTAGCTTAGTCTGCTTAGATATATTATAGCTAAGACTCTACTCTGCTTTTTAAATATAGAACGCTATAGACTTACTTTCTTAGCCTACTAGAAAGTTACTTCTATAATAAGAGAGCTCTTTTTCTAATATTAGAAAATATATTCTAGCTACTAAGGTAATATCGTGCATAAAGAGAAGAATAAGATCTAGATATAGTAGTAACTAATATAGGTGCTTTGCAAAGATCTAAATAAGATAAAAAAGAAGTAGCTTCTACTAATATTAAAGAAGTCTAAAGCACTTTTACATTACTTCTATAAGGTAATTATTTACTACTTTATATATATAGTAGAATAAAAAAGAATTAGGTAAAGAGTAATATAATAAGAAAAGATCTTATTTTATATTACTAGCCTTAAAAGCGTATATATAATAGATGTTAGTATAAAGCTATACTCTATCTTTATATAGATAGGTTCTTAGAGGCTTTAATAGTAGCACTAGATAGCTATAATAGTTAAAGTGTAGAGCACTCTCTATAAACTCTTAATTTAATAATACTTCTCTTTTTAAGAGAGCCTTATTATATAGATATATATAGCTCTCTCTCTAAATTTACTAGCTACTTTTATTATCTTTTCTTAAAAACAAATGTAGAGTCTACTAATATAGCCTCTATAGTGCATTATAAGATAAAAGAAAAAAGAGAATATAACTTATTACTATTATAAGTAAGCTAGATAGCGAAGGTAAGATGCTAAGATAGCACTACTAGTTATATACTAGCTACTAGAGGCCTAGCGTACCTAAGTAGTATAGAATAATAAAATTATAATACTAATTATACTAGTAGATTTAGAGCACTTCTAGTCTAGAGATAAATATAGAAGAAGTAGAAAGTAAAGAAAGCTAATAATTATTAGCTTATATAAAAGGCTATCTATAGATAAATATTATAGATAAAGAGTAAGTGTAGTAGTTAGTATATAGCTAAAATAGTAGTGCAGATCTTATTACTTACTTTAGTAATAGATCTAGGCTTAAAAGCAAATCTTGCTACTAATAAGCTACTTATTTATTTACTATACTAATTATTACTTCTTATTCTTCTTACTACTATCTATACACACTATAGTAATCTTAACGCTATTTATAACTATCTATATACTTATAGTTTCTACACTATTCTACGTGCTTAGCGTTAGCTATTAGAGGCGCTTACTAGTCTATAGTCTATATAAATAAGAAGTAGTATATTAAATCTATACATAATATTAATTACTATATACTAATAATACTTTAAGGCTATACTAGCAGGCTAGAGCTAGTAGTTTAGATACCTATGCGTACTAAACAAGAATTTATAAGTATTACTAGTAGATACAAACGTTTTTCTAGTAATAGATAATATAGTGTAATAACACTTAGACGCTAAGGTATTTCTTATAGACTATTAGCCTATATTTAAGCTAGTCTTAATACTTTTAGGTCTAGAACTTGCTACCTAAGTCTCTACTAAATAGAATCTTTCTAAACCTATTAACTAAGAAGCTTTATTTACACCTATTATTAGAGAACTAAGTCTAATTATAATAAATAATACCTAGTAGAAGTTTTAGAAATCTATTCTAAGCTCTAGATTTAGCGCTTTATATATACTAAGTTTTGTTCTAAGTATTATAGATGCTATAGACGTCTTTTATAAGCTGCTAGAGAAGTATATTAAAGAAAGCATCTTCTTACTTAATGCTATAGCTACCTAGCTCGCTATAGATATTATTATAAGAACTTTACTATAAGATTAACTCTAGCGCCTTTATCTACGCTGTTATTAATCTCGCCTAGTAACACTAATCTAGATAATTAGCGTTCTAAACACTATATCTTATATACTCTTAATGCTATTCTGCGCTAGCACTTATTCTAGAACCTACTAATTTTACTTAACCTACTTTGTATTTCTATTTAATAGTACTATAGTTAGATTCTATTAAAGTTTATTAATTAGAAGCTTTAAAAACATTTTAAGAAGATAAAGAATAAGTAAGCTATTAGTAAAGATATTCTAAAACGCTAAAAGAAGATTAAGTCTATAATTACTCTAGCTCTTAATAACTATCTTATAAGAAAGTACAAAACTAATAAGTAAGTATTTAATAATATAAAACTTAATAGAAACTTTACTTAAATAGTAAATAATTAGATTTACCTCTTTCTTTTCGCTAGTAATAATACTACTACAACTACTATTATATACACATTTTATATAATATTATAGTATTCTAAAGACTTACTTAAGATACGCAAGAAGTATAATATAGTCTTTAGGCCTAGTAGAGAAGCTAGCAACGCTCTGTAAGACTATTCTACTTTTATTAATTAATACTACTATATAATAGCTATTATTAAGAAAACGTTAAAGCTATATCTACCTACTTTTTCTATTAAGAAAGGTATTTCTAGTATGTCTTTAATTAATTAGAAAGGCACTATTATTTCTATAGAGTATCTTAATATAGCTATTATACACTACTACATTTATATTAACTCTTATCTCTAGACTTATCTATTAGAGTTTCTTTCTAAACGCTAGCTTATTAAAAAAGGTTATAAACTTTATCTACCTTATAGTAGGTATTAACTCTTTAAGCTTAGATTACGTAACTATATTAAGTAGACGCTTACTTTTAATAAGATCTATATAGCTCTAATTATAATAGCTAGAAGGTTCTTTATTACGTTAGCTTATAATAAGTAGAATACTATAGATCTTAGTAGGTATAGTTTTTTCTTAAAGATACTAAAAGGTTTAGGTCTAGAAAGAAAAGAATATAAGACTATTAGAGGTAAGCGCGCGTATTAGATCTTAAGGTCTAGTGCATATTCTACTAATAGCTATCTATACTAGGTAAGTCTAGTTAAGTTATAGAGAGTTATTATAAGGTATTTTTAAGTTAAATTCTATAAGAGCTACATTACTATAGTTCTATACTAGAGTGTAGATTATAATAGATAGTTTCTATAAAGTATAGAGAATAGTTAACTATAAGTGTATTAATACTCTTTATATATAGATACTCTAACTATATAGAAATCTTTACTTTAATTCTACTGTATTACTATAACACTTAAATTTAATTAGAGTCTCTATTAGAATCTTACACCTACTTACTACTATATTTAACCTTATAACTATTCTCTATAAACTATCTCTATCTTTCTCTATACTTAATATATTCTACTTACGCAAAGCGCGCATAACTCTTAGATTACTAATAGATATATAATAAAGCTCTAATCTATTAACTAGTAGTTTTACTACTACTTAAATTAGTATCTTAAGATAGTAAATTATATAAAAGAGTAAAATTAGCTTACTACTATTATACGTTATACTATTACTTTAATAGAATTCTTTAAATGTTTTAGTTTACCTAGTGTATAGAAAGAGGTATAACAAATTCTATTTAATAAGTAATAGAATAAGATAGGTAAGTTTTATAGTTATAGTAAGCGCGCTAATAAAAGAAGCTATAATAAGGTAAAGAAGCGTAGTAAAGGTTCTTGTTAGAATCTTAGTTTTAAGCATTATAACTTTTTTTTATTATTAAAGAATTAAGAGATATAAGAGAGAATACTTAATATAATATAAGAGTAAAGTAAATATCTAGTAGGTTTAGAAAAGTAAGTATAATCTAAGAGTTAAAATACGTATTAAGTAGCTAGACCTTACTACGCTTCTAGACAATCTAATTAGTAGCTTATACACTATTTATAAGTAATAATACGCAACGTAAAAGACTACTCTAGCTACTACTATAAGAATACTATATTAGATAAAAGATAAAGCGTTTAGTGCTATTTTCTATCTACTCTATAAAAGAACTAGAAGTTATTAAAATACTTAAGCGTACAATTCTTTCTATTCTTTTTATTTTAGTACTATTATTTTATACAGGTCTATAGTAAGTACTTAACTAAATATAGCTAGTGTTAATATCTTAAGAGAAATATAGGCGTTAATAGATAAGTATGTATTTACTCTACTTTCGCCTATAAGTTATCTACGCCTACTTATAATGTAGTACTAACTTAGATAGAGTGTTATTCTAAATTTTACAAACTCTATACTTATAGAGTACTATTTACTTATAATAGTCTATAGTTATTATATCTTTCTACTACTAGTTTTTAGTAGCGCTAGGCTATATACTAAAGTAGAACTTATCTATAAGACGTCTATAGATAATTATAGGTAGAGATATTAACAACATTAAGTAAAAATATTAACGCTACTAGATCTATTTCTTATTACGCTTTTAATACTTTTGTTAGTGCTAAGCCTATATATGTACTATAGGTACCTAGCTAAGTTATAAGTAGATTCTATCTTAAAACTATACTAACTTAAACTAGTAGATAATAATAGTGTATATAGCTACTACGCGTAGAACTTAAAGATTAAGAGCCTTACTAGGCCTCTACTTATAGTTACCTTTATTTACTAGATACTACTTCTAGCTATAGTTTAGCTTATTAAAGCTACGCTAATATTTTTTATACTTAGTGTTTTTAGGCTAATTAAATAGCTGCGCTAACTATGTTAAGTAGAAATAGTAACTACTTTCGTGTTCTACACTATAAACCTTATTATCTAGATAGTATTCTATTAGCCTTAGAGTAGTACTAATCGCGTATCTTTCTTAGCTAGAATAGTAAGTTAAGAGTGCGCAGCTAGTACTACTACGATTTAGAGACTAAGCATAGCTTCTAGAATATTTAGAGTTATTTTAGACTTCTATATTCTAATTATTCTACTTTCTATAGTTATAAAATTAAAGCTTAGAAAGAAGAAAAAGCTTAGTGTACTACTAGTTTTTTCCTCTAGCGCATTATAAGCCTCTACATTCTTACCTTATAAGAGAAGCTAATATAATTAGAGCTTATATTACTAGTATTATTTTACTTATCTTTTAGCTATAATTATTTAGTATAAAGAATCTAACTGTAGATAGTATTCTAGCTATAGCAATATAGTAGATAGTTCTATAGTTTCTACTCTAAACTTATAACTAATTTATCTATAAAGCATAGTTAAAATAATAGTAGAACTTATTATAACTTGCTTTATACCTACTATAATAGTTATCTAGTATATAGTAAGATATAGTTCTTTGTAGATGTAAGAAGATTTAAGTAATATAAATAACTATAAAGGCTAAATATAGTATACTAAGCTTAAGCATTCTCTAGGCTAGTTTTCTAAGCTTAAAACTACAAAGATATTTAAGACAACTTTAGACTATATTTAAAATAATAGTAAATAATAACTCTTTACAAGAGTTAGTATCTATAAAGAACCTTATAATATATATAGCGTAATATAGAATTATAATCTATAGTAGCTCTTACTACCTTAGTAGAGACGCAAAGCTCTTATTCTAAGATTAACTAGTTTATAATATAATACTATAACGTAAAGATAGTAGTCTCTGTATCTAAATAACTCTAGTAATCTAACTTTACGTATAATAGAACTACTAACAAAGTTTATTAGAAGGCTAAAGGTCTTCTACACTATAAAGTAAATAATAATTACCTTTATAATAGTATATAAACGCTATAGTTATATTAACAAAACCTCTCTTTTTAGAAGTAAAAATAGACTAACTATTTTTCTAGTAAGTATACTTCTAAAAATTAATTAGAAGATCTAGAGCTAGAGCAGTGCACCTTCTACACAAACGTGTTAGATACCTAGACCTACTTAGCTATTTTAAAATTACGTTACCTAAGATCTATTATAGTAATTTCTAAGTCTATAGTAAAGTTAGCTAAGAGATGCGTATATAACTAGCCTTCTAAGTATATATCTACCTATACTACTAGATTTCTAAAGTATATAGTTTACTATTTATAGCTTACTAACTACTAACGCTATTTAATAATTACACTATACTTCTTGCTCTAGATATAACTTACGTTCTATCTTATAGTATTCTTATCTTAATACTTACTTCTATTATATTTACAAGAATACTAGGTAGAACCTAAATAAGATTTTAAGAGCTACTACCTACACTAGCTATAGTGCTAATTCTATATATTAGGTATACCTTTAGACTCTTAAGAAGAAGAACGTAGTATTTCTTAGATATAGAGTATAATCTATCTTAGGCTTTTAGAGCTAGAGTATTAGCTAATAATCTATAAAAGTGTAGCATAGCAAGAGCTAATAGCTATAATCTTATTATTTAGTACTAAAGTCTACGTAGTTAGATTAGTTAGAATAATACTATTTATTTAGTAGTAAACTTAGGTCTTTTCTTTATAGTTGTAGTTCGCTAAATTTATATATACTTTAGTAGACTATAGTAAAGCCTCTATAGGTAAATTTAATATAAATCTAGCAGAGTTTTTAGAA
The DNA here is from genome assembly GCF_023758015.1 of Alternaria viburni. Classification (NCBI taxonomy): domain Eukaryota; kingdom Fungi; phylum Ascomycota; class Dothideomycetes; order Pleosporales; family Pleosporaceae; genus Alternaria; species Alternaria viburni. Next base: position 70,639 of record NW_026055783.1, read on the forward strand.
GGTAATATATTACTTTTAGAGAGCGTAAGGTCTACTAAGCGTATTCTAAACTCTAAGATTAGTATAAACATAAACGTTAATACTATAATAATTACTAGTAAGTATTTTTAAAAGCTAGATGCGCTAAACTTAGAATTTAATCTTCTTAAATAGACTAGATATTAAACTCTATAGATAGTTAGTAAGAGTACCTATAGTCTAGATAACCTATTCTAGAACCTAAAAGTAGAGTCTATATTCTAGTATACTTATACTCTCTTACTCTAAACACCTAAGATCTAACTACAAGACTCTAGAGATTTTAAGAAAGGCACTTTTACTCTATATATAATAAACTTTCTTCTAAAAGCTTTCTTATTAAAATTTATTATAAAGCTTTAAGAAAGAGAGCTAGTTATAAACGCTCTTAACACCTACCTATATAGCTACCTAGCTTATAGTTTACTAATTATAAACGCGTACTTCTTAATATTTGTAGCTTAGGTAGACTAAGGTAATATTACTTAATTTAAGTGCGTAAGTATAATAGAATTATTTAGCAACACTATATATACTTTCTTCTAGATAATCTTCTATATCTTCTTAGATACTAAACTACTTGTAAATATCTATATATAGATTTCTTCTATTATTAATACTAACACTTTAAGTAATAGAAGAATAGTTAATATAATTAACCTACGTAGACTTTGCTCTAAAATAATAATCTTCTTAACTATAGAGAAAGTGTTCTATTACTAAGCTATAGGTATTAGTGTTTACTATATTATAGAAGACGCTATTATTAGTAAAGAAGATAGTTACTATAATCTAAAGAAAGGTAGATAGGTACTTATAGCGAACTACGCTTTGCACACTAATAAAGAATAATAAAGTAATAATATAAGCACTTTTATTGCGAGTTAATTTACTTATAAGATACTATATATATCTTTCTATAGGTTTAGAAATAGGCCTAGTACCTACTATAGTAAGAACCTTACTCTATATTATATTACTAGCTTTATAGAAATAGTAGTTATAAAGTATAATATTACGCCTATTAGTAGCCTATAGGTAGAGCTAGATTAGAATAGAAGAGATATAGTAGCGTAGGTTACTAGGCCTTTAGAAAGGTTAATAGTTAGAATAACGCTAAGAAAGAACGCAGCAAGCGTGCGCTAGAAATATAACTATTAGACTAGAGTAAGGTTCTAGTCTTACTAGATAGCTATTTACCTAGATAGAAATAGAGAATATCTTATTATATCTATTCTACTATAGAAAACTTACAAAGTGTATAATAGTTCTAAGATATATTCTCTCTATTACTAACGCTACGCACTTAAGAATGCTAACTATAAGATTAAATCTATAGAGCTAAGTAGTATTATACGTATAAATCTACTAGATACAATATATAGAGAGATAATAGTAGATAGCTCTACGTAGTTATAAAAGTTACTATTACTATTACTATAATAGCTTAACTTCTACTAGACACTACTAACGCTAGTGTCTAGTAGAAAGGTAAAATAAACGTAATAGAAGAGGTTTACTTATAAATTACTACTCTTATCTTTAGATATAACCTTACGTACTTTAATATATACTTTAGAGAGAAAGCTAATATACGCTTATAGTGTTATACTCTTAATAATAATAATACTAATTTCTAAGTTAAGTTTACTATAAGTAGATTCTTTAACATTAGTTAACGCTTAGAGTATAATATTAGTTAAGATAATACTAGTACCTATATTATATAACGTCTTTATAAGTTTACTAAAGTTATAGATTATAAATCTAAGAGAAATAGGCTCTATATAGCGTAAAAGAAAGTCTCTTACTTTTTAGCTTATTCTATTCTTTAAGACTTTGTTAGAGAATTTATACACTAAACTATAGTAAATATAGACGTCTTTAATTATTATAGTTATTTCTTTAGTAGTACTTTGTCTATACTACCTTAAGCGCAGCTTCTACGTAGGTATTCTATAGTCTTAACTATAAGTAGTATTCTTAGTTAGCACTAGGTTAAACTAACAGCCTTTACGCGTTTATCTAATTAACTCTCTAGTTTATAGGCTACTAGTTTATACTAGGTATTTAGTCTATAATTAGACCTCTTTATATAGAGTCTCTATACTTATAAGTCTTAATAGAGCTTTTATATTTCTAGTTAGATAGTAAAGTAGTTAGTTAGAAAAAATTATAGTAGCTTCTCTTAGCTTAATATAATTAAAAATAAACTTTATAATAATAAGAAAGTTAAGCTATAGTTACTAGTAGTTAGGTAAATCTTTATATAAAAATATTTAAAAAGTTCTTTCTAATACGTACGCCTAAAATAATCTATTATTAACTAAGGCCTATAGTAAATTATTTATATAAGCTATAGTAGAAATCTAAGTGCGCAAAAGCACGTTAGTAGTAAATTTCTCTTTAACAAGAGATATTCTAGAGCTAATACAGCCTATTATCGCAAGAGCTAATAGATAAAATAATAATAGGTAGTAGAGAAGAGCGTTATAGTAGTTTCTGCACTCTTTTAGCTAGAACCTAATTAGCTATATTAGTAAATTACTTTTATCTTAGAAACTTATGCACTAGCCTACCTATAGACTTACAACCTTATAGTTATTTAATAATATATACTTAAAAGTATTATATAAAATATAACGTATTAGCTATTATCTAATATAAGTTATACCTATTATATCTATTTCTAACCTCTTATAATAATTATAATACGTCTAATATTATTCTTAGCTCTTATTATAGCTATACTAGTTAGTTTGCATGTATTTATTAGCGATTCTACACTCTTCTAGTAGAATCTTCTAGTAGAAAGGCTAATTATACTAATAAATAGCAATCTATATTACTAAGGCCTAGAATAGAGTTAGTAGCTCTTTCTATATAAAGGTTATTATAAAAGATTAGTCTATATAGAGCCTTAGACTACCTAGTTTACTAGAAGTAGAGTTATAATCTAGTACGTTAGATAGAAGTAAGATACTTACTATAAATAGCTTATAGCATACGTGTAGAATCTATAATTTAACTAACACAACTAGCTAGAGTATACACAACTCTAGTGTAGCTTATTCTAGAGGCTCTTATTAGGTATTATTCTTCTATAATAATAGAGAAATATAGATTATTATTTAAAGTTAGAAGAGAAATTATTTACGCGTATAGAAGAGTTAAGAAAGGTAACTTACAAATTTCTATAACCTTAATTAAACCTACTCTTTTAATCTTTCTAATTCTCTTCTAGAGTTAAACTTAGTTATCTTTATATAGTAGAATTAAAACGTCTAGATATAATGTATAACTAACTCTATAGAACCTAGCTAAATACTTCTAGTAATTAAGAGTTCTATATGTTGTGCTTGCTAGTTAAATTAATAGCTGTATAGTTATTAACTAGTCTTCTATTAGGCTATCTAATATATATTACTAATCTCTAAGTTAATTTAGAAAAAGAAGATTTATAGTTATAATACTACACTCTATAGAACGTATAGATTCGCTATTCTCTATAATATAAGAGTATAAATCTAATAATTATAGTAGACCTACTTTAAGAAAGTAGCTAGATTTAATTTCTAGATCTTAAAGAGAATAGTAGAATATATAGCTTAGATAATAAGAAAAGAGTTAAGGCTCTTAGTGTTTAAACTAGCGAAAATAGTAAAGAGTTAAGTACTTTATTATATATAAGTAGGCTTAGAGCAGACAAAACGCTATCTAGTAATACCTAGTTACTATTAGTCTTGTTAATTTGCACTATGTAGCTAACTACTATACCCTTTCTATTAGACGTACTATAGGCTATATTATTTATATAGAGATATAGATAAGTTCTCTATTTAAAAACTCTATATATAGCTTTTAACTAGCCTAACGTTACTAGTAAGTTCTACTTACCTCTCTTTAAAAAGTAGCTATAACTTAGCTAACAACACTATCTCTATTACTATATTAATTCTTTAGATAGAAATAGATAGCGTAGCTACCTATAAATTAAATCTAATTATACTTGTAACTATAGCGTAGTTACAAGAATAGTTAGTTCTACTAATTTTAAAGACTTATTATTACTTAGATACGTACTTATAGTAGTTATAAACTCTTTTTAGCTATACTATAGCGCTATAGTTAGTTATTTCTAGTAATCTTACGTTATATTAGATAAGCGCGTTAATAGAATAGACTATATTAATAGAGATAGACGCTGTTTACTCTATAGAAAATGCTACTCTAGCTATACCTAGTATAATTAAGACTTTATAAAGCATATCTACTTAAGAAAGCTATATACTAAAGTTAAACGCATGTTATAGATAGCTCTAAGAAGTAGTAGCAAAGCTAATAGCATAACTATTAAGGTTTACTACTACTACTACGCTAACTATGTAGACAAAGCTAGCTTAAACTAAATATATAGAAGTAGCTCTAAGCTTTATTCTATATATTTTTTAAAGAGTTATAGTAGGCTACTAGTTTATAATAAACCTTTCTATATCTAAGTAGTTACTAAGCTCTCTAGAGATACTAGCAGACAGTGCCTTAATAAAACTACTTAATAGACTACAACTATAGAGCTTAGGTATATATAAGCTAGAGATTTAGTTATTAAAACTAGTTTAATTGTAGTATTATAATATCTTAATTTAGTATAATAACTATACTATAAGAATATTGCTAGTGTGTCTTTACTTAAAGAGGGTTTCTAGCTATATCTAAACTATATTATTAGCTATCTAAGCTACCTGTATCTTATTACACTTAACTAGTTCTATTTAGTGTTTCTATATACATAAGTCTTGTATCTTATAGTTTAAAGAAAGATATCTTATTACTACTTATAGTAATGTCTCTAGCTTTAAAAATAATCTATATAGACTTTACCTCTAAAATAGAGTACTATACTATGTACACTAACGTTCTTAAACAAGAATATAGAAAAGTAAGCTAAGTATATATATTAAAAGACTATTGCTGCGTAAGTTTAACTATAATAATACTATATTATAATATTAATTATAATAAGGTAATCTATAGCTACTACTTATAATTTTCTAGTAATTCTTCTTTTCTTCTATATAAATATACTAACTACGTAGACTTAGAATAGTAAAGGCTATTAAGGCTCTACAACCTTAAGTGCTCTATCTACCTAATAATTAGCTTAGAGAATGCTATACGTATAGCTCTACTTTATAGTACATTTTTATTATATATAAGAGTACTAGCTAATAGTCTAGGCTACGTTTATTATTAGAATTATATTCTTCTATAGACTAAATTCTATATAAATCTACTTAAGAATACTATAATCTATCTAAGCTATAAAAATTGTAGAATAAGAATCTAGTAACTATTAGTACAAGAGTATATTATTATACTAGTGTAATAAGGTATTAAGATAGCGTTGCTATATAATAATCTATAGATACATAGTAAACTTTAGAATAATTATAGTTCTTAATTAGGTTAAACGCTTAATCTATACTCTTCTTAACCCTCTATTACACTTTTCTAAGTCTTTTTACTATTCTATATAACTTATACATAATAGTTATAGATAGCCTTTATTATTTTATACTTTTTGTAATTAGTAAGCGCGCTAAGTGTAAGTCTAGAATTAGATACGTAGTATTATTAGTCTAGAGGCACGCTTTCTTACTAAATAATACTTAAGCTTATATATTTTATCTATAGCCTAAGGTCTTAGCGCCTTTTAGAAGAAAGGCTTTCTAAGGTTCTATAAAAATCTAGCCTTACTTACATAATAATATATATACTATACATATATTACTAATAATACTAGTAGTTATAACTTAAGCCTATATGTCTCTGTAGTATTCTCTACCTCTAGGTAGTAGTCTAGAGGCAAACTCTCTAATAATGTAGATAGATAATAAACTTAACTTCTCTATTAGATACTATAATTCTAATAGTAAGCTAACGCTGCTCTCTCTTAGCAATTACTATAGTTATCTTTATCTTCTAGATATAGAAGAAGGCAGACTACAAGTAATATAGATACTAGGCAAGAATATATATTTCTAGCTCTCTAACTACATATATATAATTAGAACCTCTAGATTAACTTATTATAGTAGAAGCTATTAGGTAGACTTTTCTATAGATAAAGATTGCTTCTAGAAAGTAGTAGCCTTCTACTATAGAAACTACCTCTATTAATAAGAATTAGACTTCTAAACCTTTTACTTTAAAGTTCTCTTAAATATACTAAGTAGTCTAGCTATCTTTACCTAGATCTAGCTAAATCGCGAGTATAAATTCTTTATAAACTACGCTGCTGTTTAGATTAGCTTACGCTCTAGTAGTAGTATTATGTCTATTCTATTAAAGAGTTTAGCTAACTTAACTATGTATCTAATAACTCTTCTATCTTTTACTTTCTAGAATCTAGAAGAAGAATAGCTATATAAGTCTAATTATAATAAAGATTTAGTTATTTATAGTAGTTAGCGTAAGCTAGATATAACTAGAAGTTAGTAGAAACACGCTAAGTATTATTATAGCTAGAAACATTATAAGTACTATTACTTATTACGTAGATTCTACTAATATTTTTTGTCTTAAAAGCAAAGCTATAGACTAGTAATATTTACTTTAGACGCTTACGATTAGAACACTATAGCTAGAATAGAAACTAGCTACTACTCTATAGACGCTAGCTATGCGCCTAGCGCTAAGCAGAATAACTCTAAGAGTAATAACTTTAAGATTAGCTAGAGAGATACTTATAGAGTTGTTAATAGAGACAAAGCGTACACTATCTAGATTATTAAATATTAGGTCTAAGTATAGTACGTAGCTAGCGCATATAGACGTAGAAGTAGTAGAGTTTAATTTAAAATTAATAGAAATATACACACTAATATTAGAATTAATTAGCTTAGGTTATATTTAAGTAGAAATAACTTAAAGTATAGTAAACGTAATAGAGTCTTAAAATCTCTATATATAGCACTATTTAGCTGCCTTATTATACTCTCTAACTATATACTTAGATCTTAATCTATAAACGTCTAATTCTAATATATCTGTAAATATACTATACTTATTATACTCTCTCTTTATTCTTATTCTTATACTAGAAAAGATATAAGTAGTAGCTATATAATATTAGTTTTAGTAATACTAGCGTACGTAGTAGTAGAGATCTCTATACTACTTTATATACTCTATTAGTATTACTAAAGATATAAAGCGTCTTGCTTAGGTAATAGAGATAATTAAGATAGTAGTTCTAAATAGGTAGTAGAAGGTAAAAGCTTCTTATAGTATAGTACTAGATATATTATAGGCTATTATGTACTAGCGTCTTAAATCTATTCTATACATTTAACTTTAAGCCTACTTATATATAATTAATAACTACTAACTACTAAGAAAGTATCTAATATAATCTTAGTATTATATAATATAGTGTTTATTCTTCTACTTTATAACCTTTTATTCTTTACTTTACTACTAGAGCTACACTGCGCTTAATTATATACATAACAGGCTAAGTATAGTTACTTAAATAGATAGTTAGCGTATAACTATTATAGTATGCTAAGAGTATAAAAATAGAATAATTATTCTAGGTTAACTAGATTATGTAGACGTCCGCTCTACTTAAAGTATTATATATTTATAAACTAAGGTTATCTAGAAGATATATCTAGCAAAAATATAATCTTCTAAGCTAAGTATATATTGCAACTCTAAGCCTATACTAACTTCTTACATCTATAAGCCTAAATACAGGTTTTCTTTAACTTTAATATACAATATTTATACTTACTTATTCTAAGTGTACTCTTTAGCTATGTATTTACGCAAATAGTAATTTTACCTCTCTAGAATAACTACGTTAAGTAGACAGACTATACACAAAAGGTAGAGTAGTAAGAGAAGGTAACTAAGTCTATAGCTAATAACTTGTTTTAGCTTTACTTCTACTTAAATATAGCTTAGAGAGACTATAATACACTAATTACTTCTTTAAATTATTATATTACTACTAATTAGATAAATAATATTAGTTCTATTACTATTAAGTTAGGCTTATATTATTAGTTCTATAGGTAAGTATAATCTTACAATAAATTTATAGTCTAAATTCTAATAACTTAGTAATAATAACTATAATATAGTACTTATAGGTTAGAAAAGCAAAGAGACCTAGTACTCTAGATTAAAGCAGGTGTCTAACAACTTTAAGACGTAGGTAGGTAGTTATATATATAAGAATAGAACTTTTTTATTAAACTACCTAGAAGCTAGAGTAGAGAGCGTAACTATATTAGAGGGCACTATAACCTCTACTGCGTCTTAGTAAATAATCTAGGCTTATTTTATTAACGCCTTTACTTTTAAGTAGTTTATTCTATAGCGTTATATATAGATAGTAGTTTCTAATAATACTATAACGTAAGCCTAGTATCTAGACTTTATTAGTGTATATAACTTCTATTACTTTAGTTTCTATTATTTAGTATATAGCGCGCATAGGTATACTTTATTCTTTAGAAAACCTTTTCTATAATTAACTATAATTTCTACACTATTCTATATATCTTAGTAGACGTAAAGCATAAGTCTTACTCTACTAGAAATTATTCTTACTATTATTTCTATATAAGAGTTATAGAAATAATTAACTAGATAAGCTTAGTTACTCTTCTTCTTATAATATAGTTAGTAGGTTACGCTTATATTAGACTACTCTAAATTAATAGATATATAGCTATTACTAGACTAGTCTAGTAGTTTTATCTTACTAACTAGCTCTTAGATATAATTACCCTTTTTAAAAGCTAAGCTACTATTAGTAGTTACCTAAGCTTAAATACTCTATCTCTTTACACTATAGTTAATAATTTAATAGTAGCTATAATATAAGTTAGTAAGATAGATATAGTTAATTAAGCTATAAATCTTATAGGTACTAGAGGGAGCCTACGTAGAATTCTACAGCTAGTTCTATTACTAGAATAGTAGCCTAGGCTAGCTACGCGTAGGCGTATAGAAGTTAACTTTTAGATAAGAGATAGATTATAAGAGCGTAAGTATCTTAGCTTCTAAGAAACTATTAAAAGATATTATATTTTTATACTTAAAGGCAAACTCTACGTTCTTAATAAATATATTTTAGATAAAAACACTAACCTTATATTATACCTCTAGAAGCGTCTGCTTCTTAGCTGCTAGACTATAGAAAGCCTCTATACTTGCGTTTATTATACTATAGTAATAGTTCTTAGAAACGCTAGTTAAAGAGAGAAGATAAAGAAGACTATATCTAAAGCTTTAATAAATCTAAAATATCTTTATTATATATATTACGCGTTTTCTTAGCTACTTACGCTCTTTCTTTATAGCTTTAATAAGGCCTTACGCTTCTAATATCTTATTATATATAGAACTATTAAGATAAAAGGCGCTATTCTGTTTTAAGCTTATATTAGAAGCAAAGGTATACTATACTAATTTTAGGTATAGAGCGTCTAGCTAGCTATAGTTCTAAGCAAGATAGATTCTTATATTAGAGGTAGTAAGCCTTGTAATTCTATTACTTATAGCGCAAGAAAGCTTAATTTAAGTTAACTAGAACCTCTAGGCTTAGATAAGTGTTACGTAGTAGTATAGAGCTATTTAATTAAGTATAGCTTTAAGTAGGTAGTTCTTAATTAGTATAGATACTAAGGCTAGAAAGAACGTAGATAATAGTTATAAGGCCTAAATACGTCTATTACTTAGATAGTAAGCTAGAGTTGCTTATCTCTTATAAATGCGCTAGGCGTTATTAGACTTTTATAGTTTCTGCTTAGAAGATATTAGAGATATTTTATTATCTAGACTTATAACTTAGGTAGTAATATTAGGTATAAAGCTTTAATAAGTAAGCACGTTTTTGCTATATTTACTCTACCTAGCCTTACACTAAACGTAGTCTACTAGATTATTAGACGTATTAGAAAACTTATAGTTAATAGCTACTATAAAGTTCTTACTAGTGTTATAGACTTTGTAATAAATACAACCTAGAAGAGTAACTAAGACGTCTTCTAGTTTTTAGTATATAATCTTAAACTTAATCTCTCTCTTCTTAAGCTATTAAGGCTCTATAATAATATTATAGTGTTATATAAACTATAAATACCTTCTTAAGCCTAGAAACTAGTTTTAGATACTACGCTTAAGTTTCTTAGCACTACTTTAGTAAATAATAATCTAGTGCTTTTCTACGCCTACTAGAAGTAAGTTTACTAATCTAGTATTACTATCTTTAATATGCAAGGTTGTAGGTATATTAGATTTATAACTTACGTACTAGTAGAGCTAGTTAACGCTAGAGATCTTAGGCTAGTAATTACACTGCAGGCCTACGTCTAGTAGAGTATTAATACTATAATTAGATAAGAGTTTATAGATTAGGTATTAGACTTAGCTAGAGGGTCTTGCTATCTATTTCTTAAACTCTTTCTTTAGCTACTAGTTTATATAAGCTTTATAGAACTCTTCTATATTATAGAGGTTAAGTAGTATTTCTATAGCTACCTTTACGTGTAGATAGTTAGCGTCTCTCTAAGCTAGTTTAAAGCCTATAATCTTCTTAATCTTCTTTAGATCTAGTGTTCTAGCGTTATATAAGAGTTGCGCAAGATCTATAGAATTCTAGCTTTTCTACACTTATAGAATAAGATATCTACGCTTATTAATATTATAGTAGCTTAATGCTATTCGCGTCTATTAGATAGTAGTAACTATGTTCTTTCTTAGTTATAGAAGTAGGTATAGAAATTATAGATTTAAACTCTATATTCTACGCTCTAACTACTACTACTCTTCTAGAATCTAATTTATAATATACCTCTAGCTAGATATTAATATATTCTTCTTAGGTATATTCTACTTATGTATATTCTTCTTAAATATATTCTACTTAGATATATTCTACTTAGATATATATTACTTAGATGTATCTTACTTAGGTATGTCTTACTTAGGTATATCTTACTTAGGTGTATTTTGCTTAGGTATATCTTGCTTAGATATATCTTACTTAGATATATCTTACTTAGATATATCTATTTTATGTTTCTCTAGTTTATATTCTACTAATACGTACGTCTATAGCTCTATAAGCTCTTTAAGCTTTACTACACATGCGTTAAGTTTATTAATAATTTTTCTATAACGTACTAAAAGAACAAATATAGAAGATAATTACTTAGAGAATATACTTCTTAGTTTAGAATTACTATAGCTACGTTTACTATAGGCTTCTTTAAATCTACTATAATCGCGTTTATTATAAGCTTCTACTACGTTAGCTACTTTAAGCTTTTTAAATTTCTAAAGAAGCTTCTTAGTATCTACTATTATATTATTAAGGTTTCTTTTATTAGTAGAACTTTACACTACTATCGCGAACTAGGTAGAGTATAAGACTTAACGTTCTACGTTCTAGTAGACGTTAATATAGGTACGCGTAATTAATACCTTAGCGCATAGATTATAAGAGCTAATAATACCTTTATAATCTATACGCAGGCTTAGCACTTACTTATATATAAGATAAAAAGATTATTCTTAATATATAATACTTCTATACATAATACAATACTTATAGTAGTTACTATCTTTTTATAATTATAAATTAAGTATCTTCTAAGAGTTTAAAACGTAATATCTATAATTCTATTACTACTTAGATATTTATCTAAGCTTATAAGGCACTCTAGGTAGTACCTACTAATAGAGACACTAGCTTTTCTATTAGTAGCTAATAATAGTTCTTTTTCTTTTAATGCCTCTTATTAAAGCTAATATAACTAGAGTGCTTAATATTATAGCCTTACGTAGATCTACTAATAGCCTATACTTATCTACGTTGCTAATAGTACGCAGACTAGACTCTATTAGCTTCTTCTAGATCTAGTACTACGCTAGTCTTACTACAATATACTCTAATCTATTCTACTAAGTTATATATTTCTCTAAAGTACTATAAGTCTCTTATATAGTATATACTTTCTAATTCTACGTTTATAGGCTAGAGATATTAGTATCTATAGAGATTATAGTACGCTTAGCTTTAGCTTTAACATTAATAATAAGATTACTACTTTTACTAATAACTATAAGTGCTTTAGTAATAATTACGTTAGTCTAATATAGTTTCTAAACATATACTATAAGTAATTAAAGTAATACTACGCTAATAGTTTATAGCGTAGCTCTAATGTTTATAAGATTATCTAACATACTAATTAGATAAAGGTAGAATATAACTATCTTACGTAACTTAATATATTTTATTAAGAAATATTTAACTACTAGAGCCTAATTATTATAATCTCTTCTATTTAAGAAATACCTTTGCGTATAGACTAGTAATATTTTGTAGATACTATAAGTAGCTTATTATTACTTTACGTTATTATAGTACTAGTAGATAAAGTAGATAGTACTTAAAATATTAGACTACTAGAGAAGAACTATATATTAGAGAATTTTATAACAAGCTGCAACATTTTAAGGCCTAAATAAAAGAAAGTAGAGCTAGATTATCTTCTCTTAATCTAATGCATTTAATCTTACTTAGTTCTAGAAAGATAACTTAGATCTTTTACTTTTTTAATCTAATTACACTAAGCATATATCTTATTATAGCTACTAGTTATATCTATAAACCTTATAATATAGAAGAATACTTTTAGCCTCTATTACAACGTAATTATACCTAAGCACTCTAATATTAGATTATCTATAATATTAGTAGCTAGATTAAGTATATTACTATAAAGCTCTAGCTATCTTCTAAACTACTACTCTATTACTATTAATAGTTATAGAGTATATTCTTTCTATAGCGTAAGTTTATAGACTATTATTATACTTATTTATTCTTCTATATTAGCTAACGTTAACTTATAGTAGATAAGAGAATACTCTACTACTTACTATAGCGCTTAATACATTAGAATAGATAGGTCTACTAGAGACATATAGCACTTTTAGATACTTAAGTTATAGAAACGTAGAATAGATTAAACTTTAGATAAAAAATAAACTAGGTATATTTTATTAAGTAGAAGCCTACTAAGTAATACTTCTTCTAGTAAATATATTATTTACTACACGCTAGTTAGATTACTAACTTTACTTAGGTATTTTAAAAGACTACTAGCTAGAGCTAAGACATTAATTAAGTTACTTTTAAATCTAAGCTTACTTAACACTATAAGATTCTAATTTAGTTACTAAGAACGTAGAGAGAAATTAGATAATCTATAGACTATATAATAGTAGATAGTATCTATAGTTACTTCTAGAAGTATTTACTTAGCTAATAATAGATAGATAGTAGAAGAATAGATTACCTAAAAGATAAATACGTTCTTAGACTTACTAGATAAAATTAGTAAAGATAGTAGTACGTAAAATTAAGTAACTTATAAGTAAAGCGTCTGTATAGAGTTACTCTATAGTACTAGACTCTTACTTAATTCTTAGTACGCTTTATACGTAAGAATAGCCTTTACCTAAAAGTAAACAACGTTAGTTAGTGCTTAGTAACCTATAGATAGCTTATCTATCTCTAGAGTAAAGCACTTCTATAGCGTAATATCTAAGTATAGGTATAAGAACTTAGCTATACTACTATAAAACTCTACTTATAACTAAGCTATAAGAGAGTTAGTTAATAGAAGTTATTTATCTCTCTAGGCTAGCTATAAGAGAAAGTTTAATCTCTAAATTTCTATAATCTTAATTCTACGTTGCGTAGTATTCTTTATATAATCTAGGTTACCTTCTATAAGTAAATGCTTTTATACTCTACTAAGAATCTACTAGAATAGTATTCTATATACGTAAACCTCTTTAGAGCTTTTTTTCTTAGTATTACCTAGAGGCATATTACTTCTAGAGATAGAATTAAGGTCTAATAAGATAAATTTAAGGTACGTCTTAATACTACTAGAAGAATAGTTAGATAGATAGCTAGTTTTAAGTGTACTAACTAACTATACTAGAAAATAATATATCTAGAAAGTTCTTTTCTCTTTCTCTAATATCTTAGAGTTTCTATCTTAGACGGCTAGAGAATTAATAGAAATATCTAAACTATATCTAGTTAGTCTAACCTCTTAGAGAGTAGTGTCTAACCTTACTAGTACCTAAGTCTCTTGTATATATAGCAAGTAATACAAATATAATTCTAACTATTCTAAAGTCTTCTAAACTAGTTAGTATATAGAGCTGCTAAAGTTATAGTTTAGGTAAGATTAGTAGTGTGCTCTCTAGAGTTCTATTTAAGAATAGCCTAGACGTAATAGTAGTATATTATACCTAGATAGGTGCTAGAAGTTCTAGAGTAGTTTCTAATTAATACATAATTTCTAAGTATAAAAAAGAGAAGAACGTTAGTATTACGTAAGTTTAGCGTAATTAAATCTCTTTGTATTAGTGTAGTATTACTATAATCTTTAATAAATTTATTATATATATTCTAAGGTACCTAAAACATTAGGTATAGAATATATATATATGTAATATATGCTACAGATAGCTTACGTAGCTTTTTAGATAAGAAAAGTGTTATTTAAGTCTCTTAATTAATCTTAAGCAACCTAGAATAGAAAAAGTTAAGAGTAGAGATTTACCTAAAGCTTCTTAATATATCTTTCTATTATAAATAGAGAGCAGACACTATATAGAGTATTTTTATTATTATCTTAGCTACCTCTTCTAAGGTTTTATTCTTTCTAGAAATAGTTAATATTAGACTATAAATTAGAAAAGATTAGTGTACCTTAACAGCGCGATATTAGTATATATACACTCTACTTCTAGTTCTAAATATTTCTTATATAGACTAAACCTATTATATTTCTACTTACTTCTCTAATATAATTTATAAGCCTACTTAGCTTAAGATATACGCGTCTAAGTTATTTTCTTATTATCTAAGTGTAAGTAGCTATATTACGCGTTAAAATTAGATAGATTAAATATTAGGCTTATAGAAAACTAGTTACAATAGACCTATAGAAGAGAGAGAAGAAGAGATTAAAGAGTAAAGAAGATAAGCCTAGATAGATATAATTACGCCTAAGTATAGAGTACTACGCTATACGTAAAGCTATTTCTGTAGGCTTATAGACGCTAAACTAGAGCTAACTCTATATACTACTCTACCTAGGTAGTACTAATACTTATATAGCGAATTTACAAGTAGCTAGCTTTAGCTTATTATAGCTTAGAATAATATAACTTGCGTTATAGCTATAATAAGTTAAATACACTAAGCTAATAGTGTAACGTAAATAAAGACTCTTATATATAGAATATAATTACTTTCTAGATATTATTACTATAGTCTATATAATCTATAGTAAGTTTAAGAAAATATTCTACTACGCGTATTATTATTACCTTATTATTACTAGCACTTATACAAATATTAAATAAAGAAAGAGTAACTAAATATATAAGATACAACGTCTATATCTAGCTATAATAAATAGTTTACTAACTTCTATTAAGCTCTATAACCTCTCTTTAGGTAAAGCTTAAACACTTTAAAGTGTTCTTCTTTAATGTATATATATGCGCACTAAAGAAAACAATATTATATAAACTATATCTCTATTTTATACTATAAATTTATTAATACTTTTATTTTAAGAGACTATAAGTTTCTTCTTTGTATATTAACTTATTATTAAAAACTAAGCTATACTAAGATTATAAGCGTATATAGGTTAGTTAAAGTAAGATAAGATACTACCTATTATATTTTTTTAAAAGCTCCTCTAAAGAGTTAGAGTATTATTAAATAACTATTTCTTACAGCGCATACAAAGAATTACTATTCTAGTAATAAGTTTTCTATTCTTAGCCTAATATAGAAAGCCTAATATTAAGTACTTATTCTTCTTAGCTATAATCTATACGCAATTATATATGCTGTTAGTAGTAAGATAATAGATAATAATAGAGAATTCTTTAGAGTAAATTAGCCTTATTTAAATTCTTTGTATAGATTCTAGTACGTTAATATAGAAGGTTATAATACTATTATTAGCTATACTTATAGTTTTAAAATTAGTTTATTAAAAAATAGTATACTTAACTAAGTTAAAGGCGTACTTTCTTTTATTAGTATACTTAACTAAGTTAGAGGCGCACTCTATTTCTTTAGTAGAATTAACTCTATTCTTTATTATTTGTAGAAGCTAACAGAAGCTATTAACGTTAGATATAGCTATTAGTAGTTTCTATTTCTTAGGTTAAGACTAAATTTATTAATAGAATAGGTAGAATTACTATCTCTTATTATATACTGTTAGCATAAGATAATAAGACTAGAGATTAAAGCGTATAGTTTATAGCACTTTCTTATATTATAGTAAGAATAATATTAGAAATATTATACTAATATATCTAACTATAGTAGTTAGGCTTTTTTTTAAAACCTATATATGCGCGCGTATATTATAGATATCTAGTAGTGTCTAGGCCTAATAGATAGTAGGCTAAGAGTAATAAAGCTCTTAGTAGTGTATGCACTCTTCTCTATAGCGTAGTCTAGATTATATAGCACGCATTAGATATATAGAATTTAATTTATAGTATTATAAAGCTATTAGTAGCTACTTTATAAGTACTATAGATAGAGGTTAAAGACTTTACTATATTATATTCTAGATAGTCTTTACCTATAATAATATATATATAATTTTAATAATATAATACATTCTACTTAAAAGAACTATAATAGAAAGAATTATAATCTATATACCTAGAATATAATAAATACGCGCTTTTAATATAGAATAGTACTATTTAAGTAGAATTAAGTCGCTAATTAATAGCTGCAAAACTACGTCTAGTAGAATAATATAGTAAGTAGAATTCTTAATAATAATTTACTTTCTCTAAGGCTATAGTAACTAATAGTAGAGAGAATCTCTAATAAAGTTTTATAGTTAACTTGCAAGGCTTTTAGACTTAATAAGTAGGCTAAAATTAGCTCTTTCTAAGAAGCTTATATAATCTAATCTAGTTAAGATAACTACTTTATAGCTATAAAACCTCTTAGAACTTACGTAAAAGAAGCTAACTAATATAATTCTAGTAATCTCTTTAGTAAGAGCTGCTATATAGTTTAGACTAGTCTAGAATAGAGAAAGTATATTATTAGAAGTAGTAGAGAAGCTTACTATAGACATATAATGCCTTATACTTCTATTTAAGTTACTGCACCTTCTATTAGTATTAGTATTAGTGCTAATTCTAGTGCTAATATTAGTATCTAAGTAATAACTAGAATCTAAAACAATAGCCTTCTCTAATAAATAGAGAGAAGCTTATTAAAAGGCTAGCTCTTAGTTCTAAGCTAGTAAGTTTCTATAACTAGTCTTTCTCTAGACTAAGAAGATATATAAGTCTAGCTACTTTATTAGATAGATATAGAGAGACTAAATAGAATTAGTTTATATATGTAGATATACAGGCTCTAGAATACTTACTAAGATAGTAGACTTAACTAGTACGCTGCGACATCTTCTATTAATTATCTTAACTATCTCTTTATATATCTTTAAATAAATAAAGTTCTTCTAGAAGAAATCTTTAATAGTATATATTATATCTTTATCTACTTTTATTATTAAGTCTAGCTTAAAAGATTCTAAGACGTTTACCTTAATATAGTGCGTATTACTCTTACACTAAACACTAAGGTAGGCTTTAATCTCTAGCTTTAGAATTTCTAGAGGTAGTAACTTAATAAGAAAGCCTTTAGTGTTGTAGCTATACTTCTATAGTAAGTATTCTCTATATAGTTTATAGTAGTAGTAACTATAGCACTTCTTATAATAGCTATATATAAAGTTTCTATCTACTAAGAAATATTAACTTTAATACTAATAATATTATACGTATAGTTCTAAGAAAAGAGTAACTTATAGTTAGAGATAAGAGTTAGAAACCTTTTTCTTAACTACTTATCTAGAACGCTAGACTAAAAAGTTAGCTCTTTCTTACTATATCTAGATTAGTTTAGAAAATAGTAGTAAGATATATACTTAAGGCGCAGCTACACTATTATAAATTATTTAATAGGTAATTAGGTTTAAAAGAAGGTAACTAGTAAAGAACGTAAAAGTAGTAAGATAAGGTAGTAAAGAACGTTCTAGCTGCGTAGAAAGAATATAGTATATATTAGTATTTTAGCTACTATAATAGCAGCGTATTTTAATATTAATATATTATTAATTTAGAAGTAGAGATGCCTCTAATTCTAAGAAGTAGATTTAAATAAGGCTATTTATAATAGATTAGATAATAGTAGATATTAATATAACGCAACTTTCGCGAAAGAGTTTTACTAGAATTTAGAGAAATAGACCTTAGTTATAAATATAATAGTGTAGATTAAGCGCTAAGAGCAGCAAATGCGTAGTGCCTATTGCTATCTCTAGCTACTATAGCCTAGGCTATACAGACGTAGCCTATATTTATAATATTCTACTATTTTATATAGTTTACTACAGTAGAGATCTATAAGTATTAGGTAATAGACGCGCTAGCACTAATAATATTATAGATAGCTAAGAAAATTTCTAATACTATATTAGAAATTTTCTTAGCGCTAATAGCTAGTAATACCTATATTATTATATGTTTTATCTATACTTATTATATTTCTAACCTAAGACGAACAGCGCTACTATAGCTAACATAGTAGAAATTAAGTATACTATTAGTACTTACCTAGAAATCTAGTGCAGTGTATCTAAAGATAGCGTTATTATAATATAAATAAAAACTAATTCTATTACTATCTAGTTGTAGTAGACCTTAAATAAGAAGAGAGTTCTAATTAAATCTATTAAATAATAACCTATTTAAACTATAGAATCTTCTTCTAGATATAGTATAAGACTAATAATCTTTTTGTTTATAGTAAACAGCAGGTAAGAAAATACTCTAGAAGATAATTATAGTAATAGAGGGCAAATTAATACTAATAGAAATAATACTAGTTGTACTAATAGTAGTATATCTAGAAAAGAGCTGTTATCTAATAAGAAACTAGAAAAAGTCTACTAGTAACTCGCCTTAAAGATTCTAAAGAGATAGAATTTAAAGAAATACAAAGTAAAGAAGAGCCTAAACGCCTTATATATTAACTAGCCTAATCTTTTTAGCTACTCTAGTTATATATCTCTTAGATAATAGTTATATAAAGCGCTTAAAACGTTAGAAAAGTTTAAGAGTTTATAGCAACGTTTCTATTAACTAAACCTTACTTCTTAGTAGAATAAGAGCTTAGAACGCAGAGGTATAGAGATTTCTATCTATATTAAGAACTAAATAATCTTAGAATTAGAGCTACGCTTTAGAGAGCTTAATTCTAAAGCTAAGAATATAAAGTAAAGATAGATTAATAGATATATATAGTAGAGTAAGATTATTTCTCTTCTATATACCTAGATCTCTAGTTTACTCTTTACAGCCTCTAATTATATTATAATATCTAAGTACGCGCTCTAGTCTTTACTTATTTCTATTACTAACGTTATTAGATATAATATATTATAAAGAAACAAAAACTAGCTATCTATGCTATAGCTTAGTTAGATAAGTAAGAAATAAATCTTAGAATCTAAGGTATACATAGAGTTAGTTCTAATAATTTTTAGTTAGATATTCTAATTTCTTAGTAGATTATTATCTACTTTTAATATGCTTAAAGTGTTACTAAATTTTATAGTATTTAACTAATAGCTAGCGCTAAGCTAAAAGATTAGTTCTACTAGTTTACTATTAATAATAGAACTTAAATCTAGAAAAAGTACTATATTACTTTATTAACTAGTAATAGTAAGGTCTTTTAAGCTTTCTTTCTTCTATAATACATCTATATATAGCTAACTACTATTTAAATTCTCTATTAAAGCTAGTATAAATTCTACTAAATAATAAAAGACCTTAAGGTATACTATATTATAGCTTAAGGCGTAGCAAAGTATAAGTTAGAAGAATAACTAGATTAGCTCTACATTAACTTTACGTACTTTCTTTGCAGATATATATAGAAAGTACTAAACCTTTAATATTATAATAGTAGTAGACGTTCTTTAGTTACTTTAACAGAATAACTAAAGCTGCAAGAGACCTACTATAGCTAGGCTACCTACTCTAGATACTTTAGAACTTAGTAATACTCTTAGAGAGGTAAGTAGTGCGTTAATAGAAGGCTGCTTTACTTTATGCGAAGACAGCGCTACATCTATTATATAATTATATTATTCTCTAGTAAGTAGTGCTAGCTACTTAGAGCCTAATAGGCAGCGCTTTTATAGTAGACCTAATATACTATAAGATAGATAGGTAAGTAACTCTAATTTAGATGTATTAGCTCTAGTAGATTAAGTAGTAGGTATTAATGCACTTAAACCTTAGATAGATAATATATTTCTAAGCAACTTTATATAAGAGTATAGATCTTTTAGAGTCTAAGAGTTATAATCTCTCTTAATTAATAAAGAGTACCTTTACGTATATAGTTAATACATTATAGAAATTATAAGTAGCTTATCTTACTTTATATTATTATAGTACTATAGATAGAATAGAAAAGAACTAATATCTATCTTTTATATAAATGCATTAATAAACATCTTTAAATTTATAGACTACGTACGCTACTACTTCTTCTACTAGCTCTTATACGCGAATAGTAGTATATAAAAATTAATAAATCTTAATATTAAGAAGAATATATTTACAAGTACTAAGTGTATTTCTCTCTTAAGTAGTTTTATTATCTTATCTACCTTATTCTTCTAAAAGGTAATTATAGCGCTAGAGTTAGAAATAATAGAAATAATAGTAAATATCTTACTTAGTTTTATAGTAATGCACCTAGATATATTACGTATTATCTTTAGTTTTATAGACAAACAGCTTAAGCGCATTTATAGTGTATTACTAATATTATTTAACTATATATTATTAGTAATATTATTAAATCTCTTTTCTAGATTATACTCTGCACTAAAGAATCTTATTAATAACTACTTTATAGGTTTTATTCTTATTATAATAAAGAATAGTAAAATTTATAGTGTTAAGCTTTGTAAAGTTCTAAAGAGCTACCTCTATAACTTATTTATTAAGTTTTAAGTAAGAAGGTAAGTAGATATATAATAGTATAAAGAGAAATAAATAGCTTTATATTTATTAATAGAAAGTTAATATATCTATATAGCACGTTAGAGCCTTATTTACGTTAGGCTAAATATACTAGTAAACTAGACTTAGTTTACTAGTAGCATGCTACGTGCTAACGCTATAGAATACTAAGACTTAGACTAAAACTACGCAAGACTAACTCGCTAGCTAAGAATTTTAACTACTTCTACCTAACTCTAAAGTAACACTATTTGTACTTCTCTACTATTTATTAGTATTAGATAATATATAATTACTTAGGTAATTAGAATTATTTATAGCACTAGTATTATTATTCTAGGTATAATTATTATATATACAATTAGGTTCTTTACTAGCTTTACTACCTATAGTTGTTTTAGTGCTCTAATAAGAGAAATTAGAAGTAGTTATCTCTATATTATTCTTAGTATAAGGTATTAGGTATAGAATAGCTTTATTATATTATAAGTAGGTATTCTAGAAGTTAGTAGGTATTATTACCTTTATTAAAGAAGAAAGCTGCGTTTATTAGATTAGAGGTTCTTTCTAGTTAAAGAAGGCGCTAGTTCTATTAGCTAAGAAGTAAATATAAGTAAATAGACTTACCTTTAAAAGTACTTACTCTTTTTATACACTAGTAGATAGTTATACACTAAGCTAGTTAACCTTTAACTAATTAGTTAGATAAGAAGTAAATAAGTAAAAAAGATTTCTATACTTTAATCTCTTGCTTATAAACTTAAGAAAGACTATAATAGCTATTAAAGGTAATAAATAGAGTAAGATAAGAGATAATGTCTCTAAGATACTAAATAGATAGAGCTTAACTATAGTTCTTTATACTAATATCTATAATTCTACTTAAGCTATACACTGCCTCTATTACTTATAACTATCTAAGTTTTCTTTCTAAGCTGTAGTATATTAGCCTACTAAGGTATAGACTTTTACATCTTACGTATATATAGAGAGACTAAGCAAAGCCTAGATAAAGAGTAAATAAAACTTAAGTAAAGGTAAAGTAAAGGTAAAGTAAATACAAAGTAAAGGCAAAGTAATAATAAAATAGAAATAAAGTAATAACTAGACTATAGTAAAGAGGTCTAACTAATTAGATGCTTTTATTATCTTAGCACGTAATATAGCATATTTAGAAGATAGAGTAGTAAGCTTAGGTATTACTACGTAAAACGTCTTCTATATAATTATTCTATTAGGCGTTAATCTAATACGTATACACTTAAACCTTACTAACACTTTATATAGTAGTTAAGTAGAACTTAAACCTTCTTATAAATTTAGTAATTATTTATATAGTAACTAGACCTTAAGCGCTATCTATTACTACTATTATAAGTAAACCTTTTATAAGACGTTGCTAAAATTCTGTATATAGAAATTAATAATACTAACTTTCTATTATAGTACAAGCTTTAACTACGCTACTAGAAATAGTTCTCTATCTAGTAACACTACTCTTTACTAAAGCTAGAAGCTAATTATAATTATATACTAGCGTGCGCGCATATTATAAAGAAATATAATCTACTCTTTAGTATATACCTATTACTAATTATAAAGGCATACGTTAGTATCTCTTTACTTATACCTAAAGTAAGAATAAGTCTACGTAATTACTTAAAACCTTAACTAATAGTATATAAGGCTAAAAGAATCTTAAATAGAGACTATAAAGAAATTAATTATTATATATTTAAAGTAGTTAATTATAATAGACTTATATCTTAGAAGACTAGTAATAGTTAAATAAGTGTTAGTGTTAGAGAAATAATACAGCAGAATGCACGCGTAGATATAGTTAATACTACTCTACCTAGAGAGTAAAGCGTAGTTATTAATAGAATAAATTTTAAATTAGTTTAAGTAAGTTAGAGATAGCCTATGCTCTAGATCTTCTAGCCTATATTAAAATTTATTCTTACTTCTAACTTACTATTATAGTAATCGCTATCTAGAAAAGATAATCTTATAGCTTTACTTTTTAAATTCTCTATATTCTTCTCTATCTTTCTAGATTTACTAGTCTTTATTACTTTATAAAGGTAATCTTCTAGTATTATCTTCTAATCTTTAATTAATGCTATGCGTCTTTCTTCTTTAAGAAAGAAATGTCTATATAATAAGTATATCTAGATTTCTAAGACGAAGTTCTTACTTATATTGCGCGCAAGATATAAAGGCAAGACTTTAGTAAGCTTACTTTCTTTTTCTCTTTATATAAGGCTTGCCTAAATAGCTATATAGAGGTAGTAACTTATATAATTCTCTATTAGCTTTATATTTGCTATAATAGCTACTTTAGTATTAACTCTACTATTATCTATAATATAGCTAAGACGCTTTAATAGATATAGATAAGAGTAGATAGTAGTAAGCTAAGCGCTCTAATCTTCTAGTTTAGGTATACTTTCTATAGTATCGTATATTATAGACTCTAGAATATCTTAGCTAAAGACTTTATAAAAGACAGATTAACACACTAAACGTAGCTAACGCTTTCTAACTAGTAGAAATTAGTTCTACTAAATCTTGTCTACACAAAGCATAGTCTACTCTTTCTAGATCTAATAGTGTAAGACTCTTTAAGGTAACTACTATAAGTATATTAGAATACTAAACCTTACTCTACTACTTACTTAGTGTATCTATAAAAGTCTATTTATCTAGAAAGAATAATTTACGCTAATCTAGATGCAAAAGCACTAAGAATAGTACCTCTTTACTAAGCTTGCGTGTAATAGAGAAGAATAGCTTCTACGCCTAACGCCTAATACTACTATAACTAGTAGATAATTAGCGTAAGAAACTATTATTATCTCTAAGTAGCTTAGTCTAGTGTATAATATCTCTTATTATTAGTAGCTTTAGGTATAGTTTATTCTTAAAAGTAACTTTTTTTATCTTAAGCTCTTTAATAATAGAGATGTAATCTACTATATTAAGGTAGAAATAAGATTATAAACAAAGTAGTATAGAGAAAGATAAAAGTAAAAAGTAAATAAAAGGTTAATAGAAGGCAGAATATTATAGTCTAGGCTTAGATTACCTACTCTTACTAGAAATGCTGTAGAAGTAGGTCTAAATTATATAAGCAACTTACTTACTTTCTTAAGCGCTATAGCTTTTATAATTAGAATAGCTAGCTAGCTACTATACTCTATTATAATAAAGCTAATATAGAGATCTATAGACTAGGTAAAAAGTAATACTATAGTAAGCTATATTCTTAATACTTTTTATCTAACCTTACACATCTCTTATTAATAGAATCTTTCTAGCTAGAGTAGATAGTTCTGTGCCTTAGTAGTATAAGACTATAGTAGTAGATTAGGTGCTAGTGCGTAGCACAGCACACCTATTCTAAGACTAAAAAGAATTTCTATACTAAATAACTTTTAGATTACATAGATTATTATACGTATTAAAGAATATACTTTCTTACACTTTTCTTTAAGTACCTATAGCTTTCTATTATCTATTACTTAAGTTCTATAGCACTACTATACTAGACGCTCTATAAGTTTTATCTTCTATTTGCCTAAAACAACTTCTACCTTATTAAGCCTAATTATTATTTTACTACTACTATTCTCTTAACTCTCTAGTATATAGATTTATATTTAATCTTTCTAATAATAGACTATAGCTAATAGATATAAACGTATTTAGAAGACGCTGTAAAGAAATATTAGCTAGTTCTAGATTAAAAGAAGTATATAGCATATATAATTACGTAAATAATAAGTATAACTTTTATATATATAAAGCCTAAGACTACTAAAAAAAGTTTAAAGTTTACTAAACTAGTAGTTATATAGAAGTAAGAAGTAGTAGTTATATACTTTATAAGAGATATTCTAACTATCTATATAAATACACTATAATTAATATAAAGAATATACAGTATCTAAGTTAAAAGGTAGAATAGGTTTAGGTTAGTAATTATATACAACTATAGTACTATAGTAATATACTCTAGTAAATAGTATTAAAGCTATCTTAATAATACTATATTATTAAGTATAAGATTTGTGTAGAGGCTATAAATGTACCTAAAAAACTTGTGTAGATAATAAAAATTATTTATACTAACGTGTAAACTTAATATCTAGCCTAAACTAGAACTAGACTATAGTCTTAGTTAAAAGTACACTCTATTAGCTTTAGTAATTAAGAGTAAGATAGATTTAGCTGCGTAGCGACAAGCAGCTTATACCTAGATAAAAGGTAAGTTAGTGCTTTATATTACTATTCTAACTATACTTATAATATAATACTATTACGTAACTCGCCTAGCCTAATTAAACTAAGCTACTAACTACCTAGGTAGCTTTCTCTTATAAAGGTCTCTTACCTCTATATTTCTTATAATAGCTTATACTCTATTAACTATATTTATCTTTATTTATATTCTAGCTACTTTAACGTTTATCTATTAATTGCGTATATTTAGTATTTACGTAGGCACTAGACTAAGCACAAACCTTACAGCCTCTAAATATATCTTTTTCTAACTATTACTATTATACTACTATACTTTCTCTTAACCTCTCTAGAAAAATAACATAGAAGACGTAATTTAAATAAGTAAAGGCTAGTTCTAGAATACTTATATAATAGGCTTTAAAATATAGACTTAGCTTTACACTACTATAAAGAAGACTTATAGACTTTCTACCTTCTACTTCTTTATATAGTGTATATTTTCTCTATATCTAACCTTTCTACGTAACCTCTCTCTAATAGACTACTCTAGTTAGTTTATTACTACTAGATATTTAGACTAGAACTCTTTACTAGCATAATATACTTATAACATTTATTCTTTTTAGTAGCTAGTATAGTTAAACGTTACGTTAAAGAATCTAGTTTTAGTATTAATTTTAAAGTCTACTTAGAACAGCTATTACTCTTCTTTCTAGTTTAATTCTTCTAATAACTATCTCGCTATTCTAATGCTAGCCTAGACATATATATTATTAGCCTACTAGACAGAATTAATACCTACGCCTTACTTTCTCTTCTACACTAATAGTATAGCAAAGCACTATAGCAAGATAATAACGTATAGAGTATCTTAGTACCTCTTATTTATAGATATTAGCTCTATAGCTCTAGCTAAAGTTTAATAGTAAGCTACTATCTTAGTATAAGGCTAGAGTTAGTAGGTAACTATACAATCTTCTTTATTATTACTATAGTCTATCTACGTTATATTCTACCTAGAATTTATAATATTACTAGAAATAACTACTATATCTTTATAAGGTTCTACTTTAATATTTATAAAAGCCTGTAGCTACCTAAATAGATTCTATATATATTATAATATTATTAACTAGAGCTATACTATATTAGCTTCTATTCTTCTTCTTCTATATATAGTAGGCGAAATACTATAAATACTATCTTCTAGCTTTATAAAATATAAAAACCTATTTAATAACCTACTAGATTATTATAAGGTCTACTTACTAATTTACTAGATATATAATAGACAGCTACTTAATAGACTTCTTACTCTAAGCTATAATATTAGAAGTATACGTTCTCTGCTACTTAGCGTTTTCTATAAGCCTAGTATAGAATATAACGCTATAATACTCTAGTTATAAGAAACTCTAGCTACTATTAAATTATTAACTAAAGATAACCTATTAATTCTTAGGCGTATATATATAGAGAGAACACCTAAGCTTATATATATATAGCTAGGTAGTACTATTATTAGTCTATAGAAGAGACTTCTATAGAAAGTTAAGTATAGATAGATACTACTAGATCTTTATTCTACTATATAGTTAGAAACTATCTAGTTATTTATATAGTAGCCTATATTATAGCGTTTTATAGTTAATAGTCTTATAGATTATATAGATAAATATTACTTACTTTTTCTCTACTAGTCTAATAGCTACACTTAACTTCTAGTTTATTAATAGAAACTATTTAGCAAAACCTCTAAGAATAATATAGATCTTAAAGTATAAGTCTATAAATATTGCAAAGGTTACTAACTTTAATATTAAGAATTTGTCTAGAAGTTCTCTTATAGTAATTTATTATTCTATACACTACTATAATATATACTCTAACGTTAAAGGTAATTAAGTGTATAGAAGCTCTAATGCTAGTTTTCTATTATATAGAAAGTATTAAAATACTAAAATAAGGTTATCTTAGAGAATATAATACGTAACGTTCTTAGCTAGCTGCGCTCTAATAGTTACGCACTACGTAAGAAAGATATATTTAAATATAAATAGATAATAATGTCTAATTTAGAGAATAAGAAGAAACTTATAGTAGAAACTAAGTTAATTAATAGAGTTAAACGTTCGCTATATATTAAGAAGTAGCTATCTAGTGTTAATCTATTGTATAAAGACGTGTAGTAGAACATATTAATTTAGATAATAATTACGTTAGTGTATACTCTAAGTAAACATAGCTAGATTAGTACGTAATTAGATACTACTAGTACTAGTAGAGCTACGCACGTGCCTTTTTGCTATTTTATTATAGCACTAAAAGCGCAATAGCTAGCCTTATATTATTAACCTATACCTATAATATTATATAGAGTATATATTCTATCTATTTTATTTATATATACACTTATAAGTAGGTATATAAGTAATAAGTTTACATTTTATTTAATTCTTTGCTTACTTCTTTAACGTAGTTACTAAGCCTTTTACTAAAACGCGCTATATCTACTTAGCTTTATATTATAGTAATAGTAAGAAGTATAAGTAATTAGAATAATATAGATTCTATTTAACCTAAGCTAAGAGTGTTATAATTAGTCTATAGTTGCTATGTTTATAGATTCTATAAAGCTCTACTCTAGCTCTATTATCTCTATTCTACTAATAAGCTACTTATAACTTCTAAAACTTATATTATATCTCTATAAAAAGAGTTTCTTAAATAAGAGGTATTACTAATTAAAGAACCTATTTTCTCTAGAGCTACTAGGTATATATTATCTTATACGTTCTTTCTATTCTACGTATAAGTCTCTCTTAATATATTATACTAACTTACCTCTATAAAGTTCTCTAGAACATTATATATAATATCTCTAATTAAGACTATTCTTATTCTATATAATTATAAGATTATAACTAATATAGAAGAGCTTAGCGTAATAAAATACTATTCTCTATAATAGATAAGAGAGTGTAGTAGATACTAAGCCTTAGGTTATAGAATAGCTAAGTAGTAGCTATAGTAGGCGCTATATTATACCTAGGCTAAAGTTATTTATAGGTAGTGTGTAGAAGCTTTGCATCTCTTTTACTTAATAATATAATATATATTTTCTTACTTTATTAAGCCTATTATTAGTAGTGCATACTAGTTAATTAGTGTAATAAATTACGAGCGCTAGAAGCGTAACTAACCTTAGAAGTAAGTAGTATAATTTATATACTATCTATATAATAATAGTCTTCTATTCTATATTATAAAAACTTACTATATAGAAGCTTTATTTCTACGTAAGAGATAATACTAGTCTAGTGTAAGTGTAGCTAGAGCTGTATTTAGTAGAGAAACGTATACGCCTATGCAACGTAGTAAGAAAGAACGTACTAACCTAATACTACTACGTAATTAGAAACTAGGCGTAATAGTAGAACTTAGAGTAACCTAGTTATAATATATAATAAGTAATTTACAAAGTACTAGAAATACATTTATAATTAACTAATAATACTATAACACAGGCACTAGCTACTTAATACTTACTAAGAGTTAACGTGCTTCTAGAGAGCGTAATTTAGCTAATACTAGTAGTTTTAGGTTATAATATAGCTATATAGGAAAATAACAGCTTCTACTAGATTAGTATCTATTTCTAATAGCTAATAGAGGCCTAGCTCTTATTCGCTTTACTTTATTCTACTATATATATTTATATCTATACTAGTCTATAGAGAATGTATACCTTGCTATATTAATAGTAAGAAGCTATTAATTATAGTAAGAGCTTAAGGTCTTATTACATAGCAGATATAAAGCTCTAGCTAGTCTAATTAAAACTATTATCTACAAAAGACTATCTAATTCTCTAAATATCTTTATATTCTCTTCTCTCTTCTAGTTAGTATATTCTCTAGAAGCTAAGTAAGTAATAGGTTCTTAAGATACTATAGTAGATAACACGTTTAATAAGGTATTTAGAGAGAGTATATAATTAATAATTATTATTAATTACTATAGAGATATTAAGGTAATATTATCTATTAATTTTTAGAGTTAGTAGATCTAGTAAATATAAACGTGCACTATAGTAGTAAAAGTAAAGTTAAATAGCTTAGTAAGTTAAAGCTCTATAAAAATAATAAAATAGTGTTACGTAACTTTAGTAAAGTTACTCTTTTTCTATATTTACTAATACTAAGAGATTATGCAAGGCACTAGCCTAAGAAGAATAATACTAAGATATAAAGTCTCTAGAATAAGCTTAATAACTTAAGAGTAGAGCAAAAACTTCTCTTTATCTAGAAAGACAACGTACTCTCTTATCTCTAGAATATAGTTAGATATAAAGTAAAGCCTATATAATTAAGCTTACCTAAGCGCTATAAAATTCTCTAATAGGTAAGTAGTGTTAATAATTATAGTTCTAATAATAATATCTACTATTTAGGTAAAAAAGTATATAAAGATTAGAATTTAGCTATATAGATATAGAGAGTATAGAATAGTATATACTATTTAGATAAGAACACTAAAACTAGTCTTATATAACTACTTTAGTATTAAAATTAGGTGTAATTGCAATTACTAGATAGCTAGATTTGTTAGAACTAGATAGTGTATTAACGTAGCTAATATAGTAAACATAGTATTACTATAAGTAAGATTAGACTAAGAAAGTTTATAAGACTATCTTCTTTGTTTATTATATACCTTATGTTTCTAAATCTTTAAACTAGATATTCTCTACTCTAGATATGTCTAGTAATAGATATAGAGAACTATACTTCTAACTATCTTTAGACTTAATCTTACTCTTATATAAAATATCTAATTCTATATAGTTACTTACACTAGACACGCTTTGTAAAAAACTTAAGAATAGTAAAAAGTATTTGTTTAGCGTATTATATTTTACGTATAACGCTAATAATAGCTATACGTTATCTAAGATATAATAATAAGTAATAATTAATAAGAGATAATAAGACTCTAAAGCAGGTTGTGTACAAAAGTTAATATCTATTAGAGATGCTATTTTTAGCTTATTTAAACACTAAGCTATAAAAGAGGTTAGAGATATATACTATACTTAAAGATAGAAGTTTTTTATAAACTTACACTATTTTTAAACACTTCTATAGCTACTAAAGTATAAAGCAGCTAATTCTATAGTAACGCGTTATTTTATTTAAGCTTCTTATTCTAAAGTTATTAATAGAATATTCTATCTTTAGATAGTTAATTACAAACCTTGTACTAAAGAATATTAATCTACTCTTTTACCTTCTAGCGCGACTTTTGCTAATTCTCTCTATTTCTCTTTCTTTTCTATATAAGTTAGAAGATAGTAAGATTTATAGTACGTTATAGACTTTCTTCTAATAACTACCTTATTTATTAAATAAGAAGATAGAGCTGCTATAGTAAAGCTATCTCTACGCTATACTTATATACTATAGTATTAAGTCTTACTTAAGTTCTTACTCTCTATATTATAGGTACCTCTAGACTTTACAACTCTATCTAAACTATAGATAAGTTTTTAGCCTTACTAAAAACTATAGAGCTATATAGATCTTCTACTAATTATAGAAATAGTAGTTTATTATTCTCTAATGTATTAATTACTTAGCTTATACACTACTATAAGAGATTAGGTTATAATAGAGTAATTCTCTATAAGTTACGTTTAGAGTAGAAAAATAAATAGTTAAAAAGAAAAGAGACTCTTATACTTTATACTACATTAACTTTTATTAACATAATACTATTTATACTTATTAGTCTTTTAGCCTATTTCTTAATTAGACCTATACTAGGCAGCACGCTTATATATCTTAAGATTAAAATTATTATAGTAAGGCTATACCTAGGTACTTATGTTTCTAAGTATAATTACTAGATAGAGAAAATTACTAGAATTAGTGTTAGGCTTATTTTAATAGGCCTAGAAATTACTAGTTTTATTAGATTTATAATAGTTCTCTATTTAAGAGAAGAGATACTCTACTAGCTAGATAGAGTTATAATGTATAACCTCTAGATTCTTAGTATCTATAACGTTAGATATTCTACCTTACGTTTAATTTATCTACTAACAAAAAGTTTAGCTTGCTTAGTTATTACAAAACCTTTTATCTTCTTATTAGGCTATATAAATAGTACACGCGATAGCGTTATTAGCTATACTTAAGATTACTACTATATTTAGATAAGTAGATAAGATTAATAAATAAAGTTATCTAAGTGTATATAGAGGCAAAAGAGTATCTTCTATCTTCTATTTAGAACTATTTATTTACACTACTCTTGTATTAATAATTTTCTTTATAGTTCTATTTAAGTTACTACGCTATAACTTAGAATCTTAGTAGAGAAATAAAGAATATATATAAATATTACGCATCTTTATCTTTATAAACTTAGCTACTATATTTATCTAAGTGTGTACTACAATTCTTATTCTTAGCTTCTTACTTATAAGTAGTAATTTCTTTACGTAACTATAGTAAGGTATATTTATAGTAAGTTTACGTCTACTTATATTATAGAGACTAATCTCTATTAGGTCTACACTACTATATAATTACTATGTTATCTTTCTTTCTTTATTAATTAAATCTAGTGTAGACTTATTATTCTAATAAATAATAAAATAAGAAGACTACGCTTTTTATTTATCTAACTTATTAGATATAGTATAATAGTAGGTTTGTAAGAGTAGAGCACATTAAGCGTAATAAATTCTCTCTAGTAGACTATAGCGCTCTAGAGAGAAAGAGTAGAAGTAGAGATCTAATAAGATTATTCTTTACTAGCGCTTAGTAAATTTTATTTCTTTATTTAAGAGTACCTATTTATATAGAAGAGAGGTTACGTATTATAGAAGTTATAAGTAATATTAGAAGAGAGTAAATAGAATAGCTATAGGTAGTGTTAGTATTATAGAGATAGTATACTTAGAATATCTAGTCTAAAGAGTATTATAATAGTATTATAAGCCTTTCTTCTATAATTGCTAGTAGCGTATTTTTAACGCACTAAGTGTCTAATAAGAGAAGTGTTTATATACCTCTTTCTACTCTATACTTTATTTATTCTTAAGTAAAAGTAAAAGCAGCTTATCTAACTCTAGCTATAGCTTACGCGTTTAATAGCTATATTTCTTTATAGCTTCCTTTTTATTCTTACCTATTTTATTCTAGTTATTATCTAAGTAGTTTAATTAATAACTAGTAGTATTACTATATAGACTACTTATTAATTCCGCATTTAAGCCTTTGCAATTATAGATATCTACTTTACTATTATTATACTAGTAACTTAGTAGTATCTATAAACCTAATAATAGCTTAATTATATAGAGAATTTTACCTTATTTACTAAGACACTTATAGCCTAGAGCTACTAGGTCTAGAGACTAATTAGAATTGTAATAATACACAATTACTATTACAATTAAGAAGCTATTTAGAATAGTGTAGAATATAAGATCTATTATTTAATAAGATTTATTAAAGCCTAATTTATAGTCTATATTAGTTCTATTGCTAGCTATTATGCCTAGAGATAAAGATAGTAGAGAGTAAGACTAAAGCGCTTTTCTAATTCTAGAACGTTCTAGTATTTAATTTTATCTTAGCTAACTTAGTTGTAGTTATTACTATATAATTATAGGTACTATAGTGTTAACTAGTAGTCTAAGAGTAGTATTTAATAGACTATGTTTTTCTCTCTATATCTAGTCTACGCCTATAAGTTACTAAGGCACTACTAGAAGCTTTTTAGTATTCTAAATAATAGCTTACTTATCTTTATTCTCTTTAAGAGAGAAGATACGCCTTTGTAACTATAATAGCTCTTTAATTATATTCTAGGTATATCTATTATTATTAAGTTTTCTATTGTAGAGATTACTTAGAGGCGCACTTAGACTTACGTTACTATTATCTTTCTAGTTAGTAGTTTAAGAGCTAGTAATAATTCTATTATTAGCACTAAGAGAGATATTCTATCTACTAAAGTCTAGTAGAGACGTTAAGCTTAGTGTGTATATAGATTAGAATATAGAGCTTAGTGCCTATTCTTTAGCTAACCTTTACTGCTTTGCTAGATAGAAATTATCTAGCTTTATATCTAGTAAAACGTCTAACACTACTACTAGATTAATTATTATAGTGTTAAGAAGTAAAAATTAATATAATTATTTTTATGTTGCAGATAGTCTGTTTATTACGCTAGTAATACTAATATATACTTTCTTCTCTATAGATAATATTACTAAGATAAAGTTAATATTACTCTATTTACTAACTAAATAATAGTACTAACTAAGAAAAGAGCTTTTAGCATTCTTTATAAAGAAAGTACGCCTTAAAACAATGTTAAGATTACTACGCTAACTAGCACTGTAACTCTTATTACTAGTAGTTAAGTTATAATTATACTCTTTAGAATTAGAGATTTTCTTACTAGATAGAACGTGCGTAGTGCTATAGTGTTCTTTAATTACGTTATAGTCTCTAGTTAAATAAAAGTCTATTACTTGTTAGTAGAGTTGTCTCTCTAGCTTATTTAAATAATTACCTTAGCTAGTACTATTTAGAAGCTAATCTAGTTTTAAACGTAATATTATAGCGTATATAGTAGTATCTATTACTTCTTTGTTAAGTAATTTACAGCTAAACTAGTAGTAACTATTATTAAACGCAAAACTCTATATATTTATTCTATAGTCTACTCTAAATAGACTGTATAGAGCTAGGTTAAAGTCTATATTATAGCTTTCTACCTATGTTTATAGTAGCTGTTACGTAACAAAGTAATAGTTACTCTAGGTATCTACTTACTAGTTAGTCTAATTACAATTACTTGCAGACTTAAAGAGTAAAGAAATACCTTAATATAGTAATCTAGAATTGTAATCTACCTCTTCTATAGAATCTATATAATAGGTACGTTTCTAAATCTTAGCCTAAGCTTTAGATTTAGTAAGCTTAGGTATAGTAGAGTTATAATATATAAACTAAGGTAAAGTTACTCTAAAGTATAAAGTAGACGTAGCTATTACTAGATTATAATATATTATAATAAACGTTTTAGAGAAACATAGTTATATCTAGAAGTTTAAGTAGAAAATAGTTGCAGAGATAACAGCTTCTTAATAGAAGATAATATTAAGAAGATTACGCTAAATTATTATTCTTAGTGTACTTAACTATTATTAAGAAAGCTACTTAGAGTATACATAATTCTCTAAGTAATCTCTAAGACTTCTTTTATACTTTCTAAGAAGAAAACCTTAATTACTAACTATTACTCTAATTACTAGACTATTAACTATAGTATACGCTAGATGTAATATAATTCTAGCGTCTTATATAATATAGAATACTATATAGAGAGGTTATAAGAATAATATCTATATACTACGTAACTAATTATAGCTCTAGAAGAACTAGTAATATTAGTAATAGTAGCCTTAGTACCTAGTTAACTAAAGAAGGTAACGCAATAACTCTAAGAGCTTAGAACTAAAATATAGACTTAAACTTTATTTATTAAATAACGCTTTTATTTTAGTAAGAAAACTATAGAGAAGGCTAGTATCTAACACTAATACTAAGCTATTAGCTAACAGCGTAGCTAGCAAAGAGATTAATAAGGTAATATTAAGTACCTAGAGCTAAGACCTTAAGATGTATACTTTCTATTAGAGTAAAATATATAATTGCAGTTCTATTTATATTATACTTACTATACTAATAGTAATTCTAAGCTACTAGATGTCTACCTCTTAAGATCTACTTCTTACTTCTTATACTATAATTTTATAGGCTTTATAGACGTATAATAAGTAGTAAAGTATTATAAAACTATAAACTTAATATAAGCGCTTTATACAACTAACTAACTATATTATTAAGAGAGAGAGCTAGTGTAAGCGTAGCGTATACTAATAGACTAGATTAGCGTATATACTTACTAGAAGAAGTAAGGTATAAAGTAACTAGAGCTAAGAAGATATTATAAAAATTAGAGAGAAATAGTGCATTATAGATTTAAAACTACTCTAGTAATACCTAAGAGAGTTAAGAGATAAAGGCGCTAATTAGTTAATAGTATAAGGCGTTAGACTATATAATAAGTAAGTATTTCTATCTTGCCTATAGATATACTCTAGATAAGACTAGCGTAGAAGTTAGAGATAGAACCTAGACTTTATAACGCAAGAAATAGAATAGATATTCTATTTATAGATTTATTACTATTCTATTATATTATATAGTATTATAGGTAGAGATCTAAAAACGTATAAACTAGCTAAGGTTTAGCGTTTACAAAAGTAGAAGTAGTCTTAACAAAACTTTAGAAGAGGTAAATTAAGAAAGATCTAGGTATCTTAGAACCTTAGAAGTGTAAGAAAACTATATAGAAGAAAAGAGAGTAATAGATAGGTAGAGAGGTTTTTATTACTAGAAGTTTAAGGTTAATTTTCTCTTTAGGTATAGTGCAAAAGCTATATATAAAGTCTAGATTACCTAAAGAGAGTACGTATATTTTCTAACACAGACTTACTATCTAGTATATTACTTTAGTTCTTAAATAAGGTTATAAATTATATATAATAGAGACTAACTATATAGAGAATAAAATTTAATAGTATAAAGTATAGTAATATTATTATACTTTACTTATATAATAGAAATATTCTCTAACTTCTTAGATACTACTTAAGTATAAAATAAAAAAGCACTTATAGTAGTGCTTTCTCTTCTAGCATAGTTTTAATTTCTAAACTAAAGTAGACTAAAACTAATATAAGTAGTATTAAGACTATAATCTTTACGTAGGTATTTTAAAGAGTTACTTAGCTATTATAAAAGTTAAACGCGTAGTTTTAAAAGAATAATAAATATTTATATAAAGTATATAAATAAAGCTATATAACTTTAATAAGTAAATAGTTATAAAGCTTATCTTTATACTTTTTATAATCTAAATCTATTAGATATATCTTACTAAATATTTTACGCGTATTACCTTATATCTAGAAGAGTTCTTAAGCTTTTAATAGTATTAAAACTACTCTAAAAGTAGCTAGATAGCTATACGTAATAGATTAATACTATGTAATAGGCTTAGGCTTTACCTAAGCCTTAGCTTAGTATATAGAGTAAGGCTTACTATAAGCTCTTTCTCTAAGAAATATAATATCTTTACTAACGCTTATTATAGCTATACTTTAAGGCTAGTCTATAATATTTATATTTCTTCTTCTTATACGCTATACCTAAGTATTATAATAGTAGAATCTAGTATATAGAATATCTAAGAGTCTCTAGAAGTCTCTCTTCTTATATTACTCTATTAGCTCTCTAAGTAGATAGTAGCTATCTATAAAGTATAGGTCTAGAACTATATTATAATAGTAATGTTGCGCTCTTAGAATAAGAAACTACGTAACCTTTTTACCTTAATACGCTCTACGCCTAGCTTTATAACATTACTACCTATTACTATAACTATAATCTTATTAGTACTTACGCTATTCTTCTTAGTAGCTATAGTGCTACTACTTCTAAGTTCTTCTACTACTATAGTAGCTTCTATTTTTTACTATAAGGTCTTACCTTTAGAGAAGCTATTTACTAGTAATAGAATATACTTTTATTTATAGCGTATTATAATAAAATATAAGTTAGATATAGACTAGAAGTTTATTAAAAATGTAAAGGCCTAGTTTGTTTATATTTAGTAGTCTCTCTTAATTATAGTATAGCGTAAAGTTACTCTATTTTATAAGCTTAGTAAATAAAACTATTAAAACTTTATTACCTTTCTAGAGTATCTTAAGTTCTATTATAGTAACTAGTACTTCTAGAAGCATATCTAGGTATAGTTAGATTACTTATAATAAGGTAAAAAGCAAAGCTTTACTAACTTTTTTATTTACTTTAGCTAGCTTCTTATATAAGTAGATAGGCTTAGCTAGAGTAGTAACTAGAAGCTTACTAGGCTATGCTAAGCGCTTAATAAGCGCATATAAGTAGTTACTCTTAACTAAAGTATTTAGTGTTTAGATTTTAATAGCGCTATCTAGAAGTATAAGGCTATTATAGTAGATATTAAGACTACTAAGATAGAGAGTTTATATTATAACTTTACGCTCTTAGCGCTCTTAGCTTATAACTATAATAGTAATATCTAGATAGTAAATATAGGCGCTATAAAGACTTCTAGTGCCTCTTTAGAGCGTAACGTAAGTAGCGCCTACGCTAACTAGATCTTTTAAAACGTTTTTAACACTAGATACGCTTTAGAGGCCTATACTTACTATAGTAAGTAAAGGTATCTTTACTAAAGCTATACTAACGTAACTATACTATAGATAGTAGAGTTTAGATATACTATAATAGAAGAAAAATATAGTATTTTAGAAAACTAGTAGCCTCTAGTCTAAGTCTAGACTAAAAGTAAGTAAGCGCTAACTTAGTAGAGAAGTCTATAAGTAACCTTCTTACTAATAATATTTATAAAATCTAGTAGTTTATAGATAAGAGTCTATTTCTTATTCTACTACTACTAGATAGTGTTAAAGTAGTATAGGCCTTAGTAGACTTAGAGTATAAGTGCTATAGCACTATTAGTAAGGTAGCAGCTTTATAGCTATAAGCTAATTATATTATAATTTCTTCTTAGACCTTTTACTAGGCTATAGAGTTCTTAGAGAAAACTAATATTTCTAGACTTATAGCTATAATATATAATCTAGATAGTTAGACGTTATAGCTAGTAGTCTATGTTATTCTAGAACTTATCTATAATATTATTTTAAGAAAACTATAAATACGCTGTAAAGGTATTATTCTTAATATACTCTAGAGTAAACTTTACGTTAGAGTAGTAAGAGGTATAATTATAAAGAAAACTACTATACACTTATTTCTTCTAGAGCTTAGGTTTATAGTAGTATCTATAGTATCTACGTTTATATAGAATATAGAGAATAATAGAGACGTAGTATAAGTATTATAGGTAATAAACTTTTATAAACTTACTCTTACTATTAATACGCTACACTCTATTATATTTACTTCTATACTATTTAAGAAGCTTATTATAATAGAGCTCTCTAGTAAGCTAGTAGACTTTTAGAACCTTTTTAATAAATCTAAGGTCTTAGAGTTACTCTCTTATAGAAGCGCTATAAACTATTATATTAAGTTAGCTAAGCAGCCTAATAGAAGCTTACCTACACTTTCTTAAAGCTCTCTTTACTCTATATTATATAATTAACTATTAGAGCTATAGTAGTAGCTTATAGAGCTTATAGATAAGAGCTAGATCTATACTAGCTTCTTTACTATAGGCGCACTAGTACTTCTAGTTAAGAAGGCGTTAGGTAGGTAGCGCCTCTATATAGATTACTACTTATTAAATAAGATTACTTAGTCTAACTACTACTTACTTCTACTAATTAAGAAAACTCTACGTATAATATTATAAGTATAGTAGTTTATAAAAGTTAATATATAAGCTACGTTCTATAAGCTCTACGTAGCTAAAGAGAATAAGTACCTAATAGTGTTCTATACCTATTTTAGTCTCTTTAAGTAGCTTATCTATCTATTTAGACTAACTAGCGCCTCTACTATCTTTTAATAATATATTAATAGTACGCTCTCTAAGACTCTAGAGTAATACTTAACTATATATTTAGATAATATACTAATATTTATAGGTAGATTACGTACTAATTATATAGTAAAGATACACTAAGTACTTTTACTACTTTAAGCTGCTAGTTTAAATTTAAACCTAGAGAAGAGCGTATTTATAATAAAAGAAGTACACTACTTTAGCTATATAGTTTAGATAAGAAAAGTAATCTATCTAGACTCTAATAAACTAAAAGTAGTCTAGAATTAGAAGCTTCTACGTACTATAATAGGCGTTTAGAGTTTTCTAGAGTTTATAAACTTTTACTAAAACTTTATTAAAAGATTCTCTAAGATAGTAGTGTCTTTATATTACTTTACTAGTTAAAATATTCTATTTAAGTAGAGTTCTACTAAGTATAAGATATTTAAGTATCTTAAGGTATACTTTATTATAGAGCTAATATTAGCCTAGTAGAACTTATTCTAAGATACTATAGTTAAATATAACTACTTAGAAGTAGCTTTTAGTAGGTGCCTATTATAGTATATTAATAGTATTCTTTACTCTATAGCGTACTACTCTACTACTCTAATAGTAAAGTAGTAGAACTATACTATTTATAATAAGAAGCTTCTTATAGTAGTATAGTACCTAAAGGCCTAGAGTAGTAAGCTACAAAGTATTTTTTATCTATTTATAGTATTTATAAACTATAAGAACTTAGAGTACTTTATAGGCTTACGTAAACTTAGTAAGTACTAAAGTAGATAAATAGAGTTACTATCTTAGTTTTGCTATAGTCTTAAGTTTAGACCTAAGCGCTTCTACGTGTAGCCTAACGCGCTAAGCTAATATCTATAGAATTAGCTCTAGAAGAGCTCTAATAAGGTAGTAGTTATACGCCTTATTAATATTATAGCGCTTATATTATTAGAATATACTAGTAATATATATTAGTCTAAAGAGTATCTCTTCTTTATAGATACGTATATATAATAGTTATAGAATAAAGCTATTACGTAGAACTATAGTTACGTACCTAGACTATAGGCTACGCTAGATAAGTTCTAGAAGTTCTCTACTAAAGCGTGTACTAACTAGTAGGTTAGTAACTATATAGTAAGTATGTATAGTACACTTCTTTAGTGTAGTGTTATATAGCTACTATTATAGAAGCTCTTAACTACTATAGTTATCTAGTGTACGTATAAAGAAAGTCTAGTAAAGTACTTTAGAAAGAATACTATATTCTAGCTACTACACTATAACTATTATTAGAATAGTATATTAGCTAACGTAGCGTAATATATCTATAACTACTACTACTATAGTATATATATTTTAAGAAAGAAACGTTAGAGTCTTCTATAGCTAATACTAGTTACTATATAATATTAGATATAGATCTTTATAAATTTTATAACTAAGCTCTTTTAGAAGTTTTCTAACTTACTATAGTATTTATTAGTAATAATAGACTAACTATTAAAGTATATATAGTTAGAGACTATAACGTTAATAGCTATAGAGTATTACGCGCGCGTTTTTTACAACACTTAGTAGTGTTTCTATAGTTTTCTAACTACTATTATTATAGACTAGAGTTCTAACTAGTTAGATAGCTTTTAGAAGACCTTTTACTAGCTTATAGATATTAACTAGCTTCTATCTACTACGTATTACCTCTAGACTAATAGTAGAATAAAGTATATAAACTAGAAAGTTTAGGTAGTACTTTATATAATAGTAAACTTTAAGTAAACTAACTAGCCTACTTATCTTCTTACGTATTAATTAGCGCTAAATAATAGAGACTTTTTAGTTATAGATATAAGCCTAAACCTACTTCTAAATAGCTATATAGTAGACTTATTATAAAAGATACTAATTTCTAGTAAAGTAGATACTTCTCTAAGTAGCTTAGCTATAAAGTTTCTAGAATACTTATATAGTAAAGCTAAGTTAGCGTAGATAGCTATTATATTTTAGTAGCAGCGCTAGTAGAAAGTAACTAATTATAGCTAACGTTCTATAAAATATTTCTAACCTAGTAATAAAGTTTAGTTCTTAATACATAATATTAAGACAAATAGGCTAAGTAGTAAACTTAACTAGCTATAGATTAAGTATACAGTAGTTACTATACCTATACTACTTATAGTTATATTAGACTTTTTTAGTAACTTTTATAAAACTATCTATATAGATTTAGTAGAAAAAGCTACTAAAGACCTACTTTCTAGCTAAGTATAAGCTAATTTCTAGCTAAAGCCTACTTTAGAATTAGAAGAAACTAATCTAGCGCTATAGAAATTTAGAGTAGAGAAAATTCTATAAGTAAAGAGCGCGTAGAGTTATAGTAAACGTTAAGTACTAGTAAAATAAGTTAGCTACGCTAACCTATTATAGTACTCTCTAGAGAATTTTCTAGATATAGTAGTACTAGTATAGTTTAAAGCAAAGTATAGAAATATATAATATTATAATAGCGTAACGCAAGTTTAAAGAAAAAAGCTTTTTTTATTACTAGTACTATAAAAGCGCTAGACTTTACCTATAATAGAGAATAAAGAGGTAAACTAAGATTTACACTAGAAACTAGTATAAGAATAAAATAGCACTAAACTAAATTCTAAAGTTATAATCTAAGATTGCGCTATATTCTATAAGTAAGAACTTTATAGCCTTATCTACTAAGAATCTAGCTCTAACTAAGTCTTTTAATACTACTATAATAGGTCTAGCTAGTTACGTTAGTAGCGCCTCTCTAAAGAAGATAGTAAATAAAATCTAAACCTAAAGTAACTATAATAGCTACTATATACACTATTATAAAGATAGTGTATAAAAGAACTAAAATAGCTATAGTAACGTTTATAGTAACTTTAGCGCAAGCTATAGTGTCTACTAGAACTACTACTACTATAGTAGTTTTAGAAATAGTTATAGCATAGTAGAGTACGTAAGTAGAAGTAGTAATATAGAAAGTGTAAATAGTAATAGCTATAAAACCTAGATAAGAATAGAAAGGTAGCCTTTAGAAGGCGCTGCTAGCTAGTAGTACTAGTAGTTTAGTAAAGTTTAAGTTAGTAAGTAAAGCTAGAAGTTTACTATAATAGTACTTACTATAATATTAGAGAGGTTAGTAATAGCATTACTTTAGGCCTACTAAACTACTAATATTTACGCTATTATCTTACTTATATTACGCGTAATAGTATTAACTAAGACTATAGTATTACTACTATAACTATAAGAAGATATTAATAGAGCTAGCTAGACTTTTATACTACTACTACTTTAGTTATTATAACGCTTAGTAGCGTAAAGAGGTACTAAAGTTATAATAAGGCTCTAGGTCTAAACTATCTTAAGAAGCTTAAAGAACGCTCTAGCTAAGTAGTTAAAAGCAGATATAAAGATAGCCTTCTAGTCTCTTCTTAGCTTTACGCTAGCACTAATTATACTAGCTATTATAATATAAGAGTTATTATTATTAATACTATAATACACTAGTTTAAACTAGTAATAGAGAAGAACTTAAAGCTCTTTATTAGTAGTAAGAAGATTATTAATACGCTTATAGTGTAGCTTCTTATATAAGTAGGTTTAATAAGTAATCTCTAAATAGTATATTAGTAGTACTATAATAGTAAACTTTTAGACCTAAAACTTACTTCTACTATATAGACAGCGCTAAATAGTCTTATAATTCTTAGTAAACTTAATATAAGAAAGACATAGTATATTAAGATCTATTTCTACTAGAATAAGATTCTTCTTATTACTATTACTATCTACTTTAAATCTATTAATAGCTTATCTCTTACGTATAATTCTACTATTAGCTCTATAGCCTAGTATAGAGTTACTAAGAGAATTACCTAAAGAGCGCCTAGAAGACTACTTACCTAAAACTAAGCTATAGCTACTATTAAGTACTATTAAGTACGCTATAGTAATAGTGTAGCGCTAATATAAAGTATAATTAAAGTAGTAAAAGTATAAGTAGAGTAGCGTAGTAGAGGTTACGTAGATATATTATAGTAATATATATATAGCAGCGTATTATTATATATAGCCTAGAAAGATTTCT
Source organism: Alternaria viburni (assembly GCF_023758015.1). Classification (NCBI taxonomy): domain Eukaryota; kingdom Fungi; phylum Ascomycota; class Dothideomycetes; order Pleosporales; family Pleosporaceae; genus Alternaria; species Alternaria viburni. The sequence goes on from NW_026055783.1 coordinate 113,885, forward strand.
ATATAGACCTACTTAGCTAATAGTATCTTAGTAATATAGGCGCGCTAGCTATACGCTCTACTACTATAATCTATACGTATAACTACTATAGCGCGTGTACTATAAGTTATAGAGTTTTTTAGTACTAGCTATAGTAGTGTTATTATATACCTATTCTACTCTTAGAGTATTTATATAGAGAATCTATTATAAAGGCTATTTTTTATATTCTATTATTACTACTTTTAAGCTATAAGAGTTACGTAGTACTTTACCTCTACTATTATAGTTAAGAATACTTTACTTTATTCTTAAGTATTAGTTCTATATAAAGTATTTTTTAGCTTATAATAGAAAATTACGTAAAATTTTATAGGTACTATAGAGAGTATATAATAGGCTTAGACTTTACCTAAGCCTTAGCTTAGTATATAAAGTAAGGCTTACTATAAGCTCTCTCTCTAAGAAATATAATATCTTTACTAATACTTATTATAGCTACACTTTAAGGCTAGTCTATAATATACTATACGTCTAATTTTTACTTAAAGTCTTTTTAATTAGTTTACTACTAGTAAGATTAAAGATATTAAGATATAGAGGTAATATTAATTCTAAAATATATCTACTTTTAGTAATTAGCTTAAGCTTTAAATATAATTAGAATAAAGTCTTATTAAGTAAGGTAGGCTCTATTTTATAAGAGGCTTTAGCGTAATCTAGAATAGTATAAAGTACTACTATTATCTAAATAGTGTATATATACGCTATTAGTTACTTTTTTATTATCTTTTTATTCTTAATAATAATTTCTAGATCTATAGAGAAACTAGCTATAGATAGCGTAATAGCTTCTTATACTTTTAGAGTTATTATATTAAACTAGAAGAAGATAAGTATAAGATAATAGAATCTTTCTTAGAATAAGCTATTCTTAAGTATTAATTCTCTAGCTACTCTTATAATTACTTATACTATAGTTAATTTTCTAGTTCTACTAAATCTAGTAGTAATAATTACTCTATTTCTTAAAAACTCTTATTCTAAAATAGTATTATTAATAAAACTATTTATAAAGTAGAATACTTTATTATTATAATTAGTTTCTATAAAAATATAATTAAACTATATAGATAATTACACGTTTAAGAGAGAAGTTACAAAGAGTCTAATTTAGAGAATTTTAGTATCTACTAAAATTATATATAAGTTATTCTTATCTATAGATTCTAGAGATATAGTATTAATAAAACGTAGTATAATAGTAACGCGTACGTTATAGTATAGAAAGCTAGTAAATAATAAGTAATAGTATTATCTATTAAGTACTATATTTATAGCTTTCTAAACTTTAAGTAAGATTATCTATTCTATTACCTTAATCTATAGTCTTTATATCTTTTCTTCTAAGAAATTATAGTTTTATCTTTAAACTTATATCTACTTCTAATACTTTAAAACTTTTTCTTTAGCTTATTCTAGGTTATTTAAAACTTATCTAATATAATATTTATTTTATTTTATTTTTGCACGTAATTTACTAAGCTTAGTAGTTTTAACTTTATCTTTCTAAACTATAGATCTATACTAGATTTAAAGTTCTCTAAGCTTATTCTTATATTAGATTACTTTATTATCTCTTTTAGCTACTTAGGTATAAAAAGAGCTTTTTTCTTTCTATAGAGTCTTATTATTCTTTTAGATACTTACTAGCTACTACTTAGCTATCTTAAAATTCTTCTTAATCTACTTTAGATTTATTAATATCTTAGTAGATTACGTAGCTACTTTTAAATAGTAACTATATATACCTTTATTACTAGAATATTACACTACTACGCGTATTATATATATATTATACTTCTACTTTTGTTTTACTATCTTTAATGCTATAAAAAACCTTAATTCTTCTTTAAGTACTACTACTTTCTATTTCTAAGTCTATATTTCTTCTACTAACTTATATATATCTATATTAGTAGTCTTTACTTACTATAAAGACTCTATATAGCGTTAATATATCTTAAGTATAATAGATAGTATCTAGACTTTACTATTCTTTTACGTAGACTTAATTAATATAGCTAGTAATTTAGTAGAGTATAGCGTATAGATTAGCTATATAAATTAATATAAGCTATAAAGAATAGATAGAATTAGATTTTCTAGTCTAGTAAGTATAAGTAATAGTAAGAAATATCTTTTTATATCTTATCTACTTAAGAGTTATATAAAAGAAATCTATAGTAAAGATAGCCTACGTAGTATAATATAGTAAAGTATTCTAAAAGGCTATAAGAGTAATTTAGTATATCTTACTTTCTTTCTAAGTAATAGTCTTAGTCTATAGTATTACTATTATATATATATAGATTAATATCTTAAGCGCGCTATATAAGCTTACCTACTTAAGAAGAAGCTTAATTAAATTAAGTAACTTACTAAGATAAGTATTTCTTATAGTAAATTAAAGAAGCTAATATATTTTAGATAATAAGTACTTAGTATAAAATAGCTTATAGTTACTTTATATAATAGAGAGCTTCTACCTTAATTTAGAGAGAATAGAGAGAAAATAGTAATAAAAATATTAGTATTTATAGAAAAGATAGTACTATAGAAGAGAGAATAAGCATAGACTATATAAATAAATAAGCTATATTAAGATAGCGTCTAAGCGTATTTTATAAGTTAGATAAGCTTATATTTCTAAGCTACTATACTTCTTTCTACTCTAATAGTATATTTTAGCTTTACTATATAATCTTATCTTTAATAATAGTAGTTACTAGACGTTAAATATAAGGTTACTAATTTATCTAGATTAGAGGCGTAGTATATATTTAGCCTATTTACTAAAATTTACTATCTTAGAAAACTTTATTAAAACTCTTACCTAAGCGCTTCTACTAATACTACTTTTCTACCTAGTTAATATCTTAGAAAGTACGTAATTATAAAAGCGCTTCTAAGAAACTACTTTTATCTAGATAATAATAATTATTAGAAAGTATATAACTAGTAAAGATAATATATACTAGAGTTAATAATAAATAGCTATTAATAATATTTATAAGTATAGCTTTAAGTAAATTATAAGCTTTATATTCTTCTTTAGTCTAAATAACCTAGAAACTATTACTCTTAACTTTAGCTATACTTCTTTCTATAGTAAATAAGTTCTTTTCTATAACGCTATAGATATTACGTAGATAGTAATATAAGTACTTTTCTAAGCTCTTAAGCTCTTATATAAGTAATCTTACTTTACTTAAGATTATTCTAATATCTCTATAAAGCTAATATTATACTTCTACTAGCTCTTTATTACTTAAAGTCTCTATTCTATAGTTAATTTACTATTAAGATTTATTTTCTAATTAGATTTATAGTAAGGTAATTAATTAAGTTTCTATAAATAATATAGTATAGATTTTCTTATAGATATTATCTATACTAGGCTAAATACTTAGGTTATTTATTACTAAGCGTAATATAGTAGTTATTTTACTATATATATTACTATATATAAGTATTTCTAGGTATACTATAAGACTAGATAAATTTAAGTTTCTAGTATAACTCTAGAGTATACTAATAGTAATAGGTATAGATATAACTAGTAAGGCCTATCTCTACTATACCTACTACTTAACGTTTAGATTAACTATATAAAAGTAATATTATACTAGCTTACTATTCTAAAACTAGTCTAAAAATTAAAGTATACCTCTAATAAGCTAGATAATCTATACTTTATATACTACTATATACTTTTTAGTAAATATTTTATATCTTTTCTCTAAAATATCTACTATTATAGAAGATAGGTAATCTTCTTAGTAATATAGAGTTTTTATTTTATTAAAAGATCTTCTAGTTAGCTTATATAAGAGATAAGATATTTATAAGTAGATATTTATTAGTAGCTTTTAAAAGTAATAAAGTACTAAAGAAGAGATTCTATACTATTTAGATAAGGTACTCTTATAGTTTATCTAGTGCTAAAGTAGTAGTCTAATAGACTAGATATATAGTAAGATATAGTTAGCTCTAGTATAAGCTTAGTATTAATAGACTATATTTAGTCTTAGTCTAGAAATATAGCTATCTAAAGTAAATTATTCTTCTAGTTATATTATATAACTATATTATATAAGCGTAGATAATAAGATACTTTATTAGATATCTAGTTATTCTTAGCTATAGGCTAAGAGAGAGTAATACTTATCTAATATTATAGTTAGAGAAGCTATAAAGATTAAGTATACTAGTATAGCTCTTAGTTACGCTTCTTATATAAACACTTTTCTAAGAAATAAAATAGATAAAAAGAGTTCTCTCTTTTAGTAAGCTATTATAGAACGTACCTCTAGATACTTTTTAAGAGTATAGTACATAATTATACTAGTATAGATTAAAATAAGCTCTTAGAAGCTTTACTACTTAAGAAAGCTTTCTAAGTAAGCTTATAATATAATAATTTATTTTCTATTTATTTCTATACTTCTAGACGTAATAGTTATAAGCCTAGTACTTTAAAAAGATAATATAGTTCTATATTTATATACTTAAGATGTAAGGCGTTTAATAGAGTATAGTAATACTAATTCTATTACTAATCTTTACGCTTTTATAGAAGTACTACTTTATTACTTATAATAAGTAACTTTATAATAATTTCTATAGAAGCTTTTACGCTTACTAACTTAGCGTATTAGTCTAAGTAGTTTACTTAGTTTAAATTTTATACTCTAAGTAGAGAAATTTAGACTAACGTTAACTCTAACGCTAAAATAGCTACTTCTATCTAGATAAGCGTTTTAACTACTCTAGAGCTAGTAGTAATTATATAAAACGCTTTAGTTAATAAGCTCTACGCTAATAAGTATAATCTATCTATTATAAAGTATAAGATATAAGTAATAAAATAGTAGTTAAAGAGTACTTATATTAGGTATTTTTAAAACTAGGTTAATTAGACTATTAGTCTAAAGCTTTTAGCTTCTACTATACTTTCTATCTCTATAAAGAAAGAGGCTATATTATAAGTACTTATTAAATATCTTAAGTCTACGCTTTCTTTAGAGAAGAACTATACTAAGAATCTTATATACTTATAGTATAGAGTATACCTCTAGAAAGTATAATAAGAATATATTAACGCTAAGCGCTAGTAATAGAAATACTTTTATATTTTAGCCTAAGCTAAAGCGTATAAACTTACTAAAGTTAATAATATACTTACTATCTAGAACTATTTAAAAGTAATTAGCGTTAGACTTACTTTAGAATAAAAGCGCTTTATATAGTAGAACTTTATTAAAGCTCTTACTATTAGTAGAACTTAGATTACTTTTAAATAAGTATTAAAGATTTTTACTACGCTAATCTAAAAGTATACTACTTACTCTACTAGTAGAGGTAGTATATTTGCTATTATAGAAGTACTATAATAAGCTTCTAATAATAATAACTTATTCTAAAAGTCTAAGAAGAATTACTTATATAGATAGTACTATAAGTAGTCTACTACTATATATAAGTGTTTAGAAATAGTACTTATAAGTAAACTTCTAAAGCTTTCTAATAAAGCTAAAGCTAAGATTACTACTAAGCTTAGAGACTTAAAGTATAATAGTCTATAGAGAGCTCTTAATAAGAAGAAATAAAATACTCTATAGTAAGTATAAATTAAAAGTCTAAGCTTTATCTATCTAGAGTTAATTTAAGTAATACTTATTAACTTTACTTTTATTATAAGTTAGCTAAGTATTAGTAGTATATACTCTACTATAGACTTTAACGTCTACCTACTCTCTATAAGCACTATTCTAGATAATAAAGTAGTAGTATATCTTATTAATAATATATCTCTACTTAAGCTAAAGACTTTTATAAAAGTATATAAATTCTATACTATAGAAGTAGAAAGCTTTTTCTTCTAGGTACTTAGATATAGTATATAAAGAATTAGAAATACTTTAACTAGAAAAAGAGAACTATATATAAAGAACTTTATTCTAATAAGTGTAGTACTTATAGAAAGTTTCTATATTAATATTATCTTAGAAGTAGCTTTTAATAAAGCTAGACTATAGTATCTAGAGTTAGATATAATACTTTATATAGAAATACTTACTAATAACTTTATACTAGTAAAGCTTAAGAGAGAGTATAAGCTTACGTTTATTAAATATAATTCTTTAAAGTTTTATCTAACTATAATAAGTGTAACTAATAACTAGCGCTTATAATAATTCTAGAAAAGCCTTTCTTAGTCTAATTTAGAGAAGCTTTAGTATATAAGAGTAGGCTACTTAGGTCTAGAAGCGCTCTAAGCTCTTATTAAGAATACGCGTAATATACGTATTAAGAAAATAAGCTAAAGTAAGTATAAGTATTACGCTATTACTTATATAAAATAGCGTATCTTTAGGTAACTATATAAGAAAGCTCTAAGACCTTATTAGAGAATCTTATAGAATCTTTTTAACTTTTCTACTAGTTATAATAGAGAGCTCTAGATTATAGTACTTAAAGATAATTATAGTAGTAAGATCTATTAATATACTCTCTAAGCTAAAATACTTATAGAGATTATAAGAGTCTTTTATAACTTTATAAGCTTTCTTATAGCTTAGTATAAGCTTAATATCTATATTATTATCTAAGATAATAATATTATAACGCTACTTTAGAGAGGTAAGTTACGCTTTAAGATATAGGCTAAAGAGTAAAGTATTATTATAGAGTATACTTTTATCTATACTTATAAACTAAATAGAGAAGTAGAGAGAGTAGGTTAGAAAATAATTAATAAGTCTATTAAGATAAAAGTTAGTGTAAATCTTTCTAAAAAGCTCTAGCTAAATATTATAGAAGTAGTAACCTAGCTATATAATATAAGCCTATTATATACTTATAATCTCTTAGTACTTAATACTATACTTAACGTATAGTATATAGAGTATAGTAAGAAGATCTATACTATTATAGCTAATCTTTATCTAGATTAAAGCACTATCTACGTTTATAGCTATAGAGCTTACTTACTTAATAGAGAGTAAGTAGCTAGATAAGATAAGTGTAACTTTAAAGTTATACTAAAAGGCTATATTAGATACTTAGTAGAATATAGAGCGTCTAATATTTATAGAATATAAATTCTAAAGCTTAATTAAATAATTATAATAAAAAATATAAGCTTTAATAAAAAGCTTTTTTATAAAGGTAGCGCTAAAGATAGCTAAAAGTACTTAGTAGAAGAGCTTATGTATATTATTAATCTTCTATATAAAGATAAGCTATATAACGTAGAAGAAGTGTATAAAGATATCTTTAACTAGCTCTACACTATAGTAGATAAAATATAAAACTAGTATACTTTTAAAGACTTTATCTAGAAGCTAGAGAGTAGTATATTATAGCTTACTATTAAATAGGCTAGCTAGCCTAATTAATAAGTAGTATATAATACATTTCTTATATAAGTAGAAAGCTTAGCTAGCTAACTACTAGAAATCTATATAGACTTTTAAGAGCATACTAGCCTATTTACTCTAGAGTAAATACTAGAGCCTAAAGCGTACTAGACTATAAAGTCTAGTTAGAAGTATAATAGTAGCGTCTAGAAAGTGTACTAAACTAAAGAAGAGTACTTACTAGTACTAAGTAATAAATAGCTTTCTAATATAAGAAGCTTTTATTAGAATAAGGTATATAGTGCTTATTAGAATAAAGTATCTCTAAGTATACTATATTTCTATGTATACTCTACGTTTAGAACTTCTCTAGAATAAAGTAAAATAAAACTACTACTTACTTTTAGACTAATACGCTAGAGACGTAATTATAAAGAACTAACGTAATTAAGCTCTAGAATTAGAGAGTAACGCAAAGATCTAGAAGTAGAAAGACTAGAAGTTTATATGCTATATAATCTATAAAATAGTATATAAGATAATAATCTTCTAAATAGTCTTCTCTAATACTTATATAGAGTAAAAGAAGACTAGAAAGAGCTTATAATAGTTTACTTAATTATAGTAGCTATAATCTTAGGTAATATACTTCTATAGAAGTATAAGCTATCTAAATATATATACTATAATTAACTACTATAGCTTCTAAAGAAGTATAAGAATCTTAGTAATTATCTATATAGTAAGCTCTTCTATAAAGTTTATAAAAAAGAGATTAATATATTTTATAAAGTAGGTACTTAAAAGAAGATTAAGCGCTTCTTAGTATAAGAGCGCCTACTTCTACTAAAGTAGATATTTATATATAAAGTTAATTATAATAGCTACTTTATTAAGTATAAAGCTTATATAGTAGTAAGAGAAGATCTATAAGTAATTAATTCTATATACTTTATATATATAGTAATACTTACTTTATACTCTTTTAGAATAGTAATAGTAATAGTAGCTAAGTTTAATCTAGAGATTCTCTAGTTTAATATTATAGAAGTATTTCTTTATACGCACTAAGAGCACTAGCTAGTTATAGTATATAATATACTAGATAGCTTTAAGAAGCCTAGTAAGTATATAAAGCTTAAGCGTACTCTCTATAGACTAAAGAACTCTCTACTACTCTAGTATAAAGAGCTCTTATGTATAGTAAAGAAAGTAAGTCTTATTACTTCTAAAGAAAAGCCTTATCTCTTCTTTAATAAATAAAGAAAGATTCTTCTACTCTTTTATATTAATAATATACTACTTATATATTACTATAATACTTATTAAAAAGCTTTATAAGTTACTAATATAATAAAAGTAGTATATAACCTAGAAGAGAAAGGCCTAGTTAAATAGTTTCTAAGAGTAAGAGTATTACGTAATTACGCTACTTATACTATAATACTTATATATAATAAGTATTTAGATAAGCTTACTAAGAAGTTTAACTTAGAAAGTACTTCTTTAAGCTTTACTATACTACTTCTAAGCTAAGAGCTTATAAAGTTAATAGGTAAAGTAGATAAAAAAATAGTTAAAGACTACTAAAAGTATATTAGATTACTACTTTATATAGCTATTATACTATAGTCTAATATAGTATACACTACTTTAAAGCTCTTGTACTTTCTTATAAATCTAAGTAAAGAGTATATAAAAGTAGTTAACTAAGTAATTATATACTTATATAAAACTTACTATTAGACTATTTACTATAGAGTATACTCTAGAGTAGAGCTTATAATTTGTAGTAACGCTTCTTTTATAGATAATCTAAAGACTAGGCACTCTTTATAGAGCTACTTTATTATACTCTTTAGAAGTACTATTATTTAGAAAGTAGTATAATAAGTAACTATAATAACTTTAACTATAGAAGTAGAGCTTCTTACTATTAAGTATATTAGTAAAGAAGTAATAGCTCTTAAGAGGCTGTTTTAGAAGCTTACACTTACCTTAGAAGTAGCGTAGATAATTTTCTATAATAACTAGTAGACTATATACTTAGTAGTTAGCGCTAATAAGCGTATAATAATACGCTTTAGATATATTAATATCTAAAATATATAGCTAAGGTAAGAGTATACTAAAGAGTTTTTTAGAGTTAAGTATCTAGAGACTAAGAGTATACTAGCTAATAGGCTTACTAAAAATCTATTAGTTTAGTAATTTACTTACTTTAAGAAGTAGTTAAATATAAAGAATATTAAATTATTAGTAGTATTATAAAGCTTATAAGGTATAAAAGAGTTTTTAGCTACTCTTCTTAGAAAGTAGTAGAAAGTATATTTTAAGTATAGCCTCTCTTATAAGCTTATAGAAAACTACTTATTAAAAAAGGCTTTTATTAAAGTATACGCTCTAAAGAGTATAGTAAGATAAGAAAGTATATACTTAGAACTATAATTAGAGTAATACTTCTTTAGTTATTTAAGCGTAAAGTTAAAAAAGTACTACTAGTTATTAGTAGTATTTTTATAAGCTTAGAAATACTTAAACTCTAAAGTAAAGAACTAAGAAAGTATAACTTTCTTTATAAATATAAATACGTAACTAAGTTTAGTAGTAATACTCTTATAAATAACTATAATAGTATTATTAGTAATAGTTTTAAAAGACGCTCTTCTATTATTATTATTAGAGAGCACTACACTATTATCTATAGTCTTATTATAGTTAACTTACTTAACTACTAGATAAAGTTTTATAAAGCTTATTAGTACTAAGAAGTTAGAGTACTAGAATAAAACTTACTAGAAGAACGCTACTTAGAAGTAGAAGTGTTATTAGCTTTATTATTAAGGTTAGATTAAGACTACTTAATACTAGAAGTATTTTTAGACTTATTAGTATTACGCTCTATTTTTAAAGTATTAAAGCTTTACTTCTTACTACGCCTCTAAATTATATAGCTATACTTAAAGTACTACTTAAAAGTAGTGTTATAGTTATAGATAAGCTTATAAAAGTAAAAGTTCTTAATATTAAGTAGATAACTAGTTTTTAGGTTCTACTTTATAGTGTAAAACTAATTAACTATACGCTTAGTAACTTTCTTTATATACTTAGGTCTAAAAAAGAGTTAGTAAAGCTTCTTAAGCTTAATAAAAAGTATATATATATATTATTATATCTATAATTACTAATAGTACTAGTAAGGTAGCGCTTAGACTTTTTACTTTTATTAATACTTACGTAGTTTTTATAAAGAAAGTTAGTAGTCTTTCTAGTACTTATAAACTAGAAGTATTAGAGGTATACTATCTTATAGAGCTTACTAGTAGTAATAAAAATAGGCTTCTTAGAGCTACGCTTATATATAGACTTAGTTACTAAAGCTCTATTATTCTTATTATTAGAATCTTTATTAAGCGTATACTTCTTACTATTATACTTTTTATTATTATACTTATTAGAAGAATTAGTAATATCTAAACTATTAGACTAGATAGAGAGCTCTAGATTAAAGAGAGAGCTCTTTATACTACTTATAATAATAAAAAAATACTTTTTCTTAAGAGTAGAGCTAGAGAAAGGTAAAGTATTATAAACTATACTACTTTCTTAAGAAATAGAGAGCTTATCTAAGGCTTTAGTAGAGAGCTTAGAAGTGTTAGAAAAGATATTAGTAGAATTCTTAGAAGTAGAGCTCTTAGAACTAAAAGAACCTAGAAATAAAATATTAAAATAAGTATTACTAGTAGCTAAAGAACTAGAAACTATAATAGTAACTTTAGTAGAATACTTATAGAAATTACTAGAAAGCTTTTAAGAGAGCGTAGTAATATTAGAATTATAGTTAGTATACTCTTTCTAGATAGTCTTACTAGCTTACTTATTATTATACTTTTCTATAGCGCTAATAAAATTAGTAGACTACTACGCTTAGTAGATTACTTTCTCTAGAACTATCTCTTAATAGAGCTTAATAGCCTTTAGAAGTAAAATCTTAAGATATTCTTACTTAGTATACTACTTATTAATAAAGCGCTTATTCTTAGACTTAATACGCTTAGTTTTAGTAACTACTTTAGCTTCTAAATTCTTATTACTATACTCTAAGTTACGCTTAACCTACTTATTACACTTATAACGTAGATACTACTTATTTTCTATAGCTTAACTAGTAATATAATACTTATAAGTAATTTAGTTATAATACTCTTACTCTACTTTATTCTTAGCTTTAAGATTATAAGTATACTACTTATTAGTATACTTCTAGATAGCGCGCTTATTATAATATAAAATATTATTAGCTTACTCTTAAGTAACTATATTACTATACTTAGTAAATAGATTAGACTTCTTAAAAGTATAAGTTAGAGTAGTAAATAAGTTATAAGTAGAAGTAGAAGTACTTATAGAACTAGAGCTCTACTTCTTACTAAAAAAACTATACTTAGAAAAGTTTCTAGAAATACTATAGAGCTTATTTAAGTGCTTATAATTATCTACTTTAGAGAGAGTAGCTAAGTGCTTAGAAAAGTTAAAAGTATTAGAGCTTAATAGCTTAGCCTTTAACGCGCTTACGTAACTAAAACTTAAAGAAGTTATCTTAGAGGCGCTTATAAAGCTAGAACTAAACTACTTATTCTTAGAAAGGTAGCTATTCTTATACTTATACTTATTTCTCTTTAATATAATACTAGAGAGCTTAGAGATAAATATAAAGAGGTATACTTAGTTTAATTAGTATAATAGAGTATACTACTAGAGTTAGTAAGCGTACTAATAAAAATTAGAAATACTTACCTTTATTTTAGGTAAGAGATAGAAAGCGTTTAGCTAATTAAATAATTTTTAGTAATATTATAATTAGCGTATATACGCTAAGTAAGCTCTTAGCGCTATATATACTCTAATAAGTATATAATTAGTATTCTTAGCTATAATAAGAGAGCTTATTATAACTACGTAGCCTACTCTTATAGAATACTTAAAGAGTATATTATAGAATATACTTCTAGATACTTCTTAAGAGTATAGTATATAATTATACTAGTATAGATTAAGATAAGCTTTTAGAAGCTTTACTACTTAAGAGAGCTTTCTAAGTAAGCTTATAATATAATAATTTATCTTCTATTTATTTCTATACTTCTAGACGCGATATAAGCTTTTTAGATACTTTAGCTTTTTATAAAGTACTTATATATTAAGTATTAGTAGAAAAGTAATATTACTATTAGTTTTTAAGCCTTTTATAATATTATCTTTTCTAGTATTTTTAAAAGTAATAAACTACGCGTTAGATAGAAGGTATAGATAATTAATAAATAGTAAGAAGTAAGAAGTACACTACTATATAAGTATCTAGATAGTCTTTTATTATTACTATTAGTAGATATACTATACTTAAATACCTAGGTAGTTTTATAGCCTTTACTTTAGTATTAGTAATACTAGTAATAGTAATAGCTACCTTAGAATATTTATTTCTAGCTTTTTTCTTTCTAACACTTTACGCGCTATAACCTTAATACTACTAGTATATATTAGTATTACTTAGTAATAATAGTAGTATAATACCTTTATTTAAAAAAGAAATAAAATCTAGCCTTATAAGAAAGCGTGTATAAGTAATATAGATACTATATTAGTATCTATATAGTAATAATATAGTTACTTATTTCTAGAACTATTTTAGGTAAGCTACTTAGCTACTTATATTAGTTAGTCTTTTCTCTTCTCTACCTCTTTTTTTAACGTACACTTTATAGCTTATATACTATAGAAATAGAGGTAAAGTATATTATAGTAAAGTAGTAGCTAAAGTAAGTAATAGTGTAGTACTTATAAAAAGCTCTTTACGCGTTTTTATTATCTAATATATTATTAAGAATTACTTTATATAGTTCTTAGTTTATTTTAGAATACTACTTATTATAGCTAAATATTATAAGATTAATAACTATATTAGTAAAACACGTATAATTAGAAGTGTATAATTACCTCTAAAGTATCTTAAGAAAAACTAAACTATATTAAAATTATATAATTAAAGTACTACTTACTAAAGATATATTATACTCTTAAATATTTATAACTACTAAGCTTATTTATTATAATAGAGAATAAAACGCCTCTTATAGAGAATTTAGTAATAAGATAATATCTTAACTTTATCTTTTCTAGTCTATATAGATTATAAATTAGATTATAAAGTATAAGATAAGTAGCTAGCGTATATTATAGTAGATATAAATATAAGTAAAGAGAAGAAAAGTAGACTATAAAAAGCGTATATAAGTAGCTACTAGTTTTAGATAGTAGTAAGTAGCTCTACTAAACTATATATAGATTAGTAGAATACTAGCCTCTAACGCTATATAATTTAAAGTATAGTAGATAGTATAACTATAGGTAATTTACTACTAATATACCTAGATAGATTAAAAGTATTTTACTACCTATACTATATATAAGTATCTTTACTCTAATAATAAGCTAATTCTAGCTACTTATAATAACTCTACTTCTAATTAACTTTCTCTTACTATTATAAAGGCTTTACTCTAGGCTTTAGATAGTAGTAAGCTTAGCCTTAGACTATAAAAGGCTAGTAGATACTTTCTTATTACTATTAGCTCTATCTTTTTTATTCTCTACTACTATAATTAGTAATAGCGTTAGCGCGCTTAACTATAATATACCTAGAAGAGTTATAGCTAAGATTACTAATAAGCTTACTTCTAGTAAGCTATTAGAAGCTAGTAGATATTCTATTTCTACTATAATAAACTATACTAATATTACCTTAATAACTAGGCTAGGCTTACTAGACTTTGTATTTAATATAAGTACTAGCTCTAATATCTAAGAACTACCTAAAGAATAACTCTAAATTTAATAATAGCTTTAGCTCTAATTTATTTCTCTTACTAGCGCTATATTAATACTAGTAAACTACTTTTAAATTATACTAATCTTTTTAAGTTTCTACTTTATTACTTAATCTTAACTCTATCTCTCTCTCTTACTACTAGCGCTAATACTATATTAATATCTTACTATTATATACTATTTTTTAAATATTAAACGCCTATTATACTATAGAGAGAATATTAGTAGAACTTAGAGTTACTAAGTATTATATCTATCTAGTAGATATTCTATTCTAGGTATTAATAGACGTAAACTTAAGCTACTCTTATAAGCTTACGTTTACCTATATCTAATCTTCTAGACTTAACTATATTATACTAGTATAGATATATAGTAAAGATATATATAGCTATAGTAGTAATATATATAAGAGTCTATATATCTATAAAGGCTATAGATATTAGAGAATATTTCTAAGGTACTAAGAGAAAAGTTTAGAGTATTATATAAGTAGGCTTCTACTAAAGTAGTAAAGTAGCTAGAAAGCTATAATATCTTAGTTTTACTAACTTTAGTAGTAGTAGTTTTATTCTATCTCTCTATTATATATAATAGTATTATAACTAAATCTAAACACTCTTTTCTACTAGTATTCTAGTCTATCTAACTTAATAGATTTTATAATTTTACGCTCTCTTTAGCTTATTAAATATAAAGAAATATAAGTTTTATACTACTTATATTATTAAATACCTAGTAAAAGTTCTATATACTATTAAGTAAATATAGCTTATATTAAATAATTATTATTTATAATTAGTAGACTTAACTCTCTTGTATCTATACTATGTACGTATATAACTTAGTAGAATATAAGTAGATATTTATATCTTTATATATATAAGAGATATAATAGATAGTTTATTATAAATATTACTTATAACTACTATTATATTTAATATAGTAATTACCTAACTACGCTTAAAGTTTTTTATAGCTAAATATATACTATAACTATAGTAATAGATTTATAAAAATAAATATATTAGTATAATAAAAATTAAGATTTGTTTTTAATTTTCGCAACGCACTATAATATACGTTACCTACTCTACCTATCTAGATATAGAATAATTAGTAGTCTTTTATATATACTACTAAGTTATCTTAGTAAAAAGATATATCTACTTTTTAATAAACCTTCTAAGCTTAGTATTCTACTCTACACTAGTAACTTTAGTAAGAAGCTTATCTATAGTAGTAGTAAAGTATATAATTTAAGTCTATAAGCCTTAAGCTAAAGTTTTTAATATCTTTACTTTTTAAATAATAGTATAATTAGATTTCTTAAGACGCTTAATTATCTATCTTAGAGATAATTTAGTTTTAGCTTTAGTTTATAGCTATTACTAAATAGAGAGACTAAGTTAAAGAGATAAGATTTTTTCTACTATAGTTTTAGATAAGAATAAACTATATTAAATAGAAAACGTAAAACCTTTTATAACTATATTTAGGTAGCTAAGAACTTCTACTATTACTTAAGATAAATATAGTAGCTTCTACTTATCTAAAATAATATATATCTTAGATATTATATCTATTTTAGTAAGGCTTATAAATAAGACTTATAAATTATATCTACGTTTGTATTTAAATAGTTATAATCTATAAAGTTTTTTATTATATAGCTTTTCTAGATCTATATATTAATTTCTATCTCTAATAAACTAAGCTATTAATAATAATAATAAGAATTAGATAAATTCTAAGATAGATATTATATAGCTTATATAATCTAGTACTATCTAAGATATAATCTAACGCTACTATAACTATACCTATATTAGTATAGGTAGTCTTACCTTAGCTCTCTAACTCTACTAACTAGCTAATCTATCTATAGAAACTTATAAGAAAAGTTATATAAGTCTACTACACTATTAGATAAATAATATTTAATTATATATTAGTAGATCTCTTTTCTAGATACTATTAGTATTTATAACACTTCTTAGTATAGTACTATATTTAAAGTAAAGTAATATAGTATCTTTACTTAAACGTCTATACGTGTTTATAGTATTTACTAATATAATAGATACGCTAGCTAATATAATAGACTTTAAAAATAAAGTAATAATATCTTATTACGTAGAGATTAAGTACGTATATATACTTATTTAGAGAATTTCTAGCTAGAAGAAGGTAGTTACCTTAGTTATTTAATAGTAAATAATACTAAGTATCTAGTAGCTAAGCTATCTACTACTAGATAGAGCGCTAGTTAACTACACTAGCTTTTCTATTAACTTAACACTATTCTATACTTATAATCTTTTCTCTTACTTTAAGAAAACTTTTAAATCTATAAGTAAGCTTCTTAAAGCTTTAGCGCTTAACTATAGTAGTATTATAAAGTAGTATAAAGCCTATATTAAGTATAAAAGTACTTTAATCTATAAATAGTATTATCTAGAGCCTAAATAATTAGAAGATATAAGCACTTAGCTTACGTAGCTTAACTCTAATACTATAGTACTCTAGTATACGCATAATACTATTTTATTAGAATAAAATCTATAGTATACTTACTATTAAATACTATTAAGTAATAAGAAAAGTATATAGAGTTTTAGAGAAGAAAAACTATAGATTATATAGATTAAAGAGCGTGCTAGAACTATAGTTATAGTAATAGAAGTAGTTATTAGAAAGATAGATATAGTATTATATAAATAGATTCTTATTAGTAAAAGAACTACTATACTAAACTAAAATAAACGTATAGAAATATAGTAAAAGTCTACTTTAAGAAGTATTTAGTAGCTCTACTAGTAACTCTAATAATTACTATTTCTCTTATTTAAAAAGTATCTTTACGTATAATAAGTATTTCTATTATAGACTATAGCACATTCTCTAAGCTTTATACTCTTTTATCTAGTCTTAAATTATATACTTTTATATAATCTTTTTATACTAATAATACTATTTTTATTTTCTCTTAGAATTATTATATAAGTATATAAGATATATCTCTATAGTACTATAATAATATAAAGTAAAATAAGCTACTTATAATTTTAGAAATTATAATAACTTAGATAAAAGAATATTTATAAATAAAAGAAGTTATAAGTATAATATAATATAAGATACTTTCTTATTATAAAAAGAGAATATATACGTAAAGAATATTAAAGTATAGATAAAAATAGAATATAAACTAAAGGCTTTTATTAAATTTACTACTTAGTCTAACTATTTCTTATAAGCTCTATAATCTAAAACTCTTTTTTATCTAGTATTTTTATCTTAGTATAACTATTACTCTTCTAAAGCTTATATAAAAGCTTAAATAGCTAAATTAAAAATACTCTAATATACTCTTCTAGCTTACTAGTACTAGAATTATATAGTAGAGTAGCTAGGTCTAATTTATTCTATAGGTAATTAATTACTTTATTATAGTAAGATCTAGATATTATAACTTTATTTTTAAGAAAGTTCTAAAAGAGATATTTAGCTAGTAGAAAGATATAACTAAGCCTAAACTCTAATATAAAGATATTAATCTTTACACTATACGTATACTATTTATAAATATTATCTACTATAACACTAAGATTAAATTTTAGGTACTTTATACCTTTTATAATATCTATAGTAGTAAGAGGTACTAAGAATAACTAAATATCTTCTAGCTAGATTACTTCTATATAACTATCTATAGCGCTAGAGTAAAAGAGCTAGTAGATATTAAAATATTAAAGTATAAAAAAACTCTAGATAGCTATATTAGCTACTATATTTTTATGCAACTAGATAGTGTAGTAGTAAGATATAAGAAATATATCTTTAGCCTACTAAGTGTTATATTTATAGATAAAGTGTTAGAGTTTAGAGTAAGAGAAGAATACTTAGAAGTTACTTTTATAGTCTATAATATAATAAGAGATATAGCTTAGAATAGTTATCTTCTTTAGCTTTAGAAATTAGCTAAATTAGGTTTTTAGTACTACTAGCTTTTAAATCTTTAGTAGTATAGTCTTAGGCTCTAATAGTACTCTTTTATATAAATATACTATTTATTATAGAATATTATTATTAGTAAGCTTATTAGTGCTAAACTCTTTAACTAGAATAGAACTATTAGAATTTATATAGTAGCGTTCTATAGTCTTAGTAAAATAGCTATAAATAGTTTTAATAGCTTTAAAATGCTTTTGTGTAAGATCTAAATAAGTAAGTAAAGCTCTAATAGTTATATTATCTAATAATAATATAAGTAACTTTCTATCTTTAGATTAGTATATTATAACCTTAGTTAGAATATAAAGAGTTTAAATAAAGATAACTTATAAGTTATAGTAGTATTTAAGGTTTCTATTAAAAGTAAGATATAATATAAAAAGCTAAGAAGACTTTAGTTTATAAGTAGTAAGAGAAAAGGTAGAAGAACTATTTTAAATAATTAAGGTAGGCGTAGCTACTATAAGTTATACTTAGATATCTTAGATATTATTAAAACTTTAATATATAAACTAGAATATCTTATAGTCTACTAGTATATTCTTTATTCTAAATTATAGCTAGATACTATATAATTTTATAAAATAGAGAAAGCGTATATACTATTCTACGTACTAGTAATAATAAAGAAGTTATAAAAGTTTAGCTAGATAAGCTAGATATTATACGTAAGACTATAAGAACTCTATATAGATAATCTTTTATCTTTCTAGTAGTTATTCTTATATTTTTTATAGTTGTTATAGGTACTTAGATAGTGTTAGATTACCTAGAGATAAAGATATAAGTAGTGTAAAGAGCTATACTAATATAAGCTATATTTTCTTATTATAAACTATTATTTTAGTAGTAATAAAAGTAACTACTAAGTTATAAAAGGTCTTCTAAGATTATCTTACTTAGAAAGATAGATAAGTAGTTAGAATTTACTATTATTATAGCCTTAGTATACATTCTAAAGTTACGTTCTTAATATAATACTATTAGGTATAAAGCTTTTACGTAAAGTACTAGTAAAGATTATCTTAGCGCTATATTTACTTTTATCTTTACTATTTACTATTTACTATTTATATAGTAGTAATTATAAGCTCTTATCTTAAGCTATAGCTCTTTATATCTTTTTAATAATAGTCTATCTATCTACCTTCTCTAATTAATTCTTCTTTTTTTATAATACTAGAATACTTTAATTTATCTACTAAGATACGCCTTCTAATACTATAATCTATCTTAGAAGACTAGAAAGTTATCTATAAGTAAGATAGCGCTATAATAGATATTAGTACGTAAATACTTATACTTATATCTAAGTAGATAAAGAATAATTTAGTAGTATAGAGAATAATAAAAAAGAAATAGAATTACTATACGTAGGCTATTTATAGTCTATAGGTAATACTTAACTTTAAGTAGATATATATAATTTATATCTCTATTACTAACTAGAATAATTATATAGTAAGTCTAGAGAACGTAATATAATAGAAAAATCTATTAACCTTACTTCTAGATCTTACTAGTACTAATATATAAGATACCTAGGTTAAGAGTAAAGCGCTTAATGTTAAAATTAAACAAAAGTATAAAAATCTTATAACTATAATTATAATTACTTACTATAAGTCTTTTACTTTCTTTTTATCTTTTTACTTTACTTTATTATTCTATTATATTCTAAAGCTATAAAAGTTCTAGTAGCTTATAAGTAGGTTTTCTTACTCTAGATATTATATGTCTAGTAAAGAAATTCTATAAGAGTAAGATATAGGCTCTTATTAAGTATAAAGCTATATACTATATCTTAAAAAGAGTTTTTTACTCTTTATATAAGCTTAGAAAATATATAGTATAGAAAATAAATCTTTTCTCTATAAAAATCTTTAAAGCTTCTACTTTCTATTATAAGTTATAATCTAGAATAAGACTATATATTAAGTTAAAAATATATATAGTTTCTTATTATTTTCTTAAGATACCTAAATAATCTTAGAAGCTTTCTAATTCTATAAGTACGCGCTTTCTATCTATTACTAGTCTACTTAGAGCTAAATATATTTATAGTAGCTATTAATATTACTTATAAGATAGTAGTTTACTAATATATATCTTATATATTTTATATAATATTATATCTACTATAGTAGTAGCTACTATATATATATAGATAAAAGGCTAGTAAGATAGAATCTACTAGAGAGTATACTAAATAGATACTACTAGCTATAACTATTACTCTTTTACTACTTAATTACTAGGTATATAATATATAAATATTAGTTAGTAAACTAGTATCTTTATAGTTATAAGTAGTACTCTACTCTTTCTTCTCTTCTCTTAACTACTAACTACTTTTACCTAGTCTATACTAGTATATCTAAGAGAGGCTACTTAAATATACTACTAGAAGTGCTATAAGCTTTAAATTATCTACCTATAAAGAAATTATAAAAGACTTCTCTAGTAATTTTTACTAGTAGCGCTAATATATTTAATAATAAGTCTAGTTCTACGCTTATAAGTAAGTTAACCTCTAACTATAGTAAAAAAAACGTATCTAATAGTAAGTCTAAAGCTATACTTTATATTAAGTTAATTTCTAAAAACCTTAAAGCTATATCTAAAGATAGATTACTAGCTATACTTATAACTAAACTAGCCTCTAAGAACTATAAAGCTATATTAGAAGATAAGTCTTTAACTATAGCTACTACTAAGCCTACCTCTAAAAGTACGCTTAAGAGATCTAGAACTATTCTCTATACTATATCTATATAATACCTATCTATACTTAAAGATATCTTAAGTAACTACTAGTCTTAAGTAATAAGTATAATATAAAAGTTAAGCTATCTATAATTACTATATAATAATATTAAGAATATTTATATATTAGTTATTACCTTAGAAACCTCTATAATATATTCTTTAGTCTAGCTTAGCTAATATTAAACGTTTTTAGAATAGTAATATATAATAGCTATTAAGTAGTTATACTAAGTAAATCTAGTATTTACTAGTAAAACTTCTAAACTTAGAGATATTAAGAGAATTATATTTTAGAAGATACTAGTAGATCTTAGAAGTAGTAATAATCTTAGTTTAGATTATATACGCTATCTTACTATTCTAAGCTTTTTTTAAAAACCTCTTTACTAGTACTAAATACTATTAGAAGACTATAGATTTCTTTAAGATCTAACTATTAGCTTTTATAAAAAAGAAATATAGAATTTTATAGTCTAAGAAAGTTCTAGTAACTCTATATCTAGGTCTAGTCTAGAGTTTCTATATTAAACTATCTTATAGAAACTAACTATCTTTAAAGTACTAGATACTAATATAAATAGTATACTTTAGAATAGATTAACTATAAAAACTCTAAAGATAAAGGTTATAAAAAAAGCAAAGCCTATAGATAGCCTAGAAATAGATATATAGATTAAGCGTCTTATTACTTACTTCTTATTAGAGCTAGAGATAATTAATAATTAGAGATAATTAAGTATATTATAATTAATCTACTATAAAAGAGAATTAGAATAAAATCTCTAGCTATATATCTAAGAGCTAAGTAATTATATATCTATAATTAAGTAATTATAACTACTTTCTAACTTTAATATACCTCTTAGAGTAGTAAAAGTATTAATTTACTCTACTAAAACTAATTCTATTAAATTCTTTATAATTAGTATACTCTAGTAAAGTCTAAGCTTAAGAATCTAGAGCGTAGTAGTAGATTACAGCTTAACTAAGCGTTTAATTATACTTAATACTAATAGTAGTAAGCTCTTACTTATTTAAATAAGGCCTAATAGCCTAGAAATTAACTCTATTAGTTTAGAAATTACTTTATAATAGTCTAGAATATAACTAATAGCTATAGAAATCTAAGTATTTAACTAGTAAGAAATAATTCTAATAGTAAAATCTAAGCTTCTAATTTTTTCTAGATAAGGTTTATAGTATAATTAATAGCTTAATAAGCTACGCTAGCTTTCTATATAAATACGCGCTTAGGCTAGAATTAGAAACTTTATAATAATAAGTTCTCTAATTCTTCTCTTCTCTACTAATTATCTACTTCTATATTATTAAAATACTTAAGCTAATAAGCTATCTATCTAATTAACTCTTTTACTTAAGATTCTTAGCTTTTAAGCCTTAGCGCTCTTAAGTTCTACTCTTAATTCTCTACTCTACTTATTATACTACTCTACTTAATATACTACTCTACTTACTTCTTTATTCTTTTTATTACTATAGTAAGTTTTTACTCTTATACTTAAATTAGTAGCTAATAATTATAATTTAGTTTAATAATCTAACTTCTAACTTTAACTCTAGCTATAAGTGTTAGCGCTCTAGCTTCTACTATAATAGCGTTCTACGCTTTAATTATAATACCTCTAGTAGTAGTAATTATAATATATAAGCTAGTACTTAGTATAATAGTACTTAGCGTAATAGCGCTTTACTTAATAATACTTTATAGTTAAGTACTTAACCTTTCTACTACGCTTAACTTAAAGACGCTACTACTTAAATTCTACTTCTTTCTTCTAGAATAATAGTAGCTAATAGCTTATTCTTTAGTAGCTTTACTTAAGATAATTAGGCTTTTAACTCTTAACTATCTTAAAGCTTTATAAATTCTAATAATTAACTAAGTTAGAGCTTTAACGTAACTAGTAGCTTTAGTAATAATAATCTTTATAAGAATTATAAGTAATTAAAGTTATACACTAAGCGTGCCTACTTAGATTATAAGAGCTTTTAGTTTAATAATCTTAATAATAAAAATATTTAAGAGACTATTAAGCTTATCTCTAAGAGTAGTATCTTTATTACTAATAATACTTTCTAAGCTTAGAGTTTAAGCCTTTAGTAATCTAACTATATTAAGAACTAAAGTACTTAAAATTAAAAGAAGTAAGTATTTTTAAGTAAAGATTATAGTTATAGTTACTTTTCTAAGAACTCTAAGAGTAAGACTTTTATATCTAAAACTCTTTTAGATTATTTATATCTAATATATACTAGTTATCTATATAAGTAAGTTAGAGTATTACTTAACTATAATACTTTTTAGCTTTCTAAGTATAAGTGTTATATTTATTAGTAGCTTCTTAATAATATTTAAAAAGCTAATTATTTTAAGTAACTTTATTAGATTATACGTTATTTATTTTATAACTTTTATAACTACTATTCTACTAATTAAGATCTATATAATTACTTTATAGGTCTAGTAGATTACTATAGTTTTAAAGTAAGTTTATAATTCTTTTTTCTTTAGTTTTTTTAATCTTTTACTAACTTAATAATAGCGCTAAAGTACTAAGAACGCTATTAAGTATTATAAGTAGCTTTACTAAGATTTTTATACTTATAAAAAGTAGAAAAAAAAAGCTAAGAGTAGTTCTAAGACTTTAGCTAAATTATTAGATAGAACTTCTAAGTTCTTAGATAAGAAAAGCTTAAAGAGTACTTTATCTATAACTTTTTAAAACTTTAATTAACGTAGTACTTATAGTAAGTTTATAATACTAAGTAAGAGAATAAAAGAGATTAATATAAGTAGTAGCTAGATAGCTCTACTTACGCTTTCTACTTAGAGTTATCTACTTATAGCTTTTAATCTAATACTATAATACTTAGAATACTATTATTAGAGCTTATTTTAGTAGCTACTACTACTAACTTTCTAGCTATAGGCTTCTTAATTTAGAAATTAGCTACTATAGAATTAGTAGTAGAATTAGTATAGTTATTATTAGTCTTAGTAGTATAACTACTAGTCTTAGTAGTATAATTATTAGTCTTAGCTATGTAATAATTATTCTTAGTATTATAATTCTTAGCTACGTAGTTACTAGTCTAATAGCTTTATATCTAGTATTATAAGTAATAGATTTTATTACTATACTTAGTGTAGAGAAAATTAAGCTAGAAACAATAGATTTAGGTAATTAGAATTATAATTACTACTCTTATAAGATTAGATAAAAGTAGTATAATATATATAGATAAGCGCGTAAAACACTAGTATAAAAGAGAGAAAGTACGTAATTAACCTAATAGGTGCTTAAATACCTATTATAATATACTTTCTAAGTAAGCTACGTTACGCGTAGATTATCTATTTTTAGCTACGCGCTACTTACGTAAGTGTTACGTAATTAAGTAGAGCTATACGCGCCTAGACGCGCGTAATAATAATAAAGCTAGTATTTACTAATATTTTTAGCTTTAATAATTACTAAAATACTAACTATAAGTACTCTTTAGAAGCTTTTATCTTACTCTAAAGCGCCTACTAGTTACTATATAAAGCTTTAGTAGCTTATAAAATTATCTCTAAAGTACTTTAGATACTTATAGTGCTAGTTACTACTTCTAGTAAGTAGTCTAACTATAAGCTAACAGCCTATTAGTCTATAAGCTATCTAACCTATTAGTAGACGCTTACTATAGCTATTTATATAAATTCTTTAGCTAATAAGTAGTAAAAATAAGTTTAATAGTATCTAGTAGCTGTAGCTACTAGCTAAGCTATCTACGCCTACTATAACGCTGCTACTACTACTACTACTAAAAAGGCCTCTACTTCTTAGAATAAGAAGAAGTAAGCCTTAGGTGTAGTAGTGCGCAAAGAATAAGAGAAGAAGAAGAAGTAGCCTAGGCTCTCTATTAGTGCTCTCTCTCTATTACGTCTACTAAGAGTAATACTCTACGTTAGGTACGTCTAAAGCACGCTTACTAGTTATAGTAAAGAACTTTACTTTAACTAGATAGATAAGAAAAATATCTAGTATAAGTAGTATAGTTATAGATACTTATATAACTCTATATAAGTCTTTAAGCTTCTAGACTACTATTTACTTACGCTAACTATTTATAAGCCTAAGATTATAGAGCTAATAGCTCTTAAGTTTATCTACTTTCTCTAGTTTAGAAGTAAGTAGAAATAGAATAGACTATGCGTAGCTATTAAGTTTCTTCTAAATAAAAAAAGAGTCTATAGAATTAGCGCTCTACTAACGTAGGCTAAGTAGCGTAGAGTAGCTTATAGTTATATAGAGGCTAAGACTAAAATAGATAATGTAGCTTTAATAGCTTCTAGTAAAGTTAAAAGCTCTAAGTAAGTATCTTCTCTGCTTATACCTTTAGTTTTAACTAGTAAGACTAAGTAGTTAGAGTATATAGTAGCTTAATAGAAGCTTCTTTACGCTAGCTATATAGAGAGGTAGTAAGCGTCTAGAGAGAAGGTAAGATCTCTTTATCTAGTTATAGAGCGCCTAGAGTAGAGCCTAGTACTACTCTATAAATATATAATTAGACTTACTAACCTTTCTTGTACTTATTACTTATCTATAAGCTTTAATTAGTATTCTTATAAGCTATCTATTTTAGGTTTAGCTACTTCTTAAAGACTTTAAACTTTTACTTAGATAAGTACTTAGTAAGACTATCTACTAATATATTAATAGTAGGCTTATAGAGTACTTTAAAAGAGCTCTTACTATACTTCTAGTAAAGCTATATATTCTAGATATTAATATAGTAGAGCTTAGTAGAGATTCTTTTATTACTTTTTACTATAAGCCTAATAGTTTATTAATTATTATAGAAGATCTACTAGGTGTCTATAATAAGTAGCTAAAGCTTAGTAAATAAGCGCTTTAAGGCTATAGTCTCTTTAGTAATAGCTTTAAGAGTAAAAAGCTCTACCTTAGTAGTTAAGGTTATAATAGTTAACTAGTAAGTAGTCTACTATATAATTAAGCCTCTAAAGAGTATTATAATATACTTATAAGAAGAGTAGCGTGTTTTAGTATTATCTATAAAGCTTACGTCTCTATAGATCTAGAGCTTCTTATCTAACTTTACCTCTTTACTATATATAATACTTTTATATTATAAGTAGTATAGGTATATAATAAGATACTCTACTACCTTAAGGTAAGCTAGAGAAGAATTAGTTAGAAACTAAAAGAGCTAGAAAACTATATACGCGACGTTAGAGCGTATTATAATAGTAGAGTATAACACTAAGCTAATATACTCTTAATAGACCTTAATCTTCTACTTTAAAGCGTTCTCTAGGTACTTTAGAAGCTTACTAGCTAGTAGAGGTATTTCTAGAAAGTAGCTACTATCTTTAAAACTAAACTTCTTTATAATCTTATTAAGGTAGATATTATAGAGTAGCAAAATAGTGTCTATAGAGTAATTACGCATAACGTGCACCTCTAAGAACTAGTTTACTACTTTTTTATTATTAATCTTATAGATCTTCTTAATTTTACTAAGTAGCTTAGTTACTTCTAGGTAGTGTAACTTAGTAAATATAAGTAGAATATTATTTATATAGAAGAGTATAAAAACGCGTTAAGTAGCGTTATAGTATAAATAGAGCTTCTTCTTACTAGCTTATAGGCTAAGCTTTAACAAAGTGTTTAAGAAGTTATTATACTAGAGAAAAGAGCTCTTACGTATACTATAAAAGGCTTTCTTAAGCTTAGCGTAGTAGCTCTTTCTCTAAAAGCTATTTAGAAGCTTATAGTATACTAGTCTATTACTACTAACCTTAGTGTTTAAAAAGGCTACTATAACATTAAGCTACTAGATCTCTATATTAAATTTAGTAGTAATAGCTATTACTAAATAGAAGAATTACATAGTAAGCGTAGTAGTATAGATTAAGTAGAGCGTATTCTTAGCCTATATATCTTTACGTACTATAAAGTATACCTTATACTTTATAAAGTAGCTATTCTTATCTACTTTGTATGTAAAGACCTACTTAAGTAGTAGAGAGCGTTCTTTACTACTTATATACTCTACTTTCTTCTAAGTATTAGCTATAAGTAGTATATTAATCTTCTAACGCGCTACTATCTTAAACTTATCTCTATAGAGATAGTTATAGAGGTACTTCTAAAGCGTTAGAAGCGCTAGAAAATTATTCTAATAAACTTAGCCTTTATTAGGCTTATTTATAATTATAGTAGTAATAATATAATATAGTATTACGTACGCGCAGCCTAATAACTAATTAGAAGTACTATAGTAGGTCTCTAAGTTATTAAGCTACTTAGAGTTAAATAGTAAAGCGTAGACGCCTATACTTCTAAAATTATTATAATTATTATAACTACCTAGATAATACTTACTTCTATGTATAGAAGGTCTATAAACTTTTTTTACGTACTTACACTTAGTAGGTAGATTTTATAGATTAGGTAGAGAGCTATTAGATACTTCTCTATTCTAAGAGACGTCTATTACTATAGATAATAGAAGTCTATTATCTTAGAAGTTACCTCTCTACGCACCTAATAAGCTTATTAATCTAGTTACTATAGACTAGTACTTACTAGAATTAACACGTTTATTACTAAGCTACTTAGTAATACTTATTATATTAGAAGGCTCTAGTATAGTCTTTAGTAATAGTAGTTCTATAGCGCGTTTAGTAAGCCTTACACGTACTCTTTACATCTCTCTAGCCTAGAGATCTACTTATATAAGACTTAACTCTTCTAGATAAGCTTCTAATAGGCTATTAAGTAGCTTATCTATTTAGTTAGATAGTAGCTTACTATTATCTACGTTACTTTACTAAAAGAGTAATAGAAGCTTATTATAAGCCTCTACTATATTCTTCTACTTATTCTTATAGAGAATATTAACTATAATATAAGCGTTCTTCTTAGAAGGCTTCTACTCTCTACTATTATAGAAGAGCTACTTATTAAACGTTACGTTGTACGTAGTAAATACTTCTCTTAGTAATAGAATCTATATATAGTATATATTAGAAGCTTAATAGCTTACTAAATAACTAATATATTCTCTAAGTAGTATTTTAAAGCTCTTTAGCTTACGCCTAGCTACTCTATTCTTATTTAAGAGATAGACGTAACACCTATAAGTGTATACGCTACTCTAATTAGGTTATAGATTAGTAGAAGCTCTTCTTATAAGCTTAGGCTAATACTATCTAAAGTATTCTATAAACTACTACTTTAACTTTTTATTAGAAGAGCGTAGAGTATAAGTATATAAAGAGCTTATATTATAGAGCTAAGTAGTAGTAAGCGCTACTTCTATCTAGAAGTACTTAGATAGATTAGCCTTCTTTCTTATCTTAATCTATTTAGTAATAATCTCTTATCTAGCTTTTTTAGCTACTCTATTAGGCTTATAGGTATATAGAAAAGTAGACTCTAGTGTAATACTATACTCTCTTATCTATATCTTATAGTATAAGTTACTACGCTATAAATTAGTTAAAGAGTTATTATTAAAGCTAATTTTTATAATAAGTAAATAATAATAAGTCTAGATAAGCGCTTAAAACTTCTTAAAAGCTCTTATTATCTTCTCTATCTTCTTAGAAAAGAGTAGATAAAGGTAAACTTTACTACTATACTTATTCTTAATAAGTAGAATCTACTTCTCTTCTAAGCGCTCTTTAGGTATATTAAAAAGGTTCTACATAATTCTTTAGAAAGGTTAGAAAGCTTACTTCTTTAGCTAATAAGAGATAACTTACTTTATATAAGTTAGAGTATAGAACTTATACTATACACGCGTAGGCTCTTTAATTCTTACTCTCTAAGTGTTATATATAAGAGCTTTAAGTGTCTTAGAGTCTAAGTACCTAGCGTAAGTATACTAAAGGTCTTCTAAGTTACTACGCAGCTAAGAGGTAAAGCTAGATCTAGTTCTAGATATTATGTTTATAATAGAAGTATTATAAATAGTAATAAGCTTATATTCTATAAATATAAGGTTTAGCTTACGCTGTAAAGTAGCTACTATAGTACTTCTTACTAGTAAGCTAGTATAAAGAGTATTATTAAGACTTAGATACTAGATTCTAGCTTAATTAAGGTAAGCTTCTAAGACTATATTAATATAGAAGCGCTCTATAACTACAACGCTAGTAAGTGTAAGATTAACACGTTTACTACTTATAAGCTTAATAAAGCTCTTTAGAACGCGCGTACTATAACTAAGAATAGAAAAAGCTTATATACCTATCTTAACTATCTTAAGAGTTCTAGCTAGTTTAAAGTCTAATAATAGAGAGAAGTAGTTAACTAAGTAGATAGCTACTTTATTATTAAAGATAGTACTAGCTAAGAAAGAGTAAGCGTTATAGTTTATAGTAGAGTAGATACCTAGCGTTAGCTAAAGTATACCTAGGTTAAGAAGCGTAGTAACTATGTCTATAGAGTACCTATTATTATTATATAAGCTTTCTAAAAAGCTTAAAATAGAGTATCTCTTACTAATAAGCTTTGTATGCGCTTTTCTAAAGTACTTTATACCTAAGCGTTTAATAATAGCGTTTTTATCTTCTTACAAAAGCTATTAAAAGTACTTCTACTTAGCTCTAATAGTAGTAAGTACGTTATAGCACTTTTTAATAAGCTAGTAGTAGATTTAAGACTTTAAAGTAGCGCAAGAGTAGGTAGTAGACTTAGCTTAGTTTTGTAACTTAGACTTAGCGCTAGCTTTATTAGTAGATAGAGCTTCTCTAATAGAGGTAAAGATTCTATATAACTTAGAGTAGGCTACCTAATACTATATAAGCGCTAAAAAAAAGATTCTAAGCTAAGAAAGTATAAAGATCTTTATACTAAGCGCCTAAGTAGTAATTATATTATACTTTATTTAAATTACCTAGTTTATTACTATTCTAGGTATTAGCGTATTAAGAAAGTTATAGATAGTAAGTATACTATTTACTTTAAAAAGCTTATACGCCTTTACGCGTATATAAAGTATATTCTACTTATAGTACTAATACTCTAGGTTAGTCTTTACTAGCTTAGCCTTGCCTAAGTAAGTATAGTAGTTCTTTCTAATCTACTTTTTAGTTATATTATTATAAGGCTATAGTTACGTTTTAAGAGACTTTATAATTACGTAAAGAGACTAGTCTTAGCTCTTAGCTAGCTTAATCTATACTAGAAGTAGTAGAAGTAGGTTAATAGTTACGTTAACCTACCTCTTAAGCTTTCTAAGCCTACTTTAGATACTTGCTAGAAGAGTAGATTTAAGCTTCTATACTACTAGTTTCTTATTCTAGAGCGCCTTCTTATTACGCTTACTAGTTTTCTCTTCTAGATAGATAAAATAATTAGAAGCTTTAAAAAGGCTATTTCTAGAGAAAGATATTACTAGATTAATCTTCTTTTATACTTCTAGAGAGCGCGCGTTAAATTTAAGCTACGTAAACTACTTAGGCTAAGTAGAGTATCTCTTAAGAATTATGCTACTTATTAGAATAAGTGTTAAGCTTACTAAGAAGCTATAGTTACTTATAGCTACTTATAGAGAAGGTAGTAAGTAGTGCGCGTATTACTAATATACTTAGAGTTATTAGAAAGAAGCGCTACTATAGGTGTAGGTAGTTAATATAGAAAGAGCTATAAAAAGCTAGTTATCTTACTTATTATAAGGTAAAAAGTTAAATAAAGATTAGAGAAGCGTCTAAATATATTATTTATAGCGTTATTATTACGTAGAGAAAGTAATATCTATACTTTAAAGCGCTAGGCTTATAACTATAAAGAAAATTAAGCTAGAAATAATAAATTTAGATAATTAGAATTGTAATTACTACTCTTATAAGATTAGATAAGAGTAGTGTAATATATATAGGCAAGCGCGTAAAACACTAGTACAAAAGAGAGAAAGTACGTAATTAATCTAATAGGTACTTAAATACCTATTACAACACTTAGTATTAGCTAGCTAAAGCTAAGTATATAAAGGCGCTACTACGTACTAAGTATAATTAGATATAGCTTAAGATTTATATATAGACTTAAGCTACTAAGACTACTTATCTATAAGCTTAGGTTAAGAACTTTAAGAATAGCTAGAATAGTAAGCTAGCCTTTAATAAAAATAACTATAAAAGTTATAATTAGAGAAATTAGCGCTATAGTAGTTAGTAAGTAGATAGCTATATAAATTAGTTTAGTAGAAAAGTTTAGTAATTTATCTACTTTATACTTATATTAATTATTAGTAATTACTTCTCTATAACTAGGCGCTAGTTAGAGTAACTAAGATTTAGCTTAAGTATAATTAATCTTTATAGTAGTAGTCTAAATAGAAATCTCTCTACTTTATCTACTTCTTAAGAATTAAATATTATAAATCTTATAAGTTAAGTAGCTATTTAAACTTCTTAAACTATTATTAGATAAGTAATTTAGTTAATCTATCTATAGGTATAATTATAGTCTTTAAATACTTAATCTTAAATAATTCTTTAGTATATTTCTACTATAGCTATATATTTTAGATATTAATATACTTAAGCTAAGTATTAATATACTTATTCTTTCTAATAACTAGCCTAATTATTTACTAATTATTATACTAAATAGTCTAAAGTTCTTTAAAATTAAGTATAAGCTTTTTAAAAAAGCGTCTAAGCGCTATAGCTTTCTTAGTAGTATACTTAAAAGTAAGTAGCTTTACTTTTATAGTAGAGATAGTAACTATACTTTACTTTATAGCTTTCTAAAAAATTATACCTTTATATAATATAGTAATATAGCTATAAAATAATTAGTAAGTCTCTAGATTATTAGTAAAGAATATATCTTTAGTAATTATTAGATTAGGCTTATTATAGTTACTATACTAGATTATATTATAGTAAGTATAATAAAAATATATAATTACTTACTCTATAGTCTTCTTATACTTATTACTTAAGTTTATAAAAAAGTAAAAGAGCTTTAAAGTAGTATACGCTATATCTAGTTAGAGTATAATTACTATATAAAGTATAGAGCTAACTATTTTCTAGTATCTCTTAATTTTAGGCTTAGTTACTTCTTTAGTATTCTTAATTAGCTTCTCTAATAGTAAAAGTGTTAGAGAGAAAGATTTATCTCTAAGCTTAAACTTTTTAAGTATCTTATCTATATATATATTATAAATAAGTATAATTATTTTTAGATATTAGTCTTTAATTATATAAATACTAAGAAACTACTCTATATCTCTCTAATCTTAGATCTTATACTTACTAGAGATTTTAGCCTATATAGCTATTATATATTACTTTATACTTTTATAATAAAGTAATAGAATATTATTAATATAGAAGAGAATAAGAATTTTATATTCTTAATTAAAGAAAAGATAAAGCTCTTTTTAAGAAGCTATTATACTAATAGCTTTTAGCGTTTTTAAGAACTTTTTATACTATAATAGTAAAGAGTTTTATAATTTATAGAGCGCGTAGTTAAGCTATATATATAATTTAAGCTTTCTAAAGCTATCTAGTATTTTATAAATTACTAGGTTCTCTACTATAATCTTTGCGTTAAGAAATACTTTTATAATATTAAACTATTTAATCTCTAAATTACTTTAGGTAGTAATTACTATTATAGCGTAAAAGAACTTTATAGTAAGTATTACTATATAAGTTAAGTTAATTAAGTTCTTCTTCTAGAGATTACTATAAACTATAATTTAAGCTTTATATTTTAGAAGATAGCTATTCTAATTATACTTATAAGTCTATACCTATTTTAATAGAAGTAGCTAATCTTAGACTTTTAATCTATAAATTTCTATCTAGATTCTCTTCTTACTTAGCTAATTAATCTTTCTCTTAGAAGTATCTTTAAAGAGCGTACATATTAGATACTAGATTAGTTATTTCTATAATCTAAGTAGCTTTTAAAGATTATTATAGTATTAGTAAGTAGCCTTTAGCTTATACTTACTAAGCGTAGTAGCTATAATAATAAAGTTTATAGTTTTATAGCTAGCTTAATTATTCTAGTCTTTTTAAAGACTAAAGAGGTAAGTTTTATAAAAGTTAATTTAGGCTTACTTATTAACTAAGTCTATAATTACTATATTTATACTATCTACGCTATTACTTTCTAGTTAATTACTAGACTAAGTAGGCTACTTACTTTTACTTTTAGAGTATTTTAATAGTTAATAGATATTTATAGAAAGAAAGCGCTTAAGCTCTTTATCTATAACTCTTCTACTATAGTGCGTTCTAGAAAATTTAGCTACTAGCTAATTTTATAGCTATATTAATTATTAAAAAAAGGCTACTAATTTAGATAGCTTACTTTTTAGTTTCTTTAGTACTTACTTTAGTTAAGCTAGTCTCTTATCTATTTTTATAGAACTAGAGTCTATTATAATAGGCTTAATAAATAGAGTTAAATCTTCTAATCTATATATAGAAAGCTCTCTATCTCTAGGCTCTAATAGGTTAGCTCTTTTAGGTATATATACTACTCTTTAACTATTAGAAACTCTATAATTACTTTAATTACCTATTTCTAAAATCTTACGCTTAGGCGTAGGTTCTAGAGTAGTAAGCTTAGTAGAAAGCTACTAATTATTAGAAATTTCTAATAAAATACTAGTCTTATACTCTATCTCTATTAAATTAATAAAGCTTTAATTATATTTAATAGATAAGCTAACTTTATTACTTTAATTATAGCTTATATTACTTCTAAGATCTTACTTAGTAGTTAATAGCTCTACTATACTTACTATTTAATTAATAAAAAGAATATTAAACTTCTTTATAGAATTAATAAGCTTACTATTATTAAGTATTTTAATTTACTTAATTACTTAATCTTTAGTTAGCTTCTTATTACACTTATCTTAATAGAACTTCTACTTATTAAAGGTAATATTATAAGTTATAATTACTTAATTAATTACTAGTACTTATATATAATATATATTAGAAGCTTAATAGCTAATAAGATATTTTATATAGCTATAAAGCTTAACTTTAAAGTCTTAATAGTGCTTTCTAGCTACGTAATTACTATTAAGTAGATACGCTTAATAGCTATAAGTATAGATTCTACTCTAATCTAGATAAAGATTAGTAGTCTAGTACCTAATTTTAGATAGCTAATAATATTAGAAATACTTTCTAAACTATTTATATAATATCTAATCTAGAGATTAATAGCTATAAAGCTATAATAGACTTATTTTATAGAGTTAGGCTACTACGTTTATAATTACTAGCTAGAGCCTAGCTAGAAGATTAGCGCTTATACGTATCTTAATTAACTTAGTAATAAGCTCTTAGCTAGCTCTTTCTACTAAGCTATTAGACTTATAGATATATAGTAAAGGCGTTATAATTATAATTCTCTTCTTTTTAGTCTATTTCTTATATTTTAAGTACTTTTTTTAAGGTAATATTATAGTATTATTATTCTAATAGATTTCTATAATCTTCTACTAATAGTAGTACTTAACTATAGCTATAAAGCTTATAATAACTCTTATTATAGAGTCTAGCGTTTTATTCTTTAGATTATAATTATATAGCTTATCTAAATAATTCTTTTTAATAATTAGAGCTTATTTATTAAGTATATAGCTTATAAAAAAGTTAAATAGGTTCTATAATACTCTAAAGAAAAGACGTAGTAATAGCTTATAAGAATAATAAGAGATTCTTTAAGATATATAAGTAGTAGTATAATTATTATATTTACTATAATATATACCTATAATCTTTATATTTTAGGCAGCTTTAATAAGCACTTTAAGAGCTTACTTACCTAAGTAGCTAGATCTTTAGTACTAAAGATTAGTGTTACTAGTATATAATTATAGAACTTATAAGTAGGTAATAGAATTTATAATAATAGAATTAGAAAAATAGATAGAAGAGTTATATTTAATAAATAAGAAATTAAATCTATACTTAAGAGTTATAAGAATAATAGACACCTTTAGCGTACTTATTCTAATTATATAATTATAGCCTATATACTATATACTACTATTTCTAAGAAGCTTCTCTAAGATAATATTAGTGTAGAAACTAAAGATAATCTTAACGCTAGTAAGCGTAAGATTAGCCTTTCTAGGTTTTTTAGAGGTACTAAAAATAAGATAAAGTATATAATTACTAATACTAATTACTAGAAGAATCTAGCTATCTATCTTAACTATTTCTCTATTAGTTTTAATAAAGAAATTAGGTTTAATTAAGGCTTTATTATTAACTAAGTAGACTATAGCTTTACTATTAAGAATTATACTAGCTAAAAGAGCGTAAGGCTTAAAGCCTATACTAAAGATAGAAGATCTAAACTTAGTAATTAGCTCTTTAGAGTAAATAATTATTAAAACTATATTACTTAAATACTTAGAAGCTAAAGCGCTTATCTTTTAGCTAAATTACTTAATCTTTTTATATAAGCTACTTTACTTCTCTTTATAATAGTACTTTTAGATCTTTTACTTATCTTAAGCTAAGAGTTCTATTAGTAGAATACCTAGTAGTTTAAATCTAGTAATTATAGTTTATAATTAGTAATATAAGATAGGCTTTTACTTATACTTTACATTAAGTTTATAGAAGTAAGGCTCTAGTAGTAAGCTTAACTACTTCTTACTTAACTTAGTAGAAGTAAAGGTTTAATTTATAATAGCGTTAAAGATTATATTAGCTTTTCTCTTTCTAGTAGTAATTAATATCTTCTAAAGAATAACGCTAAATACCTTACTAAAATTACTAAGGCTTAATATATTCTTTCTAAAGACTATAGTAAATAATTAATTATATTACTACTAGTAGGCCTACTTTAGGTTAAACTTCTTAACTATAGTAAGAAAGTTAGTAATTATAAGAGGTTCTTTAACCTTTAAGAGCTTAAAAATCTTTACTTTCTAGTAGAGTATTAACTAGTTAGTAAACTACTTTTTAGTAGTACCTTTTTAAATCTTCTTAAGATAAGTATAATACTTTACGTAAACTATATATTATATAGTTTAATTAGTAAAAGTAAGTATAGTTTTAAAAGTCTTTATAAAAGACTAGACTATTCTTCTATTATTACTTATAGTTATAAGTAATAGATAATCTAGCGTAATAGTGTATATAATCTAGTTCTTAATATTATTAATCTTTTTACTCTTTCTTAACTACTACTTAAACTTATAGTTCTAGTAGGCTATAAGCGTAGTACTATTTTTAGTTTTATAATTATAATTTTATAAAAGAGTATTATACTTATAGATAGCTTTATTATACTTATTTTTTTAATTCTTAGTTAGCTTTATAGAGAGAGAAGCTAAAGCTATAGGCTTTAGAACTAAAAGGTTAAAGAACTTAGGCTTCTAAGTATCTATATATTTAATATTTAGAAGATTAGAATTAATCTCTTTTTAGATACTCTTCTTATTATAGTATTACTTAAGAAGTGTAAACTAGGTATTTTAGTTAGATTACTTCTTAAGAAGTATACCTATAGCTATAATAGCTATATTATAATTACTTATATCTATAGAGTTAGAGTGTAAGATTAATATAGAGATATAAAGAGGTAAGTAGTAAGTAAGTAATTATATAGAAGAAGTTCTAATTATAGAATAGTTAAAGAGAGTAAAGTAGAAATAAGATTAACTAATCTATTTTCTAGTAAGCTTTAATATATAGTAGAAATTAGTTCTATAATTAAGTAGCTAGGCTTATAACTATTAGAGCTAGAGATAATTAGTAATTAGAGATAATTAAGTATATTATAATTATTATACTACTAAAAAAAAGTTAGAATAAAATCTCTAGTTATATACTTAAGAGCTAAGTAATTACGTGTCTGCGATTAGTTAATTATAACTACTCTCTAACTTTAATACTAATATACTTAATTAGAGAGTATATATTAGATTTAATAAACTATATAGATTATATATTATAATACGTTAAAAGCGTTCTTAGTAGTAGAAACCTTAGCGCAAGGTAAAGAGAAAGCTAGGTTATTAGATATACTACTAGTTAAGGTAATTATATAAAAGAGCTTGTAATCTTAATATATATACTAGCTAGAGAGGTATAGTTATTTAATTATAGTCTTATTATATCTAGTATATATATATATAATAGTAAGAGAATATAATAAAAGACTTACTATACGTAGTAATTACTATAAGATATAAACTATAATAGTTACGCGTAGAAGTTACGCCTTTTTAGTAGAATATACTAAGAGCTATATACGTAGCTTATCTTACTATATAGTATCTATATTTCTATTACTATATAATAATATAGCTACTTAATAGAGCTTAGCTTCTTATAGAAAAGTCTTTTTATTCTTATATAGTAATTATGCTTTAGTGTTATATATCTTATATTAGAGTTAGAAGATATTAAGTAAGAATTAGTAGAAGTTAATCTAGTAAAAGAGATTCTACTTAATAGAGTATATTAGAATAGAAGTACCTATTTATAGATCTAGAATAACTAGGTAAGTAAGAAAAATATTATTATTATTCTATAAGATTGCTATAAGACTATATAAGATATTATTAGAGAGTAAGAGATAATATTTAAGTCTATTCTAAATATATTTATAGAATATTTAGACTTTAGCTCTATAATTCTTATACCTAGTGCTATATATATTCTTATAGAGACGCTAGAGCGTATTATTATTAGTAGCTAACTAAGTAGTTAAGATACTTATACTTAGGTACTATTATATATATATAATACAAATTATAAAGGCGCTTTATTAGAGTAGTAGAAGAGAAAGAGAATAGAAGTTCTCTAATATTAAATAAGTATATTAGTGCTACCTAGATAAGAATATTATCTACTTAGAGATAATATAGTAGTAAAACTAGGTAGCTTTACTTACGTTAGTAGCTAATTAGTTAAGTAAAATTATAGAGTAAGTAGATAGCTAGATAAGTTACTTTTTTTAGTATTAAACCTTAGAATAGAGTAATTATATAGTAATAGAAATATCTTATACACATAAGTATTTAGTTTATAGATATTATATTAGAAGAGTTATAGTATAAAAATAAAATATTAGCTAGAGGCTTAGCGCGCTAAGCCTAATTATAGCTTTATATATTAAAGTATACTCTTCTACTCTATAGGCTTCTTATAAGATCTCTTAGCTCTAGACCTCTATTTTATTAGCTATAGTAGCTATACTATTAGAGTCTTACCTTTTTTATTATTAATACTAGATATCTTATCTCTAGTTTACTAACACTTATATAGAGGCTCTTCTAGTAGATATCTTTACTAATATTAGTAGCTAAAAGTTCTGCCTAAAGTAGCTACTAGACGTAGTTCTAAGGCTACGTAATATTTCTCTCTTCTTTTATTACTTTTAGAAAGAGAACCTTTATAAGTATCTTACTTAGTAGATTAAAGATAGAATCTATAATAGTATAAATAACTATAATCTACCTACTAATAAAATTAATACTCTAGTGTTAAATAAAGTTACTATAATATATAAGAATAGTTTCTTCTTCTTTCTACTAAGCTAAATAAGTTAGAGCTACTAAACTTTTAATTCTCTAAATTAGAGGCCTACTCTAAATAACTTTAGATATATTAATTAGATATAGTAATACTTTATTCTACTAACACTAGTAGAGTATCTATACTATCTCTAGTATTTATGCGCTACGTATAGAGTAAATAGAAATAAAATAATTTTCTCTAAGTACTCTACTAATTATAATATATTATATGCAACTTCTAAATAAATTCTCTACTAGCTTCTACACTATTATACTACGTTTAAGTAGTATTAAGCTCTTATTACTCTATCTTTAGAACATTATATACTTCTTTTATTATTATTAGAGTAGAGCTAATATACTTTAGCACTATAGTAGAACTTACGCCTATTATTAGCTAACTATTACACTAACGCAAAAGACTAGATACATAAGAATAACTAGGTTAAGTAGTAGACTATTAGGCTAGAGACAAATTACTTAATTCTAGGTTTTAGTAGTATATCTATATAAGCCTAGTTAGCCTATATAAAGCTATAATTAGAGCCTATTACTCTATAAAGAATACTTTAAGTATAATATTAGCTAAGCTATAGACACTACTTCTACGTCTTTTAAACTCTAAGAATAGTTTAGTAGTTAGACTAGGTTTCTTCTCTATTAAAATAAATTCTTAGTTTAGAGTGTACTATATTTATTAGTTATCTATTAAAGAAGACGCTAGCGCGTTAACTAACTTATAAAATATAGCTACCTTAATATATATCTACTTTATATAGCTTTTATATTTTACGTATAAGATAAATAATATTATATCTTAGTGTATAATTAAGATATATCTTATAAGAGAAGTACTTTATATATATTCTATAGCCTTTCTAATTATATACTAATAATATAGCTTTATTATAGCTATAATTATTTACTAAGATAATACTTCTTTTCTCTTACTTCTACTTAATAACTTTTATTTACCTAAATCTACGCTATATTATTTACAAAACTTAATTATTTACTTTAATATCTACTTTTATTAAACGTTATATTATTACGCTATTATTTAATACTTTACTTAGCTAATTCTACTTCTTCTTTAGATTAGTAAGGTCTAATAATTATTAACTACTATTTCTAGTTAAGGTTACGCTATATTACTTTATTATATTCTTCTATCTATAGAAGCGCGTTCTATATATTAGAAATATATATTCTTAAGATTTCTATATAACTCTTTCTAGATAATATTACTACTATATATAGTTCTATAATAAATCTATTAGAGTTTTTAATTACGTAGTTATTTTAGTTAGTAGTTTAAATAGCGTTGTATTTAAAATTATAATTTCTACTTTATCTAACTCTTATATTTATAAATAGAACCTTAATCTATACTTTAACTTACTACGTTCTTAGGTAGCTTCTCTCTACGCTAACGTAAGTTATAAAAATATAAAAAAGTAACAGCGTAGTAATATAGTTAGGCTAGAAATAATAAAATATTAACGTGCTAGAGAATTAGGTAATTATTCTCTATAAATAAGAAAAGTTTTCTTAGATAAAAAGGTTAACTAAGATTAGATTATTTAAGTTTCTTACGCTATTAGAGCCTTCTTTAGTACCTAGCTTAGCTAACTTTTAACGCTAAATATACTATATTCTAAAGTTTAATACTAAAGTAAAGTAGTATAGTACGTTTAAAGAATACTATATAATATTCTAATATATATATATAAGTTAATAAAGTTTTCTCTTATTAAAATTAATGCTATAGAGGTAGTGCCTAGGCTAAGATATTTAGAGTAAATAGTAATACTTAGCTAGAATAAGACTTAGAGTAATTACTAATATAATATAGTATTTATAAAAAAGATTTCTCTTTATAAGTACTAGTGCTATACTAAATATAGCTTAAGGCGTATTACTTAATAGAAATAGGTTTTTTTATATAATAAACACTACGTTAGAGGCGTACTCTTACTTTTATCTAATAGACTATATATTACCTCTCTCTTACTAAGTATTCTAATTACTTATCTTCTATCTCTACTAATTGTAATTAATATCTATACGCTCTTTTATTCTATTACTTTATATATATACTACGTAGAGAGCTTATACTTAATAATAGTAACTAACTATAGCTACTCTTTTAAGGCTATAGATTATTTTATTAAATATTGCTATAGTATATTTTTTAAAGTAGAAGTATTTACTATTTTACTTAAGAACGTTTATATTATTTAATTAGCTAAGTTTACGTTAGTAGATAGAGTGCTATATATAACTAAAGGCGTATAGCCTCTACTATATAATTATACTAAACGCTTCTAGTAACTTAATAAGAATATTTAGATTATACGTAGCGCTAAAGAATCTAGAGTACGTATACTAGTACTATTTAATATTAAGAGTTACACTTTATACTATACTAAAGATTAAGTCTATATAACTCTAATAAAGTAATAAGTAAGAATAGAATTCTATATTACTATCTATACTACTAACTCTATTTAGGTTAAGATTATCTCTAACTAGTTTAGTAGTGTTAGGTATATTATAGAGGAAAATAATTATAAGATTATAGTTAATAAATTCTAAAAGTCTCTACTACTACCTTTAGTATATAGTTTTATAAGTCTATATAATAGTAGCTATTAAATACTACTTTTCTTACTACCTTAGACTTTATAGAACCTCTAACTCTATGCCTAAGGTAAGGCTAACTATATTAATCTATAGATAGGCGCTTAGTTCTTAGAGTAGTAACCTTATATTAAGTATAAAACTAATTATCTAGTGCTAGTAGAAATATTATAGTACTACTTATCTTTTTAAAAGGTTTAAGAAATTTAGAAAGGCTACTAAGTAGTATAGAAGTAAAATAGTGTTTAGATTAACTTTAAATTTATTAACTTACAGCCTCTATTAGCTAATTTTAAGTTTCTAGTACCTAATCTACGTAGATAGAGACTACGCTACTAGGTATTTATTTAATATAAGATTAATAGTCTCTATTAGTCTCTAGTAACTTTTTTAAAGAAGGTAGCTATTACGCAATTAAAAGTAAAGAGATAACTATAGTACTACTTTACTAAGTTTAAATAGTACGTAAGTTTAGTTACTTTATTAATATATAATTACTAATATATTTAGCTTTAACTACTTCTTCTATTAATTTAATTATATTAATTAATAAAAAGAGATAGTAATAAAGTTTTTCTTTCTTCTAGAGCGCGTAATTCTAGATAAATTCTATACTATACTTGCTAAAGAAGAGAACTTTACTCTAGAAGTATTTAAGTCTTACTTTATAAGAATAGATTATTATAGTAAATAGATTTACTTAGTTTATAATATACTATAGAGTACACTAGATCTCTAGTTACCTAGTCTATAGCTATTCTAGACTCTAGACCTCTTTTACGCTATATATAAATAAAGACTACTAGCACTACTATAACTACTACTATACTATGTTAAAATATTCTATAGAAAAGTATTTTATACGCTTCTAGAAAGATATACTATAAAGTAATTAGAACTAATTCTAGTACTATTATCTACCTACTCTATAGGTAACTTCGCCTACTACTACTATAGATAGATACTATAGAAGTAGAAGGCATTCTTTCTTTATAGCTAAGTTCTTTATAAACTCTTTTAGTTACTTTTAGTTACACTAGTTATTTCTTTTCTTTTATACACTAGAAGTTAGAAAATAATAACGTATAGATCTAGCCTTACTACTTCTAAATTTTAATAGCTTAATTTATACTTATAGAGTAGATTACTAGTTTTTAATATCTTTAGTAATAATAGCTTAGATATCTATAGTCTATTACTTATTATACTCTCTAATAATGTTAGACCTATAGTAAATTATTTTACTATCTATACTTCTAATAATAGTAAAAAGAAGTATAAAGAATTTAAGAAATAAGTATCTTTGCTAGTAGAGATTCTATATATAGGCTTTAGTGCTATAAACTATACTATTATAATAGAAGGCCTACTACTATTTAAAGCTAATCTAAACTCTTAGAGAGAGCTCTAGGCTATTTTTAATACTTTTACTAGTCTAAATAACTTTACGTTCTTTTATAACTCTATAATATATTACTAACTAGTAAAGTTTAGAGTAATACTATAAGAGCTTTATTAATATCTTATTAATTAGTATACGCTAGTTAAGAGGTTTATAGATTTTAATAATAATAGATTAAGTAATAAAGATAACTATAGTAATATATAGTATATAGTAGAATAGCTAGTTAAATCTAAATTCTATAGAATATTTATATAGTCTAGCTAGTTACTTTCTATATAAAAGTATAATAAACTTATATTATATTCTCTAATTATTATTTTATCTAACTAAACTTATTATATTATACTAATCTATAGCAGCTACTAAGATCTAGAGATTCTCTTCTTACTTAGTATTTACCTAGAGAAGAATAAGAAAGCTATTATTATTCTTATAAACTTCTAAAAGATAGTTCTAACGTACGTAGATACACTTATAGATATAGAATATATTATTATTCTTCTATACTTATCTCTAGATACAGCTAGATACTATAGTAAAGACCTTTTAGTAATAGTTCTTAAAAGCTTAGAGAACTTACTATATTTTCTAAAAGACTATTAGAAAGAGCTTTAGACAAAGTTATTATATTTACTCTAGAAATAGAAGTTTAACTATATTATTTATATAGAACTAGAAGACTATACTATAGACTATATTAAATCTTTTATCTTTAGATAGCTCTAGAGCTTAAGAGAAAGAGAAGTAGCGTAGCTAACGTTTAAGATACTATAGAAGTATATCTAGCTATAGAATACTATAGTTATAGAGTATACTTATTATATACCTTCTCTTTAAATCTACGCGCTAAATAGTATAAGTATTATAGTAGTAAAGACTAATATAGAAGAAGCTCTTAGCTCTCTTATAGACGCTAGTGCAGCGTAATTAGAGTACGCTATATTATTTAGCTCTAGCTATACTTTATAGTATTAATATCTAGAAGAAAGAGTCTACTAACTTACTTAAGCTAAGTATAGAAATAATTAAGCTATTTTTAATACCTATAATAGGCTTTTTGTCTCTACTATACCTAAGATAACTAATAACAAAGAGAATTATATAAGTATTTATAGCTATAATAGAGATAGATAAGATCTAGAGTATAATAATATATACTAGATTATATAAAAACAGTAGATTTAAATACTATAATAGTAGTATAGATCTAACACAAAGTAACGTTATAAGTAATACTCTAACCTTCTTTTCTATAAGAGTGCTAATCTTTATAAAGTATAGTAAATATAGCTACTTTACCTAAAATACTCTAGGTTTATAAATTAGGTAAGTTAAAAATTATAAACTTAATACTTAGTAATATAAGATTCTTATATATACTAAGTTTATTTATAAATATTTCTTAATACTTACAGAATCTTTAAAAGCTATTATTTACGCTTATAGTAGGTAAAGTATTATAAACTACTATTTAATATATCTTTAGTAAATATTAATTAATTAAGTATACTATAAAAGGTAAGAGTACCTAGGTAGACTATAAAGAAGTTATTTCTTCTAAAAACTATAAGCATGTCTTAGACTATAGATAGTACCTAAAATAACTAAATAATAAGTAATAGTAGTAAGAATTTATTAGATAAGAATTAATTAATACTATTAAATAGAGACTCTATAACTATAACTACGTTTAATTTACTACGCCTAAATCTTAACGTTCTTCTCTACGCTTCTATTATAGGTAATACTAGAGTATTAGTTATATATCTATAAGAATAAGCTATAATTATACTAACGTTACGTAATATTATATCTAACTATTAGGTAGGCCTTAGAGAATGCGTTAAAG
Source organism: Alternaria viburni (assembly GCF_023758015.1). Taxonomy (NCBI): domain Eukaryota; kingdom Fungi; phylum Ascomycota; class Dothideomycetes; order Pleosporales; family Pleosporaceae; genus Alternaria; species Alternaria viburni. The sequence continues at coordinate 158,427 of NW_026055783.1, forward strand.
TAGTACACGCTAGTAACGTCTATTTACTATTAGTAGAATACCTTAAGTAGAAGTTATAGTATAGAAGAGTATTCTAAAAATAGTATATTATTATCTACTTTAGTTATACTACTAATATAATAGAGAAAAAGAGAGCGCGTACTAAGAAATAGCTTAAGTTAATATATAACTTAATTTATTATAAAGGTCTATCTAGCTATAGTAAACTATTTATATAACTTATAAGAAATAATAATAAAAACTAGCGCAATATTACTTTATAATATAACTTACTAGACTCTAATCTAGGTATATAACTTATAACTCTTAATTTAGTAATAGATAGCTTAGTAATAGACTATCTACGTATAGCTACTTACTATCTAACACTAGCGCGTAATCTTACTAGGCTACTAAATAGCTAGTATAATATAATAATAGTCTACCTCTAGCTTAAGGCTTATAATTTAAAGAAAAAAGCGTTTTTTATAAGTTAGAGAGTTGTTAAGATAGATAAAGATATATATAGGCTTTTTATTCTAGGTAGACTAGTAGATAGTAATAGCTAGTAGTTTCTAACAGACTAATACTATAGGTACTATACTAAGTTACTAGGTAACTAATTTAGGTTGTTTAACCTATAATTTAATAGGTATTTTTAGTATAGTAGTAAAGGCAGCTATACTATAAGTGCAAATCTATACTAAGCTACGTACTCTAAATTTATTAAGTTATAGTTTACTTATACAAAATTAATTAAAATATAAATAATTGCACCTACTAAATGCTATTAGAAGGATTTTAACTACCTCTAAGATACCTCTAATAGCTTTTTAAGCTTAAATACGCAGTACTAAAGTTTAATAGCTGCACTTACTTTGTACCCTGTAATTAGGCGTGTGCTACATTGCGGCTGGAATTATGATGGCTTGTCTTAGCTACACTGTTAGACCGCTTTGGAGCGGCAAGTTGTCCAACAACAGGATCTCGTGCCCTACAAACGAGATTTCGTCCCGCATATAACTTGCTGCTATGCTGTCATTGCTCCTGTTTGCTTGTCACTCTACTTAGTGAACACTCCACCTAAAGATACCGCAATCTCCACAACGCCACTCTTCCCCTGATGTATAGGATGGTAACTAAGCATGCAAACCTCTCTGTATCTGTCCGGTGTCCTCTCTTTCTCTCGCTTCTCGTCAACTCCTCTCCCAATCGTTCATCTCTCATCTGATGCGAGATGATTCTGCAAGTGGTATTGCGTCGCGTGTCATAACCGCCAATCATAAGCGAGCTGCTCACATGCACTGTATTGCCTCGTTGCTACCAACGCAAACAATCTGAAGTGCCTTCAAAGTATGCCATCGCCTCTGCCTCGTTCCTTTGCTTCGCGTACCGCCTGCGGTGTCTTCAGACGCGTCCACATTTTATCGCCCTTGTAGATGTAGATCCTCCAACTATCCTCCTTAATGGTAACGCCAGGTTCACCGTGCTTGGGGACCCCGCATTTAACTTCCGACCAGTCCCAGTCCATTAGCTCATCCATCGTAGAAACGGGACTTGACGTCTTAGTCTCTGATGGCACGACGCGTGGATTTGACTCGGGCAGTTCTGCGATATCCCTAGTCTTGAACACGTCGTAGATTGACTGCGAGATGGCAGATGCTTCGCGCGACAGCCGGGGTTGTAATTTGACCCATTCCCCCCTGATGGCTTCTCTGATTGCTACCAAAGTCTCGACATCGCCGTTTTCGTAGGCAACGCGGGCGGAGTGAAACGGGAGCTCGAGGCCATCCAAGCGGCGATGGATCGAACTGTAAGTACCTCGCACCGCATATGGCATTGCCCGATATATCAGTCGAAGAACTTCTTCGATAACGCCATACGCAAGCTTTCCCTGCTCGTTGTCCATGGGTCCCGAGGCTGGCTTGGACTCTGTGATGGAAGAGAGCCACTCCTCTCGAAGTCGACCGTAAAGCTGATTGGTATGGAGGCTAGCGATGGCTGAGTGACGCTCGGTACCAAGTCTACCGCAACTTGTGTAATTTAGGGCCACCAATGTTGCTGTTTTGATGTTGCTCAGCGCTTCGAAAGGTCCTATAACCACAAAGACCGCCGCGATAATGTCTTCCTCAGACCATCTGCAGTAGTTTACCAGAGTGGGCCTAACTTCCAGCCACTTCAGCGAAGTATTTCCTGATGTAAAGAAGTCGATAAATTTCCGCACGCTATCCCTCGCCTTATAGGCTTCGTATTCATCACCACTGATGCCCCTTTCATGCAGATCAGAATGAGCATCGGACCATCTCCGAAGATTGACGTGGACGGTAAGATGGCGGATGGATCTGGCTGACGGCGAAAATATCATAGAGAGGCTTCTGAACTCCGTACGCCGCCACCATAACTTATTTTGTAGCTGGATGGTGTCTTGCGATACGTACGCATGAAATTGAGTCTCTCCATACAACACAGAAGAAGCCTCTTGATTGACCTTATGATTAACTCGTAGAATAGAAGCGGCATGAACTTGGGATTGATAGTTGGGTTCAACGACCTCAGGAAGAACGTAGCGGTAGATCTTGAGGCGCAACTCAGTCGGGAGCTCCATGAAGTAGCATGGCGCGTGATTGTTCGTATCGGACATGGCTGGAGTCTGTGTGTGGGTGTCGGAAGCTGCGAGTGTCTTAAGGGTAGCGGTGGTGTACAACAGTTGTCGAATTTAGTGAGTCGAGCTGAGGATTCTAGGTGTAGGTAATGAAGTCAAATATCGCTGTGCTTTATATAACGCCGCTTTCCGATAAATACCTGCCACGTGCCCGGTACGCGAACCATGGTTGCGCGACACCCAGAACAACGAGCTAGTAGCTATCTCGAGAGTTCGCTTGCGACTGATACTTTGGGTGAGTCAATGTATACCTATGGTTCGCGTATTTCGAGTAATTGGGACGCTGACGATGTGTTGAAGGACGACGGGATTGAAGCAAATCTAGAACTTTGCACCTTGGCCGCAAGGAGCGAGTAAACCGGTACCTCCCATTGCCTGAAAATGGCGACCTAGAAACGACTGTGTGACTGCACCAACTGTATATACATATCGTCTGCTCCTCATCGACTCTCTAGCATAACGCTTTGGGAGTGCCACCCCATCCTCTACGACTTACCCAGCACCCAAACCTCCCCATTGCTCGATGTATCACTCGTCATGAACAATCTCCCCTGCGAATCCCACGCCAAGCCCGCAGGCCTAAAGCACCCAGAGCTGAAACTCGGTCCATTACCCTGGCATTTCTCTACAGCCGGGTTGTAAAAGATGTCCTGGGCCGCTGTGGTACTAGTAAGAGGCTCAACTGGGGTGTAGTTGCCGTCTGCACCGATCTTGAACTTCACAGCGACGAGCTTGAAGCCGGTGACGGGTGTGCGGTTCCAGCTACCGTGGTAAGTAACGTACATGGTCGTGCTGTCGGCGTCAAACTTGCAATCAATCGGCGCAGAGTGCGGGAACAAGGTAAGCTTAGGGGCTGTGGCCGTCTGGACGCATGTGTCGTCGTTCATGTTGGTGCTGGGTTGTTGGACAAACCAATCGCCTACTTTGAAGGCCTTGTCGGTGAAGTCGCTGGGCTGCCAGACGGTGAAGCAGGATGGGTAACCGTACCAGTTGTTGTTGGGCTTGGTCACGTCGCCCATGTAATGGATCTTCTCGCCTGGGTTGTTGAAGTGAATATCTTTTCCGTTGCGCTTGAAGTCGTCGCCGCTGTTCTCTACGCCCCAGAGCCTGTAGCATTGTTAGTATCATCACGCGCGCTCATACAAGTGAGGCTTACATGTTGTTCTTGTCGAAACAGATTCCCACGTCGTTACGCTGACCGTAGCCCGCATTGTATCCTCCGGACACGTAGTTGTAGCCTCCGCTTGGAATCTTTGACAGATCGAAGACCTTGATAATGGCACGCGCAGTCTTGGGGTCCGACGTGGCAGAGTCAATGTTGGCATTCGAACCATGGGAGACAACTAACAGATTCGGATTCTGCGGTGCGAGGGCAAGAGTGCGGGTCAAATGAGAGCCGCCGTTATACATGCCAGTAATGATCGTTGTTCGAGTTCCCAGTGTCCCAGCAGCAGCATCATATGGCCAGGAGTAAGCCTGAGTCATGGAACTGGCGTAGAGCGTCTTTCCGTCAGGACTCATTGCAATGCCGTGGTTCAGGTTGTTCTGCGAGACCAGCATCTTGGTAGAGGTAACACAGCCATCCGTACCCATCTTATGGTACGAGATACCTTTGCCAGACTGAACTACCAACATGTTACCTGCCCCGTCGAATTGAATGCTACGAGGGGCAGTCAAGCCTCCCGCGACTTTTGTGGCCTTCCATCCAGAAGCAAGACTTCCCTGGAATGTGGGATTACCGGCACCGGAGCACGAGGCTGGAATGGCAGCAGGCGCGGCTGGCTTTGACGTTGCAGACGGTACGACGCTTGTCACGACGGTGGTCGGGTCAGCGGAAGGACTTGCTATGGGTGCCGTCAGCAGGTTAGCATTGACCAAGGAATCAAAATTCTCGATGCGTGCAGCGTCCAGATTGTGGATCCATTTTCCCCAGGCCGCGTGGACGTTGAATGCAGAATCATTTCTGGCAGGGTCTTCGACCGAAGAGACGCCGTAGGCCCAGGCAAATTGTGTTGTACCGGTGCCATTCAATGCGTATCTTTCATCTTCGTTGTTTTGCCATCCAGTGCAGCCTTTGCACAGTGCATTGACAGTCCAATGTGTAGCGTTTGTCTTTGTGCCTTTGAGGTAGCTGTGCTCGGCGCCATCGTATCCAAGCGGTAAAGCAATACCACTGTGGAATGTTAGAACCGTCATCGTCAACCTGGGTATGCATCATACAAAGCGAAGCGAGCAGATATCGTCCCGGATTGACCGTTAGGCCAAGCAACGCTCAATGGATTCCAGACCATATTGCCACCCCATGAGAAGCCGACCCATTGATTGGCAATTGGCGCCGTGATCCTGACGATGGCATCATACGGGTCTGTAACGTTCTTCGGAAGAGCAACACCAAACGTCATCCCTGTTTCAGGCTCCGTGTACGACGAGTAACTGATCTTCGTTTCTGCATCGTAGACAACAGTAGACTGTGCCTCACCTTCTTGAGCAAAAGCTTCGCTCTGTCAGTATCAACGGCTAAGGCGGACATTGAACTCACCATAACCAGCAAGTGCCGCAGCACTGCCAATAAGCTGCGTGTAGCGCATAGTGGCGGGATCTGTGGATAGATGGGCGTAGCTATACGTTCTTGACTGTCACCCAGTAGGCCTTTCCCAACTCTTTATGCGGCCAACTCCAACATTTATCGTGGCCACAGAGCGAGCCACGAGCCATGCGGGGACATGATTTGATCTCGTCAATCTGTAATTTGCTTTCATTCCTCTGGTATGTCTTAGATGAAAATTTTGGAGAAAGGCTTTGGGTGGTCATATCGAACCACCAATCACTGTACTCGGGATTTCGATATGTGACGGACTGCGTACACCAGGATGATCGCTTTGTAGCTTCTGCCTCGCGGATAGGTTTCAGCCTGAGTACAGTGATGGAAATGGCAGGTTGATAGTCAAAGTCAGGTGTTGACATGGTACGATTGGTCAATGAAACTTGGTTCTATCAATTTTGATGAGCTGGAACCGCATTGTGACCCGGAACAATACTCGCGATATCCAGTACTCGCTCATGCAGTGTTACTGAATGACGCTAAGACTTGCAAGACCCTGGATAAGCGACGGCAGTTGGCACGCGACGCAGAGCCGGGATATAGATTGGTGGGGAGCTTCTATTGTTGCCTCGTCGGTATTGTGTGGATGGTGTTGCATTCTTCCAAATAGCCCGGGATCATTAGCGAACTCAAACGTGTGGGGAGCCTGTTAGAACGTTGAGATATCTAGACGTTGAGATAATCAGCTACCATGACTTAGCATCTAGCTTGTGGATCGACACGTCGATTAGTAACTCGAGAGGGAGTATTCGCGCAGTAGAATCCGTTTCTTCATCCAGTCAAGCTTCGTATTTCAACATGGTAAGTTATGGTACACTTTTCATCGCACGACGCGCTGCCTGCTTTTCGTATCATCTTTCTGGTAGTGCTTATACACGAGCCTTGTTCATGTACGCGTTTCCAAAAGTCCACAGGCCAAAGGTCGCGAGAATGCTCAAACCAATAGGCAGCGGCTTGCCAGACTTCATTGCTCGAGGAATAGAGCTGCCAGCGAGGATAACGGAAGCAAGAAGAGCCAACTCAACGCCGTACGCTGCGCGGCTGTTGACACGGTAGCCACCGAGCATGTACTATCGTTCGTTAGATGCGCGCAAGGTGGTGATGCATGTGATGTGAGGTCATACCAGAAGTCCGACAGTGCATCCAGCGACGACCGATGGGATAGATCCAGTCCTCACATAGCCAGTGATACCGCCACCAGCAGTGAGAGCGCCCAGGATGAGAGCGATGTTTCCGAGAGAGCCCTGACCTCCAATTAGCATCCATTGCACACCATGACTCGCGCGTGACAGCAATTGGTGATCACGTACCATTATCGCGTCGTGTTCTGTTATCTTGTCGTGTGATTCGTGAAATGAAACTCGGGCAGTCGCGTGAATACGTGAGGTCCGGAAGAAATAACTGAGGATGTAAAAGTTTCTCGTAGAATGCTGAGAGAGAAGGAAGGCTGGGCCAAGTCCATGGCATGATTTGCGGGGATCCAAACGGACACCCGAAGGACACCGAACCGCCGACGCGGTCGGTCGTCGTACCCCAGAGCTCGGACCATGTACGAACATCTGGCCTCAAGCTATCCACCAGCAGCAGCACCACGGCGCGTCATCTCCCAATTCCACTTCCAACACCAAAAGTCTTGACACACATCCTCGAGACGTCACGAAAATGGCACCGAAACAGCGCACCACCGCCCCAACCGGCGCCCCAGCTACTACCACATCTACAACAGCTACCCCATCAGCACCTGCTCGCTCAAGCAAAGCAAACAACACAGACGCCGCCGCTATTGCGCAAGGGATATGGAACAAATACGTCGACAAGACACCCCAGCGGACTAAGTTGCTCGATACCTTCCTCGCTTTCCTCGTCATCGTCGGTGCTCTGCAATTCCTCTACGTGGTCTTGGTTGGAAACTTTGTACGTCCTCAATTCTCCCATCACATATCTAATTCCCACGATCCCTACATCCGGAGTACGATGAGATTGGAAGAAATGATATACGAATTGCTCGCTAACGTGCCTGGAAACACAGCCTTTCAACGCCTTCCTCTCCGGTTTCAGCGCAACAGTCGGCCAATTCGTCCTCACAGCCTCGCTGCGCATCCAGACAAACTCGGAGAACAAGGTGCACTTTGAGAATATCTCGCACGAGCGGGCGTTTGCGGATTTCATCTTTGGCAGTTTATTGCTGCATTTCTTTTGCGTCAACTTCATCAACTGAGCGGGAGATTTGCGGCGTCGAAGAACAAACCAGGGGAAAGGAATACGACAGAGGAGGATACCAGGTGGAGTGACATCCGTGCGATAGGTTGACAATACTACAAAAGAGAGGTCTAGGAATTGGACATGTGTAAGAATAAGAGGGACCAGATGAGGCATGGATAGCCCTGCATTTGGTGGTAGGATATATACAGCAAGGAATGTCCCGCTATATCACAAAATGACTGCCCCATCAATACAAGAGCAAGACCACAAGCGATCATTCCAACACTCAATCTATTTCACCACCCACTCCACCTCTCATTTATCCTTAGCATAAACCCCCAACCCAAACTCCTCCCTAACCGCCTCGCCCAACCTCCTAATCCCCTCCTCGATCTTCTCCCCCGGCGCCGCCGCATACGTCGCCCTAAAGAACAGCGTATTGTGCTCTTCCTCCGCATCCGCATAGAACCAACTTCCCCTCATAACCAGGGCCCCATGTTCAATAACGCGCATAAAGATACCCTCTTCAATGCTTTCAATGCTCTTCGCAGGGTAATTAGGATGTTTCCGAAAGTCGACCTGCATCCAGTGGAACATACCCGCCATAGGAGGTTTCCAGCTCATGACTTCGGTAGGGAGGTATTTCGAGCACGCGGATAGGATGATATCGCGGCGGTGTGTGTATTGCATGCGCATGTGGATGAGCCAGTCGAGATAGCCCGCATGGCCCCAGTGTTCATCCAGTAATTTGAATAAGATGAGTTGCGACATTCCGGCTGGGTTCTGAGTCGACACATCTGCGTGTTTGGAATACCGTTCTACGACTTCGGCGGGTGCGGTGATCCAGCCGATTCGCGATCCGGGCGCGATTACTTTGGAGAAGGAATCGAAGCGGATTACCCGCCCGTCTGTGTCAATGGAGAGGTAGCTGGGCACGAGAGATTTGATGAAGTCGGCGTGGGATGCTGGTGGCGGGATGGAAGGCGCGTTAGCGCCGGTGTAGGGTTGCATTTGGAGGAAGTAGTAGGGTTCGTCTTCTAGGATGTGGATGTCGTGCTTTTGGCAGACTTTGTAGAGTGCGTGCCGGCGCTCTGCGCTCTGCGTTGCACCAGTGGGGTTCTGGCCTGTGGGAACTGTGTAGAGGACGTGGGGTTTTCGTGCGCCGCGGGCTGTCTGGTCCCAGTTTGTGAGAAGAGAGTCCATCTCGTCGGGTAGGAGACCTTCGTTGTCGACGGGGACGCCGCAGACGCGTACGCCCATTGGTCGGGCGGTCTCTACAAAGGCGGAGAAGGTGTATTCTTCAGATAGGATCATATCGCCTGGCCGGGTGAGCATCCTCAGACACATGTCAGTGGCGGATGTGCTTCCGATAGTCATGGTGCATTTCCAGTCTTGGTATGGCGGATCATGGATCAGTTCAGTGTGCTCGGTCATGAAGCGGAGTAGTTGTGCTGAACCAGATCCCTGGCCATAGTTGAATGCAGTAGCAATGTCGAAGTTAGACTTGTTCTCTGCGAGGTCATGTTTGCCCGCGGTGATAGTCACACCAGACTCCCTAGTCTCAGCTTCCGAGAAGTGACCAATCGTGGGGACCTTGATTGACAATTCTTCAAAAGGAAAGTACTCGCTAGATGGTAACCCACCTCCGAGGGATATGATGCCTGGTGTACCGAGATATTTTGCTGCTTCTTTGAGAGAGTTACCTTTCCGGATCGTCGCTTCATTGGTCATGATATCTATTTGTATATGTCAGCCATGTATTCCATGTCGAGAAAATGCTGATTGAAAACGGTAAGAACTTACGACTCCATCGCTTGGCTTTGGGTTTATGATCGTGAGACTTGAGTCTGAAGTTTGCCGTGTCCGATGGCGCTGCCACACCCCATTGAGCCGCAGTCGTCTTCTTTCTTCTTCCAAGAATCTCGTTGCTCAGAACCGGCGCGCTCAACGGGTTTGGGATAGTAACTCCAGACGTATCCGAAACCGCGGAGACTTCGACTGCTGAAGGTGGTGACATCTTGGTCTGCGGTTCAATCTCAAAACTTCTTTGCACTTCGTCTCCAGATTCTTCTTTGTTTCCTATTTCAACTTTCGACGCAACGTACAAAGTGATGACAAGTCCGTGGATGAGTTGATTGAAGAGAGTCCAAGCCTTTAAACCTCACTTGATCAGGATCAGCTATCAGCTATCGGTTATCGCACGCCCTACATATGTAGTCAGTCTAAGGCGTGCAGGTGGATCCCTCAGCCGCCAACGTGCATCATGCCTACCCATTCGGGTAGCGGCTAGCCACGGTCTGGGGAAGCGCAGCAAGCGAGTCCACCAGTAACATCCGCCAAGACCATGCAGACACCTGTATAGCACGAACCACGCGCCCTTTGCATGTACATTCACTGCGATGCACATTACTGCGTGATTGAGTCAATACGTATCTATTACGAACGCGTACCGTGGAATTCGCATATCTAGAGTACCGTAAGGGCCGGACAAGAACGGATAGTTGTGAGGTAAAGCTACGTAAGATGCTGCAAGACATTGGCCAATCGGCGCTTTTATGGCAACCGCGCTGTCACGAGACGCGTTCGGAGCAACAAAGCCGTCGAAACCCGTGCTGAACTGACATCTGATGCTGGAATCAGCTGCCGTTGGCTGCAGTCTGTGCCAGCTAATATCGTATCCAGGGAATATTCATCTTTAATCGAAACGAGGGCTATGAACTTGCAATAGCAATAAATGCAGTGCAAAATACTGAACAGAAAGTCTTTGAACAGAAACAACCTGCTTGTAGTCGTCTGTGTCTATGATTGAGTTGAGTCAAGCTCTGAGCTATAGAAAGCCATTACGATGCATCATGCAATTACCCCCTTTATCCACCTCAGCTTTTACGAGATGTAACTCCATCAGACATGCTATGACATGACGAAACGATGCAATAATGTCGACCTGCCTCCACCAGGTATGCTGACAAAACCTCGACGCTCAGTCCCAAGCGGCGGTATGCAAAGGACAATGCACCACAAACGCCGTATATGCACATCCCCATATTAGAAAGATTATCGCAACGCTTACGTGGAATGGAATGACCAACGTGAGCACATGCGGGAAGCAAAAACAACGAACGCGAATAGGGTATAAAGGAAATCGCAGAGGGCCAGCACAACACGCCCAATTCTACATTACCACACAGTTTTCGTCCTTCTCTTTACCATCCTTCTCTTTGCTGCCCTTCTCTTTCTTGAGCTTTCCCTTCTCGGTGGCGTTGTTGCTTGCTGGGACGTGCGACTGCCCGGATGCCGCAGCTTGGATGATGGCGAGGCGCTGCTTTGCCCGCTCGTCGCCGGAATCTGCAGCTTTGACGTACCAGACGTTTGCTTCTAGAGGATCTCTCCGGCAGCCAATGCCCATTTCTGTAAAGTATCCACAGGCATACTCGGCTTTTGGAAGACCTGATGGAATTAGTGGACTGTACTTCGCGCTGTTATCGACAAACTTACCATGCTCTGCAGCTTTCTTGGCCCATTCGTACGCCTCATTCTCATCCTTTTCCAGAACAGGTTCAGCACCGACCATGTACCAGGCGCAGAGGTTCATCATGGCCTCTGGGATATCGGCCTGAGCAGCGCAGTTGTAGTAGTGAACGGAAAGCGCAGCATCCTTAGGGCAGCGCAATAGGCCATGTTCGTAGGCTTCTCCCAGCTTCAAAGCGGCCAATGGGTGACCCAGTTCGGCAGACTGGGTAAACAGCTGCACCGCGTACACTTCGTCCTTGAAAATGTCGTCTCCGAAGCCCGTCTCGTGCAGCAGACCAAGCTCATACGGCGCAATGTTGTACTGGAAGTCGGCCGACTCGGTGGCTCGCTTCAGCCATTTCAATCCTTCTCTGTACTTGTTCTGGAGACCCATATCGCCTGTCAAACAAGCCTTTCCGAGTCGTGTCGCAGCTCCAGGATGATTCTTGGACGCAGCAGCACGGTAAAACTGAACCGCCTTAGCGTAGTCCTTGCGGCAGCCCCAGCCAAACTCGTAGCAAAGTGCGGCACGGAACCCTGATTCAGCATGGCCGTGTTTGCTAGCAGCTACAAAGAGGGGAAATGCACGATCGTGGTCCGGCTTGTCCTTGTTGAATAGACCGGACGCGTACCCATCGGCGAGGTAGTACTGCGCGAAAGGATAGCTGCGGTCGGCTAACCTTTGGAGAATCTGTCGTGCTTCCTTCAGCAACTCTGTGGGGTTCATGCCGTGATCGACACCGCTATTCTCTGTCGCCAGAACCTCGCGGGCCACTTGAATCATGAACAGCGCAAACTCGTATTGCACGGCAGTATCCTGTGTTTTCTTGACGTTTGCCCTGTACATTTCCAGCGTCTTCTTCTCGTCGAGTAGGGAGGCATTCTGCCCCACAACGCCCCGTAGACCTGCATTGCCAAAGTTTGTCGCAGGAGCGATTTGCTGGTTGTACGGGAGGTTGGTCAGATCGATGTAAGACGACTCGGGTCTAAAGTCGGGGGAGCGGCGGCTCGTTGATACGGGGCGGGCGTAAGGGTTTGGTGATCCGCTAGGTGATGGGGTTCCAACCACAGAGAGGCGCGGGGATTCTGTGCGACCTCGCATGTTCAGCTCTGAGCCGAGTGTGTATGCAGAGTTGGGTCTTGGAACCGTGCTGCGCGGGACTTGCAGCTCGCCCTCCTGCGCATGGCTGTTGAAATAGCTGTTGCGCCCGCTATTATTCGACGAGTGCTGGGAGCCGCCATTCGGCGATTGTGCGGTCTCGCGGGGAGGATATGTTGCAGCCGGCGGGGTTGGTTGGCTCGGGTAGGATACGGGCCGGTATTGCTCTTGGGGAGTGTATATATGGTCCGCCTCGTCGTGTGCATTTGCGACGTCCATCTCTGCAACGTGCGAGAACCGACTCCCGTACGAGCCGTCGCTAATATGCAGTCGCTTGAAGGGAATGTCCTGTGCGGGTGGAATCGAGCTCCCCGAGAATCTGTGCTCAATGTCTGGAGTTTCTCGCGAGGGCGTTCTCGAGTGGCCGTCGGAGCTTTGGTTGAAAGAAGAGCCGGACTGTCTCGAGTCGCGTCCGCCTGCTGTGTCGTGGTGCTCGGTGATGCTGAAAGAGGGCGTTGAGGAGTGGCGCGCGGCGGGGGGTTTGCGCTGCTGGAAACCACTTGAGCCGTTGGAGGCGGGACGATGCGCGCTGTAGGCTTCTTGGTCGGCTGGAATGGGTGGCAATGCCCTGGATGGTGGTGTCGAAGCGACCTGGGACATGGCTAGAAAAAGGCGAATCCCCCTTCGTTAGACCTCTGGTTGCAGTCTTATGTCCGCCTAAGTCCTGACTCGCTGGAACGGCGGGGCTCTAAGATGGTGGTGCAGTCCTAGCGACAAAGAAATCCGCGCATGCGATAAGAGACCGTCTGCCGTGTGGATCCTCTCTATTCGCACAATTCACTGTTAGAACTTGAATTGCGGTGTGACGACGGGCTGGGATACTGTTCGCCAACCTCGGCCTCAGGATGCGCACCCTGGGATGATGATCTACGGTACAGAAAAGGATTAGACTTACAGGAAGCGGAGTGGAGGGTTCGCAGCTTCGGCACTTGGACCCTGAACAGAACGCGAACAGGTAGTCTTCTGGGTCAACTTTCAACCTGCAACTTTCGCGCCAACAGTTCTACGTAGCAGACAAGGCAAGTGGGAGGTTGACGCTTTTTGAAACCCCACCCGATGCAGGCAGACCCTCGTATAGAATGGCGAATAGTGGACTGGGCGGCAGAGGCCGGCTCGCTGAGGAAGCGAAAGGGTGTGTGACTACAGTTGAAACACGAGCACTATCGATCTATTCGGCAAGAACCGAAAGGGGCGCAAGTAATCGATGGCGGCTCACGGGGGAATATTGGCAAATGTGGAGGAGCCTCTGCATGTACATGGGCATGCGTCGATATTTGACTACTGGCCCCAGGGCTGGGCGCTGTTTGAGACACGTACGCAGTGAGTATTAGGAAGGTGGCGTCATCAACCATCTGGTCACTGTCCAAACGTGAACCGCAGAGTTTGTTCAGGTGGTCGGGCAGACATGTTGAGGCTTGACAGTACCTAGAGACTACTTACTCAAGCCACCGCTGCCTCCGAAGCTCCGCCAGCGACTATCGATTCCTATACATGTGACAAATGCTAGCTAGGTAATGAGCCGTCCATGGCAGTCCGCGCGGGTGGAGCTGCCGCCCTGCAGGGCTCAGGATGGAGACATGGAAGAGTGTGGAGCTGCGCCTATGTGAATAGACCCTGACTCCACGCGTTCAGTCATTCAGCTTGACGCAAAGCACAAGGCGTCAAGTGGAAATGCACCGCCAAAGCTCAGCGCAGGTCCACTCGTACAGGAGGAGAAGGATGGGGCACAGTCCTTTTTATTTCAGGCAGCCTGTGCATTGCACGCGCGCGGTGTTGACATGCGGTAGTGGTAGTGGCGACCGCCCTCGGCGTCAATAGAAATAATGGACCGGTGGGCTGAGAAGCTGAACACCCTTACATGAAGGTCGCCGGGCACGTTGCGAAGAAGGGAGCGTTTTGAGTTAATGTCTGGGAATGTTGAAAAGGAGAGGTGAGGTTAGTAGATAGGGAAATTGATAGTACGTCGATCCAGGGTAACCGTTTGGCTCGCTGGGCTGCAGGATTTGGTGCATGCAGGGGTCCGCTCATGTAGCAGCGTCCCTAGGTACAGCCTGAGGGCTCTGTGGTGTGACAGCGACATCTGTGGGGAGAGGCATGAGGATGGAGAGATCACGTAGTACTACTGCATAGTATCGCCGAGGCAGACACTGGAAAATGCATGCCTCGACAGCCGTAGTCTCTGATCATCACGAAGTCAGAAGAGTTCCCGTGTTTATGTATGCTCTAGCGATGGCCTTGTGCTAGTGGCGGAACGAAAGCCCCAAAATAGCACCCCCCTGGCCAACTTCGCCCCCATCAGCCATCGCTCTAGCAACACCTACTGTATCGCCCGGGGTCTCGTCGGTTTTCCTCGTCGCTCGTTAGGACCGTCTTTCACTACAATACAGCACACTGCACACACTGGTTATTCCGGCACCGCACTCGCTCCTGCCATAGCCAGCCATCACTCGTTGAAAACGGAAATTACGACCCACCGCCTTTCCGCGACCTCGACCACCCCAGACACGCATCGTCCCATTCATGCGATCAGCAACCTCATAGAGTCGCCATACGTATTCTTCCCGGGCCGAAAAGGGTTCCGCGCTGCAGCCCCACTGTGTAACAACAGCTGAGCTCGCATCCTCACGCAAATGTCGCTACCGCAGCGACCCGAAGAGTCGTCGCCGCCACGACGGGGCGAGCGGCGCCATGCACACCGCGACTCGCACCATCGCAGGAGAAGGACGTCCGACCTGGAGAACACGCGATCGCACGACCGCTCCAACAGCAAGAGCGGCACCCAATCCTATGCCCGCGCGCTTCCTTCACCCGGCACCCCCGTGCCCATGGAGCGTGATCCTATAATGCGAGGCCAAACCAATTCTACTGGGCCAGAGCTAGGGAGAAAGCGCAGCCTCATCCGCCCCGAGCGCCAGCGAAACGACCCAAGCCACCCGAACTATCACTACCGCAAACACGCCCAGCGCATGGACGTCCACCCCTCGACGACCGGCAACGACCCCATCCTCGAAGACCATCTGGAAGCTGAAACGGTCAGCTCAGACAGTACCGATGTCAAGCCCCCACACCTGCGAAATGCCTCAGGCGGAGGCTACAATGACAAGCAGGCTCCCATGGACGACGGAGAGCCGCGGATACAACGCAAGTTGACACGGAGCGAGACAATGAAGGCGCGCGAGAAGCAGCGCCAGAAGGAGCAGGACAAGCTGCGCCCACCTAGTCTGTGGAACGTCTACTGCGCCATCGTCACCTTCTGGTGCCCTAACGCTATCCTGAAGTGCTTTGGAAAGCCGCAGAAGGCGCAGCAGCGAGCCTGGAGAGAGAAGGTCGGACTCGTCAGCATCATCATGCTCATCTGCACGTTCGTTGGATACCTTACATTCGGTTTTACGGAAACCGTCTGCCCCTCTGGCGGCAACGCTCGTCTCAGGACGAACGAAGTCGGCGGTGGATACCTCATCATTCACGGCAAAGCCTATGATCTCGCCCAGTCCAAGCACCCCAGAGCCCGTGGCGTCCCCGAAGACGCAAACGTCCTGTTCGATCTTCCTGAGAAACACGGCGGTCAGGATGCCAGCTTCTTGTTCCAAAACGTCAACGGAGCCTGCAAGGGTCTCATCACTGAAAAGGAGAACTCTGGAATCCCCACAACCGGCAACGGAGACCTAGGCTGGTATTTCCCGTGCCGACTGTTCAACCAAGATGGATCGACCAAGCCCAACACCACCTTCTTGGAGTACAACGGTTACCTCTGCCACACCTCGGACAAAGCTCGCAGGGGCT
Organism: Alternaria viburni; assembly: GCF_023758015.1. Classification (NCBI taxonomy): domain Eukaryota; kingdom Fungi; phylum Ascomycota; class Dothideomycetes; order Pleosporales; family Pleosporaceae; genus Alternaria; species Alternaria viburni. Next base: position 174,324 of record NW_026055783.1, read on the forward strand.
TCTACAGCCTCCACAATGCTGGTGATGTTTACTACACCTGGGAAGACATTCGCAACAGTTCCAGGAATCTGATGGTCTGGGGTGGTGATGTACTTGACCTAAACTTGCTCGACTGGTTCAACCGAACCCAGGTCAACATCCCACCTCTATTCGATGAGATCCGCCAGAACCCCGCTGTTCGCGGTGTGGACGTCACCCGTGCGTACTCGTCCAGCTATGAGAAGCAGGTAGCTCGTTGCTTCACCGAGACTATCAAAGTTGGCTCCATCGATACGGAGAGCATCGGCTGCATTGCCTCCAAGGTTGTCCTTTACGTCTCGCTCGTCTTCATCCTGGCTGTCGTCATGGCCAAGTTCGTCCTCGCTTTGATCTTCCAGTGGTTCATCAGCAAGAAGTTTGCTGCTACCAAGACATCTATTGGCCCCGCCGATTCCAAGCAGCGAAAGCAGCAGATCGAGGAATGGAGTGATGACATCTACCGCCCACCGCCAAAGCTCATGGATCCATCGTCCGGCTCTGACCGCAGCAACAAGCGTGGCAGTACCTTCTTGCCACAAACTTCGAGGTTCACCAGCCCCTACTCGGTTGACAAGAACGCAAAGACCCGTGCCCCGCCCACAACCATGACTAGCCAGAGCACAGCATCTCGTGTCCTCGGATCGAACGGTGGCATGTACAAGCAACTCAACGCCAGCCAGGGCACTATGCCCATGGATGGAAAACACAATGCGGTATTTACGGCACAGGAATCTCGATCTAGCCTACTCCTTTCCGGTAACACCGATACCAACCGTTACTCTAGCGTCGAAGGTTCCGGGCCCGCAGGTTTCACACACGAAGCAGTCGTGCCTCAGCCTCCTCCAGAGTGGCAGCCTTTCGGATACCCATTGGCTCATACCATCTGTCTTGTCACCGCCTACTCTGAAGGTCCCGAAGGTCTTCGAACTACACTCGACTCCATTGCTACAACCGACTACCCCAACAGTCACAAGTTGATTCTCATCATTTGTGACGGTATGATCAAGGGTCACGGTGAAGATTTGACAACGCCTGAAGTCTGTCTTGGTATGATGAGGGATCACGCGGTCTTGCCCCACGAGGTTCAAGCGCACTCGTACGTCGCAGTCGCCAGTGGCTCGAAACGACACAACATGGCCAAGATCTACTCGGGTTTCTATGACTATGGCGAGACGACGCGCATTCCCATCGAGAAGCAGCAACGTGTTCCGGTGATGCTAGTGGTAAAGTGTGGTACACCTGATGAGGCCAAGAAGTCCAAGCCTGGCAATCGTGGAAAGCGAGACAGTCAGATCATCCTCATGTCGTTCCTGCAAAAGGTCATGTTTGACGAGCGTATGACGGAGCTTGAGTTTGAGATGTTCAACGGTATCTGGAAGATTACTGGCATATCGCCTGATTTCTATGAGATAGTCCTCATGGTGGACGCCGACACAAAGGTCTTCCCTGACAGCTTGACGCACATGATCTCAGCCATGGTAAAGGATCCAGATATCATGGGGCTCTGCGGCGAAACAAAGATTGCCAATAAGCGGGATTCGTGGGTCTCCATGATCCAGGTGTTTGAGTAAGTGCATTTGCCGCGTCTGACAATCGCGCCACTAATCATACTAGATACTTCATCTCCCACCACTTGGCAAAGTCATTCGAGTCGGTCTTTGGTGGTGTCACTTGCTTGCCAGGTTGTTTCTGCATGTACCGCATCAAGGCTCCCAAGGGCGGTCAGAACTACTGGGTCCCGATCCTGGCTAACCCTGACGTCGTCGAGCACTATTCGGAGAACGTGGTCGATACGTTGCACAAGAAGAATCTGCTACTACTAGGTGAAGATCGTTATCTATCGACGCTTATGCTCAAGACGTTCCCCAAGCGGAAACAGGTTTTTGTGCCGCAAGCCGTTTGCAAAACCACTGTACCGGACGAGTTCAAAGTCTTGCTGTCACAGCGCAGACGATGGATTAATAGTACGGTCCACAACCTGATGGAGCTTGTGCTAGTGCGAGATCTGTGTGGCACCTTCTGCTTCAGCATGCAGTTCGTTGTGTTCATCGAGTTGATCGGAACCCTGGTCCTCCCGGCCGCCATTGCCTTCACCTTCTACCTAAGTAAGCCCCCGTACCCCATCTTGAAATTCAGGCTTTGCTGACCACGTCCAGTCGCTATCGCTATCAAAGCCGCCATCCTCCACACCGAAGCTCCTGTCATACCCCTCATCCTGCTAGCGCTCATTCTTGGTTTACCCGCGGTTCTTATCATCGTAACGGCTCATCGATGGTCTTACGTCGCCTGGATGTTCGTCTATCTGCTGTCACTGCCTGTTTGGAATTTTGTGCTTCCGACGTATGCCTTCTGGAAGTTTGACGACTTCAGCTGGGGAGATACTCGAAAGACGGCGGGCGAGAAGACGAAGAAGGCAGGACTGGAGTATGAGGGAGAGTTCGACAGCAGCAAGATCACGATGCGCAGGTGGCATGACTTTGAAGCAGGTAAGGAACACAACTTCTCGCGATAATGCAGTTACTGACGTTGGGCACCAACAGAACGAAGACTCAAGACACCAGCGGCGACATCGGCTGGCGGATGGCCACCGCAGCAACAGCAGCAGGGATACGATCAGTACTATGACAATTGATTTCGCAATGAGGCGTCGCGTAGGAGCGGACTGCATATGTACTACATGATTTGCTGCATTCCTGGGGTGTTCGTTTTAGCAGGCCATTTCTGTCATCGTTTATGAGATAGTGGAATTTCCACTTCGCCGTCGGGGTCACGTAGGCACCTCGCACTAGTAATACATTCTTACGGCATGTCGTCAGCTCTCGCGAGACACGGCATACCGATGCTGAAATACCGCTTTGATGAATGACCTCGCATCAGTGTTCCTGTGCTGTTTTGCAGTCTCAAGATCCGCCCTGTGCGCCCAGCGCGCCCGCAGGGTGGTTCGAGTTTCGCTGGAGCGATCTGTGGCGTGCTGTCGTGGAGTGCCAGCACCGTTGTCCACAGGCAGAACGGCAAGGGGAGACAAAAACGGCGTTCGAGCCACAGTCTGGGGAGGCGCGGTGGGAACCGACGTCTGATTTGCTCCACGAAATAGCCGTGCAACCGTGGGCCGGCGCTCAGCACGTCACCCAGAAGATGCGCTTAGCGAAGCTGGTGTGCTGTCTGTGTCCCAAAAGAGGCCTGACAAGAGCAGATGTGGACGTGGGTGTGTAATGGTGGGTGGCCACTGCATTCTCGTCGCGGGGCCTTGGCTCCAGAAGGTTGTCGTGTTGGCAGTGCCATGTGAGTTGTATCACGGTGCGTGGACACGCCGCAGCCGCTTAACCCTGAGCGCCTGGTGACAGCGTGGAGTCGAGCAGCGTGAATACACAGATCTAACGTCTGGAGATCTGAGAGATGGTGGAGTCGCTAGTCAGGCTTGGGGGTGGGCTGTCCGATCCCCCCGTGTTCAGACTAGAGGGCCCGCGGAGGAGGGCTTGATGGGAATATTCGACGACGTGGAGCGTGGCATATATATCTGACGGCATTGGAGCTTCAGAAGCCGTCCCGACGCGCATAGCCATATTCATGACCGTCACCCTGCCCTGCCCTGCAGCCCAGCCCAACTGTCCCGCAGCCAATACCCGACTGTGACTTGCCAGAAGCAACCCCACAATTAGCCTGGACGTACCTCTGTCGCATGCAGCGCCTGGATAGCCAGGTCGAGCGCCGAACGCGACCCAGTCAGCCTGCGAAGCGAAGAGCCTAGCCAGTCAGCCCCTGGGCCCTGGACTTGACTGCTGCATTCTGCCTGAGCCTATGCTTCGGCCTAGTCGCCTCCCCCACGCCAGACAAGCCTATACCTTGCGCCCCAACGCCTCTCTACAACTACACCAGCCGACCATTTCGTCGCAGACCCAACTGCCCCAAGAACCTGCCTCGGCGGCCCCGCTGCACTGGCTATCAGGCGGATAGCGGGCGTCGATGGCCAGCATGCACAACTGGCCCGCGCCACACTCCACCACACATCCCACAACACCGCCGCACGCCCACCCGCCCGCTGGAGACTGGCCGCACTCACCCAGCGCACTGGCTGCTGCTGTGACGCTAGCGACCCTCTCCGACAACAGACCGCCCGATGACGACGAGGACGACGGCGACGACGATGACGATGGTGGGGGGATATCGCTAGAGGACTACCAGCATTTCATGGAAGCCATGCCCGAGTCGCATCAGGCAGGAGCAAACAGCGACGATGGGGACCCCTCGCTGGATGAGGGAGGCACGATAGAAGACATGTTTGGCTTCGGGCCAGTCCATCCATCCTATGTCACATACAACGCTTTCGACATGTTTGCAGGCTCCAGCATACCTCAGCACCACACATCCACTACACACTTCATTGCGCCGGTCACCATAGCAGGCAACCTGCCATACGGTACTGACCTATTACTTGAGCCACCGCCAACACTCAACGAACCGCACCTGAGTATACAGGACCGGGCGGCCTTTTGTCCTATTACGTCTTACTTCCACCGCTTCTACGGGCAGTGGAAGCCCGGTGTTGTGCCTGGTCTGGATCTCATCCAGCTGCCGGATTTCATTACCCGAGAAGATCTCAAGGGTGATGAGTATGACTACCAGGGAATAGATTGGACCGCCCGGAAGACTACTAGGGCTTCGGTACGGAGAGCAAGGTCGCAACATGAGCGTCAGCGGGTGCCTCATAGTGTGAAGCAGGTTCGCAAGGTATGCATAGTACGAAGAAGTGTTTTCTTGCTCCAGCTACTCTATGCCCTGAAGAGATTACTGTGTTTTACAGGACTGAATGATGGAGAACACGTACATCTCTCCAGGGTGTGGTATTGTTGGGGGACAAACGAGCTTCTTTATGTCTTATGAGGTTCACTGGCTAACTTATCACAGCACGTCCATTCAACACCCAACACAGACAGCTTCTTCCAGTTCCGAAGGATCAACACCAGCCCCCGTGCCTTTGTTCCTCACTTCCAGCTGCGGAATGTTCTGACGGCCACATCTCGCAATGATGTCTACTATGCAAAAGGTCACCAAGTACTCCACACAGACGCAGAAGGTACATCCGAAGACGCCGTCGTTGACCTCAGCAAACACCTGGCTCCCGATGCATCGATTACCACTATCGCTTCCCACGGCGACGTACTCATCGCCGGTGCTTTCGAAGGCGAGTACGCCATCACCAACCTCTCCTCAACCCACGGCTCGCCCTGCACATTCGGCCGCACCACCGACTTTGCGACCGACACAAAATCACGCATAGTTAATCACATGCACCTCTTCCCCTCACGGCGAACCTACACCCCACAAGCCGTCCTCTGTTCCAACGACCACCGGCTCCGCGTGCTCGACTGCGGCACCAACACCTTCGTCCACTCATTCCTCTACCCCGCAGCCGTCAACTGCTCCGCCACCAGTCCAAATGGACGCATGCGCGTCGTCGTCGGCGATTTCCAAGAAACACTCATCACAAACGCCGAAACCGGCCAGCCCTTCGAAACGCTAAACTCGCACACCGACGACGCCTTCGCCTGTGCTTGGGCCGACGACGGCATCCACGTCGCAACCGCCGCCCAGGACTCCACCATCGTTGTCTGGGACGCGCGCTACTGGGAGAAGCCCCTTGCCGTCATGAAGAGCGAACTCAGCGTCCCGCGTTCCCTCCACTTCTCCCCCATTGGATCCGATCCCCGCGTCCTGGTTGCCGCCGAAGCAGATGACTTCATCAACATCATCAACGCGCAGACGTGGGAGTCGAAGCAAACGTTCGATTTCTTTGGCCCCGCGGGTGGTGTATCGTTTACGCCTGATGGACAGTCTCTTTTCATTGCGAATGGCGAGAGGAGGTTCGGTGGTATCATCGAGCTTGAACGCACGGGTTGGGCGGACAAGACGGGGAGGAGGGGCAGTTTCGATGACGAGATCCGCGATGAGATTGTTGTGGATTGGGCGGGTGATGAGGCGCTGGACAGCGATGGAAGGGCTCTAGCAGGGGATGTGGCTAGAAGGAGAAGGCATGTGGATTTGAGTGACGTTATCGTATAACGTCGCTTTGTAGATGTGAACCAGCTATTTGGTATCTTGGGTGGGAAAGAATCCTTTGGCGTTTTTGTCTTTATGCGGAGATGGATGGATGGACTGGGAAGATACCACGGATTGGGCGGTCATTGGGCGGTCATGGATGGGTATTTAATCTAACCTCGTAATTATCACCAGCATCTTACACTCGTGTTGGCCAGCTGTAGCAGTTCAACTTACTCATGAGAACCTGATGACGGGCCTGTGAGTTCGATGAATGCACAACTGTTTGCTTGATCAATGTGGTATCATTATTCTTTTTTTGCTAGCTAAAATCCTCCATGCTTAGTTGCATCATCGGCCAGCCTTGCCACATTCAGTGCCTAGCAAATCCCCTTCTCTCGTAATCGCCGCAACGCCTTGGAATTCGATTTTGCTGATTGACCCACGTAACGCCATCAAATGCATTATTTGCGTTTCGTCCCGGTTTATACGACGAACTTAGACGAGCAGAACAGCGTTCAAGCAACCGTCATTTTCAGGGTTATCTGCAGAGTTAGGGGTACGAAGTCAGCATATGTCTCACATACATTTCGCACAGTCAGAACTTACTGGTAATTTGCGCATAACGACCCCAAACTACTTTTCCTCCAGCAGTCACCAAACCAAGTTCAGACACGTTGACTTCGATGATAGTTCCCTTGGTTAGGACACCGAGCTGGGTGTACATGGGCTGAGATACGAAGTCAGTATGTCTCACATGCACTTCGTACAGTCAGAACTTACCTGTTGGGGGTTCTTCTTTACTGAAATAATCGGCAATTGAACCGTGACGTTCAGCTCAGGGTGCGTAACGTTGGCCTTCTTGTAACGGAGACCCATAGGTCGGATGAAGCGCTCGTATTTGACGGGGCGACGGGTGAATCCTGGACCGACGAATGTAGGTTTGGTGATCATACGCTTCCAGCTCTTCTTCTTAGTCTTCTTTCCGGTCTTGACGACTGAGAACATCTCTTCCTCGGAGATACCCTTGACTTTGGGTAGGGGGACGGAGAACCGAGCGGCCTTCTCGTTACGCTTCTGCTTGATGGCTGATGATAGGGCTTTGGCGTTCTTCTCGTTGCTACGGTCTAGGAGATAGGCGGGGAGGGCGTCGGTGGCTGGCTCGGGTGCCTCGTTGGATTTGACGTCTAAGAGATGGGGTTAGCGTATATTTCATGCCAGTATGTACAGGAACACTCACTCCGCTCCTCGTGTGCGCGGATCTTCTGCTTCATCTGGATCTTCTCCTTGCGACGCTTCTCGGCGTACAACTTAGCCCTTAGGCCACGGAAGTTTTGCGCCTTCTTCGAGGCATTGTGCCCTTCACGAGCAATCTTCTTCCGTTGACGTTCGTCATGATCGAAGCGCTTTCCATGCCTGGTAAGAGTTAGTTATGTGTTCTTGGTGTTGAGATGTGAGCGCAAAGCGCAAATCGCGACGCAGGATTGTTGCTAAGGTAGGCGATGCGAGGTGCGAGGTGCGAGACGCAGGATCGGTGTGACGTACTGCTTCGTGAAGCGCTCGATGTACTCGTTCTGAGGCATGGCGGCGACTACCTCTGTGTATGCTGTAAGGGTGGTGGTAGTGGAGTGGAGTCTCTTCCACCAGCCGCCTTGCCTCCAAAAAGTTCGGCACTAGCCCCCACTAGCGCGATGCGGGATTCTTCAACATCGGACTCCCGCAACACCAAAGATACTGATCTCAGCAGCCTCCCAGCCATTGCATCCCACAAACCCCAGTAATGGCTCTATTCGCTCGCTCCGCACGCCATGTGCTCTTCGAATCGCGAGCGCTCATCCAACCGACGATTCGCCGCGCAGGGATAACCACCGTATCGCACAACCTCGACACATCGAATACGCCCGAGCCGCTCATCCAATCCGGCCACCGCATATCAGACGAAGCCAAAGAGCGCGCTCAAACACCACAGCCTCTCCCCAAAGACGCCCCAGCCCCCGCTTCCACAAACGACATCAAAGCCTCACCAAACGCCCGCTCAGACATCCTCTCGCAAACCCTCACACCCTCCATCCGCAAGCTCCTTCCCCTCCTACAATCGCAGCCAGCACACTACATAACCGCACATCTACATGGCCGCCCATACCTTCTCACTCGCGGAGACACGCTTCGCCTCCCCTTCCAAATGCCACATGTACGACCAGGCGATGTTCTGCGTCTGAACCGCGCTACACACATTGGATCGCGCGACTACACGTTAAAAGCACCAGAGCCCGTCAAGGGAAACGCGGATCGTGGGAAGAAGGTGTTTTATCTGGACGAGCGGTTATTCACATGCAGAGCGCGGGTTGTGGGTGTGGAGACTGAGCCGTTGAGAGTGGAGGAGAAGACCAAGAGGAGACGGAGACATGTTAAGCATGTTATGAGCAAACAGTACTTCACAGTCTTGAAGATTAGTGATTTGGAAGTTAAGAGCCTGGAGGAGTATGAGGCTGTGTTGGGGCAAGAGGGCAAGGAGAGTGTACAATAGTGGTGGCGTCGAGAGGCGGGATGCGTCTTTGATTGTATCATATGTACGGATAACACGAGCATGTCAGCCTCGGGGCTGTTACGTGAATGCGATATCTCAGGAATGGAAGTACGATATCATGCTCGTATTCATGTCTAAGTGTACATTGGGTATATGCGATCCCGGACGCCGTTTATGCTTTGCCTACTCATCATCGCTGCTAGTAATATCGATCCGACACTAGTGTACCACCTGCGCTGCATAGAAGTCGGGATATTGGTTCTGGATCATCGACGTGACCTTCTCCACCTCCTCTGCCAGGCCTGTGACGTTGGCATCCCACTTCCGTAGCTCTTTGCCGACAACGCGCTCTGCGTGCCCTGTCTTACGCTCACCACTGGCCTCGCCCTCGAAGAAAACGTATCGGTCGATCTGGTCGATGTAACCGGCAAGTCGGCCTTGCTCCAACATCTTTGCCGCGTAGTCCTCGGCCTTCTCAGCGTCAATGCCCAGTAGTTCACCCAGCTGATCAAATCCGATGTTGTTGTAGAGCTTCGATGCGCCAAGCAAGTTGTGTTCCAAGATAGCCTTGTCAAGCACAGTCAAGCCATCAGCGGCCCGGGCGAGATGGTGGGGTTCGAGCTTGGCGGAGAAGGCGTTGATCTCGGCAGGTGTGAGGAGACGGTTCAGGAAGATCTTCTCGAGAATGGCGTAGTCGTCGGCGGAACTGGCTCGGTCGTCCTTGTACAGCTTGGCCAACATCTTACCTCGTTGCGGACCAGCAGGAGCGAGGACTGCACAGATAATTGCTTTCCCAAGAAAGTTGTCGCGCTCTTCAGCGTCCACAACTGGCTCGTTACTCAAAGTGTAGTATCCCTGGGCAGCATCAAGGAAGGACCGTTGCGAGTCGAGAATGCGGGCTTGACTCAATTGGAACATGACCTTGGTAGCCTTGTCTTGTACGTTGAAGATGATGTTCTTGATCTTGTTCAGATGTGTGAAGGCGCTTGTTGGATCGTCTTCCTCCAGGTAACACCGCACTATCCGGATCCAGACCTGGGCCTTGTCATCCGCGGAGACAGACTTTTGTGTTGACTCAAGGTTTATGGTCGCGAGCGTCTGCGCTGACCGTCTGAAGTCATCGTTCTGTTCGAACGCATCCGCCAGAGCATGCTTGATCTGAGTGTCCTGCTCCTCATACTGGCCCGCGCCCTTGGACTGTAATAGTGTGATGACCTTCTCTCCAACTTCAATCCTGGCGTCGGGTTCCTTGACCGTGCGGAACGCATCTACGAAAGCAGCGAGGAGTGGCCGCAGAACGACTATGCCGAGCGAGTCATCGAGGAGAGTTTGTGCGTATGCGTTCAGATCGGCGGCGACATTGGTGGATGATTCTATGATCTGCTGGAGGAGAGCAGTGTACTGAGAGGGCTTTTCGCTGGCCGGTGCCGCCTCAATCTGCTGTAAAGCCGAGGTGACAGCTTGTGAAGCCATTGCGAGGGGTTTGGATGAGCTGGGTTGGTTGAGAAGACGTTTAGGGCTCGACCCGAGTGGATATACGAGAATGAATGGCGAGGACAAAGGGATCACTCTGTAGCTGCAAACGAGATTCGGTCGTACCTGTTGGTTGTTGATAGGCAGCAGACGTGGGGCAAGCGCGACCTCTCCAGAGCTGCATTATCGATAAGCGCTTGGCACGCTAGTGCGGAAGCGCGTCGGGGAAGAGCGCGCCCCAGTCAGTCGATCTTTCATCATCACTACCAACTCACCCCAGGCAACAACACACACACACTCGCTACCATGAACGGCATCAAGACAGAAGCTGGAATCAAGGCGGAAGGCGACATAGGTTTCATGGACGATGACTTCTACGAGGACACCGGCGAGATGAGCATCAATAAGGACAATCCTCAACAGGATGTCTGGCTCACGCGTATTCCAGACTGGCTCTACGAGGCAGTGTCTAAGTGGGAAAACGTCGCCGACGGCAACGACAACGATCAGATACAGATCGGCGAAGTCCTCGCATTCGCTACGACGAGCGGCATCGACAAGGACAAGCCTATGCGCGTCTTCCTCGACGATCGTTGGCGCGCAAAGTCCAACTTACCCTCCGCCTTCCAGCTCGATCCTGCAGCCGCTTCCGAAGCGCAACTGGGTAACACATACATCTTTACAGAGAAGGATCTTCCAGGGTTCAAGGGACAAGGCTTCGGCTATGGGAGAGGCCACGGAGGCTATGGTGGTGGTGTACAAGATCCGAATGCGCGCGTCCAAAAACGGAGCAAGTACAAGAAGGCGATCCCCAAACAGACTGCCCTCGTCGGCCACGCGACACGGCAGTATAACGCGAATCCTCTCGAAACCAAAGAGTTCAAGGACTTCAGCGCCGCGCGCATCAAGCAAGCCATTCAAGGCTCCTACACCACCACCATCATCACGAAAGACACCGAAGTCTCTGACGTCAACAACTCCATCACCCTCAACAACCGCTTCAAGAACTTCATCAAGCCCACGACCAAAGCCAAGTCACAGCAGAACAAGGCGGCTCGTATGGCTCGTTCCGACCTCATCGACGTACTGCACCAGCTGTTCGACGAATACCAGTACTGGCCGATGAAGGCTATCAAACAGCGCACAAAACAACCAGAGCAGTATCTCAAGGAGGTGCTTGGCGACATTGCGCTGCTTGTCAAGTCTGGGCCCTTTGCGAGCAACTGGAAGCGGCAGGCCGTCTTCGACAACCAACGCGATACTAGTAAGCAAGCAGAGGCAGCTGCGCCAGAGGGTCCGGGTGATGGCGACTCAGAGGGCGAGGACGAGATGGAGGATGTAGTCTAGAAGTCTGTGGTGGGATGGGGTGGTTGATCAAATTGTTGCGTTGGCGATACCCAGTCCGTGAGGGAACATACACGGCGCCATAGAAAGGAGCTTCATCATTTTCAGGTTTATTATACTGCATGCTCCCTCGAGAATGAACAGTATTAATGTGTTGCAGCATGTCAACGTACAACAGCGTATGCGATCAGAGTGTGAGGTCCAATCAACTGATCGTCGTGGCAATGACGGCATCTTAGCGACTAACGTCCATGACTCGAGCGGACCTGGCCGACCCGCTCATCTCACAATCTAACGGTCATTCCGACTCCGCCTTCTAACTCTATCGCTTTTCAATCTGTACATATATTATCCTTTTGATACACTCTCTTCATTGTTGACATACGCTCGGGCTTCCAATTGCTCTCACCAAGAAGTGGCGAAAGAATTTGCATGACCTTCATCTTCCTGGAATTGCATGCCAAAAAAGTGTCATGACACCACAAAAGCAAGAGCAGAGCCACTGGTTGGACAAATACGCATCAAACTATGCCGAGTGGAAGCTTTCAGAAGATGTAGATGGCACCCAGCTGTTCGAGCGTCCTCTCGGGCTAGTGGAGACTTCTTTTGACTCGGATGGCGCGTATTATGGTGGCCGGGCAGGTATGTAGGATCTCTCAGGTTATCTTATACACATTTCTCAATGGCCCAAAGAGAAGTTTAATCGTCTCATCGAGCGTGGTTGAAACACGACTGACTGTGCAACAGACATGACGGCCCTTTTCACATTAGCCGTCCAACACAAGCTCTCGAAATCAGAGCTGAGGCGCAAGATAGCGCTTGCCTGGACTTCTCTTCGCCTTCAGCACCCTTTACTCCTGTCCAGAGTGGTCGATGATCAAGAAACAGGAAGACGAGCCTTTGCCGTCAATGTACCCAGTTCTCAAGATTCTGCCATTCAAGAAGTCGAGAAAAGTATCGTTTGGATTGAAGAAGCGTATGATAAAGTCGATGAAAAAGAGTTGTACCACCACGCCTACAACGTAACTCGCATCATTGAACCCACAAAGTGTCTATCAAAGTTCCATGTCCTACCTTTGCGACAACTTCCAGACGGAACATATGAGCTACGCTTCCTCATCGTAATTGCGCATCAAATATCCGATGGTCTCTCGGCGTACAGCTGGTTCAGTCATTTCACTCGCATCTTCAACCAACCATCCCAGGATATCCTAGCAGACATCGAGTCCCTCCGTATACCAGAAAAGATCAAAACAGTCTTGCCAGCCGCCCAAGAAGATCTGTACCCACCAATCGCAGGCAACAAAGCGAGACAGCGCTGGTTCTGGGCGCTGATCAGAGTGCTGAGACACGTGAAGAAAGGAGGACTACCACCCACCTTTACGAATCCGCTGCGGAGAGAGAAGAGGTTAGAGGAGTCAACACCACTGGAACCCAAGTTCAACAAGATATTCGACTACAGCCCTTCGACTCGTCCACCGATGTCATGCGGTCATGTATCCGCATCCCTTTCGCCCGCCGCCTCAGCACGTCTGATATCCCTATGCCGCTCCGCAAACGTCAGTATAGGAGCCGGGTGTTTCGCTCTCGCCGGCCTAGCAATGATGGCCATCCACGAAAAGCGTTCTCCATCAACCAACCACCCACCATTCACAGCCTCGTTCCCGCTAAACCCCCGCGCCTTTTTCGTAAATCCACCACCGCCTGACTCATGCATGCTAGCCTTTAGCGAAGGCATAGTAATGCCCTTCTTATCCTCCGACCTACCTGTAGAAGGACGCTTCAGGCTCGTAGCGAAGCATGCGAACCGTGAGTTGCGCGTCTACCAGAAACGTCTCAAAGGAAAAGGAAAGACAGGTACAGCAGGTATACTAGATAAAGGCTCACCAGGCCGCCTCCTCGCAACAGGCTACGTCGCGCAAATCGAACGCGTCGAAGCGAAACTCCCACCGTCGCGTCGCTCACCTTCCTTCCAAAATCCACAAGGCTCTCTAGCACCTAGCACAGCAGGCTTCGGAGCGACATGCGGTGTCTCTTCCATTGGACCTCTGGCCGCGTTCTTCAAGCGCGGGACGTACGACGTTCAGAATTTGGGGGACAAAGACTTTGCGGCGGACTTCCGGGATGTGAAGATTGGGGTTAGAGCGAGAGAGGATGAGTTTTTGGTGGGCAGCTCGACTAGTGCGGAGGGCATTGTGGGGTTCGGCGTTAGCTATGATCTCAATTCTATTAGTGCTGAGGCGGCGGAGGTGTGGAGGGAGACTATTGAGGGGTTGTTGGAGGGGAGGGAGGTGGCGAGGCTGTAAACTGAGTGTAAAATGCTGATCAATTTCAGCGGCGCAAGAAGAGCTAACATATGCTTCCAATTTGTGAATTATGTATACGAGTGAAAACAAGGCCTATGATAGGCAGCGAATATTCGTCGTCTGCTGGCACGTTCGGTGTTGTAAACCTCGATATTGGGTAGGGCTCTTGTCCGGCTCGTACGACTAGAGCTCGTACCACATCTCTATATCCTTATAGAAGGTAGTCTCCGGTCCGCACAGTACAATCTTTTCCTTCCATTCGTTCCGCCAATCTGCGATGGTCCAGTCTTGACTCTCAAGGAACATGAGATCTGAGTCCCACAGGTCGCCTACGGGGCCTGTAAACTGTATGTTCGACGTGCCAGTCATGATTGCGCGGATTACGTCCGGAAAACCTGCGGGTAAGTGCCATGGTAGTGAGATGACTTCGGCGTAACCCGAACGGACCCATGATGTAGGCTGCACATTGTTACGCTCTGCTTGAGTGAGCATGGCTTCTTGCATTGCCGCGGCATGCTTTAAGAGCCTGAAAGCTCGGACTGCCTCTGTTGTACTGCCGTCGATTATGAGCCGGTAGGCATTGGTAGTTATGCCACTGGCAGCCAACGCAAGAGCTTCCTCTATCCATGGAACGGTTACTCCCAGGCAAGTGGATCCAAGTATAAATCGGTCGGTATTTCTCAGCTCTGTTGACTCCGGGAGCAGGTTGCTCAATAGTCCGATGTTGTGTTCGATGCGTAAAGCCGGATTGCTCTTACAGAAGCCTATGAGTCCACGTGCATGACACGCGGGACGAAGCAGAGACTTACGATCCTCATATAGGATGATCTTGCGGAGGTTAAGCCATTGCTTTGGTGATAGGCTATGTACTACAAGTCAGATTAGCAAAAGGTCTCATGGCTGTGCTCAGATGCGATCCGAATGCTGTAATCGACTCAAACTGCCTGGTGAGAGCATTGATGCGCAGTTGGACTGTAGCAAGAAGAAAGAAACGGCTACGTACAGTAGTCGATGGCTACAGCTGCAGCAGAGAAGTAGCACCTGATATTTTCCATAGAACGGTGACAGAGCTGAGAGTCGATAGCACGAGGTGGCCTAGGGTCGCTTTGCTTGCAGAGAAGATTTTCCATACGCGACAGATCTTCGTCTTGGGGTATCAACCATGGGTCTGGCCTCCACGAAAGCAGGTATACCAACGAGCCTTTGTTGAAAATGTTGTTTTGATCCCCATATAACCCGACAGGACACCTTCCTTTGCCGAAAACTCTGCTTGTGAGCTGTGCGAACCTTTCCGTGCTACGAGAATGAGCACGATGTAGGGCGAACAGTAGCGCGTCGATACATGCTTGATGGACGACGTGATTCACGCGTATCGACCCCATCCAAACTCCGAACTTATCGCGTTGCTCAGCAATGGCTCGCGGTAGCAAGTCACCAAAATATAGTCCCATGTTTGGATAACGCGCTTCAATGTCGATGAAGTCGGAAGCTTGTAGCAATTCGGTTACACAGGCCAACATACGTTGTCGCTGTGTTTGAACAAGAGTCGTCACTAAACAGCGAAATCTAATCAGCGCAGTCTTTTCATAGTAGCACGATCCAAGACTTACAGATATGAAGTCGAGCAACTCTTGAACGCAACCCCATGAATTCCGAAATGTCGTACGCAGAGCATCGTGTACTAAACTCGACCTTCTGGAAAGCGACTTGTTTCATCTCTTCGGCGGCGATTTTACAAGTCGCTACTAGACCGAGGTTTTCTGCACGCGCAGCTGCATCTTGATAGCGCAACTGATTCGTTTCCTTGTTGTACTTGTACGATCGCCTGCCATCTGCATAGTATTCGTAGACGTCGTCACGGAGTTCTCGAGGTAGACGGTATAATGGAGACTGTAACTGCGTGGAGTAGGTATTCGCCGACTCGGCGGCAGCCATCGAAGGATATTTACCGGAGTGGGCAAAGTTGCTTGTCGACATATCCGAGGATGCAGATAGCATACAAGGCATGAGTGATGATTGTAATGGTGCGGGTTAAGGAATCTTATGTAGTTGGAGATGACTCTTTCGCTTTTGCAATTCTGTGGATGATTACACTCAGCATATCCACTAGCGGTTCGCGCTGGCTGGGAGAACCAGGAACGCAGTAGTGGTGACTCGCCTGCAGGACTGCGTCCGGCCATTAAATGACCAACAAGACTCACCGGGTAGATTACAGGTTGAACCAACATAATCTGTTGAGAAGACACAGAGGCGCAAGAATGGTGAGTCAGTAGCAGGCGTGGTAACTGCGAGCCGGTCTTCTGTAGACCTCGGAAGCTATGAAACTTTGACTCACACTTCTCGAACCATGTGCATTATAGTAGCTCGGGAAAGATACGCATTTGCGGTCAGTGAGGCATGTTCTCTGGCTTCGTAGGTAATTGTACGAGGCATGGGCGACATCCGCGCAGGAATGCTAACTTTGGTTAGCGCGTGCCGGGATTGATGACGCAATGCGTAGCTAACAGGGGCTGTCGCGAAAGTCATTCGCGCCGCGATATCGTGCAGGTTCATCCTCATATCTATCGCATATTTAGAAGTCTGTTTGAATCTCATTCGATTCAACAAGCCATATATCAAGTTATGTGTCTCTTGACTGCATCGTTACTCGGCCTACCTAGTTACTCAGGCATTAAGAGTACCTACATAGGTAGGTAGCACAAATACTCGATGTCTAACTTCCCTAGGCAGTTTCCCCTACCTCCCGAGGTCCTCTTCTCTGTCTTTCGCGCTCGAGCCTGAGGGTCTCTTCGCCAGAAGACCTCTCAGTGGTTTTAAGGAAACGCCTCGATCTTACAAATAACAACGCCTGGCGAACGCATATTTATCCGTCGGATGAGATCCTCGTTCCACCGGCCATGGCTGTCCCGTATCTCAATCATTTCTAAGCCCCTTAAAGAGGCCATATCGTCCTCTAGTCCCATGACTATACTCCCCACAGCTGTCCTAAGTTGCATCCTCTTAATAGCCTGTAGTTGCTTCTGGCCGGTATGATGAAGTAGCTTCCATGTATTGGAACTAAAACCCGTCATAGCAAAGACGTTGAGAGTGTAGGGCAGCATAGCGGTCTCTGTGTTGATCTGCGAGCAGCTTCCAAGGAGGGCGAGAAGATGTCGCTTGGGGCCGGCTCGGTCCCTCATCGCTGTTCTTATCATCTCTATCGGATGATTCATACGTAACACATACTCGTAGATGATATTACGAAGCTCAGGTGGAAGACGGAGGAGAGGGGAGTCTGCCTGGTTCTCTTGGGTTCTGTCAGACTGTAAGTAAGTTGTAGCGGATGTGCGAACTCTTGAACTCACCGACGTATGCGCTCAGCAGGTGAAGTACTCAGGCGGTTTATGTCCTGAAGTTCTCCTGAAAACTCCATGAAAACTCCGTTGGTTTGATTTGGTTGGTTGAGTCTATTGCATGTATTGATTGCTGATCAAGGTATGGTAAGGTGTTCTCGATGAAGGTAGACGCCAGAAGACTGGAATATTAATAGGCTAATGAGGGGCTAGGTGTGCACGGATACATGATAGTCACAAGCAATTTGCAATCCCAACCTTGGAAGAATTGACATAACACACTAGTCTATCGGAATGCGCGAGGTAAGCTCACCTCACCGAACGCAGCCAAGATGATTGACCTGTCTCTCCGACCAGTGCTATGACCACGGCAGAGGTTCCAATGTGTATGGCGACACAAATATAACCTCAATATCACCTGCCTGGCCTTTTGCAACTGCAGCTTCCGCTTCTTTCACACGAGCAAACTCCTTCTTGGTGCTCCATAGACCCCTAAGCTCTCCCATATACAGTTTCTTCAACCCCTTGCATCTACCCAGGCTCCTAAGCACCATCTTCAGAGCCTCGCTTCCACTCTGAAACGCGCCCCAACTTATATCAACCATAATCATCGTCATGGCTTCGAGCTGAGCATGTTTGCGTGAAGCGACAAAGCGATCGAGTTCAAAGACGTTGTTAAAGGAAAACAAGTTCTCGGAGTATACTAGGGTAGCTGTTTCGGAGTAAATTTGACGACAGACGCGCGGTAGGGCGATGTTGGCAGGTGTTGACCGGAAGACGTCGTTATCGCTGTTGAGGTGGCGCCATTCGCGGGTGCCTCCTTGCCTAAACATTGGTGTATGAAGTCAGTGAATGTCTCACATCGTACAGTAATATCTCTTACCCACGGTGTATATACCGGCCGCCTCCCAAAGCATACCTGAAGATCTTGTTTCGAAGTTCGGCGGGAAGACGGAGAAGGGGAGAGTTTTGCGTGTTGGAATTGACGCTTGGGATGCTATTAGCTGTATTCAAGTCTTCTGCTTCTGAAGGGCTTACATGGAGACGAGGTCTTTTGGTGTTTTCCGCAAGGAGACGAGACCGCCGCGAGTACGATGGACGCGCTTGGAAGACTCCGTGATCGGTTTGGCAGGACGCTTGCGCATGTTGTAGCGCGCTTCAGGGACGGATAAAGTGGCCTCCACAGGGAGCGTAGAATTGTCCATGGTGGCGGCAGTTCCAAGTAGAGACACAGAATGGATATATCGAGGTCAAGTCAAAAGGGGCCGAGCTGAAGTACCAAGGGGGGCTTCTTGAGTACGTCAGCTGATGTCTCTAATAGAGTGGACCATTCATCGTGCAGTAAGGCAGCCATAGCTGCAGAAGCATGTGTCAGTGCATAGGAGTGAATAATCGTCGCACTTGACACTGTCTGTGCTCGTTCACGCGCCTAGTCGCTTCAATTCTTGTTCAAAGATTGAATTCTTTCCTACCACACTTTCTCCACTACCTGAAACAATTCCTTGAACATACACCGAGCCGTTCGGTCACAAACCCAACTAAAGTAACTCCAATCGAACGATAAGTACCACAGGCGCAAGACTACCCATGGTTTCTCAAACCCACAAGAAGTGTGATCAAGCAAGCGCCTCAAGTAAGAAGATTCCTGTCGAAGAGCCAAAAGAGGATGGCTTGTTGGATCTTTCACAAACGCCCGACCATCTTGTGACGATGTAAGTAAAGACTTTAACGATCCCCATGTCTCTCTAACAGTATCCAGTGCCCAAGACAACAGTATGAACTCTCCTCTCCTGCGACTACCAGCCGAACTCCGCACAAAGATATGGCACTACGCACTTGGCGGTATCACCGTGTATCCCAACCTCAAACGATTGAAATATCGCAAATATGGCTCTACATCGACACAACTCTTCAAAAGCAATCTAGGGCAGCTTAGCCTCCCTCGCACCTGCCGACAAATCTACTCCGAGGCTGCTCTGGTCTTCTACCACGAGAATACTTTTGCTTTCCACGATTACAAAGCCTTCAAGCGTTTTCGAGATCGCATCCGAAATCCCCACTTCGCGATGATACGATCCATTTCCGTGAGGACCATTGGCGCTCTTCTGATGTTTCAAAAAGAACTCATGGAGGCTGACAGGTCTCAAGCCTCCTATCGATACTCCCACGATCTTAAGGAAGAGTTTCTAAAGTACTACGATTCCATGGAAGAGGATCTGCGATGGATCATACGACTGGTAATTCCTGGTCTACTGTCAACATTTCCCAATTTACATAAAATCGTGATTGCGTGTTCTTGTCATGCGAATGGGATTCAGGGGAAATGCAGTTCTGATACTCAAGTTTCGTGGCCGCCGTTTCATAGAGAGGGAGTCGAAGTTGCGTTCCGTGAGTAGGGGCGACTCGGTACAGATTGTGGGGGCAGAACTCGATGGCTTCATACGGAAACAACCAAGAGATCACTGTACACGCTTGGGTGATGAAGAAAATCGAGAGCGAAACGATTGGGGAGGATATGGCGGCTCAAGGCTAGCTCAAAGAACTCTCTCTCCAATACACACACTCTTCTCTTGGCTCCTCATGTTGACCCCACTCGTGTACGCAACGCATTAGGCCTGAGTTTTGCTGTCTCTTCACTTTGTCCAGGGAAGACCCAGCTTCTTCATCTCCACCGCTAACTGCAGAATATAATCAATACTCTCGCACTGCGTCTTCGCCTTGTGGACGTTATCGCCCCACACGTAAATGCCGTGTCTCTTGACAAGAATCGCGTACGAATCGGGGTATTTCTCCATCGCCTCCTCCAAGCTCTCCCTCAAATCCTCTTCGTGCGCGGTGTTTTCGATGATGGGTATACGCAGACGGTCATAGTAGCCTAGGTTACCCTGCTTCCCTCTTCCTTTCGGTATGCCCTTAATCTGTTCAATCTCTTCGATCTCAAAGCACGCGTCTTTCCCGAAATCGCGCTCGACGAGGAGGGTTACGAGGACGGCCCATTGCGAGTGTGTGTGGATGCAGCAGCCGGCGCCGCGTTCGAAGGCTGCGAGGAAGAGAGGCGTGCACGCTGAGGGTTTCAGGACCTAGATGCTTCTTAGTTATTTTCCCATGGTCCAGCATCGCGCGATATACCTGTGGTCTCCTCAAGTACTCCTTGCTGTTGAAGTCCATAACAAACATATCGGTAGGCTTCATGAGCTCTTTCTGTACGCCGCTGGGCGCAATGTATATCTTGTCTTCATGGCGTATGCTCGTTCCTCCGCCAGTGCCTGTCACCTGGCGGAATCTCCGTGTTAGCCATCACTCGACCGTGTCTTCATTCGCGTCCCCCTGACGCCTGGAGATCATCGTACCCAGCCCAAGCTGTAAAACTTTGCGCAGAGCGTGCAGATGTGGTTCGCGGGGTGACTTGGGTCATCGGAGTGCACGAGGGCCTCGGCATCATGTTCGCTGGAACTCATTGTGATGTTGCGCAAAGGTGTTGTTGGGGTGTGAAGTTTGGTGGATTTTCTGGAGCCCAATGACGCGACTTGCGATCGCGACTACCCCACGTGGTCCGCACTAGTGTTCATCCCACCATCATAGTCAGGCACAGTACAGACATCAGTCCAGGCAGGTCATATAAAACTTAGAGACATGGTTGAAAGAATGTCTGTGTCTATTAATTACTAAAAGGAAAACGAGGCTGTCTCATAGTCGAGACCATAGCCTGAGGTATCATTGATGTCCAACGCTCATACCACTACCAGTCCTCCAGGAAAGTCACTTGACTTGGGTATCATATCTAGTTTGTAGTCGTGTTTTGCGCCAAAGGAGAGGGCTCGTGTTCCTTCTTCTTATCCAGATGAAGCGCTTCCTTGACCTTTTCGCCCAATCCCTTGCGGTCGGGGGACTGGCTGTGGCCGCCATGCTTCTCTTTATATACGTTTCCAGCTCCACCTCGCTACAGTACTGTCAGTTGAGGTTGATATTACTCAAATAACATGACGTACGCCGGTGTGAAACTCGTCTTGCGGGTTGCGCTGGTTGATCTCAGGTACCATGTCTACTGAGCGACGACCTTCGTCAGACTGCGGCCCAACGCGAGGCGACTTTCCGATGTTGCCAGCTCCCCCACGGCCAGTGGAAAAATCTCCATCGAGAGAGTCGCCTTGAACGCCCTCACGAACCATGCCTCCATCAGTGTAGACGTTGGTGTCGGGGCCAATGTTGCCGGCGCCTGCGTCAGCGATCAGCTTTTCCTGTTGTTGCATGTTGAAGTATCATGCATGGCGTACCTCCACGGCCAGTTGAGTGAATTGGAGTAGTAGTCATTCTGATGGTTTAGCTTTCGCAATGATTGTGAAAACAAATGTTGTCTTGTTGAGATGACAAATAATTGGTGTCAAGGATGTAGGATATGCTAGGTTGGTCGAACGGCAGGGCGAAGCGCGTTTTCAGGCTCTTATATTTGCTCGTCCAGTCCTACAAGCAGGCCATCTCAGAGTGACGCAATGACGCAATCGCATCTCCAGGTGCTCTAATCGATTGGCGACGCGGGATGGAAGTAGTTTCCGAGTTGGAAACAGGCGCCAGCAGGCTCATGGCTGCTAGTCGTCCAACTAAGACGACGAGCCAAGAAAAGATGCGAGCATGAGGTACAAATTTCGATGGTTTTGACTCTTCTCATCGTCCCGTGGGTGTGGTTTATGCGATGGCGTGAGGTGATCTTCAATGTTCGCGCGATAAGGCCGGGTGGATTGATTCGCCCAGCGACTGACTAAGCGGGCTGTATCCCACTGCTCGACCTGGTGATTGCATTCTCACATGTCATCGCCGACATGGACACGGCTTGCTCGGAGGTCGGTGGAAGCTTTGGCGAGAGATGCGCTGCACGAGGATTGCTGGGATCTGTAGGTAGTCTTGGAGCTCTTGCCACCCCTAACGCAGGGGCAGGCGACGTGTGGTTCATCAGACTACATCGGTACACAGATCTAGCATGGAACACACAGAAACCGCCTTTTGGCTTGTTACCCTGCACGTAAAGTTTTGATGGCACAATGACGATTTCACATAATCGAATGCTGGTTTCGATTTGGGCATGCCTTTTGGGAGAATATTGAATTACGATTATGCGGTACGAAGCGCTCTAACAATGCTGTTTATACTAAAATTGAGAATCAACACAGGGGTATCATCATATCGAACATCTGATACTTCAAGATCTAAGGCCTTGCTCATCACTCGGCCTGGTTTGACCTTCCTCCGCGTTTCTGGCTTGCACTTTGTCTTGGTCTGCATGCTTGGCCGGATCAAAGACATAGATTGGGAACTCGAGGAAGATAGTCCTTTTTAGAATGACGGGAAGCTTGGCGTATAGCTGTGGCGGGAAAGGGATGAGAATGCTCGTTCGGTGGAGGTATTGCTCGTACTCGGGCCATCGGTTGCCTTTCTCGTATCTCTTCTTTGCGCCAGGTCGTTCCTGCAGCGTAAGGCCGGATACGAACATGAGTAGCAGAGTCAGGAAGAATGGACCGAGAATAGACGCGTACAGAGCGTCATATGCACCGCCCGAGACGTAGTTGTTTGCAGCCGGGGATACAGCGATCGTGAAGATACCTGTCATAATCAGTTTCGATCCAAAGAAGTTCAATGAGCAACACCTACCGAATTGGATGAGCATCTCGCCGAAGTAATTCGGGTGGCGCGTCCAGGCAAAGAACCCGACGTCGCAGACGGCGCCGTCGCTACCGTGTGCAGTACGGAACCTGTACTTTTGGACGTCGGAAACACTTTCCATGATGAAACCGATTGACCACAGGATGATGCCAGCGATATCACAACCTGTTCCAAAGTCTGGCTGATTGAATCGAGTGACATTGGGCGAGTTCAGAATAGTGACCGGCATGGATACAGTCCAGACCCAGAACATTTGACTGTAACCCATCAGTAATGACACCCAGCGTACGTCTGTAGCTACTCACAACACCCAGAATCCGAGGAACGACCAGAACTTGTCCCTCTTATCGTCGAAACGATCATCTTTGCCAGTCTTGAGAATCCTGAAAAGAAGAAAGCCGCTCAGTCTTGCCGCCCATAGCATGATAAATAGTGATACCACAATGTTGCGCGCATCGCCGCGGTTCTCGCTGCACGAGAGCGTGATGATCGCAAGAAGGATGAAGTTGGTGCCGCCGGCAAAGTCAGTAAGTTTGTCGAACTTGAACGAAAAGGCGATCGCAAAGCCGATCAGCTGATATGCAACAGTAACGAGGAAGGTGATGGCAAGATAGTAATCATCGAGGACGTGTATGGCGGCCATGATGACCGCTGGACGGTGCTGTTGTTGTGTGCGCGAACCTTGACAGCAGAGTTGCGCCTACATATACAGAAGCCTAGAGCTGACAGCTACGTCGCTACGTACGGAAGCCGAACGTTCCACGCTGCGCTGGCAAAATTTGGCCGACTCCGACGACCGAGAATCGTATTCTTTGCGATGGAAGTTGGCCCCAGGGGCTGGCAAGCGTCAGGCCCAGGGTAATGACGCACGTCATCGGTCGCCAAGCCACGATTACTAGGCACGACTTTCTCCCGCGATCACCAGCTACGCACATGCTTCACAGAACAACGCGACTTTGCAGCCTCGCGATTGATAACCCTTCTCTATCGCACGGCACTTGGGCGGAAATAGATCGGTAATGGAAGATCGATTTCGTTCATGCACGAGCGGAAGGAAGAAAACGCCATGTTCCACAGAGTGAAACGCCTCCGGTGTGAACCCCATCGCCTCGCGCACATCGCGTGTCAGACTACACCACTATAGCGGCTGGCCAGACGATCGTGAAGCTTGACTACCACCAAAATCGCTTTTCGCGGGCCTGTCGATCATGGATCGCACGTTACTGGCCTGGAACAAACCCTGATAACTAGGCTGACCCGACAATGCCATCACCGGCTGCACTACTGCGCGCTGGGACTCCATTTGAGGAACACCGTTCCGACCCTTGAGACGCACCTGAACATTGTTCGAGTAGCCGCGAAGGCTCGAAACCAGCACCACACGGTTAGAAACATGCTGAGCGGGGCTGCCATGTCGGACCCGTTAAGTAGGATAGTTTTCGCCTCAGTCATGAACCTTTGAACGGTTTGGCACGCTCTCGCACTATCGGAAGCTTACATTCGTTTGCATCCGGACTATCTGTTTCCATTGTGTGTCCACACGTTTCCGTTCCATCTTCAACTCTTCGGTCTTTCTGCTGTGCAGGTACTGAGAGGTTCTGCATGTCTGTGACATCGCCTTCGATTCTACTCCAGCTGGACTGTTGATGTACTAATTACTAATTATCTTTTCTATCGTTTCCGGTTCTCACTTCATCAAGGATTCCACAATGACTAGAACTCGATTGTCCTGGGTACCAGCCCTGCTGCTCATGAGTGCAGTACGTATGTCATTTGCTTGTAGGGACTCTTCACTGACTGGGTATAGACGGTCACTCAGGCAGTACTTGATCTTCACAACACTCATATACGAACCGAAGTCTCGGGCAGACGTATCGACAACTTGGTATCGGGACTCGACTGGCAACGACGGGATACAGAAGCACTCAACGTACCTGCTGCCGAGCAAGCCAGTACACTGGACAAGGGGAACATCGCCGCCAGGCTTGCACAGAACGGCCTGGACGCAAACGCCTTGTTGAATGGGCTCGCGCAAGGTCAAGGACAAGGCCAAAGGAGTGGCAACGGAGACATCAACACGAATGATGTCGGTGGAGACCTCGCAAACCAGATCGCTGGTGGAGGCTCTCCGAGCGTTGAAGGCATTCTCATTGGGCTTAATGGGCAAAAGCAGAGTCCATCGACAAACCAGACCAGCACCCCGCAGCCGCAGCCGCAGCCGCAGCCGCAGGGCCAGAGTGGTGCGCAAGGAACGTCACAGGGTGCCAACCAAGGAGCAGGAGGGGACATCAAGTCGAGCGACATCGCCGGGGATCTTGCAAACCAGCTGGCCCCCAAACCCGGTGCTAGTCAGGGTGGCAGCGCCGACATTGCTGGAGATCTCGCGAATCAACTCGCACCGAATGGACAAGGCCAACTACCATCCCAGTCTGGAGCACCGCAAAATGGTAGCAACTTTCAAACCATTCAAATAGTTCAGACCATCGTCACTCAACCCAATGGCCAGGAGATTGCAGCAACGCTGGTTGAAGCAGCGCCACAGGGAGCAGCCGAAGCGACGCCACCCGCTGGAGAAGCGCCAGCAGCAGCATTGCCATCGGCTCCAGCTGAAGCGACATCAGCATCATCACCACCAGCCGGAGAAGCCACTGCCATATCGTCATCAACCGCCGCAAAAGCACCAGCTGAAGCATCTGCTTCATCGACGGCAGAGGCAGAGGCAGAGGCACCAACTACGTCGTCTTCAGCTAAAGGGGAAGCGCCGGCAGAAGCAGCACCGGGATCTTCACTAGCCAAGGGAGAAGCATCAGCTTCGTCATCCGCTGCCGGAGAAGCCTCAGCTACATCGTCGAAAGCTGCGGCCGAGGCACCAGAGGCAGCCACTACATCATCATCATCATCATCATCATCTGCCGCCGTTGAGAAGCCAGCAGAGGCTTCCGCTTCGTCAAAGGCGGTAAAGACAGTCTTTCCCGCTGGCAAGTCAGCTTTGCCAAAAGTGACTCCTATTCCCTGGACAAATGCACCTTCCCAGATGGGTGGTATGGCTGCTGGAAACTCAAGCAGTATGGGAGCCAAGGGGGCCGCTATGCCTGCTGCTGAGCCTATGCAGACAGCCAGTCTAGCGGAAAGCAAGAACTCCACTGTACGTTATTGAGTTATTTTCCATTCTGTACATCGCTAACGCTACCGAAGGGTTCGGCAGCCGCCATGGCGCCTGCAGCTGCAGTGACTGTATCGGCCGGATCAGAGCTCGCAGCTGGCGCTCAAGGAGCTTCAAACTCCACTTCCACCAGTACTGCAGCGATCGACTCGGCCAAGCTTACGGCCGGAGGTCTTGCTGCAACGACAACAACTGCAGTAGGCATGGCAGTCACAGTCAAAGCCGATGGGAACAGTACTGCTGGAGTTGCCAGCGCTTCTGGTGGAGGTGGAGCAGCAGCCGCGGTTACTGTTGTCGCCGGCTCAGGATCTGGAGCGAACAGCACTGCATCCTCGGGTGGAGCAGCAGCCGCGGTCACCGTTGTCGCAGGCGGAGGAAGCAATGGGACCGCCGCCGGCCTCGCGGGAGCTACGACTACCTCAAAAGCTGCGGCTGCAGTCACCGTCGTCGCAGGATCTGGTGGTGCAGCCGCTGCTACGGCAGCTTCTCAATGCAACTGCGCTTGCATGTGTCCGGCTGGATCTTTCCCCATGTCCGCACCACAGGCCCAGCCCTTCCAACTAGGATCCATGAGCAGCGCGCCAACAATGAGTCAAAGTACCATGCAGACTGTCGTGGGCAGTGCGGTAACAGTTGAGGCCGGGGGTTCACCACCCCCTGGAGCACAGCAGGCTGCTTCGACCAGCTCAAGCAGCACCGTAGCTATCGACTCGGCTACACTGACTCGGCCTGGCCTTGTCGCAGGAACTACGACGAGTGCGGCTGGAGCGGGTGTAACTATGATGGCTAGCGGATCTGCTTCTGCTTCTTCGGCCGCTGCAACATCATCATCTGCAAGTGTCACACCATCTGTCGAGGTATCGCTTGCATCAGCAACTTCCCCCTCTCCTTCTCCAAAAGCAACAACAAGCGCGCAGGCTCAGAGCCAAGTCGCAGCCGGTGCGCCTGCACCTACGCCCGTTGAAGAGCCCCTACCTTTCGATATCAGCACTGTTGCGCTACAGAGTCGTGTTACGGTGAATCTCGGAAGGAGGTTGGTGAAGCCGACGCCGGAGGTTCAGGCAGCGATGTGGTGGTGGTAGATGTCTCGCATTTGGCAATCTCCAGATGTCGGTGCTTTGTTAGTTTCTATGTTATATAGTTGATCGTAGCAGTTGAGCATTGAGTGTTCCTGCGAGGTAGTAATGTTGAGAGAATACAAAGGTGTGGGTATGATCTTTCTTGTGCATTGCTGCTCGTGTCTATGGGTATCATCTGCCTTCTGTCTGGATAGAGTCAAAACACTCCTTCCTCATGATTCTGTCACTTCTCCACCTCCCTCCTGTACTTTTGGCTTTTTGTTCTTGGCTTGCTGGCGCTTCGAGATTGGCTTTTCCGCTTTAGTTTCGTGCAGAGGAGTGCCCTCTAAGCTCTCGCCTGGCCGCTTGCCGTTCTGGTTCTTGTTTGCTTTCCCCTTCGGATCTTGCTTGTCCTTGCCCTTAGCCGCAGAGCTTTGCGCTGGCTTCTCTCCACCATAGACAATATCTATGATGCCCTTGAAGCTCTGGCGCTTCAATCGCGCATACTCGACTACACTCCTAGGCTCCTTTGTCAGACCGTCTTTGCCTCTCTCTGTGCCGAGTCCCCAGACAGAAGCCAGGTTGATGACATCACTGGGTGCGCGTATGCCTAGCACGCTCTTCGCTTCCGAACTAAATATGAGGCCCCGACCGCGGGTCACGCGTATGAGCTGCGTCGCATTGCTAATCAGGTTGCGCTTTGCGGCGGGATCGCTCGACATGATACCCTGGCTGTAGCATATTTCGATCTTAATACCACGGGATATAGCTGTACCCAGCGTAGGGAACTTGAAGTGGGACTCGAATCGCCGGGTCAGGTCGAGTGAAATTATGTCTACGTCCAGACTCTGACATGCTTGTTGCAGGGTGCGGTCGTCTGTGGGTCGCGCGGCTACGAGGTCATATTGCTGCTGGAGTTGTGGTATGCGAAAGTTGGAGGCCGAATCGGTAAGGAAGATATTGCATCGTCGTAGAATGCGCATGCGTGGAGGGACCGGGAAGGGGAGTTTTGTGGGTACAGGCGAACTCTGGTTGAGCAGCGCATTAGCGATTGAAAAGAGGAAGGTGAAATGGTCGCAGTTTCCTCGACGTACTATATCAGTCGGCAGTTTTCCTGAATACGTGTGCGTGAGAGCAACGACGTCGTATCCTACTGCACCGCGTCAGTCCACCGCCGGCGCATTCAACTACAACTCGAAGAGCTCACATTCGTCGAGGAAAGCTACTGTGCGCTGCAGCTCGCGCGTCGCGTCCGTCCAGGGAACATTCAGGTCGTGAAACATGGCTGCACTAGCTAGAATGACTACTGCAGAGGTTGAAGGGGAAGTGCGGCAGCGCAAGCTAAATAATTGTAAGTGAGATAGAAGGGATCGTCATCAGCACCTGGGCCCGCCTGCCGGAAAAGCTTGGCCCTTGCCTGGTACTAGTCTAACGCCCACAAGCCATCCTCCACCACCAACACGAGCAGCCAGAGCTCACCACCGCCGACACCCAGGCACCCCCGCCCAACCACGAGGCCCATCGCGACTGCCGTGACGGCCCTCTGTCGCGCCTTCCTCCATACCCGCTCCTTGCGCTCGCTGTCCTTGGTGCGCTTGCAGGCCTTGCCCTCTTCTCCCAGGGTCCCGACCTCCTCCGCTTCTTCACCCCACTATACGACCCCTCGCTCGATACAACAGCCCCTTGGCGCAGAGATCTCAGTACAGACCTCGAAGAACGCGCAAAGTGGAATTCCACAGATCTCCCGGAGAACTGCTTTGTTACCCGAATGGCGTTGAACAACAGTAGCGGGGCTACAAGCCTCGCTCGCGTCTACGCCGATGTCAACGCGAACATGCCTCGATCGTACTGGGACTACGACTCGGTGAACATCTCCTGGGGCGTGCTTGAGAACTACGAGGTCGTCCGCAAGATTGGCCGCGGAAAGTACTCGGAGGTCTTTGAGGGCATCAACGTGGTTAACTACCAGAAATGCGTCATCAAGGTCCTCAAGCCTGTCAAGAAGAAGAAGATAAAGCGTGAGATCAAGATCCTGCAGAATCTGTCGGGTGGCCCCAACATCGTCTCGCTGTTGGACGTGGTGCGCGACAACCAGGTTAGTGACGGCTCCGACTGGATTGGCGACTGGGTACTGAGGCCCAACCGCTGCCGCGTGCTTGAGAGAAAAGCTGACCAGCGATCAACAGAGCAAAACACCCTCGCTGATATTCGAATACGTCAACAATACCGACTTCAGAAGTCTGTACCCCAAGTTCCAGGACTACGACGTGCGATACTACATCTTCGAGCTGCTCAAGGCCCTCGACTACTGCCACAGCAAAGGCATCATGCACCGTGATGTCAAGCCTCATAACGTTATGATCGATCATGAGAAGCGGAAGGTGGGTACACCCTATCAGAGTAGAGGAGCACAGCTAACAAGTACTAGTTGCGCCTAATCGACTGGGGTCTAGCGGAATTCTACCATGCAGGAACCGAATACAACGTCCGTGTCGCGTCACGTTACTTCAAGGGCCCCGAGCTGCTAGTCGATTTCCAAGAGTACGACTACTCGCTTGATATGTGGTCGCTGGGTGCCATGTTCGCCTCAATGATCTTCAGGCGGGAACCATTCTTCCACGGCAACAGCAACTCGGACCAGCTCGTCAAGATTGCCAAGGTGCTTGGAACGGAGGACCTGTTCGACTATCTCGACAAGTACGACATTGAGCTAGACGCCCAGTACGACGACATACTTAGTCGGTATCCCAAGAAGCCGTGGCACTCGTTCATCAATGCCGAGAACCAGCGCTTTGTCAGCAACGATGCGATTGACTTCCTCGACAAACTGCTGCGATACGATCACCAGGTACGTTCTGTATATGTAAATATGTGGTGTCAAGGACTAACATGTATCAGGACCGACTGACTGCCCAAGAGGCTATGCAACATCCTTACTTTGCGCCCGTCCGACAGGCTGCGCAGCAAAACAGCACCGCGGCATGATTGAGATACCCATTCACGAAATTAGACTTTATGTAATAGCATAAAAGTTACAGCTACGAAATACTCGGTCTCCCATCTATCCGTTCCAAATTTTTTTGGCTTGAGACACAACCGAGGTGCCGGCGTACAAGCACAAGGCGCACATCACGGAGCGGCAGTGCATAGGGCAGGGTGCTAGGTATCGTTCTTGTATAAGCGATGGGGAGCGCAATGGTACATCGCAGGCGCATGGGAGCAAACAAAGCTCAACAAGTACTCGGCTCAATGCATATTGGGGTGTTGGTGGACGCTCATTCTTGCTAGAAGTGTCTTTTGCCTACGGTAGTCAATGATGAATCTTTTTGTGACACTGCTATCTCTGACTCGACTTGTGCACTCACCTGGTGTTTTGCTTTTCATCGCATATGAATCATCGTCGGGCATTCCCGATGTGAGATCGGAGAGCTCCTATCGTCTGGCAATGACTGTGTCCCGTCATGACTGTGTTGTATGCAGTCATGGAGCGACGAGCATGGCTCAATGGTTCGTCGTCGTAGGCGGGGTCCGTCCGAGCTCCAGGATGTGGGGTGACGCAGGCCGGACTTGGACGACTCACACCCAGGCACTTTTTTGTTAATGTTGCCCCGCACCGCGCCCACTACACTGCGCGCCGCCTGCAGACGAAACCTCGATTCTCAAATTCTTGCCAGACGCCCATTGCAATTGAGACGGCCAATCCGCAGCCTATCGCGAACCTACGCCCCGCTACACGCTGAGCGCGTGCTCACCCACAAACACCACTACTCGACCGCAACCATGGCGCTCAACGCGTCCTCCCACAACTCGACCGGCGAGAAGACGACGCCAAACACTGCGCCGCCGCCCGAGCTCAGCGCAGACGTCAAGAAAGACATCCTTGGCGCTGCCGAGAACGAGGCTACCGGCCAACATGCGCCTGGCCGTGAGAACGACAAGGGCGTAGAGAAGAAGGAGAAGTCCGCCAAGGAACTGGAGAAGGAGCGCAAGAAGGCGGAGAAGGATGCAAAGTTCAAGGCAAAGAAAGCAGCCGCTGCCGGTGCCTCCAAGGATGTCGCCGCTCCAGCCAAAGAGAAGAAGAAGAAGGGCAAAGAGGAGGAGCAACTACCAGAATATGTCGAAGAGACACCCAAGGGCGAAAAGAAGAGGCTGAGGCCACTAGATGACGCATATACGAAGGCATACATACCCAAGGTCGTCGAGTCGGCATGGGATGCATGGTGGGATTCCCAGGGCTTCTTCAAGCCTCAGTTCGCCGAGAACGGAGACGTCAAGGGACCCGGTCACTTTGTCATTCCCATTCCCCCACCCAACGTTACCGGAAAGCTGCACTGCGGTCACGCGCTCGCTACAAGTCTCCAAGATGTTCTGATACGGTGGCATAGGATGAGGGGGTACACCACCCTGTACCTACCTGGTTGCGACCACGCTGGTATCGCTACACAGTCTGTTGTCGAGAAGATGCTCAAGCGGAGGGAGAACAAGACGAGATACGATCTTGGTCGCCAAAAGTTCCTTGAGCGGACTATGGAGTGGAAGGAGGAATACCATCAGCATCTCACCCACACTCTGCGCAGAATGGGTGGATCGTTCGATTGGACACGCGAGGCCTTCACCATGGATGAGAACTGCTCCAAGGCTGTTACGGAAACCTTCGTGCGCCTGCATGAGGATGGATTGATCTACCGCAGTAACAGATTGGTCAACTGGTGTACGGCTCTCAACACGGCGCTTAGTACACTTGAGGTCGACAACAAGGATTTGGCTGGACCTACCAAGCTTTCTGTACCCGGGTACGAGAGGATGGTTGAGTTCGGTGTCCTTACTCACTTCAAGTACGCCATCGAAGGTACCGACCAGTTCATCGAGATCGCCACCACACGTCCCGAGACTATGCTCGGTGACTCCGGTATCGCTGTCCATCCTAAGGACGACCGTTACAAGGACCTCGTCGGAAAGAAAGCCCGTCACCCCTTCATCGACCGTCTCATGCCTATCGTCGCTGACGACTATGTCGACCCTGAGTTTGGTACCGGAGCTGTGAAGCTCACTCCAGCGCATGACCCCAACGATTTTAACCTCGGAAAGAAGCACGGTCTTGAGTTCATCAATATCCTGAACGACAACGGAACCATGAACAAGAACGCTGGTCAATTTGAAGGTGCCAAGCGTTTCGATGTTCGTTACACCGTCGTTGATGCGTTGAAGAAGGCGGATCTTTTCGTAAAGACGGAGCCCAACCCCATGAAGGTCCCCATCTGCTCAAGATCTGGCGACGTCATCGAGCCTATCATGAAGCCCCAATGGTGGATGAAGATGGACAGCCTGGCTAAGCCCGCTATCGAAGCCGTCGAGAAGGGCGACATTAAGATCAGGCCCGCCACCTCCGAGAAGGTCTACATGCACTGGATGAACAACATCCAAGATTGGTGCTTGTCCCGACAGCTGTGGTGGGGTCACCAGATTCCCGCGTACTTTGTCGAAATCGAAGGTCAAGCGGGTGACCGAAGTGAGGACGAGCTCTGGATCACCGGCCGCACAGAAGAGGAGGCGCGGGCCAAGGCTGAGAAGAAGTTCCCGGGCAAGAAGTTCACGCTATCACGGGATGAGGATGTCCTTGACACATGGTTCTCTTCCGGCCTGTGGCCATTCTCCACCCTCGGCTGGCCCAACCAGACTGCCGATCTGGAGAAGCTCTTCCCCACATCTGTTCTCGAGACCGGATGGGACATTCTCTTCTTCTGGGTTGCTAGGATGATCTTCCTCTCCTTGTACCTCACCGGCAAGGTCCCATTCAAGGAGGTCTACTGCCATTCGCTCATTCGTGACTCTGACGGCAGGAAGATGTCCAAGTCGCTGGGTAACGTTGTAGACCCTGTTGACATCATGGATGGTATCACTCTGCAGAAGCTACACGACCAGCTTCGCGCTGGTAACCTTGATCCCAAGGAGTTGACCAAGGCGGAGAAGTACCAGAAGACAGCCTTCCCCCAGGGTATTCCCGAATGTGGTGCTGATGCGTTGCGCATGGCTCTTGTTGGGTACACCACAGGAGGAGGTGACATCTCGTTCGATGTCAACGTAGGTGATCCCTTATCTATTGTTCTCGATGTTGTATACTGACTAGTCATCAGGTCATCCACGGATACCGAAGGTTCTGTAACAAGATCTACCAAGCCACCAAGTACGTCATTGGACGTCTGGGTGACAACTTCACACCACGAGAGAAGGTCACAAAGGGAGGTTCAGAGTCACTACCTGAGCGATACATTCTGCATCAGCTCAACGTCGCTTCCAAGAAGATCAACGACCACTTGGAGGCACGCGAGTTCAGTCTGGCTACCCAGGCTGCGTACAAGTACTTCTACGTCTACCTCTGCGACACCTACATTGAGAACAGCAAGGCCATTTTCGATGAAGGCAGCGAAGAGCAGAAGGAAAGCGCGAAACAGACGCTCTACACCGCCATCGAGGGAGGACTGAACATGATCCACCCCTTCATGCCCTTCCTCACCGAAGAGCTATGGCAGCGTCTCCCCCGCCGCCAAGGCGACTCCACCCCCTCCATCACCATCGCGCCCTTCCCACAATACAAGCCAGAGTTCGAAGACGAGACCGCAAACGCCGAATACGAGCTCCTCGTCGACAGCGCAAAGGGTCTCCGTTCCCTGACCGCCGAATACGCCATCAAGGAAGGCGCATCCACCTACATCAAGTCCCTGGACGACTCTACCCACGCCACCCTCTCAACACCCACCTCCCTCCCCTCCATCCGCTCCCTCGCCGGCAAAACCGTCGCAGACATCAAAATCCTGTCTCCCACCGACTCCATCCCCTCCGGCTGCGCCGTCTACACAATCGGCACTGCCGCGACCGCGTACCTCGACGTCAAGGGCCGCATTGAGCTCGACAAGGAGATTACCAAGGCCCAAGACCGCCTCGTTAAAGCCAACGAGACGATTACGCGCCAGAAGAAGATTATGGATGATGAGTGGGAGCAGAAGGTTAGTGATGCGGTCAAGGAGCAGGAGAAGGAGAAGCTGAGGACTGCGGAGTTGGAGGCGAGGAACTGGGAGGCGAGTATTGAGCAGTTCCAGAAGATGAAGATTGAGTAGATGGTATGTGCGTTTGTTAGAGGAGGATCTCGTGATTTCGATGGAGATGTATTAGCATAGAAACGATCACTACGACGTAAAGTAAAAGTGCCAATGGATGATTGCAGATTCGTGTTTTGAACAAATTGGAATGTTGTACATTGGTTGCACTGTATCTTCGTAGTAGCAGATATCATCTCTCTGTTCTGACTCCTTCGCTTTCCCACGTCATTTTCTCCCATCTTACTGTGGTGCAACCCTACTTCCTATCGTAACACGGACCTCTGAATGAACCCGATAGGTATACACGTGAAGAAACGAACGCCTCAATCCAAACCCATGGCATGTTCCTTCCTTCGTCTCCACCCCAGTTTCCTCTCTCCTCATCTCCCCATCTACGAAACAGCCTTAACCTCCAAAGCGCCATTAGCGCTCTCCTTAACCATCTGCGCATCCCCACCCGCACCCGCACTACTCTCGTTTTTAACCAAAGTGGGCATACTGACGCTCCTACCCTCACCAAGCACCTCCGGCCTCCACCTAGCCAGCAATTTCTGCGCACTAGGTTTCGCCCTTTCATTCTCCGTCCACATCTCGGCCAGGATATCGACGACGATCTTGCGGACTGGAGGACGGAACATGTACAGGTAGTGGAGTGTGTTACACGCCAAGTCGATGCGCTCGGGGTCTTCGGCCATCTTCTTGAGGCGCACGAGGATGCTGTAGTCGATAGCGGGGATCTCGGAGAGGAAGCGGATGATAATTTTGTCGGTGTGTTCGATGTAGGGTAGGATACCGTCGATGAGGCGGAGGGCGCAGCGGTGGTAGTTCCCTGGCGGTTTCGGCGATGTGTGGTGGTTGGACGAACCGTTTGTAGCGGTGTCTTCGGCGGACTCGGCGAGGACCATGTCGTTGTACCATTCTTCGTTGAGCCATGAGATGGCGACGTCGATGCGTGACTTCCAGTTGTACAGTATGTACTGATACAGGCCATCTCTTACCGCATCGCTGATGTGCATATTGCCCTTGGCGTTCTTAACGGCGTATTCATCTTTGATGCCTTCTTCCGGGTCGTCTAGGCCAGCGCTGGCTCGTGTAGCTAGCCGAGAGAGTATAGTAACCCAGGCGTCTCTGTTGTAATCGGTGGCCGCAAGTCGGTTGAAGCCGCCTTTAGCGACTTTGCTCTTCTGTGTCTCATCTACACTGCTCAGCATGCCGAAGGCTCGATGTACGGTCATGTCACCGTACTTCTGAACATCCTGTTCTGATAACGGAGGTGCCTCGGGCAGCTTGTAGGGTGCTAACGCGGTTGACGGTCCGCCTTGTGTGGAGAAGGGATTCGAGGGGATGCCATCGAGCTTGTTGATGAGTTGTTCAGCGTCTTCGGGCTCGAAGTCTGGCTCGTATTCCTCTTCGTCTTCTGCGGCGGCGGTCGGTGGGGGCTGTACAGGGCGACTTGGTGCGGTCTGTTTGAGTGTCTGATAACGAGCGCGGACGGCCTAGACGATGTTAGCACGGCCACAACTGACATCTCCAATAAGGCCCGCAACGTATAGGCCAACGTGGGTCTGGATTGGACAGGGGACATCACATACGTTGATAGCTTGTTCAAGCTTCTGGGGGTTCACCGACTGCAGAACAGGCACGACTATCCTCAGCAATTGCTCGGGATCCCTGAAGTTTTGTACATCAAAGTTCGCAGTGCTGCCCTCAGCGTTCAGTGTGTATAGTTGTCGCCAGCTCACTTCACCAGGCGGTAGCGGCTGGACAGATGGCGTGCGACTTGGAGGCTCAGCAACCAGCCGTTGCCTCTTTGCCGGGTCAAGACCATCAGTAGGCTCAACCGGTGCTGGACGTTTACGGTTAGATTCATCGAACACTTCAACCCGTGTACGATGCATGCGTTCGAGGAACTGCTGTATCCGTCCGTTGATGGGGTTATCTGGGGAGTTTCTACGTTTATGAGCATCAGCAGTACAATCATATAGCAAGGCAGACATACCTCTTTATGATGTTCACAAGCAGTGCCCTTGTTGTACGCTCAATCGACTTCATGATGACCTTGTTCTTGGGCGTCATGGGCGAATTGGCGAGCTTGAGAGGGTTGAAGTTGAAGACACTGTTCAAGATCTTGTTTGCAACATTTGGGCGGCGGTGGATCAGCATGCCCAAGCTGTTGAGTGTGGCAGTCACAAGCAAGCCGTCACTAGTCTCTGTTAGAGGCATTCCAGCAGTCTGCGACTGTCTATCTAACCTGTGATCTCCGTGTATGATGTCCAGCAACCTGTCCAACAGCCCGTGTCCTTCAGCTTCGAGGCTCGCGTAGGGTATGAGGGGGTGGTCGCGGGATACGAGGGAGAGGGAGATGTCGTTTGGGTCGGCGCGCTGCGAGGGATCAGATGGCTGTGTATACATTGGGTAGAGTGTAGTATTTACCCTAGGGTCCGTAACGCCTGGTGTCTGTACCAGGACGACTTGCTGGAGGAACTTGACGCAACATATCCGCACACCGGGCGCAGCTGCATCCATTCGTCGCAAGATGTTGGACTTGATGCCGGCCATGAGCTGCCATTTCTGGGCATCGCTGGCGTCGGAGACACTGACACATGCAAGTATAAGAACGTGTTCGCGTAACTGCAATCATGGGCATCTGGCAAGGGGACCTCAAGATGCGCATGGCATATTTGACATGGGGACTTCTATCTGATGCCTGGGATATCACTTACATGTGTTTGTAGACAAGCGGGTACACGCTGGCAGCCGCCTGGATGGCGCTCTTGATGACGCTCTTGTCTTCAACATTGTCGAGGTAGGCTTTCAGGGTAGCCAGCACAGAGGGCGCGCTGTTCTGCTTGACGTCTTGGGGCCATGTTGGCGACGCAAAAGCCTCGGCCAGAAAGTCGGCACCCCAGCGCTGTATCTCGATGCTCTGGTCTTCACTGTAGCCGATGATGGGGAGCACGCCCGGTATGATGGTAGGATAGTATCTACCGTCGCCTAACGCGAGCGACCGGGCGGACTCCATCTGCTGTATCGTTTGCGAACTCATGGCGATGGCTGATGGCGAGTGCACACGAGACAAGCTTTGTTTCTTCGAAAGGGTGAAGAGAAGTGACGCTGCCTCACGCGCGCACGGCAGTCAGACTAAGAACGCGACAAAGCCCGGTATCCGACGTCAAGGGTGCTCCCATTCCCAGCAAAGCTAATAATTAAAGAGGCGTAGAGAGCGTGGAGAAGCGAAGGGGGATTGCGCGACGGGTGTTGTTGACTACAGCTGCGGGTGAGGTGAGTGACGCGGAGGGTTCGCGGCAGTGCCATGATGATCTACGCCTGGCCGCCAAGGCCGCCTAGCGTGGTGGAAGTTCACCACCGCGGCGAGACATTGGCGATTCCCCGCAAAGCAGTGAGAGTCTCAGCACGCCAACATGGGATAGTAAGTGGCATTGCGCATGTACATCGAGGGTGTATGCTAACGTCGACAGCAAACCCTTCCGCTCGACCTACTACGACGACCGCATGCGGGCATCGCCGGCCCTGCTGCGAACCCGCGCGCCGTACCTGATCAAAAACACCATCACCGGCTTCGCTATCTGCACCCTGGTTGTTGGCATCTGTATGGTACACGCCTTCTCTGCCTAGAGCATCGACTAATTGCACATAGACACATACACCATCAATGCCATCTCACAGGACGAGTTCGAGGATGTCATCGTACCGGACAAGCCTCTAGACCGAACCGCACAGCCACTGGGCACCACCCAAGCACTCCAGCAGGCAGTCGAAGCGCGCAAGTAGCGAAATACACGACTTTGTATATTGGTGTATAAGAATATGGGCATTGGGCTGGCGCTATAGGTTCATTCAGGGAATACCACTTTTTAACCATCTGATCTTGTTCGGCCCACAGAGTTGTCTTGAACTGGTTTGGTATTCGTCGCAGTCATTCGCAGCGATCAGGTCACTGGCCGTGTTTTGTGCCTTTCACATGCACTTGCCCCTCTCTACCTAATGCTCACGACTTATAGATTTATGGTTGCGTTCAATGGGTGCGCCTTGGCTCTGGATCCTTTTCATACCCTGGGCCGTCTCCCACGATCACTGTCGCCTGACCTTGGCGAACTCAAAGTTCGGTATACCGCCATGAGGATCTGGTTCAGCCAACAGTAGGTGCTCTACTACAACGCCAATTTACGTATGATGTATTCGCAGCCTACGAGCCTCATGGTTCCAGTCATCACTTAGTGCAGCGTGACCATCTGAAGGTGGCAGCGTAAAGAGCGGTAGCATCCATAAATTAGCTGTGCGCCTGAAAATCTCTTCTCTATAACTTTCCTCAGACACATATAGGACTTTCTGTGTCTATCTTACATCCCATCGCTAGTTATGGCTTCTCTTACCACCACCAACGCCGACCTTGCTCGGCTGAGCGCGAGCACCGACAGCAGCACTACCACCAACGAAGCCGATTTGAAGGCTTCCACCCGCGTCCAACGAAAAGACAAGTCGTCTGTTAGGCGCTGGTTCAGCTTTGTTCGTAAAATTGTCTCCTCCCAAAACACACGAAAGCAGTCAGAGTGTTCG
Organism: Alternaria viburni; assembly: GCF_023758015.1. Classification (NCBI taxonomy): domain Eukaryota; kingdom Fungi; phylum Ascomycota; class Dothideomycetes; order Pleosporales; family Pleosporaceae; genus Alternaria; species Alternaria viburni. Next base: position 212,911 of record NW_026055783.1, read on the forward strand.
ACATGCGGGAAGAAATCCGAGGAGTCTCTCGTCCAAGTCACCCCTCTCAGAGCATCATCCACCATCGCCATCGCTCCCTCCAGTACTTATGAGGAAGGCATCGAACGCACAACGAAGGTGGACCCGACTGCCTTCCTGAGGCCTGTTGCGCGGTCCACATCTGTACCCGCATCCCTTCGTCGCTCGGCTTCCGCCCCTGCCTTCGCAAGCTCTTATCTCGAGGCAATCTCTGAAGAACCAACAGACTCGTCGACACATCGATCAGACACGGTCGAAACCGTCAAAGTCGACGACTCCACGCCACCCAAGCCGGCAAAGGCCAAACGCAGTCACGGCCCCCGCAAGCCGATCATGATTACCCCCGACCTGATCAAGAAAATCGAGAGGGACAACAAGAAACGCCAGGGACCGCCTGTTCGAGTGGCTGAGGTGAACAAGAATAGCAGGGGCGCTGTTGCCTCGGCGTCTGGTGCGAAAGGTGTTCGTGCCAACCCGATGAGGTGGTCGCAAGACTAAGGGAAGGACGAGGGTTGGCGGGAAGGGTGATATCAGGGTATTGGCCCCATATGGGCTTAGGAAATGCGCATTCTCAAAGTCATCGGGATGGTGTGACCTAGAGATGTTTCCTGCATCTTGCATCACTGGCACACAGCAAGACTTGGGGAAAGCTCCACATTGCTTCTTTATTTTATACAATGCTCAAGACCAACACAAGATATCTTCGAACACATTGCACCTCACTCGCGATACCTACAATCTCCATACAGCCGTAGTCATCTGAGACCCTGTTATATACTAAAAATTACTTCAAATTTTTCCAGCCACACAGATAATATTCAACACTTTGTGCGCGACCTTTGCTGACTACGACGTTGATTCCCATGGTAGAAAGCTTTGCGATACCACACCCGGACGACTACAACGGCGCCCAACTCTTTCGTCGGCTCCACATCCCACATTTGTCAGCTCCAACCTATCCATTCAGCGCATCCCTATTGTATACTACTTGGACGATATACCTCTCTTTTAGGCTGATGCAGAGATTTCCAGTCACTATGTAGCCCCAGGGCTGGTTCTCCGTCCTTTAAGAGTAATGAACCAAAAGAATCACAGGCGCAGTCATGGCTTTTTGAACAAGAAGCTCACATGCTTTTTACATTATGACTCCCTCAACTCTAACATTTCTATAAAGCCCATCCAACCCATCCAACAAACCTCCCATCATCCCCTTACATTCGCCCACACAAACAACTACAAAAATGGCACCAAAGCAAGCGCCCACCTTCCCTCCATCCACCAACAAACCAATTCCAAGCCCACGCTCAACATGCGCATGGGGAATTAAAGTACGACAAGTCCGTGAGAACTCCCCTGTCTCCCCATCCCTCCTCTTCGCCACGCCAATCCGCTCCTTCACTACTGCACCGAAGCGGAAACGTTCGTCTCGCGAAGATGAAGACAACATCAAAAATGAGGACAAAGGCGAACAAGCCCACGAACAAAGACGTGTCGCCAAAGTCGCAAAAAGGAAGGAGATACCAGACACAGCGTACGATGCCGATGACGAGGATGAGTACAACACTGAAGAGATATCTCTTCCAATCATAATACCTGATCCTCACTTCTGGTATCGGGCTGCGACGGGGCAAAGCCAGTACCAGGAATATTGGTACCCCGCAGTACCATCACAAGAACAGCAAGAGAGCAAGGAAGTGCCTTGGTGTTACAAGCCCTCCCCGTTGCTCGAGGGTTACTGGGGTTCCCAGTACCTAATTCTTGCTGAGAGGCAATGGAAGACAACTTATGCAATGCATAGGACGGGTGAAGCGGATGTGAAGATTAGTGTTGGAAGACGGAAGAAGTATAAGGCGGGAGAGGGGTGGGCAGTGGTAGAAAGGAACTTGAGTCTCGAAATTAAGGATAGAGGATTGCCGAGTTTGGCAGATTGAACAGCATTGGAGTTGAGACAGGTTGGATGGCAGTGTGGTTGAGGATATTGAATAGCTATTAGAGGATTCATCGGAATAGGGATACCATTATCACGCCATACCACCATCTACCTAACTACTTCCTAAACCATCTCCTGATCTCCCACCCTCTGCTTCTCCACACCATCCACCGTGCCCTCTCTGCCCTCCTTTCCTCCCTTGACCCTAAACCCCACACCAGGCACCCTACTTCTGAGCGCCAAACTGCTACAAACCACAGACACACTACTCAACGCCATCGCCAAACTGGCCCAGACAGGATCAAGTCTGATATGCTTCCTCCCCGTATCCTCCATCGCCATACCGCCCTCCATTCCAACGCCGTTATGGTGCATGTCCATCTGTTTGCCTCCGGTGGTGATGGGGAACAAAACGCCTGCGGCGATGGGCATGGCGACGAGGTTGTAGATGAGCGCCCAGCCGAAGTTGAAGTATACGCGACGGAAGACTACGCGGGAGAGGTCGAGAAGAGTGAGGATGGTTGTTAGGCGGGAGTTGATGAGGATGAATGAAGAAGATGAGAGGGCGATATCGGAACCGGAGCCGATTGCTATGCTGAGGTCGGCGGTGGAGAGAGCGGGTGCGTCGTTGATGCCGTCACCTACCATGGCGACAGTTGCGCGTTTCTGCCTTTTCTGCCTGCGAGGTAGGAAGGGGATGTTGAATATAGACTTGTGTGGCTTGATGAGGGTCTGCTGAAGGTACTTAATCTTTTCGGCTTTCTGATCTGGGAGGACGCCGGCAATGATGTTGGAAGTTGGGATGCCGACTTGCGCGCCTACAGCGTTGGCTGTAGTTGAGTTGTCACCAGATAGCATCCAGACGTCTATGCCGCGCGCCTGTAGGGCTGATATGACGCCTGGTGCCTCGGGGCGGAGCGGATCCGCGATGGAGAAGCTACACACGAGTCGCCAGAATGACGCAGGTTGAACTTCAGTGACGGCGAGTGACAGGGCCTCCGACGTGTTGGATGGCTCGGACTGCTCTGCCACACTTTGCTCACCAGTTCGTGGTAGAAACAAGGCGACTAAAGCGACCGAATCTCCCTGTGACTTCCACTTCTGCAGTGATGACGCATCGTCGGCGAGGATGGGGACGTTATGGTCAGCCATGAAGCTTTCATTACCAATGATCGCCACGATGTCTTGTCCGTCGACCCTGAAAGTACCCTTGAGACCCTTGCCAGGGACCTCATCGACGTTGACTGCTGTAGGTGTGTTGTGGGTCTCTTTGTTACAGAAAGAGACTAGCGCTCGAGCGATAGGATGGTTGCTGTTCTCTTCCAATGCCTTGACAATGCCCAACACAAGTGCAGCGCTCTGGTCGTTGGAAAACTTGTGATTCGTTACTGCCGGATCGCCACCCTGTGTCAAGGTGCCAGTCTTGTCGAAGACGATGCAGTCGAGTGAGCTGGCTTCTTGGAAAGCTTCACCACCACCCCGGACAAGAATACCGTGTTTGGCAGCTAGTCCGCCTCCCACGAAGAGCGCAGTGGGTGCGGCTAGTCCGATACCGCAAGGACAAGCAATGACAAAGACGGCAATGGCAAAGCGAAGAGACCAAAGCTCCCAGCCGCCAGCAGATTCATTCTTCCAATCGCTCGGTATCGCACCAGTAGTACCGAGGATGAGCCAGACAAGCCAGGTGAGTATGGCAGCAGCGATGACGAAAGGTACGAAATGCGAAGTGATAGTATCAGCGACACGTTCCACCGGTGCGCGATGTGACTGTCCTTCTCGCACAGCATTGATGATCTGATCCAGCATGGAAGTACCCGATACTGTCGTGATCCTGATCTTGACCGGTGAACCTTTATTCACTGTACCAGAGAATACAGTATCATGCTCTGTCTTCTTGACCGGACGTGACTCGCCAGTCAAGCTTGACTCATCGAAGTTAGAGCTGCCCTCGATAATGTCTCCGTCGAAGGGTGGCGAAGTGCCGTTGTGGACTCGAACGACATCACCGACCTCGAGAAGGTCGGTAGCGACCTTAGTATCGCCTTTCTCCGCATCGATAAGAACAGCCTCGTTAGGCCGAAGCTTTCCAAGCGAGGTGACAGCATCGCCAGTCTTGGCTTTGCTATAAGCTTCCAAGAAACGGCCGATGAGTAAGAACATCGTCAGGAAGACTACTGCATCGAAGTAAGAGTCGTTCATGGAACCAGAAGACTTCTTCGTGGCAGCCAAGATGAGCTCTACGATTGATGCCAGGTATGCGATTGTCGTACCGAGTGAGATGAGCATGTTCATGCTGCCGAAACGGGTAAAGCGGTGCAGATAAGGAGTCCGGCTTCCTGGTCGCCACATTGATCTCAGCTCTTTCAGTGCACGCCGATGGAATGTATCAGCGGCGAGGAAGTAGATAGGCGTAGCGAGGAAGAACAGTGCCCAGCTTAATCGAGTGACGTTGCCGGCCCATATTTTGCCCATGAAGTATGTGCGTATAGGGTCTTCAGAGCTAATCAAGCTCATGAAGACAATTCCTAGGATAAACGTGGGAATCGCAACCACGATGCATAGAATGAGGCGGAACAAGATACGTTTCCGCTCTTCCGCATGCATCTCGCGCGCGCGCTCTTCCAGTGTCGGAGGGTGGAAGACCGAAGGCTGGAACGCTGGGTTGAGGCTCTTGATGGTCGAAAAGATCTTTCGGATCGTGAAATGAGGAGGGTCCGGTACATATCTGATATGCAGAATGGGTTGCTCAAGCGATAGTGATGGAGAGTCGATTACAAAACTGCGCTCGTTCTCAAACGCTTCTTGCAATCCTCGGGTAATGTTATCTGGGCAGTGGTGGCAGAACATACCATCTATGCGAATCGCGACTGAACGCTCGATGGTGTCGGTCACTGTGGTCCCTTCTTGAACAACTTGATCGAGGGTAGCGGTGTACCCGACATCCTCGATACTTTCCTTGACCTCTGGCAGATGTTCCTTGCCTCTGAATATGATGGTGGCACTGTTCGAGATAAGGTTGATATCGACCTTCTCAATCCAGGTCAAAGGTCGTAGCGCATGGTTGACGTTTCCGACACAGGCGGAGCACGTCAGACCTCCGAGGGAATATGTTGCGCGCCACCTTTCGCTCTGTTGTTTCGATGCGGCTACAGCTCCGGGCGATGTAGTCTGCAAATCCTCGAGCTTCTCTACTGCGACATCAAACCCACAATCTTCGATCGTCTCGACAAGCTCCTCGCAACTCTCTTTGCCACTGAAGACTATCACCCCGCTGTTAGTCAAGAGATTGACATTGACTGACTGAACCCATGGCAGTTCCTGGACCGCGTGCGTGATGGCAGAGACGCATGAGCTGCACGTCATGCCGGTAATAGACAGCGTTGCTTTGTAGACTTGTGGGGCCGCAGGCGAGTCAACAGTAACGAAGGCCTCGGATAAAGGCGACTTCGGTTCGGGCGACGAGAAGCCATCGGAGCTACCTCTGGGTGAAGTCGTGACGATAGGCGCAGGCTTGAATCGCAGCAACTCGTCGCCGTGCAAGCTAACCCCACCACCTTCTCTTTTGCACTGCTCGCACTGAGCTAGGTGAGTTTCTTTCTTCCTCATGTCGTCGTGTGAGTCTTCAAGGTCGGCAGCAGGATGTAACCAGTGATTGACGGCGCGTTCAAAGCTAGTGTGCCACTCCTTGCTCTTACCCTCGGGGTTCTTAACCTCGATCGGACTCCGGACAGCCTTGGTGTCTTGAAACACGCTGTGTATCTCGAATCCCGCAGCCTCTAGCGAGACGGTGATGTCGTCAAGGTTGAGAGAAGCGGCGTGGCGTACAACCACTGAATGTGAAACGATGGAGACGAATACGTCTTGTGGCGGCGGTGAGAGCGCGGTGAGAGAGGCTTGGATACCGTCCACACATGACGGGCAGTGGAGATTAGAAATAAAGCATGTCGTCGTTGTGGTGCCGTTCACCGCAGGATCGCGCAATCTGGGTAACGGCGCAGCGGGAGACATGGTGACTGGTTCGCGTTCGGGGTGACCTTGGCTGTGTAATATCGACAATGTCGGTACTCCTCAATCAATCGGGTGGATGACTCTCTTGCTCAGGCGATGATTGATAGATGTCAGTGGGCGCCGGTTCCGGGGTAGTAGCCAACGGCTGTCGTCGCGCAATCAAAGCAATCAAGGAAGCGACTGGGCGTGGACGAAGGAAGGAACGTTCAAGGAAACACAACACGATACTGGAACCCTCAGATATAAGTGAAACCCGAATTTTCGAGCCTTTTCTGCGAAATGTGTCATTGCTACCTACATTTCTGATTCATCGTCCAAAAGCGTGACAGTGGCGGCCGCACAAGTCGCGCAGTTGCCACGGGCGAGGTTGAGTGGGTCTCCGCACAAACTGCGCAGTGGCAGCCCACCCGTCTGACTCGCCAGGCCGCATCGTTGGCAAATAAACCCTTGCGCAAACATGTGCATGCAGCATTGCGTGTATGTAGAAAGAATCTCACTCCAGGCACTCTTCTTTGTCTGCGTGCTGGCTTGGCTTATGCCGCACTGGCGTCAGCGGATCTGCAGCCACGTGAAAACAAGCTTCTCGCTTGCCCCGGATTCGTCCACCTTTGGCTCCCGACATGCATATGTCTTCATCTACATATATGGATAGCAATCTGGAAATACCGACAGCCCTATGCAGTGTATCACGCGGAAGGGCGGCATCGTGATTGCGGAGGACCAATACCGGTACGGGCCATCCAGAAGGAGAGCTGTGCGTCTTGCGAAGTTATTTCCCAAGCGGGTTATACTCTAACAGGCGTGTGTAGGCAAGCGCAAAGACTCTGCGAGTGAGTGGGTCTTCATCTGAACTCCGGCCGTGTTAACAGCAGTTCAGAATCTGTGGACACCGCGCTAGAAGCCCGATCTTCCGCAGGCACGTCTCTTGATCTCCAAATCCTAGGCGCAAAATTTCCAGATGATGATTAGTATAGAAGACGGAGTCACTCAAAAAGCACGATAGATCTTGTAATGTTCAGCAAGAGCGTTTCAGCAGTACTCCAGTACTGAGGGCAATAGAATCAGGGCTTGGGTCGGCAAAGTCGCATTGGGTGTGCTGTAGATAGCAGAGTCGAGTTGCTTTGGCATAATCTGGGCTCTGGGCATTGGGCTCTCAGCATATATGACGGTTGCTTTCCACAGATGTCGCAAATACTGCGCTAAAAGGAAGTCACCACCTAAAGAAACAAGAAAATGCGGCGCTGCCAGCGCCGCCTAAGGCCCATCTATCGGGCTCCCGTGAGAAGGAAATTGAAACCTAGATCCCAGCTGTGGTCTTTTTCGATCCGGTCGTCTTGATGTGCTGTTTGGGTGTGTACGGTGGTGGATTGGTATGCTTGTGAGCATCCATCTCTTGCCCTGATGACGAGTCCCTCATGACGCCGTGTCCTTGCTCAGCGCTTGCCACCTCAGCAATGGGCCTGCCAGCTAGTTCACCCTTGGTTTCCATCGGTGCCGTCGGCTCGGTTCCTTCGTAACGGCGTTCCGTAGGGATGAAAGCATCGTAGTATCGCGGCATTATGAAGCCGAGCAGGATAACGATTATAGTGATTATGGACAAGATGAATCCGGCAATCATCATTGGGTCGTACCGTAGAGTGTGAAATTCGGGGAAAGCGAAGGAGAAGATGATGGCGAGGACGGGTCCACTGAGATAACGGAGGAGGAATGGCATGAAGGCTGGTATCGTCCAGTTCTTGCCCTGGCCAACGATGACGTTCAGGTCGCGACGGAGTTGGTTACCCTGCCGTGTTCGTTAGTTGACTGAAATGTCAGGATTGTTTAGTTGGTTCGACTTACCGAGTAGAAGGCGAGGAACCAGAACTTCCGAACGAAAGTATTCCGGTGCCAGAAAGACGGCGCTCGCGCGGCGGGAGTCTTTGCCACGAAAACAGCAATTACGGCCATAAGGAAGTAGAAACCGATACCAGCACCGGCGCCTGCTCCAGGTCGGCTGATGCCATGCGCAAGACTAATACCAAAGACCTGACCGCCGAAGAAACCAACATTGTATATGACAAAGGCGGGCAGGCCGGTTTCTTCAACGATGTCTCTCCATCGGTACACGGTCGTGGCGCTGGAAACCTCGCTCCAGACGACAAATATTAGAGCGACGTTGTTAACCCAGCGATCAATACCATCGAGGAGGTAGTAGCCGAACTCCGTGCAATATGGAAGACACCTAAATTGTCAAAGTCAGCGAGCAGTTCTTATAAGTAGCTGGGCAGCATCACTTACATCAAAAATGAGAGAACGGTCAGCCCAGTAACCACGACAGGTCTCGAAGCCTTGACCATGCCAGAATCGCAAATAAGCGTGACGACAACGTCAAGCATGACAAAAGCCGAACTGAATCCGAGCACAATGAGCGTGAAGAACAAGAGCACTGCCCAGAAGTTTGCTCCAGGCATCTGTAGCACTGCCTCAGGAAGTGTCAAGAAACCTACAACGAAGGCGCCGAGTCGCTCACCGTCCTGTGGCCACCTTTCGAGAAAGCCTACAACGCCAAAGACGGCGAATGCAGCGAAGTTTTCGAAAAGTACGTTGCTACCGCAAATAAGACAAGCGTCCATTACGGCGTTGGCGTGTTTTGTGTTGTAACTGGCGTACGACGTGAAGTATCCGAAGCCGATACCGGTGGAGAAGAAGACTTGGCCAACAGCTGTCTGCCACACGACTCCCGAGGCGAGTTGTTCGCTCCTCCAAGTTCTCCAAACAAGAGCAACACCTTCACTCGCATTGGGAAGAGATAGCGCTCGGCCAACGAAGATGATGGTGGTGACGATGGGTAGTCCCATGGTGAAATATACGACGCGACCGGTCATGCCGACTCCACGGAAGATGGATATCCAGATCAAGAACCATACAAAGATACTCCAGCCTACAGTTGAGCCGATCAGAGCTCCGTTGGGATAGCCGGTGAATGAAGCTACGGAGTTGCCATCCGGGGTGAGGCTTCCCTCGTTGATGTCTCCGCGCTGAAGAACGTCTTTGTAGTAGAAGTCCTCGATGCGGCCTTCCCATGGCAAGGGACTCGTGAAACTTTCTTGGAAGTATCTCATAATCCTGGTGACAAAGTAAGTACAGGCCAAACGTCAATCTTATTTGGAGACACTGCATACCATGCCAAGTTAACAGTAAAGTACTGGACGACAAGGAAACTGACGATAACAGGCCCCATACCAACTCCCTTAAGACGACGGTTTATGTTGTTGACTAGCGGCAGATAATTAGTTGGCATTCCATACGTAATCACCACAGGAGCTATCTTACATGCAATGACAGTACCACCACGGTACGCTTGACCAATTGACACTTCCAGGATGAGCGCCGGGATAGCAATGAGGAAGACGGCCAGAAGATATGGAATGAACCATTGAAGGCCATAGTTGTTGTACAGCACACTCGGGTATCTGAGCAGGTTTCCTTGTCCTGCGCAGCCGCCCATGGCAGCGAGTAGAAAGGCTGCTCTCGAGGGCCACTGGTCACGGCCATCTTCGCTTTTCGAGGCTTGAGGCGCCAAATAGCTGCCTATCTTTCGCAGGAATCGCATCGCCATCTTGTATGAACAGCTATCTTGCGAGAGTTGAAGTGAGGTGTAGAAGGCCGGGCCTCAACAAAACGGAAGTATCGGGATAGAGCAACGATCCCAAATCGACCTTTCTTTGGGAGACTGTGAAATGTGGGCGGACCTAGCCATTACATGTGAGAAGTGAAGTACTTTTGTATTCCGTTCAAAGCAAACGCCCCACTACGTCCGCCAAGATCGTACCAGTCTCTTCAAACCCACGTTCGGTTGCTGTTGGTAATGGGTTGCGATTTCCCTGCATTTCCCAGTTCACATCGCATGGTTGACCCACCCGATCCTACACCGGGGGTGCGACTACGGCAACCCCGACGTTAACAATCGCCATGACACAAAACAAGCTTTTCCTGCAAGACGGGTTTTCTTGCTCGCAATTCACAAACCCTCATGGGACAAGAACATGGTTTCCAATGGCTCGGCGGGGCCCGCCGTTGATAGCCAAGCTTCCGCCGGGGAGGATGTGGAGAAAAGCTCATCGGCAAAGGCCTGGCGTACGTAAGATGGTTGGGGTCGAAAGTATCCCGACAAATCATATTCTGTCTACATGCCGAGTTCCGCGTGCCAATGCTGGGCGTGGCTCGGTTCCGCCGCAGCTGTCACGTCACGATCGCTCTTTCTTCCGCATTGGTTCGCGCTTACCATTCAAGCAATTCCGAGTCAGTATGGGAAATATCAGCCTCTGATGGCGTGCTCAGGAACCATCGCACGGGGAAAGAGTGAGTCCCTTCATCCAACGTGCCTTTGTGAACAGAGAACTGTGGCAAAGCCCGACAGTCCCTTGCGATAGCCGATATAGCCGACTTCAGGCGTACCATGCGATCCGCGTCGGACGCGTTGGCTTCGCGTACGACGCAAGTGTGGTGAGCCATGCTTCGTAGCACGTCGGCAACAGTGGGGCAGCCCACCACTTCGGTAACATATGCAGTGTTTGGTCTGGGGGTGGGTCTTTTCAGTGATATCATGGACGTTGGGTAATGTGCTCCACTCGAGTACATGACCGTCGAAACCTGCAGACTTGTTGTGGTTGATGTATAGAGCCCAAGCCGAATGTTGGGATCGTGCACTCCGAGGCGATCAGGTGTCCGAGTCGTGTTGTGCCTCCCACTGAAGATGTTTGACCATGGCCTTTTCCGCTTCAAGCTCTGCTTCAAGTGTGTTGATGCGATATGTCAGCTCCGTAATCTTCGCTTCCTTTGCCTTAACTGTGCTACGGCTGACATCGCGACCTCTCTTGTATCCTTCGGTGTTCTTGGCGTGTCGAACCAGGAGAGTTCTGAGCTCGTTTTCGGTAGAGTCTGCGAGGCGTGTGCTACTGTTCTGCAGCAAGTCGAAGACGTCTTTGACGATGTCGTCGTTCACTGCATTTCTGAACCGATTCGGGGTGGGGGTCGCGTCAAACGAAGACGACGGAGTTGCGGTCTGACGGTGCTCGTTCGCATCAACGTTGGATGAAGGAGTAAAGGGAGCGCCCCCTGGTGTTGGGTGTCTGGGTGCGAACGGGTTGTCTCCTGGGGATCTTCGGTCGGTTTGGGGCGTCTGCAGCCCATTAATTCTGGAGCTACTGCCTGTGTCCATCTGCCATGGGAGCTTCTGTCGTTTGGGTGCAGGGGTCGTGAAGTTGGTCGTCCTCGCGGCCTTGCTCGGTGTCTCTGCCTCGACCATGGCCTGGTTCAAATCATCATCGTTAACCTGCCCGAGGCCATATTCGTCATCGAAATCATCGTTGCTAGGTCGTGTTCGTTTGCGACTTGATGCGGCTGGGTTCGTTTCGACCGTGTAAGGTGGTGGAGGGGAGGGTTGACGTCGGGAAGGAGTGACTGGGTTGGTGGGAGCTGGGTTGGCAGGGCCGGGTTCGGTGCGAGAGTTGTTTGCGAGGGCACTCTGCTCCCTGGCATGCGCCTGATCATCCCACAGAAAGAACTTGCATCGGTCCTCAGCATCCTGAGGCTTTTGGCAAGAGCGAACTGGGGCGCGTTAGAGAGCTAGCCCTTGACCAGTAAAGAAGAAGTAACATACACCATCTTCCCTTGTTCGGGCCTGCTTTCTTGGTTTCGAAATGTACTGCTGGCAGTCTGGGACTGCAGTCACCTTGTCGTTGTTAGTGGTGCTCATGTCTTGTGGGAATGTTTGGACTTACAGTGCCAAACACCGTTCAGGAACTGGCCCTTGGGTGGCCCGCCGCCGCCGCTACGTCCTCCTCTAAAAGCAGACATGATGATTCAGGGAGGATTAAATCGTGATGATGTCAGTGTCGGTGCGATACTAGTGCGGAGGGTCATGTTTGTACAAGTAACCAAACAAAGATGGCTGGTAACAAGGCGGCGGCTGGGGCTACGGTGGTCCGAGCTCGAACCCTGGCCAGCGGGGTGTGAGGTCACCTCAGGCACCGCACCGCGTTCCTGGGGCGAACGCTCCACTTGGTTCCCGCCGTATCTCGTATTGACCACTCGGAGGGTTGCTGGCCTGGATGTACCTGCAATCAATCGTCGACAACGAAATTCAAATTCGACCCTTTTGCTGCCGTTGGCCCCATCCCGGCTTGGACACGCGGCCGCCTCCGCAGCTGAAATCCGGGCATGTTCTCGACCATGGCCCGATGGCTCCCCTTTGGCCTTCTGTCCCGCATCCAATCCCACGCACCTCGCACGCTTGGCTCCCATCCCGAGTACTACCATTCACGATAATCATGTCCTTTACGGCTGTATAGATGCGACAACGAGATTGCTACTCCACCCCTTCCACATATTAGGCATACTGCGCTCGCCACGAACATGCTCATCCGCTCAGCGCGACAGATACCGCCGTCGCTCCTCGTCCTGCTTGTCTTCCTCGTCTTCCTGGGATGGCAACTCAGTCAAGGTCCGAGCCATGAAGAGCCTCCACCACCGCCGCCGCCTCCGGCCAAAGGAGATAACAGGCCGTCACGGATCGCCGTCGTGACGTTTGTCACAGATCAGAGATCTTATCTTCATCTTTCGCTCAAGAACAAAGACCGTGAGCCCAGCCTTGTCGGAAAATCGACCCGAATGAAGCTGACGCATAGACTTAACAGACTACTCACGACGTCACGGCTACGACTTCATCACCGACTTCGAAGCGCACTCCGAGCCGCGCAGCCCCGTATACTGGAAGTTCGACATGGTAGAGCGGCTGGTCAAAACCAACAAATACGACTGGATATGGTGGCTAGACTTTGACACGCTCATCACTGACACCGGAGTCGCAGTCGCCGACGTAGTCAGAGACGAGCTAGAAAAAGCCGAGAATGCGAACGAGGTCGACTACATCTTCACACACGACTGCAACGGCCTGAATCTCGGATCCTTCCTCGTGCGCGCGCACGATCGATCGCTCGAATTCGTCCGTCGCGCACTCCAAATACGCGATGAAGCAGAGAAGAGTGACGACAGCAAGAGTTATAGCGAGCAAGACGCCATGGTGCAACTGCTCAAAGAGCAACCATATGTCGGCAGACACGTCGTGGCACCGCAGTCAAGACTGAACGCTTTTCCAAAGGATATCCCTTGCTTCGAGAATGAAGAGGGCGAGTGGAAGCCGGGCAAGTTCGTCCTGCATTTCGCGGGCGCGTGGGCACACGTCAAGGGTGAAGATCCTACGGGCCAGCTCATGAAGAAGTACGAAAGAGATATCATATGGGGGAACTGGAAGGAATTCTATTGATGGTACGCCTCATGAACGATTTCAGACATGTTGGAGTTTAAGGATCTACACGATATCCAGGGTCATCATTCTTACCTTGTACTGTCTGCCCTCGCATTTGGACCCTCAGATGGTAACAGCGCAGTGTTATCTATGATTTCAAGCACACGACGCATCCATTCATGTCATGCCATGCAAATTCAGTCTCGCTTTATACCAGACACCTTCTCAACGTCACGATCAGTATACCATGAACTCACGATAGCGTAGGAGTTACATCAAACACAGCGAACAGTCTTTTCGTGTTCTACACAGTGGCACAGCCTTCAAACCTACTCAACTGATTCAGAACGCAGTGTACATCGGCGCCGCCATCCGTTTCCAAAACGTCATGTGTCTGATGTTGAGTGATTTAGGGTCAAGGATTGCGGGTGCGAATGCCTCGCCATCGGCCGAGGTGCTTCGGCACACACATGGTGTAGGATGGTGTAGTTTTGGAGAAAGGCCTCAATGAGGGATGTACCGAAGTAAGAGCCAGCGATGCAGTTCTTATATAACCTAAGAGTTGTCCAAGCGCAATTCTTCCGTTTGCGTACGCAGGGATATCTGCCCATAACTTGAGATTTTTGGTTTCGCACTCGCTCCAGCCGTGAAATGTTCATCTTTGCTTTTTGGTTTTCACACCGCATGCCATGAATATTTACGACTTTTGGGTAGATGCGGTCGAAGAAGTCCACGCCAGCATCGTATGGGGCCAGTAAGTTTTGGAAGAGCAGCACATCACTAATCCGTAGTACTTTTTTTCGAGATCATGTTCGCGAAATTCATTCTTTTTTGGTAACTTTGCGGCAACGTGGAAGTATAGGAAGGTAAGCCATGAACGGCGAAGATGTGGCTTTATAGAAAGCCGGTAGCAACTAGGAGCAGAAGCAGCACATGTCCCTTCATGTGACTATTTTTCGTTATGCATACGAAGTCCCTCTCACATGATGAATGTCTCTGAAGTCTTTTGTTCCACACCTTTGTTGCAGCTTCTCGTAGAACCTTCGCATGGGCACGTACATCGTCAATTTTACTAATATCAATGGAACTATCGCACAGCTCAGCAGAGCGTCGTTTTTTTTTTCCCGAAAGTTTGGAAGGGCAAGAGCAGCTGTCAAAGACATAGGTGCACTTGCAGCGAGTTTCGGAGGAAGCCAGAGGCATGCGCATAAATTCTCCTTGATTTTTGGAGGATAAAATGAGGGTAATGTGGGAAGAAGGGAGACTAATCTCGTGTGGACTTTATACCCTGCAAGGACAATCTGTTAATAGCGAGTATGATACCGCTGAACTCATCCGCATCGCCCACCAGTGCTAACTAGATACGAAGACAGCGGCAATTTCGGACCGCCATAACTGTGTCGTATCACAATTTGGATTTGCCGCCATTTCACATGGCACAGACGTGGAAAGGGTTGTTCTCAACGCATGTACACGGAATTGGCAAGTTTGATCTGCGTTGAAGTATCTGGGGCACACGCTCTTAGACAAGAGACATTTGCATATGCGAAGGGTGTTTTGGGGTGACATTACGTTTAATTCATTGAGATAAAATAGGGAGCGGAGTTGTGCCGAAGACATCGACTGCTATCCTAGAACTCAGAGCGGGAGTCCAGGCGCGAAGCCATATCAAGGCTACTCTCGAGTTTTAAAGGTACGCGAAAGGTATCGCGCATAGAACTGGCAGCGATAGAAGATTTTGCAGAACTTGCGGTATTGATATAGCCAGTCCAACTTGCGGCGGTCTGCATGGCTTGAGTCCGTAGTAGTTTCAATTCGACGAAGACTCAGAAACCATGGAGAGTTTGTTTTGCGGGTTTGGCCGTCTTTTCGCAGCCTGGTTCATGGCGAAAGGCAATCAGCTTTTTGATGCTTCGTCTCACTCATGAAGCATACCCAGCTGAGTTTGGAATTTGGAAAAGAAGCAAGAACCCATGCAAAAGGCGAGGTAGCGCTTTGGAAATAAGCACCGCAGTTATGATGAAGCAGAGAAGTCCAACAAGTCCATGAGACGTTTATATAGGCGATTTTCGATACTCGCTCTCTTCCCATAATCTTGTTGATCGGGTGTTTCTTCGTGTCTCCCATCAAACGCTTCGTCTTTGACTTTTGCGGCGTGCTTCAAAGTTTGATAACAACCAGGACTCTTCGGACTCCCAGCACACAAGCCATATCACCTGGGAATGTATTGATCTTGTTTAGCCATGCAAACGTCCTTGTCATGTTGATGAAAGCCGGATATTCTTTTGGAGCGCATAGCGGGATTCGAATACTGTTTCAGGAGACTGGCGGAGCAGACATGCGAACGCCTTCGTCGGCTTTCGGGTCCCTCATCACAGAGGAGCTTCGCGCATTTTGGAAAACACAAGCAACGAGCGTAAGATGAGAAGATTGGTAGAAGCCAGGAGCTGATTTTATACTCGGTGTCGCGGGCGACAAGACAGACATAGTTCTCCATGTAAGCTGCTCTATCTCTCCCGGAAACATGAGTAGCTCGACCCCCGTTTTTGCGTCATGTACCAACGACACTCTCGTCGTTCATGATACTTTGGGAACATTCTTTTTGAGCGCCGGGGCGAGGACGCACAGCAGCGAACATATCCAGTAGTATTGGGTGTTTTTGGAGAAACATGGTTAGCATCAACATTGCTTTTGGAGAAAGGCATGTCGCTGCGTGAAGATGAGGAAGGAAGGCCAAAGTCTGGACCTCAAACCGCAACCAAAGAGCCAGAGCACCAGACCATAGCGATGTGCGTGCGAGGTCTGGTAGTACGGCAGTATATGGAACCCGTCGTGTATTTTGGAATTTGTAGCTTGTAGTAGCGACCAGAAGCATGGTCGGATGAACTGATGACTTTTGGAGATCTGCTCGAACAGTCCATTGCTGTTTTTGTACAGCCTTTCTGGAGCGAAACATCAGCTACCATACTGTGGGTTTTGGAGAGAAATATTGTGCGATTTGTGGAAGAAAGCAGAGAGGCGAAGAAGGCAAGGTTTATATACGGCGATAGCTCCGAGAACGGCTTCCCCGATCATCGTTCCTCGCTCCACGTGTTTTGGAGCCACAGGCCAAACTACTCAGACGTTCAGAGCTAGGCGATAAATTTTCGGAGAAAGTCAACGCGGCAGCCATGTAATGAAATCGTGCATATTTGGTACTCGGAGCGGCGCACAAATCATAGAGCTTTTGCGATACTGTTTTAGACAGTCATGGAGGCGAACATCGTACTTTTCGTAGCAAGAGGCTCTGGGTAAGAATAAGGGGAAGAAAGAGAGAGCCGCGAAGGAGGCGGCTTTGTATCGTGAAGCGCAGATCTCCAGACCGACACATGGCAAGTTTTCTTAGGATCTTTGAACGAGGCCACCAACAGGCCATGTGTATGACTGACGGACCTTTTGGTGTCCAGTAAAGATGGCGAGTGCTTGAACTCAAAGGCGGAAGGAACTGCCCATGCAATTGTATCGGTTCATTTTAGGGACAGAGCACCATCAAATTTTAGGGTGCGATTTTTGAGAAAGAGAAGAATTACCAGTGTGCGTAAAGAGTAGAGGAGGAACTGGCGGAGGTTTATATATATGTGTTGTCGGCAGCGACACACACACATGGAAACTGCTCTACCATTTCCGTAGCTATTACTGCACTCTCCGGCAATTTCCCAGAAAATGATGTATTTCGGCGAGGAGGGACCCGAGACATAGCGAGACGTTCGAGAAATTTCGGTAGTCAAGCCGAGGAGCAGACATCATCTGGTTATTCGCTACCTTTGGAAACGGGAGCGCACATGTCGCTATCATCAGTCTGTTTTGATAACTGATCGGTGGACTATAAAGAATGTAAAGAAGGCGGAAAGATTTTGGAAGATGTTCATATGCCGGTGGGGAGACCATAACGCAAGATGACGCAAGATTGGAAAGTTTTGAAGGGTGTAGGGGGTGAGGCTTTCGTCTACCCGGAACATGAGTAGCTTTTGGTGGTATTTTTGGAGAAGGGCAGACATGTGATTTTGGTATGGTGTTTTTAGTGGAGAACAGCGAACAGCACATGAAATTGGGTCTCCGCGTTTTTGGAAATCAAAGTTGTGGCTTTTGAATGGAGGAGAAGGATAGAAGGGAGCGAGTGAGAGGTATTTATACACTACTGGAGCATGAGACGATGGTATGTTGCACGTGCTACGGGCTGACTGCGTTACAAAGCTACTCCCAATGATCGCTACTGCGACATCAGCAACGAACTCAACCTACCCACATTGGCGCAATGACGTCACATTCTCCTTGCCCATCTTCTCAAGCTGTCGCCAGTAACTTCGCCGCTTTGTCAATCGCCTCCTTCAGCCAGACGTTCCACTCCAGACACAGCGGTAAGTTCCCATCTTGCAGTGCTTCCATACTCGCCGGAAGCATTTGCGCTTTGTACCCTGCATCTCGTCAGTCAACATCCACAATACGTCCTTTGCTACTTACCATCGTCCCGATTCGGCGCATACAACGCGTTCTTGTAGAACGGTCGTCCTGGTAAGCCTTCTGCTCTCACGAACAGCCTTTGCACATCGCGCATGATGCGATTCGCCTTCTCTACCCTCACCACATTCCCCAAGAACTCTTTTTCAGCCGTCCGATCCGCGAAGTCAGATGCGACCTGTTGAAACGTCCTCCCCGCAGCCGCGAGCTCGTTAAGCTTGATCTGACGTTGAAGGTCACCACTGTTTGGCCTTCCCATCGTCTCTCCCACAAGCTCGCGGATCCAGTAATTGAAGTTGCGGGCATAGGCATCCATATCGAAAGGGATGAGAGCATCATCGGCGAGGTGATACGCCAACAGCGTAATGAAATGCCCCACAGTAGCGTGTATACTAAAGTCTGGATCGATCATACTCTTCATCCAATGATACGAATCATAATTGCTGTGATAATGATAGACCGGTGTCGTACTCGACGCGTCCATCCCAAAGTCCAGCGCACCGATACCTAATTGAAGGAAAGCGGTGTAATCGCTTCCACTGCCGAGATTGGAGAAGCCATTGTCTTCGGGGCGGAATCGGTAGAGATCGTACCATGCGTCGTAGAGAGTTCGTTTGCCGTAGACGACTTTCTCCATGACTTTTTGCGCGATGGTGCGGAGTTCGGGGGTGGCGCCTGCGCCGGGGAGTGGACCGGCGACGCCGATGTCGACGTTGAGGTAAGTTATCGCTGTTGCGGCGAGCCAGGGGGCATGTTCTTCGACCCATTCCGTTGAGCCAATTAGGGCGTACTCTTCTGCGTCCCAGGATGCGAAGACGCTAGAGAGGAGTTAGCTTGGGGTGAATTGGCAAGGTCTCGTAGGCTTACATGTTTCGACGAGGCACCCAACCAGTCTTCTGCAGCTCTCCGAAAGCCCTTGTGATTTCGATCATGATAGCTGAGCCTGAGTTCGGATCCGCTGCTCCACCGACGATCCACGCATCTCGATGGTTTCCGATGATGATAGTCTCATCTGCATTCGTCCCGTTGATGATGCCGACAACGTCCCAGATTGGCGTGATCTTGTCTTCCATGGAGTTGGTAAGAGCAAGAGTAGTGCCTGGTGCAGGACCAGTGCTATATGTTGCAGCCAAACCGCCAATCCACCCATCACGTTTGATAGACTTGTCTGTCATGCCATACCCGTCCAAAGCTTTCAGAAGAGGTAACGCATCGCGGTAGGAGATGGGTAAAGACGGAATCTTGGGTAGATTTTGAGGGTTACTGACACGCTCGACTCCGGGTTTTGACGCGTATCCGGGAGTTGTTGGATCACCGGGGTACTGATTGATGGACGCAACGGACCCTCGTTGGACGGAGGAAGGCTGGCGTGCTGGACCATCTGATCGAGGTTAGCGATGCGCACGTGCGATAAGCAAAGTGCAATGGAAGTCATACTGGGGTATGCAACCTGTCCCTTTGCCTCCTGCGGCCCGTCATCTCCAGGGTCACTGAACATAACGACTCCTCTCATGCCTTGTGCTTCAGCATTCCGAACCTTGACGCCACGAAACGGTCCTCCATATTTTGCAAGGGCAATCTTGCCTGCCAAGTCGATATTGGCCGCTGTGAGTGCAGCAAAGTCGTCTTTGTGGCCGCGGCTATGACATGTAAGCAAGATTCACCACGGTAGAAGTAGTGACCACTTACCCAACATAGACGTACTCGGCTTCTACCTGGCCAGAAGCTGAATAGCCATGGAATGCTGGCAACGCTTGACTCTGCGGGTAGCTTGTCGTTTCGTCCTCCGGTAGGGCATCTTCGTACAGTTGAGCCGTGTATTGAGTGGAATTGCCCGTCTTCAGGACCAGACTCTGCTCTTTCGGGTAATTGAGGAATACTTCATACTCTACAAATGAGGCAGGTACCCCATTCTCTGTCCACGTCTTCGCGGTTTGCTCCGCCATGGATTTGTTGCGTCCGGCAATGTGGTCGCCATGGGTGTAGTAAGAGGACCACGTATCGATAAGAGCAGTTGAAAAAGATGTGTGTAGAATCTTCTCATTCTCATTCCATACCGGTGGGAACGGCGCTGTCTGGCGAGGTACTAGAGGAAGTTGTTGTGACTGCTGGCCGAGATCGAGGCTGCGCAGTTCTCGTTGGCATGCTGTTGTTCGTTGCACGGCGGTCAGCGCAAGAAGAAGAGTAAGTATCATGATTGAGTGATATTTGTTACTGATGGAGTTGTGCTGCAGGCAGGTAGGTACCTAGTGAGTAGGTGCAAGGTAAAAGACAAGGGCACGTGCATTTGCACATTTCAACCGTGGAAGGTTCCTCATGAATGGGCAGGAGCAATCTCCCGGTCTCGGTTCCCCTCCCGATGGTTAGAGTTCTGTACAGCATGCGTCTCGTACAGTCCCTCTTGTGGAATGCGACAGGGGTGTGTGAATAGCCGCTATGGTGCTGGGCTGGGTGATGGGCCAGACCGGACGGCTAAGGTCGGTGCCATCGCTGAGCGAAAAACATGATCCTGCTGTACGCAGCGTGGATGCTCCAAGGATCCTGAGATCTTGAAATGTAAATCAGGAGTAACAAATACCTTCAGGCTTGTTCAAGAGTAAATTGATCAGTCAATTGGCATACCTCTTACATGGAAATTCCCCTACTATACGCTCGCTTTTCCCACTCAAAGCTCGTTGTGGCCAGGCGTCTCCGGATCTTGTGAGACGTCTTCTGCAACCTCTTCTACCTCAATCTTGACCTGCTCTTCTATATTCTCAGCCTTTGCCACTGGCTCCTCACCAGCAATCAGAAGGGAGTCAGGTATCTTCTCCTTCTTGCCTTCACCCATGCGAATAGCGTCGACCCATTGCTCAACCTCATCAGCTCCGAAAGAGCTGCCAGAGTACTTCTTGTACCATGCGCGCTTTCCGTTGGTGGCAATAAGGTGGACGTCATCTGCACTTCCGAGACCAAGCTCTGTGATGATGGTGGCAGCAAGTGGGTTTGTGGATGAGACGCCGACAAATGGGAAGAGATGGCTGCCGGTAGCATCATACTTCTTGTGGATTGATGCAAGGGATGCGATGGCAGTGGCTGCAGCCTCCGAGGCTTCGTCCTTGGGAAGGAGGGCTAAGACGCAAGTCTTGCTCTGTTCGGTCAAGCACATTGTCTGCAGTTCGGCAGATTCGGATACGAGAGGAATGGTAGGCTTGGTCTCTTCTACCGGAAGCTCGATCGGGTCGGGTGTGTTTTCGTCCTTGACATTTGGATCAGGCGATTCGGTAGGCATGCCAGCCTCCTCTACAGTCTCATCGGTCGCTGATGCGGCAGCTGACGATGAGTCTGCTGACTTGTGCGAAGCTGAGGCTTTCGCAAATTTTCTAGAGGACTTGGATTCCTTCTTGGCATCCTTCTTAGCCTTTGACTTCTTCTCTTTGCCGGGTGGGCAGTCGGGGTTTGGTGGGGCGACTTGGGAGAGGAATTCGACCATGGCTGCTTTATCGACCTTGCCCTCATGCTTGATGGGGGTCTCGGAGCCCGCAGGAATGAGAATCAAGCTCGGGAAGTCGGTGATTCCATACTTTTCCACTGCTGCCTTTTCCGACTTCTTGACCTGTGCGACCGAGACGATACCAGCGAAGTCAATCGCTAGGGCGCGTAGTGTAGCACTGACAATACCCTTCTCACTGAAAAGGATAGCCTTGGCGGTGTCCTTGTTCTCTTGGAGCCACTCGTTCAGGTTCTTGTCGTTGACCCTCTTGACCACGTTGGGAACCTTGTCCTTGACGGCGTCAACGATGCCCTTGGCCGAACGAGGCCCCTGGTAGTCCTCCACCGTAGGCTTTCCGGGCTTCTTGCCAGGCCGGACGATCTTGAGGGTAGGGAAGCCCTGGACGCCCATCTTTCCGCAGAAGGGCTTGTTCATTTCCTCATCGCAGTTGACGGCGGCGACCTTGGCGATACCGGCGAGGGATTTGGCGGCCGTCTCGTAGGCCGGCTTGAGGTTCTTGCAGTGGCCGCACCATGGCGCGTAGAATCTGGGACGTGTCAGGAAGGAGTGCGACGATGATTGGAGATGGCTTACTCGACAATCTAGGGAGTTGTTAGATAGTCCTTGCTAGTAGATTGGGATTATACATACAGAAGTGTAGTTAGACTTTGCGATTACTCGGTCATAGTCCATGCCGGAGATCTGGACGACGGCGCTGTTCTTACCGTAGATGCTCTCGGCGTGGGCATTCAGGGCCAGCGCGGCCGTGGCGGCGAACAGCGTGGTTGCGCGGACCATGGTTGCAGTGTAAGTGGAGTTGCGAGGATGAAATGGGGACTGAGCAGGAGGGGCGCCGCTGCAGTGATGATATAGGCTCACATGGCGGAGTTGCCAGGTTGGCCTTTTCTTTCACTTGTAACAGCTTGCCATAAGTTGCATGGCCATAGCTGAGATGCGGGGAGACAGGGGTCGCAGTCTGGACTAGCGCCTATGACCGCATTCTAGGCGCCTGCATCTCTACGCATCCATCTCCAGACTAAACACCGCGTCTTCTTAGTACACGATCTACTCCAACAATGGCCGACACAGTACCGGCAAAGCTCAAGAGCCTGCAGCTCGCGTCTTTCGCGAAGCGCGCTGCCCAGCTCGAGCGATTCAAGCCTATCATCACCTACTGGTGTGAGTACCGCGCGCGTCGACACGAGAATTGTATACTAAAGCTAGGCAGTACGCTTCTACATAGTGCAAAGAATCATCGCCGGTGGATTGCACTCGGCCGACCAAGAATGCACCGCCTACACGACCGACCTCATGGAAAAGCTCGAGCAAGCAAAGGCCGAGAACCCCAACGAGGATGCCTTGCTGGATGACACGGTCGCGAGCGCATACTGCGAACAGTTCGCGCTACAGACTCTCGCAAAGGCAGAAAGGGAGATGGCCGAGAACAGAGTCAATGGGTACGCACTACAAACATAGCCTTATCGCTGCCGCTTGGTCTAACAGCCTCCCAGGCAGACAGCCGATACCCTCCTCGCCGCGTCTACGTTCCTCGAGATCATGTCGATATGGAAGAACAACGATCCGGAGATCACATCCAAAACCAAGTTCGCCAAATACCACGCGCTACGCATCGTCAAAGCCATCAAGGCCAACGAAGACCCCAATGCGACGAACCCCGTACAGGAAACACCGCAGCAGCCCATGTCGCCGTCTGCTCTAGATCCAAACGACCCAGAAGTCCAGCGCATAAACCAAGGCGCTCCACCCCCGAACCCATACCAACCATTTGTAGAGACAGCACCTAATACCTCGACTCAACCATCGCCCAACTTCTCCGCACGCCAAGTATCACCACCACCTCCCAACCTCCCTTCTGCACCTACTGGATACACACAGTCATCGCACAACGATGTATCTCCAATATCACAACCCGGCACCTCGAGGCAAGGCTCTGTCGTTTCGATCGGTGGCGGATACTTCCCGAGGACAGACGCTCCTGATCCCCCTACATTCACAGCAGAGACGACAGCACCAGGTCTACCAACGGCGCCAATGGACATAGACCCGATGACGTCTTCTCTTCCCACAAGCCCTCAGCCACCGCAAGCTCCGGAACCATCAGATCCTGCAAGCTTCTATCAAAACCCGGCGTCTCCTGCGCCTGCCCAGGCTCCTCAGCAGCCACCACCTCAAAACCCATACCAATCTCCTACACCTCCACAAGTTCCGCAAAAGCCCCAGAGATTATCTTCCAGCTTCGGAGCACCCCCACAACAACATCAGTTTGCTTCGCCTTCGCCACAGCCGCCTCAACAACAGTACCAACAAGGCGGATTCTCTCAGCCTGCTCAGCCGCAGTACCAGTCAACGCCCCACCAGAATCCATACGCTCAACCACAACCTCCTCTCCAGCAAACATCGCAGGGTCCGTTCAGGAATGACGAGGATTCCATCATGGAAGCTACAAAGCATGCCAAGTGGGCCATTTCTGCGATGAACTTCGAAGATGCAGATACTGCTGTGAAGGAGCTACGCACAGCGTTGCGGGCTCTGGGTGCGTTATAGGAACGTGCTCATCCTTATGTAGCATGAAGAGGAGAGCAACATGGATCTATAATCTCCGTATCACTTGTTAGTGCGATGTATACCCCTGTGTTATAGATATATGCACCGTTTTTAAGAGGTGAGCCGAGGTAGCTACAATGGAACACAAGCTTTGATCATGCACGATCAGAGTTACGAACGCAAGCGCTAGCTCTAGTTCCTGAACATAGTCAATCTTGATATTATAATACTCAAGTGAAGATCACCAAGCGCATGTGTTGGCCGTATATCCACAATTCTGCCAAGACTCTGTCGTGCACGTGCCTTGGGTCCAACGCTTAAGAGCCGAAAATCCAACCACCTCGTTCTCACCCTCTATCGACCTTCACATCACAAGGGCGACTGCATGTAGTCATGCATCTGAGGCTCATTTGTAAAAGCTGTAATTCATGATACAGCGGCGAAGATGGCGCCCATCACACCTCTCAATGCGGCGGATATAACTGAAAAAGCGCGCCGGGAGCTGCTGCTCCTGCTCGAGGGTGTAAGGTAATATCAACGTCGCAGACCTCTGCACCATCTAACGCGTGCGGACAGATCAGAGGAAAGAAGAACCTCGTGCTAGAGAAAGCTCTCGCAGGCCCGCTCAACCTGCTCGTCAAGTTCTCCACGCTCCAGGAATATGGCGTCGACAAGCCCTTCTTCCTTGAGAACGACAATGTCGACTCTTCTCAGCGCAACATCGTCTTCCTGGTTAGAGGCGAGAAAGCAAAGACTGTGATGGCTGTTGCTGGTAAGTGAAGCTCCCTCGGCTTCCTTTCCTCCATCTGCCTCACGGCTTTTGGAGCTTTGGGTCAAAAAGTAGGCTAGACAGACAGTACCCACTCTGCCTAGCCAGTCTTGATCCCTAGATTGAACATAGCACTTTTTTTGGATTGCCCTTCATCTCCATGTAGGAGCAGTCTATTGTACGGTGCTAACATACTAGATAGATCAAATCAAACGTATTCGGCGAGACAGCCAAATTGAACATGAATTCTCCATCTTCTGGGTCCCGCGCCGTACTATGACCTCCGACCAATTACTCGAAGAGGCGGGTGTCTTGGGTGAAGCGAGCGTGAGCGAATGGCCGCTGTTCTTCGTGCCGCTTGCAGATGATGTGCTATCGCTTGAACTTGAAGATGCTGTGTCAGATCTTTATCTCGTATGTGCGTCCTGGATCTGGTGAGGATTTGATACTAACCCTGCGTAGAAGAAAGATCCTACCGCAATCTACTTGTCAGCCAAAGCGCTCATGCTTCAGCAGCAGAAGTATGGTCTCTTCCCGCGCATCATCGGCAAAGGTGACAATAGCAAGCGACTTGCCGACCTACTCATCCGTATGCGTACCGAAGTCACGGCCGGTGAGACCTCTGCCGGCGGTGGACCGTCGTTCTTGGGCTTAGCACCTAGTTCCAATATCGACAGTCTGATCATCATTGACCGAGAAGTCGACTTTCCCACAGCGCTACTGACTCAGTTGACATATGAGGGACTCATCGACGAAGTCTTCAACATCACCGCCAACCAGACCGAAGTCGACTCTTCCATAGCTGGTGGTGCACAGCCTCAGCAAGGTCAGACCGGATCAGCATCGACAAGTATGAAGCGCAAGATCATGATTGATTCGAAAGACGCTCTATACGCCGATCTAGGTGATGCGAACTTTGCTATCGTCGGTAACTTGCTCAACCAAGCAGCTCGTCGTCTGCAGAGCAGCACAGGACGCGACCAGCTTGCCACAAAGACGACTACAGAGCTTCGTGACTTTGTCGCCAAGTTGCCCGGTTACCAGGCCGAGCAAGCCAGCTTGAAGCTACACACCAGTCTGGCTGAGGAAATTATCAAATTCACGCGCACCGACATCTTTACGCGGAGTTTGGAAGTGCAGCAGAATATCATGTCTGGCGCCGACCCAACAACACAACACGACCTCATCAATGAGCTCATCAACCGTGATGTACCGCTACCCGCCATCCTTCGCTTGCTCTGCCTAGAGTCCACCACCAACGCCGGCATCCGTCCGAAGGATCTCGAGGCCTTCAAGCGCGCCATCATCCAAGCATACGGCCCGCAACACATCCTGACCCTCGCCTCCCTCGAGAAGATGGGTCTACTAGGCCCACGAGGCGGCGTAAGTCTCGGTGGCGTAGGCGCGCCGGCCAAACCCGGCAGCGTAACAAACTACACGCCCCTGCGCAAGAGTCTCAAGCTCTGGGACGACGACGTCAACGAAGCAAGCCCCAACGACATCAGTTACACCTTCTCCGGCTACGCGCCTCTCAGCGTCCGCATCATCCAATCCATCATTCAGAAACACACGCTCGCCAACGCCATCAAACCCCCCTCCGATCCCCGCGCAAGCGCCCAAGCCAACCCCCTCGCCCAAGGCCTCCGCATCTTCGACGACGCTAGCAAATACATCCGCGGCGCCACGTTGGATGAGACGCAAAAGGGCGAGGAGAAGGCCGTCAAGGCGCGGCAGCTGTTGAATGGGAGTGCAGGTGAGAAGAACAAGACTATTGTTGTTTTCTTCCTGGGAGGTGTTACGAGGGCTGAGATTGCGGCGCTGAGGTTTGTGGGCGAGAAGTTGAAGGAGAGCGGTGGAGAGGGGAGGGGCAGCAGGATTGTGGTTTGTGCGACGAATGTGGTCAAGGGAGAGGGGTTGGTGGGGAGTGCGATTGAGAAGCAGAGGTTTAAGGCTTGAGATGGTGATGGTGGTGGTGGTAGCCGTGATAGCGCACATATGTCGAAGTAGACTCTCTTAATGAACACTTTTCTTTGAGAATAGTGTCTCCTCCTTTCTATGGCTGGTCGACATCGAAGAAGGGAAGAAGAAGTCATGCTGTGGAGAATGCGCCTTCCTCCCGGAAGAAGCCACCATGTATTTAGGTGTGCCATTGTGCATTGCTTGAGCAGAAGCATCGGCACATGCGACATCGCAGACGGAACAGTAGAAGGTCTTCTCCTCAATCGCCTTGACTTGTTTGGCTCGTGTCTGAGGATACTGTTTTGCGTTGCGGGCCTTTTGACTGGCCTTCCACCCTTCTGTAGGACTCGCTCTCTTCTCTCGACCGTATGAAGATGCGTAAGCCTTGTCCTTCGCCCTTGTCGCAGCCTCAAGCTCCTCAAGCTCTTCCTTAGTAAGGTCGAGGTCACCCTCAACAGGGTCGAGGAGAGGGCTGTGGGAACAGCAGCTTTCTATGGCTGGCCGACATCGAGGAAAGGAAGAAGAAGAAGAAGTCATGCTGTGGAGAATGCGCTTTCCTTCAGAAGCCACCATGTATATGCTTCGATTCACGAACCACAGTCAAGGGCGCTAGCAAATTTGCCGAATACATGGGCCCATCATCTTGTCGAGATGCTGATCATGATGTATCCTGGAGGTAGTCGGTGGGAGCGACAGCCACATAGGAACTAAACATGATAGAGTCTGTTGTGATCCGAGGTGTGTTGGAAGAGTATCACAGAACAGAATCATGATATAGCCAGGAGGTATTCGCTGCTCATCGCAAAGACCACCGGTGGAAAATACGGCAATGTAGTCGTCACAGCAACATTCATAACGATGGTATATTCAGTGAAGTCATTTCAATTTCCTTTCCACTCTCTTCATGTAGCTACCTCGTGAGTTACATAAGAGACATTGACCGCTGGCATACTTTTGCAGAACATCCATTACGATCGTTTCGTCAGGCATCGTCGTGAAAGTACAAAGAAGACTTTTCCGCGTTCCTGAATACCGGGAACCCATGAAAGATAAGGAACCAAACACACCAAGTCTATCGTTAAATGCCGCAATAGATGAAACTCCGTTCGCAGCTCGCAGTCTGGGTATCCTGCACGTGCGCCCTTCCTTCCTTCCTGCACGCCCTTGTGGCGCTGCTGTCATGTGATGCGCTTATCGGGTGGAGAAGGCCTTGGTGACAGTGCGCTTGAGCGCAAGCTCCTTCTTCTTCAGGTCATCAGCGGGGGCGTCCTCAACCTCGAGCTGAGCCATGGCGTCAGAGAGAGCAGACTCGATCTTCTCCTTCTGGCCACGCTTGAGGCGGATGGATGTGGTGGGGTCGGAGATCATCTCCTCAACGCGGGAGATGTAGGACTCAAGCTGTTGCCTTGACTCGAACTTCTTGCTGAAGGCCTCGTCGGAGGACTTGAACTTCTGGGCGTCGTTGATCATGTTCTCGATGTCGGCAGACGAGAGCTTTCCGACAGCGTTGGAGATGGTGATGTTGGCGCTGCGGCCGGAGGTCTTCTCGGTGGCGGTGACCTTCAGGATACCGTTGACGTCGACCTCGAAGACGACCTCAAGGACGGCCTCACCAGCGCGCTGGGAAGAAGTCAGTAACGGTGCGTAACATGAGGTGCAAAAATCAGCTCACCATGGGAGGAATTGGCGCGAGGGTGAACTCTCCGAGAGAGGTGTTGTCCTCGCAGTTGACACGCTCACCCTGGAAAACAGGGAACTGTACAGTCTGCTGGTTGTATTGGGGCTTGTCAGCATGGTCTTATCAAAAGTGTTTCATGGGGTACAAACCTGCGACGGTGGTGAAGGTCCTCTTCTTGATGGTCTGGGTGCAAAAGTCAGCGAATGCAAAGCCATTTAGCGATAGCGATACGTACAGGGACGGTCTGACCGCGGGGAACGACGGGAGCGAAGATGTTACCCTCCATGGCTACACCAAGGGAGAGGGGAACAACATCGAGAAGGAGGAGGTCGGCAGTCTCGGCGGAGGTGGCCTTTCCGGAGAGGATACCAGCCTGGACGGCGGCACCGTAGGCAACGGCCTCATCGGGGTTGATGCTCTTCTCGAGCTTCTTTCCGTTGAAGTAGTCGCTGAGGAGCTTCTGGATCTTGGGGATACGGGTGGAACCACCAACAAGGACGATCTCGTCAACCTTGTCCTTGGCGATGGCGGCGTCCTTGAGAACCTGGGCAACGGGGTCCAGAGTGCCAGCGAAGGCCTTCTGGTTCAAGTCCTCGAAACGAGCACGGGTGATGTTGGCGTTGAAGTCCTCACCGTCGAACAGCGAGTCGATCTCAACAGTGGTCTGGGTGGCGTTGGAGAGGGTACGCTTGGCACGCTCGCAAGCAGTCCGGAGACGACGGAGGGCACGGGCGTCACCGCTGATGTCCTTCTTGGTCTTCTTTGTGAACTCCTTCTTGAAGTGGTCAAGGAGGTTGGTGTCGAAGTCCTGTCCACCTGCAACGAAGTCAGTATATGTCTCAAATGCACTTTGTGCAGCCACCTTATACAAGGGAAAAACTGAACAGGTCTGCAGACTACATTGACCCAAAACCTTGCAAAAGAGGTGACCTAAAGTCAACGTAGGCTCCAGGCTGTTCAGTTTCTCCTCAGGTTAGCGTGCAGCCAGAACTTACCCAAATGTGTGTCACCAGCGGTAGCCTTGACGGTGAAGACACCACCCTGGATGTGGAGAAGAGACACATCGAAAGTACCACCACCGAGATCGTAGATGAGGACGTTCCTCTCCTTGTCAGACTTTCCGGAACCGAGACCGTAAGCGATAGCGGCGGCGGTAGGCTCGTTGATGATACGGAGAACGTTGAGGCCAGCAATGGCACCGGCGTCCTTGGTGGCTTGACGCTGGTTGTCGTTGAAGTAGGCGGGAACGGTGATGACGGCCTTCTCGACCTTCTTTCCGAGCTTGGTCTCAGCGACCTCCTTCATCTGTTGATTTTGTTAGCCATTGCCCCGCCATGCTGGTGTGTGCGCAGATCTTACCTTGACGAGAACCATGGCAGAGATCTCCTGGGGAGAGAACTGCTTGGTCTCACCGAGGTACTCAACCTCGACGAGAGGGCTGCCGCCCTGGTCAACGACCTTGAATGGCCATGACTTGATGTCCTTTGTGACGGTCTCGTCCTCGAATCGGCGACCAATGAGACGCCTGCGAAAGTCAGTCGGCTGATCGCGCGCGTGCGACGATTGAACGGCAGAACTCACTTGACATCGAAGACGGTGTTCTCCGGGTTCATAGCAGCCTGGTTCTTGGCCGCCTCACCGATGAGACGCTCCTCGCTGGTGAAGGACACGAACGAGGGGGTAGTGAAGCTACCCTGCTCGTTGGCGACTGTGGGCAAACATTGTTAGACACTGGTCTCTGAGTGCAGGAGTGGCGGGCGCATACTGATCTCGACATTGGTGCCCTCGTAGTTGGCAACGCAAGAGTAGGTGGTGCCTGCGATATTGTTAGCACACACGCATCCCACTGTGGGGTAATTCGCGAATATTACGCACCAAGATCGATGCCGATGGCACCCTCGTAGACTTCGTCGCTCATGATTGCGGTATGTGTATAAGGAACAACCTGAAAAATTGAAGAGCAGGAAGGTGTTGGAGAGAAGGTGGAAAAGAGGGTTGGGAATCTTTTTCGCGCTTGCTTAAAGGCGAGCGATCAGAGAAAAATTGGCCTGGCAGGGATCTCTCGTAGTGTCGGCGAATGACGCTAGGCAGACTCGGTTAACCTGGCGCGGCGCTTATCGATACTCAATGAAAAACCATCCATCCAACATCGATATATCCTCAAGCCTCGGCCCGCTGAGAAAGAAAAGAGTCCGGACCATGACATTGAGAAGGTGCCCCGCAGCCAAGATTTGACGCCTAGCGGGAAGTTTTGAGACAAGACCTGCCTATATCGTCCTCAGTCTTGTCAACCCACGCCGGTACACGCCCGGCGCTATCATCTGAAAATGCTTTGGAACATTGAGTGGTACGGTAGTTGTCTAGCAGACTGACCCCAACAAGCCTTTCTTGAAGTTGGGCCATCGTGTTGCCCCCTCGGGTCAAATCAATGGCCGCAAGATCCAAGATTCTGGTTATCTTCGTCGTGGCTTACATCCGCAGAGAGCTTACCCGGTATGCCTCTAGCAATATGATCTCAGGAACTTTTGGGGTGTTGAGTATCACGGTAGGTTTCCAGCGTAGTGGACCAGATTGCCTACTTGAGACGTCGTCTTCATAAACGGACCAATTTATTGCCCTTCTCCTCGTGTCCATGGGTCCCGGAACAAAGACCACGACGATCTTCGCGATAGATTATTTCCATGACCAGCGTAACGCTTCTTCTACCTATCGGTGCGCCTGGAGCCGTCATACAAATGTTTGTAACCCCCGGTTTGATACTTTCCGATCTTTCTTTCAAGGTCTTTCCAACCCTTCTTCTATATCTACTTCCCTAGTCCCAGAGATCCCGTGCAACCATCTCACCAACTACCACAAACCACGATGCCTCGCACCCAACCCTACTACATTGTCAGCATCGAAGGCAAACTCTCCGCCACCTTCATCCCCCGCGTGGTCGGCGTCTTCTCCACTCCTGCCCTAGCCGTCGCCTCTGTCAAAAAGATTACACCACGTTGTGCGCGAGTA
The DNA here is from genome assembly GCF_023758015.1 of Alternaria viburni. Taxonomy (NCBI): domain Eukaryota; kingdom Fungi; phylum Ascomycota; class Dothideomycetes; order Pleosporales; family Pleosporaceae; genus Alternaria; species Alternaria viburni. The sequence continues at coordinate 244,101 of NW_026055783.1, forward strand.
CCTAATAACTCTGAGCCCGGTGTTATAAGATGCGTTGGCGACGATAGCGACATCAAAATCGAACTCCAGCACAGCGATATAGTTGGCACGTCTATAACCCCTGCTAACACTGTCTTCCTGGCCATCGACGAATGTGGCGACAGTATCGTCGAAACAAAGATATCAGGCACGGCGCATGATGCGTGGGCAGCATGCGAAGCTATGAAGCGTAAGTGCGGTAACTACTGGAAGGATGAGATAGAATGGACTAATAACAGGGGATGTAAACATGGACAGGCGGAGTTCAACATAACGACCTCTAGCATCCCAGCGGAATTTGGAGACAAAGAGTCACAGCAGTTGGCTGGCTTAAGAACAATGGGCATGTTGCAACATCACTGGTATGTCAAGAAGGTCGTGGTTGACACTTAGGAAGAGTAGGAGGCTGCTTCCCTGGAGACGTAGATTCATGGTGGAAGAGTTAGTCTGTACAGCGGAATAGAGTTGCTGAGAAGGCTACCTTAGAGGACTATGTGAATAGTGCGCAGTATAGATGGAAATGTCGTTACCGGCCGGCATCGGCAGTGGTGAACTATTCGAAATATCTTCTTAACCTTATACTGGGTACTGCTTGTGCTTCACGTCCATGTCTTCGCCATGCCCATCCTCCGACTGTTGCCCACACCCACTCTTCATTTTTCTCAGCCGTGTCCTTATGGCACAGCCTTCCTAGATATGTCGCAAGTTCGAAAGGATATCTGAAGTTCTCATTGCGAGGTGCGCAGTGGTATCAGCCCTTTCCTTCCTCGTTTGTCCACCTTTTGTGCCTTGGGGTTGCGATATGGATCTCGAACTCGGCCTGATCACCACAAGAGACATTGCATATCGCGCAGTGGAAGGTCTTGTCACTGACAGCCTTTTGCTGGTTGGCGTAGGTCTTGGGATAGTGTTTTGCGTTCGCGGTCTTCTGAGATGCCTTGACATCCGGGGCGGCGTCTTCTCTCCGTTGTCTTGAGTACTTCTCTACGATTGGGTCATTATGGGTGACCGGATCAATGATTCTATGTCGGAAAAAAGTGTAGTGAAGACTACATGATCCGAGAATGATGCGTAGTTCGGTTCGGGGAGAGGATGTAGTCGTCAATCTGAGTCAATTGTAGGTTCCACGATACAACTATGGAGCTGTGATCGTACAAGCTCAGGGCAGAAGATGGCCACACTCCTTGTTGCGAACTTCTGAGAGTGACAGACTGTACTGCTTGATAGGAGTAGCATCAAAGGCGGCAGTATGTCTCTCAATAGCGAGCGACTTTCACGAATTGGAGGAGGAGTCAAAGTTGCACACAGAGTGTATCGCTTTCCATATTCGATAGTCATGAGACCTGCCGTTGCGTCATATCCATTCCCATATCCCCTCCCTTTAGCCATACAATGAACGCCCTAAACACCAATTCCATGCTTTAGCCCATCTAGTCCCTCTTTCCCAAATGCCCACCCCATTCCCTCCATAACCCTCAGACCGTCTCATCATGAAAGACAAAATTAATATCTCTCGGCCGCTGAGTGTTATACCTGACAAAGTTGTCATCTCCCTGCGGCCTCTCTTTCTTCGTGTTGCTCGTCAGCATACTCTGAAGACTGACACACACGCTTTCGACGTTGTGGACGGGGGACCAGCCGGAGCGGTCGAGCAGGTCGAGGCAGATGATACCGTTGGAGTAGATGTGTGGGTGCCAGGGTATGGGGTGGGTTTCGTCGCGGAGGAAGATTACTTCGGGGGCCTGTGGGAAGGAGGGTTAGCAAGGTCTGGTTTGGAGGGAGGGTGCGGATGTTGGGTGTGTGGGTAGAGGAGCGTAGGGAAGGGTGGTAGGCAGGTAGTATGGAAAGGGAACACGTACCTCAATAGGATACTGGGGTGTAAAGCTAAACTTCAATCGATACGTTTCGCCCTGGTACAACGGATTCGAGTCCATAACTTGAATGTCCATGAGCCAGGTTTGGAAGTCGTCAGCCTTAATGAGAGTTATGCCTGGCGGGAGTTTTTCGTGCATCTATACGCCGTTGTGTTAGCGACTCTGTTCCTCCGTGTGTGAATTTCCATATCCGTTGCCTTCACATCCTGGCCGTATTGTGGGTGTAGAGGCTTCCGCGCATCGATACGTGGAGTTTATAGGCGTCTAACGGGTGACAATGTGCTTCGACGGGCAACGAACAATGAACGAGAGGATTACGGTACCTTTGCGAGCTCCTGTAATAGACGTTAGCTTCTAGATCCTTTCATATGTCGCATTGCAGTCAAGCTCCATCCCAGAGCTCAAGACCATAATAACATACCTTGCCTAACCGTTTCGACGCGAACATCGTGAAATGTGCAGCAGCAGCGCGCCTTCAACCTGGGGTGTACGCGTAGGTATATGTAGCTAACAATGTATCCTGGGCGGACTCAGAGTGAACGACGTGTATTGTAGCTTCGTTCCGAGGTAGCTGAACAGCTCACAAGCTTATGGACAAGCTGCGACCCTGCAGGTGGATTGGACAACGTGTGGGGGAGGGGCAACCGCGCGCGTATCAGGTAGCCGCCTAGGATTAAGAAGCGGCCGGAAAGTTCGATCGTAGAATTGGAGTGAGCGACAGGGAAGAGGCTGGAAGGCACGAGGTAGAGGTGATAGGATGTGTGAATTCTTTGCGCCGTCGCTGCCTGATGTCTCGGTGCTCGGCTTTGTTGCGAAGGTTCACGCGGCGCGCCAGGGCGGAACGCGGCTATCCAGGTACATTTTGCTGTGAACCATCTGGGCATCCTCATAGTTCACCAACCATGCCCTTCAATGCTATATGGCACTAGAGATATCTGTAGTGTATACCGCATCCACCCAAGTCGTCATTGACGTAGAAGTACGTTTCGCCTTAGGGAGTACCTATCTATCAACATTCAACACTGTGTGTAGCAACACGAATCTGAGCCACCGCTGGTGATGGATATTTTGTTGAATATTCGAAATAGTATTGACCCATGATATCTCTCGCGCCATACGCCCGCCATACCGTAGCTTTTCCTAGCCAAGTTATACACACCAGCAGAAGACACTGCAACGGAAATCATTACTAGAAACGCGATGTAGAACCAAGAAGAATACGCTCAAGAGCGACACTCGAAGCCTACGAGTAAAAGGCGCCCTTCTGGAAACTTTCAACACCCATATCACCCGCCTTGCTATCCACCTTCGGACCAACCTTCTCTGGTACTGGTGCTGGGGCTCCGGTCATGGTGGCAGTCCTGCTCGCGGCGCTGCTGTTCGTCATTGTTTGTGTTCTGCTACCAGCTGGGCTTCCGCTCTGACTTCCGCTGGTAATCTGTGCTGGTGTCTTGCGTTGAATAGGCTCGAGGTAGATGCCTGGGAGGTAGCCCATGCGTCCGTCTCTTGATCTGCACCTCCACCATTCTGATGCGTTGCCCATGGGATCGCTCTTGCTGAGCACCGCGACCATGTCTCCCTTCTTCACTGACAAGTCCATTGCGTGCATGTTGGCATTGGGTGTGAAGTCGTACAGCGCGCGGCAGAATTCAAGCTTGTTAGGGTCGAGCGGTTGCCCTGCCTGTGGGTTCTCGAGCATCTTCTGTTGCTCTTGGGCTTCTTGTGATCGTGCGAGCGCCTTGATGAGCTTGCCCATTAGGTAGGGAAGACCGAAGACTGCGAGCATGAAAACGATGAATGGCTTCTTGGAAGGCTTTGCGGGGGCTGGCGAGCCGTCGGGCATACGTCCGTTGAAGGCTGCGAAACTTGCGGGGGTGAGGGCGGTCGCATCTGCTGGTAGGGGTCGTCCGGTGAGCTTTGCGATTGCCGTTCGTATCCATCGCATTATTGTGTAGATGCCCAATACCGAGCCAAGCGTTTGTCGTAGGTTTCCGAACTGCTCTGCTACAGATACCATGGCTGTCGATGTTAGCATATCGCTGGACGTAGGAAAGGGGCGGACGTACCGAAGAATGAAGAATGTGTCGCCATATATGTGCTCTGGAGCATCTGTGCAAAGCCGCCGAACGCGCCGACAATGTTTTCAATCAGCTGAAAAGTGGCTGCTGTACTCTGGCTGAATGATTGTGTGAGGCTGCTGTTTGGGTCGCCCTGCATGCCTCCCATACCGCCGTACATTCCGCCCATGCCCATGCCCATACCTCCCATGCCGCCATACATGCCACCCATACCGCCCATTCCACCGTACATGGAGCCGTAGCCACCCCCCATGCTGGAGTAGGGCGAGCTGTAGCTGCTCATTCCTCCATATCCGCTGCTGTAGGGGGAGCCGTATCGGTTGTTCATGCTCGAGTAGTTGGACGCGTTGCGGTTCGCGACGGTGCTGAGTGAGTCTGGTACGGATGGTAGCGGAGGCGCACTCGAGGATGTGGCTGTTGAGGTGGGTGCTGTGCTGCTATTCGATCCAGTGAGGCCTGTGTTGTTGTTAGTCGCGGCGTCCCTGACGTATCGGATGGCTGGCGGACTCACCAACCGAGGCACTCGTCGCGCCGTTGCTTGTCTCCCAGGGCTTTGGCGGCGATGGCGCAGACATATTTCCGTGTGTGCCTCCTCCGCGCTACGTGCGCAGTACAGAAAGTGACTTTGCAGAGACGATGGCGGATGTCGTCAGCAAACGTCGAGAGGCTGGCAATTCGCGGCGATCGGGGCAGCGAGTTTTTGCGGGGAAACTGCGCCGGCCGAGACTGGCAATCGCTCAAGGGGCGGATCCGCGTCGACAGTGGCCGCACGTGAGCAGTAAGTTGGGCGATGTGTTGGATGCGAAGACGCGACGTTGGGTGTAGACGGTAATGGAGGCGATGAGTAGATGCGCAGTGTCGTCGGCCGGGATGCGGCTGGTCGTCGTTCACGGACGCTGAGTCGCGAACAGACCTCGGTTTCTCGTGCCCGCTTGGGCAGGCCTATCCGTCAGCTTGCCACCACTCCAACCGCCGGCCCACTCCGCTGCATCGCCCATGTCCGTCTTCAGATGATTATTGCATTGCTTTGAGCCTGCCTCGGTCGAATATCTCACGTGTCGGGACTTGACAAAAGATTTTCTTGTGCAATTCAAGAGCACTTTGGTTGTATTGCTAGGTGTATGGTTGCATGCAAGATGTCTTCACACGAATATCTCAATCCTCCAGGCCAAAACAACATCCACCTCAGTCCCCAATAGCATACAGAGAATGCACCCAGCTATCCGGATCGTATGCCACCAACTTCTGAATCGCATCATTTGACATGCTCTCTGAAAAATCAAAGTCGTCGTCCAACACCAATGCCGTAATGTGCGGATAGTGCCAAACAACCGCAAACTTCATCTTCTTCCCTACCGGTCTGCTGAAGTAGTTGGAGTCACCACCCTCCAGATTGCCCTGCCGATGTATAGTCGACTTTGCGCGTTCGGCCCCTTTGCTGAGAAGCTCGAATGCGTCGAACTCGCCACAGCCTGTTGACCAGCATGAGCAGGGAATGTTGTTGCGGTCGTTGCCGTACTGGAGGATGCGAGGTATGGCTGCATTGAGGAACCAGTAGGCCGGGGCGTCAGAGAGGAGGCCTTGGTCCGTGCCTACATTGTCGTAGTGATCCATTTGGAATTCGATGAAGAAGGCTTTCGAGGAGCCTGACCAGCCGTAGTGAGATGTCGCGTCTGGTCTCCAGTACGGACAGTCTGCGTCACACTCTTTATCGGACAGAACCACGATCTCGTTTTCAGACGTCTTTAGCGTGCCTTCGAACGGTTGACTCTCAGCCGCTACTTTGTCACCCCGTGGAGTGACGTAGCTGAGCGAGTTCCCAAATGCACTGAACATGTCAGCTTCGAAATTTATGGACCGAGGAAATACTCACTAGTCAAAAGTACCAGACTTTTGGGGATCACCCAGGTTAGCCATAAAGCTGAGCCCGGTGGCTTGAGCCGGTGATGTAGACGTGTAGTATGCTATCCGCTTCCAATCTGAACCCTGCCTCTTCGAAATGGGCGATGGCGAGGGCGAAGGGATGTCGAAAGGTTGTCCATCTGGACGCTGTGATACTGGTAATGGGTCTTGTGGAGGTGACGGTGAGGGCGAAGGGATGTCAAAAGGCTGTCCGTCCGGTCGCTGCGATACTGGTAGCGTCTCTTGTGGTGATGATAATGAAGGCGAGGGTACGATAGGCTGTCCATCGGGGCGCTGAGACACCGTCAATATGCCTTGCATTGATGATGGTGAGGGCGAGGGGAATTGGATAGGTTGTCCGTCTGGCAGCTGCGACACCGGTAATATGTCTTGTGTTGATGACGGTGAGGGCGAAGGGGAATCGAAGAGCTGTCCGTCTGGACGCTGGGACACTGGTAACGTGTCTTGCGGTGATGATGAGGAGGGCGAGGGGACCTCGAAAAGTTGTCCATCTGGATGCTGTGATACTGGTATAGTGTCCTGTGTCGATGATGTTTCCGGTGCATGCTTCAGTGTCGGCGTCGGACTGACGTAAACCTGCCCATTGGGTCGCTGAAAGATGGGTTCGGGCTCTTCGTTTTCAACGCAAGTACAGTTCGGATCTGGAAGTGTAGAGCCAGAGATCGATTGAGCACCAGACGTGGGCAAGCACGGCAGTGGAGAACCTATGTAGGTTGTGTTTGGTCCAGACTGTGTAATACCAGTCGGGGAGCAGGCCGCGTTTATGGTCACCGTCCGTGTCACTGTCGTCGAGACGCACCTAGACGATGTGGTGCATGCATCCCTGTTGAAAAGGCTGGGCCGGCCAGAAGATGTCGACTGTGTCAGCATAGTAGTAGGGTTTGTAGCCACTGGTGTCTCTGGCTGCTCCAACGATCGCCGACGGTTGTAGAAAGGTACTGTAGTTCGCTTCCCCATAGCGCGCGCGTCACCGGGTAGTTGGTATACGGCGAGTTGAGAGACGTTCATCGGCCCGCGAAGGTGCATGGACACCTGATCTTGTCAGCGATGTAACAACTGGAGCCCGAGTTAAATTATACTTGTCCGAACAATGGTGTCAGTGGTCCTGCGCTAGGATAGTCGACACGTTCATGACCACAGATACCAGTCTTTGGATCGACTGTAGTGGTCCGATTGTAGGCACCAGGCTGGCTGATGTTCCGGTAGGTGATGGCCCAGACCTCAGAACAGTACCAGTTGCCATCAGAGGATAGTTCAGCGGTACCGCGACATAGCTCTTTGGCGGTTCTGCTGTAGGCGAGGGGGAGGAGGATGACTGCGCTTAGTATTGTATGCTTCATGCTGAATAATTGAAAGAGGCTATTGTACGAGCAATGGGTTGCGGGGTGTGTATGAAGCGTGAAAGAAAACGTCGGAGTGAGGTAGGGTTGTGATGAGCTGGCACAGGATCCATGGATGTAGTATTATTGATATATTTGACTATGGCGTGACGACATCTAGCATGCGGAAGCCACGAGCAGTGTACGAGAAACCGCGTACGCGTGAGTCAACAAGAAAGTGCGATCTGAACGAGGCTGAAGGCGACAACAACCTAATGTAATTGAAAACTGCTTCTTGTAAGTCCATGTCGCCAGTAAAGTATCATGTAAATAAAGAAGTTGATAAGATCGCAGATCAGAGTATAAGTTGAATGCACTGGCAACGCCCTTACGGGTGTGCCTAAAATAAGAGGTGCCAAAAGTATGGGTTGTCATCATTGTGCGATGAAGAGAACGGCGGAAGTACATACCAAGTAGTAGATACAGGAGGAAGCGCAAGTGGAGGTGATCTGTATATCTGGTTCTTGTTAGCACTGGTCGCTCGCAAGATTTCACGCAGTAAAGCAGAGATGACACTTTTCAGAATAGAGATTTATGCACCGGCGAAGTTCCGAAGAACCCCGCCTAAAATAAGAGGCGTCGAATGCACTGGATCTCATCATTGTGATGGAAGGGAGGAACTGGGTTGAACTTACGTTGGGAGTGAGCTGCTGTAGCTGGCTTAGGGTAAGCAATTCCGAAAAGAATATCAATCGTGATCTGATGCGCGATCATCTAGCTTCAACATAGCCGAGACAATCGCTGTTGCACGCCGAGGTCAATGTTTTGACATTGTGAGGTGCTGAAGACGAGGTTGGTCGTCGCAGACTTTTTGTCAGGCAGGAGCTTTGACGCTAGCCGCGCACGGTCCACCACAGACCTAGCCGAGCCGCGAGAAATTGGAGTCTTCGATCGCGAACTTCAACCCACGACAAGCCCACCACCACGTCTCCGTACTAATCGACCAGGTCGCCATCCGGAACATTCATTCAAAATGGGTCGTCTTCACAGCAACGGAAAGGGCATATCAGCCTCCGCCATCCCATACTCCCGCAGCCCCCCGGCGTGGTTGAAGACCACCCCCGAGCAGGTTGTCGACCAGATCTGCAAGCTCGCGAAGAAGGGTGCTACACCATCTCAGTAAGACAATGGCTTGGAAAGGAATACACATGGAATTGGTCGACTAACACAATCGCAGGATTGGTGAGATCCTCCGTGACTCGCACGGTGTCGCTCAGGTCAAGGTTGTCACCGGCAACAAGATCCTCCGAATCCTCAAGTCGAACGGTACGATTGCCCTATACACATGAAAGCGCATGTCGACACAGCTCTGCTCCTCGTGAGCATCTGCGCGCTATACAAAACTGCATTTGTTGGTCTAGGCTAACATTTTGCGCTCAAGGCCTCAGCCCCGACATCCCAGAGGACCTCTACATGTTGATCAAGAAGGCCGTTGCCGTCCGCAAGCACCTTCAGACCAACCGCAAGGACCGCGACTCCAAGTTCCGCCTCATTCTCATCGAGTCCCGTATCCACCGTGTAAGTTTACCTATGTCGATACCATGTCAAAAGCACGTGCTAATCATCTCCAGCTCTCCCGCTACTACAAGACCGTCGGTGCCCTCCCCCCTACCTGGAGGTACGAGAGCGCCACTGCCTCTACCCTCGTCGCATAAGCAGATGTCGGATTGGTGTGGATGGTAGTCGTCATGGTAGACATTTAAGTGGAGTTTCACGGGCATGGATGCTTTGCGGATACCTAGCAGGATCACGATATGGAATGAATCAATCAAAAGCATCACCTCGAATTGAAATATACCCAATCTGCATTGAAAGTGTCAAAGTCTGAAATTCGCCTTTTGTATTGCTGCTTGACTTGGGTATCATCCTGACGCCGTCTCATACTTTTGGTGAACATGTGCCATGCGTTTCAAGTCGTTCCATATCGCTTGCCCTTCAAAACTATGCTGCCCGTCCAGCAGTCGAGCTTGCCAGATATACCGCAAAGCTTACCGCCGAAACGCGCATGCGCATGACAGTCTCCTCGTCCATGGCTGCTTGAGCGATGCTGCTCATGTGACTGCTCATCCACATAGCTACTCCATCTTCAGCCCAGGTATCCTATTCTCTTTCCGACGCCATCACCCCATCTCCTTTCCCCACAAGCTCATCACGTCCCCTCAATCTCCCTACTCTTCCCCGCCAAAAACTCACTCAACCACTTCAACGGTTTCTCTGGCTCCGCAGTAGCAAGATGCTTCATCGCCTCGAGCAAATGCGGCGTCACATGCTGATTCAGATACACCCGCGTGGGACTACCGTGTGGAATGGGTTGTGTGGGGGCTTGCGCAGTGGGATGCGGTGAGTTGCGCGATGAGGCTGCGGGAGTGGGTGTTGGCGCTGTGGTAGCTGTCGGAAGAGTTGGTGCGGAGGGCGGTGCGGGAGTTGAAGTGGAGGGTGTAGGAGGGACGGTTTGGACGCTGGGTTGGTGGGTCGGTGTAGAGGCTGAGGCGTCGAGGGTGGTGGGCTTGATGGGTGTGTTAGTAAGGGACTTTTGGTGGTGATGTCTATGATGGTAGCTTACCACTGGTGCTGAACCTGAATCTGCCATTTCTACATCTGCGGGTTGTTCTGTAGGTGCTTGTTGCGCTTCGCCGTTTGTGAGCGCTGGGTCGATGTCGGCGTTTGCGACGGCAGGGTTGGGAGATGGTTCTGCCATTTCTGAAGCTCGGTGATAGTTCTCCTGTGTGTTTGACGCGAATTGGCGCGGTTAAAGGAGGTGAGAGTTGGTGTCTGTGGCGTTGGGATGGCGAGTTGGACTTTCTTGAGAGCGTCTTGGTAGCTTGAGCTTCGAGCGCGATCGATGTTCGGGCTAGCCTCGGCGTTTTGGAGCTTTCCTTCACTTTCTTCGGTGGCACCATCACGACCTCCGCTTGTACGAGAGCACAATTTCTAGACCAGAGTACATTTTGGGAACTTCAAGGCTGTTGCATCAAATACATAGTTACGCGTCACAGCAATGACTTTGCCAGGTACAACTAAGGACACACTGACTTCTTCACACAATCCCATGATGAGAGCAGTATCGCACTTGAAAACAGATGATATGATAACTATCTTACAAGCTCGTCTACTTCGAATCAAACAAGCAAGGAACCAGAACGCCCTGCTACAGAAATGCAACCATCTCGAGACTCTCTTCATCATGCATTGCTCGGCCGTAATCCATATATATCCTCACTCGTGCTCATCCTTCGTCTGCATCATCAACGTGTGCTCCTACGATATTGCGTAGCTGCAGCCGTACGCATAAAGCGAAACCAAAAAGAAACAAAGCGCAATAACAGTAACTCATAGAAAAAAAGCCGTGTCACGCGGACCATTTAGACCGTCTTCACACGCAATGCTCGCATCCACCTATCGAGATCTTCGCTCAGAAGCATACCCCACATTCGTCGAAACAGTCGTCTTCATATCGTTATTCGTAATCACACTGTTGGTATCCCACGTCCCCGCCTCGGAAATAGCCGGGCTTGTCTGTCTCCTTGGTGCCCTCGGCCTTTCAGAACGGTGGTAGGACTTATTCTGGGACACCTGCGTAGCAGTAGCAGGCCCGTTGTTAGCGTGAGTGATCTCACTGCTTGTGTCCCAGGTGCCGGAGTCAGACCCGTCGTCAGAGAAACTGTGGTGCTCGTGCTGCTTTCGGAGTTGCTCGACTCGCTTGAGCTGCTCGAAGGGGCCGGGTGGGTAGCTCGATGGGCCAAGGTCGCTGAATTGCGCGGAGGGGTAGGGGACGTTGGTGGACACTGTTGTGGGAGGCGCACGCTGAGTGACCTCACTAGCGGTGTCCCATGTGCCGGTATCGCTGCCGCTCAGCCTTCTCAGCTGGCGGTGCATTATGCTTGAGTAGGGGACGTTGGTGGAGACGGTCGTGGGAGGCGCGCGATGAGTAGTGATCTCGGTGTTGGTGTCCCACGTCCCAGTGTCGGAGACGTCATCATCAGACGCGTCATCGTCGGACACGCTGGGTCGTCGTAGCTGTCGAGGAGGCTGTGTGAAACGAGGGGTGTTGGTAGAGATAATTGTAGAAGGAGCGTTGTAGGAAGGGTAGGGCACGTTCGTAGACACGGTCGTGGGGGGAGCACGGTGGGTATTGATCTCAGTGTTGGTATCCCAGGTCCCGGTGTCAGACACTTCATCGTCGGAGACCTCCATCCTCATTGAGTTGCGAGGTGGTGGCATAGACCATCGTTCCGACTCATCCACGTGTTGTTCCATAGGGTAGGGCACATTGGTCGATACGGTTGTGGGAGGCGCACGTTGAGTGACCTCACTGCTGGTGTCCCAGGTACCGCAGTCGGAAATGCTTCGTGATCGCTTCAGCTCCCACGGCATTCCTGTAGGATAGGGAACGTTGGTCGAGACCGTGGTCGGTGGAGGACGCTGACTGATCTCAGTGCTCGTGTCCCAAGTGCCAGCGTCAGAGATGCTGCGTTGCCGCCGTATCTCCCTGGACTCTCGCTTCAACTCTTTCGAGTCTCGTCTTGAGTCGTACATGAAAGGATAGGGTGCGTTGGTCGTGATGGTTGTAGGCGCAAAGTCGTGAGTCATGATGCTGTTGGTATCCCATGTGCCAGCATCGGAGATACTCCTTTGTCTCTTGACCTCTCGTGATTCTCTCTTGGCCTCTCTCGACTCTCGGGATTCTCTCGTCAAGTTTGATTCCTTGGTTGAGTCTTTGCTGCCTCTTTCCTTCCTTCTCTCGCTCTTCACACTCTTCTCGGAGTGTCTAGCGCTGCCATGGGAGCCCTTCACCGGAGTGTTGGGATATAAAGCTTTCATAGCAGCACCACGCGTCTCGTACACATAACGAGCCTTTTCGCGCTCGGTTTTATCCGAACGGTCACTCTTCTCTGTCCGATGGCTGCGGCTGCTCTTCTCGGTTCGCTCGCTCTTGTCTGTTCGTTCGCTCTTGTCTGTCCGCTCACTCTTCTCGGTACGTTCGCTCTTATCGGTGCGCTCACTTTTGTCGGTGCGCTCGCTTCGATCAGTGCGCTCGGTATCGGCAGACTTAGTCGTGCGAATGCTCGCCGCATAACCGCTCTTTCTGCGAGTGTGATCCGGTCGAGGAGTGATGTCAAACAGCTCGTCCTCAATGGCGTGTTCGGTAGATCGGCGAGTGTGCGTAGAGCGGCGTCGCGAATGCGTGGTAGAGGTAGACGTAGTTCGCGTACGTTGGGGCACCAGCGTTTCGATCTCATCGATGGCATCGAACATGTGAGACACCGTGTCTACCGGCGTAGGAGCTCGCGAATCGGGATGCTCGTGGATAGTGTCATCCGTCGTAGTCCGTGAGAAGGACGGTGGTAGGATCGCGCTCTCCACAGACTGGCGATGGCGTATGGCTTCCGCGATTTCTGCAGCCGTTGAAGGTATGTCAGGCTTCGACGCAGGTTTCGGCGGTGGTGGCGGAGGCTTCTTCCTTGCACTCGGAGCATGTGAGGGAGCCAAACTCTCGACGGGCATGCCAATGAAGTTCCTGGGCGACGTGAACACGGACGTCGGGGGCGCCGGCGGACGTGAGAAGGTAGAGCCTGGAGGTGGAGGCTTCATCTTGTCATCCGAGGAAGGATTAGAGAAGAGGTTCAACGCTCGCTCGATAGCCGAGAGCTTCTTGGGCTTCTCTGGCTTCTCCGGTGACATCGGACGTGACACTGGAGATTCCTCATCCGTATTCGTCTCGGCTTTCGTCGGAGATCGAGGGGCGGGGGGAGAGGGGGGAGGTGGTATCGGGTCGCGAGGAGGCGGGCAAGCCTGGAAAGCCAGCGTGTTAGCCAAGTGATCTGAAGCAGTCTTTTCATCTTACGTAGATCTCGATATATCGCGAGCCTGTCAGAGGCTGGGTGAAGGAAGCTCGAAAGCGGTGCTAGGAACGCTGGGGTAAGGTGAACACGCGGGTGGTGTTACGTACCGGCGGCGGAAACTTGCCCTCGTCAGTCGGACTCGTTAATGCAGTGGTATGGGGAGGCAAACCAGCAGATTTGAGCTCCTCCATTCTCGTCACAACTGGCTCTGCATCATCATACAGAGCCAGCCCATGGTGGAGAATGCAGCCTTCGTCACGCTGCTCTTCGTTGTTCTGGAAGATCTCGTGCTTCGATTCGCGGTATACAACCGGGAAGATCCTGAGTAACAATTGTCGTTGCGAATCAGGAGGAGGTGGGTCATCCGTCGCTGAGCCTGTTTCTGGGCTGTAAGCTGGCCAGAACTGGTTGCTGGTAAATTGATGTTCTTCGTCGTGCAGCGCAGGCATGACGGCGGTGATCATTTCGCGCTCGAGACGAGCAAATCTCCATGTCTCCGCAGCGACCTTCACAATGCGCTTCACGGCGATCTTGATGCCTTCCTCCTCTTTTGGATCAGCAAAGTGTCGGATAGCGTTGACGATCTCCTCGACAACGGTTCCGGCAGCAGTATTGATGCGCTGCTTTGCGCCAGTGCTGGTAAAAGCAGCAAGGAGTGTTTGTTGTCGCCAAATCGCTTCTTTGCGCGTGCTCTTCTCGCGAATGTGGTGGCTCATCGAGGAGAAAAGAGAGTCGGCTTTGTCGTAGCGGCGTCCAAGACTGAACAGGAATGGGCCAAAGACACGGAAAGTAATGAGCTTCGATACAGTGTGGGCGATGTATGCGGTTCGGACTTGTCTGGAGGCAATGCTATCACCAAGGAAGGACGGTAGGTTGGACGGCACTTGCGCAAGATCCTCCGGCGGCGGCCTTACTGGAAGGTGAACGAAATGGGTTGTAGCAAGATCGATGATTTGCCTTTGAAGCTGAGTGAAGGATACCAGGCTAGACGCGATGATGTTAGCGAGCGACTCTGTACTGAACAAAACGACAGTGAAGGGACGCGATAGCAAACATCGCATTACGCGAGCGGTAGACGAGAAAGACAGTGTATGGCAATACATGGTGGCTTTCCGTTGCATCATCACAGCTGCCGGCCAGAAGATAAGCAACTGATCTCGGTGCACTTCATTGTCCGTTGAAGGATAACGAAGCGCACCCAAACCGACCACCATCAACCAACACTGGCGGCAATGCGGCCCCTGCTACCATCGTGCCGGCATCAAGAGCGAATGTGCAAAACTGGGAATCACTTACTAGTAGCTGTCGCCCTTGCTCTTGATCTCGGCGATGTCACCATAGCACTCCATCATCTTCTCAAGTCTAGACTTCTCCGACTCGAGGTTGCTGGCAACGCTTCTGATGACCTCCTTCTCCCTCTGACTCTCGGCTCTGAGTTGGTCGAACGAGTTCATCAGCTCATCCTTCTCTCTCGCCAGTTGATCGGCTCTCGCTGCTTCTTCCCCAGCCCGGCGATCTGAGTCTTCTCGCATCTTCTGAAGGTCGTCGCGCTCCCTGATGAGTTCTTGCTCTCGGTCAAGAGCTGCTTGAAGCTGAGCCCTGAGCTCAGCCGCCTCGGCAGCATCTTGCCCAGCTTGCTTCAGCTTCTTGTCGAATTGGATAGCAAGGGCGATCTTCTCCGCATCGTGTTTCGTGTTCGTGGCCTCCTTCCATTCGTCGAAATCTCTCCATGCTCTTTCCCTCTCCTCGGCAGAGGTCCTCTCCAGCGTGCGATGCACATCTTCCAGCTCTTTGTACCTGTCCTCCCACGACCTCATGGCTGCATCCAGTACCAACTTGGTCTCTTCGGCGTCTCTTCTAGCTTTCTTGGTTTCAGCAATCAGCTCTCGGAGCTCTCTGACTTGCTCTTCCAGATTCCCGATCTGAAAGTGTAGTCTGGTTGCCTCGGCTGAATGCCTGTCTTCCAAGTTGCGAATCTTCTGCTTCAGCTCACCAATCTCACCATCCTTTGCGCGGAGTTTCTGCTCTTGCTCAGCAGTTTGCCGACGAAGCAGGTCCTCCCTAGCACGCAGTTGGTTGTGAGTCTCTTTGTAATGCGCAAGTAGAACGTGCAGATCAGTCTGCGGGATATGTGAGAGTGCGTCGCCAGACACGTGTTCGATTGCAGGTCGACTGGCTAAAACATGTGAATGAAGGTCTCTAGAACCAGAGGAGTCCTGTCGATGATGTGGGCTGCCATAAGGAGGGTACCCGGGTGGGTATTGGCTCCATGATTCCTGGTAGGGAGGGGAGGAAGAATGCGACGAAGGGCCGTAAGGATTGGGGTTAGGCGCGGGATAACCCTGCTGACTCATGCCGTAGGCATGATCTGGGTAGTGGTGAGGCGGCTGGGCTGGCGGGGCATAGTAGCTGGGATGATAATTTGGTGGAGGGGCCGGATAGGTGGGCTCAACAGGCACTCGGGATGCAAAAGCGCTACGTGGTTGATGTGGGCCTAAGTGGGACCGCGACACTTCATGCGCTTCACCGCTAAATGGACGCCTCGACGCTATCCTGTTTTGTACTAGAGCAGAATCTGAATCGTCGTCGCTGTCAAAGGTGGGAGCGTGTCTAGAGGGAAACATGTAGTTAGTATCGTAATCCATCAGAGTTCGGCCAGGAACCTTATGTATCTCGAGCATATTCGCTTTGGGTCCGGCGTCATGGTTGACGGTCGCCGAAGAAGCGCCGAGCGACTACCTCACCGGACTGAGAAATGGAATTCACATACCTTGGTCGAGCTTTACTCATTGGCGGGCTTGGGGCCGCAGGTCTGTTATCCTCAATGAGCTGTGCCACAGCATAAGGCTTCGGTGCATGGTTTGGACCCGCTTCGTGTGTTCTAAGCTTCGGTGCATGTGGCGCGAAAGATCGATACGATCGAAATGGTCGATCAGAGACTGGAGAACGATCGTGCATGTCAGGTACTCCCGAAGGAGGTGACGGAGCACGTGCTGATTCGATCATGGATCGACGTGCGATGAATGGTATCTCGGCTTGCTCACGTGACTCGTCCTGGGCCAGCCGTTCCAACCGTTCTGCTTCCTCTCTCTGCTCTTCCGCAAGGACATCCGCAGCTGCTCGGGCTTTCCTAGCAATTCGAGCCTCTTCTGCTCTCTCACGTCGTAATTGTTCCTGCCGGAGTTCTTCCTTCTCTTGTCGAGCACGCTCGGCAGCAGCTGCAGCTTCGACCTCTTCCTTCTCTTTCCGAGCCTTTTCGGCGACTGCAGCGGCTTCGGCCTCTTCTTGGATCTCCGCGGCCCTCCGTTCTTCTTCCATTAATGCCAGAAGCTTCCTCGCTTCGACAATCTGCTCTAGCTTCTCTTGCTCGAGCCTTTCACGGGCCAGTCGCTCTTGTTCGAGCCTCTCGGTCTCCTTATGCTGCTCTTCCTTCTTGGCTCTCATGGTTTCCAGAGCCCGTTTCACGGCTTCGGCAGCTTCCAGCTCTTCCTGGGCCTCTCTTGCGCGTCGCTCCTCCAGTAGTCTGTTGGCCTCGGCCTCCTTCGCTAACCTCTCGTGCTCGATTGCTTCCTGCTCCAATCTCTTCAGTTCTTCTCGCTGTGCGTCTTCCTGGGATTGGGCGGCCTGCGCTAGCGAGGCAGATTCTTGAGCCTCAGCCGCGGCCGCTGCTTCGGCCTCAAGCCGCTCTTGCTCTCGGTCGGCATGCTGTCTTGGTACTTCGTCTTGGGCAGCTACGACGAGCTCTTCTATCGGCTCAATGTGGGCATCTGTAGACGAAGTCTCGGGAATAGACTCAGGCTGTGTGATTGTCTCAGGGGCTTCTGATGCTGATATTCCTTCGACAGCCGCATCTGGTAGCCCGACGTCCACCGACCGTTCGACTGCTATTGGAGCGGCCTCAGGCTCTGGTTCTGGTGCTGATAGATCCTCGACTGTAAAAGCTTCGATGATGTCGTCCTCATCACTCCCAGCTGACACCACTGATGGAGCCAGAGGTGCAGCGGGGGCCTCTGGCGCTTCTGGCGCTTCTGGCGCTTCTGGTACTTCCGGTGCTTCTGATACTTCCGGTGCTTCTGGTACTTCCGGTGCTTCTGGTACTTCAGGCGCTTCTGGTACCTCAGGTACTTCGGGAGCCTCTGGCGCTTCTAGGACTTCTGGTTCCTCTGGTACCCCTGGTGCTTCGGGTGCTTCGGGTGCGTCTGGTACTTCTAGCGCTTCGACAGCTTCTGGCGGTTGCGATACCTCTGGTGCTTCCGGCGCTTCGGTAGCTTCGGGAGCTTCGGGAGCTTCAGGTACCTCTAGTGATTCTGGCACTTCAGGTGCCTCTGGAGCCTCTGGAGCTTCTGGTACTGTGGGTGTGTCTGGAGCTTCGGGTGCCTCTGGCACTTCCGGCGCCTCTGGTACTTCAGGTGCTTCCATTATCTCTGGTGCCCCTGGTGCCTCTGGTACCTCGACTATCTCCGCCAGATCTTGCTCAGCTCCGTTCTCATTAAGACAGCCATCCATCTGGTCTATCGGTTCGATAGCTTCTTCCGCGGTGGTAGTAATTACTTCAGGTTCTGCTTCAGGCGCTAGCTCCGCTGTAGATTCTTGTGGCGGGAGTGTGTCTTCAACCGGCGTGTCTGCTGGTTCAATAGAATCTTGAGTTGGAACAGGGTCTGGCTGGGGTGTGGACTCTTCGTCTAGTTGTAGGGGCTGCTGTTCCTCCGGAGTATTTTGCTGCTCTGCATCGGGTTCTGGGTCGTGCGCGTCTCCAACCCAAATAACCGATGACTCTTCATCTTCTGCTGTAGTATGATGCATGTCTTCAGCGCTTTGCCCGGCAATCTCTGACTCCACGGCCTCGGTAGTATCCGCTGGCGACCCAGATTCCTGCTCTTCCCCCATAGGTGGATCTAGCTCTGCAGCAGGTGTGATCTCAGTGGCCGGTGCCTCTGTAGCCTCGTCTGGTATAGTCTCTATGGTCTCAGGGTGTTGTGAGGGTGCAGATGTGGACTCTTCCACCAGCGTGGGAACCGTACCCTCGTCGGGCTCCACTTCGGAAGCGGTTGGCATGGACTGCTCCCCGGACTCTGCTTCTGTGGCTGATTCCTCTGCTGTCAATGGAGCTTCAGGCGCATCAGGAATTGGTTCCGCAGCATTCGTTGGCACGTTGTCAGGTGGAGCAACGGGCTCCACCGGTTTCTTGCTGCTTTTCTTCTTCTTTGCCATAACGGCCGCCAAACGTGATAGTTCTTGTAAGTAGCGTTAAAGACAACAAGAACTCCCAAATCCTGCGCTGGAGTATGCGCTTCTCACGTTGAGCTCAGATACTCGCAAAAATTAAAAAGGCGCCTGTTAACGGGGCATGACGACGGGGAACATGTCAAAAAACAACGAGCACGCGCGAAATCAGCATATAAGGAATGCGGCAGTGAAAAGAATGGAAGAGGATAGTACAAGCTGCAAACGCCTTCCCGCCCAATGGGAGATTGGCAGGGAAGTGCCAGCTCATCGTAAACTCGAGCGGTCTAATTTATATGCCCCGAGCGTTGCGTTACCAGCCATCGTATGCGACTTCGCGTGTCTGGTACAATTACGTCTAAATGGTCTTGCTGCGCTGCTCACTCTGTACGACGATGGCGGCCAGCGACAGTGGACCGGCCACAGGCCATGGACCGAATTCTTTGTTGATGTTTACTGTCGGACAGCGATTCAACGAGCCGATATGCACGCGATGACGCCGCTGGGGCTCGAAAATTGAACCTCCTGCAGCAGTGGCAGGGAGGGCGTTGTGGCGGTCTCCGGTTGGACAAGTTAGCTGCATATGAGCCTCGAAAGGAGCGCACTACAGCGGGTGCTAGCGGGAAAAGAGCAGCGGTGTGTGTGAAGATGCAGAAAAGAGGTGCGTTGTCAACAGCCTTAGCAGCTCTTGGCCCCACTGTGGCTAGCGCGCTTGGGCCCGTGGAACTTCCTCCGCGCTCCGACGCGACGCAGCCTCGACACGGCTGCTGGACTCCCATCACGCGCTCTGCACCCCCAACCGGCCTAGCACTGAGCATGTCACTCTGCGTTCGAGTGCTCTCCAGGTCCATCAAACGGGGGCGGCATGGCTAAGCTTCGGGCCACGCGCAAAAAGCCGATCGTCGTCTCATCCGAGTCTGAGGCGGATGATTCACATACACCGCCTCCCGCGCGTCCCAAGAGGGGCACACTAACAGGCACCCGATCCCAGACACGTGCAGCCTCGCCCACGCGATCGCGAGCAGTTCCTACTAAGCAGTCTCCAGCCAAATCGCCGGCTAAAGCAAAGCCAGCATCCAAGCCCATCACTTCTTTCTTCAGTAATATACCGCGCTCGCAGTCGCTACACCCCACGCCGAGCCCCGAGAAACCGGCCCTGTCAATTGAAGATGTAGACGATATCTTTGATTCCTCAGATGATGCGCCGTCCATCAAGGCCCCGAAACCCCTCCCCGTTCGTAAGAGACCGATCGCTGCGACAGCGCCAACGGGCCCTGCCAATGCTGTGAGCAACAGGCAGAAGTTCCTGCGAACAGCGAGCGGAGCGCGTAGTACAACCCCGCTATCCACAACACCGATATCGTCCCAGCCAGCGCGGCAGGATACAGAAGACCGGCGGCCGTGGACTGAAAAGTACGGCCCAGTGTCGCTCGATGAGCTCGCTGTGCATAAGAGGAAGGTAGCGGACGTGCGGACATGGCTCACTGACGTCTTCAGCGGCAAGGCACGCAAGCGATTGCTGCTGCTCAAAGGCCCTGCTGGCAGTGGGAAGACCACCACCATGTCCCTGCTGTCCAAGGAACTGGGCATCCACATGCATGAATGGAAGAACCCTATAGGTTCCATGTCAACCTCCGACAGCTTTGTGTCTGCTACCGCACAGTTCGAAGAATTCGTTGGAAGGACTGGAGCCTTTGGTAGTCTGGCCTTCGATGAGCTGACAATGAGTGCCCGGACGGCTTCGTCCAACAGTCAGACGGAAAGGCAGAGGCAGCTGGTCCTAGTAGAGGAGTTTCCGAATACATTCACACGTACTTCTTCGGCCGTTCAATCTTTTCGCTCTTCCGTCCTCAACTATCTTGCTGCCAATACGCAATCAGCTACTGCTTTCTTTTCGACCCAGGTCGATCCCGAGCAGCCAGTGACCCCAATCGTAATGATAATATCCGAGACCTTGCTGTCTACCAACACGGCAGCAGCCGACAGCTTCACTGCACATCGGCTGTTAGGCCCTGAGATCCTGACCCATCCCGGAGTGTCTGTTCTCGAGTTCAACCCAATCGCCCCCACGTACATGACAAAGGCGTTAGAGACAATCGTTGTCAAGGAGGCGCGCAAATCCGGACGCAAGAAGACTCTAGGGCCACAGGCAATTCAGCGTCTTGCAGAACTTGGAGACATTCGCAGCGCTGTCTCCTCCCTAGAGTTCCTCTGCCTGCGAGGCGATGATGCTGAAGGCTGGGGCGCGAAGGTCAACCTCACGAAGAAGAAGGGCCCGAAAGACATCCCGATGACGAAGATCGAGCAGGAGTCGCTCGAGATGGTGACGCAGCGCGAAAGCACTCTCGGCATCTTCCATGCTGTTGGGAGGGTTGTGTACAACAAGCGTCTACCGGAGGACCCTAACACACCCGTGGCACATCCACCGAACTGGTTTCCCGAAAGGCGAAGACCGAAGGCCTCGGAGGTCAATGTCGACACACTCATCGATGAGCTGGGTACCGATACCCAAACCTTTGTCGCTGCTCTACACGAGAATTATGTCCTGTCCTGCGGGGCTGCAGACAGCGAGGAAACCATTGATTCTATCGAGGGCTGTATAGAAGCTCTTTCCGATGCCGACCTTCTATCGCCGGACCGCTTTGGTGCGGGCGCTGGCCGACGGGTCCTTCAAGGGACTAGTGCGGACAATCTACGTCAAGACGAGATGTGCTTTCAGACGAGCGTACGCGGGCTTCTGTATAACCTGCCGTATCCCGTCAAGCGCGTTGCACCGCCTCCAGGCATCATGGGCATCAAGGCGAAAGGCCAAGGAGCAAGTGGTGGAGCGTCAAAAGGCAACGCGTTTGTCATGTACTATCCGGCGTCGCTACGGATATGGAAACAACAGGAAGAGATTGAGGGCTCACTGGAAATGTGGGTATCA
Organism: Alternaria viburni; assembly: GCF_023758015.1. NCBI lineage: Eukaryota > Fungi > Ascomycota > Dothideomycetes > Pleosporales > Pleosporaceae > Alternaria > Alternaria viburni. The sequence goes on from NW_026055783.1 coordinate 265,365, forward strand.
AAGGCGCAGCGTGGTGAGCTCTTTTCGACAGGGTCAACTACATCGAAAGCGGCTCTCTCGAGCGGAGGAGTCGAGTCGTGGAAAGGCAATGCTTCGTTCTCACAGCCCACATCGGCATCCGGCTCGAACGATGCCGAAGAAGATGCGCCATCTTCAATTCACCTTGGGAGCGGCGGCTCGGCTCGGAACGAAATGCTTCTAGAACGTCTTCCTTACATGACCACCATCTTGCGGAAATCACGCATGCCGAACCCATCCACAGCAGCCACCGTGCGCGAAATCCGGAAGATCACAGCCTTCACCGGAAACGCTCTCTCCGGTGCTACTGAAGAAGATGACGCTGAAGAAGACATTCGCCCTGGCGAGCAAGAGCAGTGGTCCACGGACAAACCGACTCTGGAAACGCCGAAGAAGAGAGGACGGGTGAAGTTTGAGAGTAAGGCACAAGAGCCGGAAACAGCGATTGCTGGCTTAGCGGACAAAGGTGCTAGTCTCACGTTGAGTGATGATGATATCGAGGATTAATCGGATGATATGGCTGTGTACACTATCATATTTTCTAAGATCTCACTAGAAGAAAAGTTCGTCGCGATTACCGGCATTGGCGCTGACATGTTGATGGCGTTTTCTGTATCACGGATACTATTCTCGCAGCAGGAGTAGTATAGCGGAGAACAGCCATATATTTACTTTCAATGTGTATATTGAGATACTTGACTACCCTATCTGATTGATTGAAGCGTGGGCATCAGACGGGCAACATTCACCTTAATCGGTGTTATTTGCGATACGTTCTCATGCCACCCTTGCGTAGTCTTCTATCCAATCTCTTCCTTTCGGGGTTCGCAAATCTGTCGTGAGATGGCCTCAGGGAGATGAGACACGTACGAAAAGTTGCATACTCTTTACTGAGCATCCAACAGACGTGCTCTGGATCATGCTGACGCCATCAGGTAACTCGCGGCGCGGCCTCACAAGCAAAAGTCTGAGCCGGTGCCACAGGCTAAACGCGCAAACGCATTGTTCCTATCTCTCGCAGCTACAGTGATCGCGTCACCAAAACTTCAATCTACCGAACAACGGCCTCTCTTTCCGAGCTTTCCTGGCGGCTTCAGCAGCTCCAGCGGCGTCTTTTGCTAATCGCGGTTTAGCTTAGCCAACAAACAACAGGCATGTAGTTACTATGTCAACGCCAACTCACCATTAAGCTCATCAGCAACTTTTTTCATAGCTTCCAAAGCCTTCTCAAAGAAAGGTTTCAGCTCTAGATGCTCAGCACCGAATTCATGCCCTCTGATCTCATACTGCTTGAACCAGGCCTCTAGGGAATCAATTGGCGAGCGGCCGGGCGGATCCCGAGAAGGAAGCCTGGGATCAGCCCCGGCTTCGAGAAGCAGATGGACAACAGGGAGATTTTGCTTGAGATGGGCAAAGTCGGCGGGCCAGCCATCTTCGATTGCACAGTCTAGCGGGCGGCCTACACCGCGGGGGCGCTTGTCGAGTTCGTTGGGAGAGAAGCCTTCGGATAGAGCAGCGCGCATGGCGGCAAGGCGTGTTTCGATGGGCTCATAGGACATCGGCTGTGTTAAGAGCGGGCTGACTACCATGGTGATGGATGGGGCTTCGTTGGCAAGAGTTGAAGATGGGAGCAGGGATGGAACCAAGAACGGTGTTTGTAGGAAGTTGCACGTCGTAAGTCGCGCTGAATTGCGGGTGTAATGTATGTCGCTGCTGCCTGCGCGATCGCAATGTAGCCAGAGGGGCTTCGTGGTAACGAAGACACACGAGGTGATGTGCTGCAGTTCTACTCTCTGGAAAGATGAGCCCGTATACTTAAATATTGGAGGTAGTACGGGTTCGGATTGACGCGAGGCCTGCCCAGGTGATGTTGCTGTCGGTCTTGACGTTCAGGCTGTCTGTCGCCTGGGGCTGCTATCAAAACGTTTCCCTGACTTCGCTACTGTTTTGGTATTGATGACCATTAACATGGTCTTCGGGTATCGCTGCACGTTCTCTCGCAGTGTTAAGGTTCATTGCGCTCTGCGTCATCGCAGGCACGTGCACGTGAGTGGGCGAGGCACAACCTTGGAAGATGTCGCGTGTCGCATGTCACGGTTGGGAAGTAAACTACCCCACAATCTATCGCGCACATTGCGAGCGTGTTTACTCTTCAATTCACGACATCGACGCCATCATACTAGCGTCATTGTTCGTGCAGAATGACTCCATCCTCGGTCGTGGAGGGCCGAGGCCGAATCACGCTACTGCTCGCCCGCTTCCCGGTGCCGGCACTTGCACCATGCCAACATCTCGGCCAGCGGTTCTCTTCCTACTCCACATCTCGCTCCCACACACCGAAACTCTCGGATCTGGGCACCGAGTTCGCCAGACGCGTAAGGGCACGATCCTAGCCATGCAAGCGTATGTCTTCGTAGCCCATTACCCGGTCGGTCACAACGCGTCTCGACGCGTATAGAGCGCTAACGTCGACGTGCAGGTGCGATCACTGTCATGAGAGGAAGGTTCGATGCGACAAGCTTCTCCCGTGCCGACGATGCAGCTTGAATGGATCAGAATGCCGCTATACAGATCGGACCAAAGCACGCACCTATAGCCAGGCTCACGTAGACACGCTTGAACGCAGGATTAAGCGCTTAGAAGTTCAAAACAGGACTCTTGTGCAACAAAGGAGGGCAGACTCGGTACCCTCTACAGGCCAGAATTCCGCTCCCAATGTCCAAAGTAATCATTCCAGAAACGATAGTGGCACTTCGCAGCGTCGTACATCTACCGACGTCGCGGGTGAAGTGTCCTACCTCTCAATCAATGCGTCCGGAGAAAGGAACTATCTAGGGTCCTCAAGCGGCATACTTCTCGCGAACTTCATCAGAGCCAATGTGGACGTTGAAACTTCAACGCCGTCGACAACTCCACCTGTTGACACTGATGCTATCAACGCGACTGCTTCGGCTATTGAGTTTGCTCGAGACTTACCATCTGAACAGATAGCGAGCAGACTTGTACTGTCCTATCTCAACCATGACCACTTACGCTACCCTGTGGTCCTCCCTGCTACTCTCGGTGCGATGCTTTCGGAAATATACAGCTCGAACGCGAGTTCCTCCACGCGCTCCGCAAGTGAAACTTTCATTTTCGACATGGTTCTTGCTATCGCGACAGCCAGCATCTGCCGGTCCGATTGGCAAGGGCTACCAAGTGCTCATACTCATTACATACGGGCGATGAAGCGAGCCTCGACCGTCTTGGAGAAAGGCGGGCTCGGCGCACTTCAAGCAGTTATCCTGTTGATTCAGTATCGCATGAGCAGTTCCATGGAAGATACCTCAGCCAGTATGTTGCTACACCTCCGTACATCAGAGCAGATCCTGCCGGATCGCAAGAGCCATCTAATAATTACACAGGCATGTGGCATCTGGTAGGAGTGGGAAGCAGAATTGCCCTGGAACTTGGCCTTCATTGTGAAACTGCATATCCTTACAAACGCTCGGATGACTCTACAAGTAATGCAGACTTGAGTGCCGATCTTGTACAGCAGGAAGTTTCCCGGCTTTGCTTTTGGAGCATTGTGGCTATGGACAGGTATGTTAGGCAATTGTGACGCGAGCATATGCCAGAGGGTGAACTAGCTGACAGCGTACTAGAATAGTCAGCAACATACTTGGCAGACCTCTGGCAATTCACAACGACGACGTAGACGCGGCACTACCGTCTGACCTATGTGACGAGATCCTGCTTTCTGGACTCGAAACGCCCATGGCCGAGAACCTGGTCAAATGCCGCCGCATACCAATTTTCGTTCAGATCATCAAGTATCGCCTACTGTGTGGTGATATCATCCAGACTCTGCACAGTCACCGTCGAAGAAATCAGTCGGATGATGAGCTCCGCCACCGTAGAGATGAATTCGCTGCCGACCTCAGAGTTTGGCGCCTGAATGCCGAAACGGTCGCTCATCCGGGTTCTCTGGATGAAGGCAGGCCTTCATCTTGCTTCACTTCACCAACTTGGTTCGAGATGATATACCATAACGCCGTGCTAATGCTCCATCGACCATCGCCCACACTGGACACGTCAAGAGACTCAGTTGCGGTACAAGCGATTTTCGCCTCCTCTCAGGCTTCCATATCCTCGTATGCTAGCCTTCATCGTATGGGGCTCTTGAATCACAGCTGGCTTTCATTACAAGCTTTGTTCATGGCAGGGTTATCATATGTGTACGCTGTAACGATGCACTACCAGGCCATTCGGAGACAGCAAGGTCAACGACTAGGTGGTCTGCTGATCAGAAACCCAAGCACTATGGAAGTGATTAGCGATACACGAACATGCTCAAACGTCCTTGTAGCGGTATCGGAAAGATGGAAGTCGTTGCAACGCTGCGTCGATGTCTTCAACAGGCTGAGCGATGCTATCCTAATCGACGTTATCAAATTCAGCACACACCCCATCGCCGTCACCACCCCTGCGGCCAACAGCTCAGAAGACAGTGCCCACCAGTGCAGCAACCGGTCGGAGCTGGCGGCGGATACAGACTCGAATGAGTTGGGCCAGCCTCACTGGATGCACGCACAATACCTTCAACCTGTCGGAGCCGATGGAATGGTGTCTAATGCATCCCCACTTGCGATCGAGAATGAATTCAAGGGCTCTGCGTATGATCTACGACAAATGTACGATCAACAACAAGTCGACATGTCTGTGTATCGGTTCTCTCAGGCGTGGTTCGACAGCTTCGACTTGTACGGTGGTATGGAACCTCAGCTCAACGACATGACAATGAATACGCAGTTTTGATGTCAGCATGCTCCCACCGTTGCTAAAGCTGGCCTCGCATAAGGCTGCCCGCTTTTGCGCGGGGTGAAGCAATCAATTGACAGTTTCGAGTGTGCCGGACATTGGCCACGATCAATTGACCGGAATTATTGGCGCCACAATCACCACACACCTGTCACCCTTGCGGCTCACGGAACATGAGGTCGCTCTAGAATAGTTGTATTTGCATCTTTCGGCGTGGGTACGCCGAGAGGCGTCGTTGCCAAGCAGTCCACCGGTAGTCTTGCTCGGGGCGGCGTCGCCGAGGGGTGGTGACCCGCCACTGCGAGTCAGCGCTTCGGAGCGGGACTACCAAAGTTGGGATCTTAGCGCCCCAACCCTGACTTTCATGTCGATATCTGGTGCGAGGACGCCATTATCCGGGGCGACCCCATGGGGAGAAGGACTAGTGTTCGATGCGCGGGGTAAATGAACGAGATTCGATATAAATCACTGTCCCGTCAATAGGACTATGCATCTTTTTCGCAGTGCCTTTAGCCTGGGTTCTTGCCCTACTCTTGACGCTGAAAGACCCTGTCGACGATACCATGGCCGTACCACAATCTGAGCCCGTGCAGGGTGTAGGATCTCCCATGCCAGGTCACACCGTGGACCCAATCGATGAGAAGTTCCAGAGCCAGCATATGGAGTATGAGAAAGTCGAGGTCAAAGGTGATTACTCTGGGGCCGTGGCCAAAACGAGCCCCGAGGAGAAGAAGCTCGTCAGGAAGCTGGATATCTGGATTATGGTCAGTCGACTATTGCCATACCTCCCAAATTTTGACTAATTACCCTATCCAGCCCATGCTTTGGTTGATGTACTGGCTCAACTACCTAGACCGCAACGCCATTACCCTCGCTCGCCTCAATGGGTTTCAAGACGACCTTGGACTCACCAGCAACCAATACAGCACTGCTATCTCTATCCTTTTCGTCGGATACATCCTAGGTAAGTTCTGGCTGTACGAAGTGCATGTGAGACATATACTGACTTCGTACCCCTACCTGCAGGGCAAATACCGAGCAACATGATTATCACGCGCGTCAAACCTTCGTGGTACATGGGAATTTGTATGATGGGATGGGCGATTGTAAGCGGGCTTACAGCTATCGTACACAACTACACAGGCATCGTACTTGTGCGCTTCTTCCTGGGTGTGGTCGAGGCACCATACTACCCAGGAGCGCTGTATCTCTTGAGTATCTTCTACACGAGAAAGGAGATTGCGACACGCATCAGCATTCTCTACTCTGGCAACATCCTCGCTTCGTCATTCGCTGGACTCATTGCGCTTGGCGTCTTCAAACTCGATGGTGTCCGTGGTATCAGGTATGATCCCCACACAGTTCTTGTGAAACAGATACTGACCTCACGTCAAGCGGATGGCGTTGGTTGTTCATAATACAGGGTGTCGTCACCTTCATCATTGCCGTAATAGCTTGCTTTACCCTCCCTGACGAGCCTTTGACCACATGGTGGCTCAACCCCGAAGAACGCCAACTTGCGCACGCCCGGGTTGCGCGAGATACAGTCGGCCACTCCGCCGACGTCTCCATGCTCGCAGGCCTAAAGGAAGCTATCCGAGACCCCAAAGTTTGGGTATTCGTCTACATGCAACACCTGTTAGTTCTATCGGTCCCGCTACATTTCCCCTCTCTGACACTGTCTAGGCATATTGCTACCAATGGGTAAGTTCTGACTGTACGAAGTGCATGTGAGACATATACTGACTTCGTACTCCTACCTCTGCAGGTTCAAGAACTTCATGCCAACGATCGTCAACACACTAGGCTTCTCTCAGGAAGTCACACTCGTATTGACATGCCCACCTTACTTGATTGCGGGCGCATTCTCCGTCGCATGGGCCATATCATCTGGCCATTTCAACGAACGCACCTGGCACATCACCATTGCCAAAGGCGTAGCTGTCTTTGGCTTCGTGCTCGGCTGCGCGACTATGAACGTGGGCGCGAGGTACTTCGCCATGTGCGTCTTTACCATCGGCACGTATGGCGTCAACAGCATTATCCTCGGGTGGGTGTCCTCAACCTGTGGACAAACGAGGGAGAAGAAATCTGCGGCGCTGGCTATTGCGAACGTCGCAGCTACACTCAGCTTGATCTGGACTCCCGTAAGTCTCGCATCTTGATCGCCTGGATATGTTAACTAATGTTGAACAGTACATCTGGCCAGAGTGGTCGGAGCCGCGGTTCGTCTTACCCTTGGCTATGAGTGCTGGTATGGCACTCATGTGTGCGGCTGGCGCATGGTTTATGCGCTGGTGGTTGGTGCGGGAGAATAGGAGGATTAAGAGCTCGAACTCTGAGACTACGATGTTCTACGCCTATTGAAAGAGGAGACGTCTCGAAAGTATATTGAAGTAATTAACTACTGCCCCAAGGGTTCCAAGCCTATGTACCCAATGTACAAATATGTGCCTGAGCTGACGCCACCGGCCCACCCTATTGTATCATTCCCCTTCTCTGTTGAATCTGATCGCTTGGATGTAGCATATAACTTCATACAGTAGCCGTTAGCTTGGCAGAGCTGGTTTCCATACTCTGGCTTCCTCTTGGCAGACAGCTGACTATACGATATGTCGAAATGCTCTTTCTTTCACATGCGGTACTTGGGTGTTTGTGTCGAATGTGTCACATGTTGCTATATTTCTGGGAGAGAGCTGAATGTCGGTTAAATGAGTCATGAACCGCAGGGCTGATACGGAGTCTCGCCAGGACTTCGGGAACTCCTGGGGTAGGAATCCTTTGACCTTTTCAGAAGGTAGGGCGATCGGTGTGTTTTGATTCGCTTGAGTCATTCAACAACTTCCGTCATTATGCCGTACGAGATGATTTTCCTGCTATTTTCCCCTGTAGGAGTTTCCGATCACATGTCGATCCTCTGTACACGGTATGCATTGGCAATTTAAATAACACATGCCAACTGTGTGACGAAAATCGATACTTCATGGGGCCGGCGAAGGATTCTGGCTGTTACATGGAACGCATCCTACGCGCAATCCTACGCGGCATGCTACGCATCCGACGGCAGTGTATCTAACAATGAGCCCACTTTATCACACCAGGAGCGTCTAACGTTCCGCAAACCTTTGCAACACCAATCGTCAACACCATGGGACTGTGGGACGTGGAAGACTATGGCACTATCGCTGATAGGGCTTGCTGGTCTATGTTCGCAGTCACAGCTGGCGAGTAGCCCTCTTATGTTGCGCCGAATGGCAGCTAACTGTCTTGCAGTGTTCGTGGCGTTGAGAGTCGGCACTCGCATGTCCAGCAAAGGCGGTGGCCTTGGAATGGACGACTACATCACCGTGTTCTGTGTCGTTGTGATGCTCGTCACCTGCATCCTGATCTCGATCGGCACACAGTACGGTCTTGGACGAAGAATGGAGGCTATCGATCCCCCATTGATACCGCGAGCCCTCAAGTGGAATGTAATCATCAGTTCGGTACTGATATGGACGTTTTCGCTACCCAAGTTTGCCATCATCGCTATTCTCAAGCGCATTCTGGACTACGGCCTCAAAACTACGATACTATTCTGGGGCCTCGCGCTCAGCTCCCAGGCCTGCATATTGGCTACCTCGATCTGGTGGTACAAGCAATGCGATCCGGTCGAATTCGGCTGGAACAGAACGATACCGGGTGGAAAATGTGCCAGTACCAAGGTCATGTCAGATTTGGGCTATTTCACTTCCGCCTACTCTGCCTTCCTGGATGTTTTCTTCGCTGTGTACCCGATCCCATTCATCATGCGCCTCAACATGCCACTCAAGAACCGTATCCTGGTCTCGATCGCGCTGGGCCTCACTATCCTGGCCTTCATCCTCACCATCTACAAACTCACAATCTTTGGAGAAATTTTCGTAGTACTGGCTGAGAACCCAACTTGTGAGTTGTTCATCCCACATATTTTTCAGCATGGAACTAACTCTGTTAGACCCGGTACCGCTTCTCGATATACTCGGTCTAGGAGAGGGTTGTATTCTCGTGGTATGCTCCTCTCTGCCCACACTGGGCCCGCTCTTCCGCTCGGTCAGAGGCAAGGTTCGGACTCTCAGTGGCAGTGGTAATGGCAGTAGGACCACTAGCCAGGGACAACGCAGCAGCGCCACCCACCGAGGAGGACTATCCAGCACCAGCGGAAGATGGGAAAAACTTCTAAGGCATCAGTTGGATGACGTGGAGAGGACATCGACCCACACCGGTGAAAGCATCGATGACATCCCGCTCGTTTACCACGGCGCGGACCAGATCCACAAGACGCTTGAGTTTAACGTGACGACGAGCGCGAAGGGCGACCGATGGGCGAAGCCAATTGACGATCGTGACAAGTAGCTTGGTATCAGTGTGGGGGTCAGTACTTCCTCTAAACATCTACGCGCGCGATAGGGCAGCAGGGCCGTGGTGATGATCTGATTGGGCAAGCTTTGATGTTGTTGAGGTAATGTTGTTAAGGCGAGGAACTGTGAAACTCAATACAGACTCTTCAGCAACACAAAAGTTCAACTGCTACAACACGTACCAACCGGTAGGTCTGGTCGAGGTCGCTCGCACGAGTCCGAGGGGCTGCATGCCACGCGCTACCTGCCAAGGATGGCGTGAGAAGTTGGGGGCCCAACGGGTGGGTCCGCCCCTGAGACATCCTTGCTCACTTCAACCTCGGATACCGTGTCCTCAACTGATCAGTGCTAACCACTTCAACCCGCATGGCATTAAATCGTGCGGCTTGTTAGATGCGATTCGGAACTAATTACTCCGTAGAAGTTTGGCCACATCACGTGTCGTTCAAGTCAGTTTACGTATCAGGAAAAGTGCACAGAGGAAGAATGGATCTTAGTACGCGCTTAACTGTTACAAGAAATTTGCTAACTACTATAGTATTTGGAAACCTTCAGTCGGCCGGTAGATATGGCCACAGTTTACGGTAGATAACAACATTACTCTTTGTCAAATAGTAGACGGCGTGTCATTCCCGTTGTTCCTGCATCTTTACCCAAAAATTAATTCCTATTTCCAACATGGCATCAGCGGACCAACTTATCGGAGCCCTGGAGGGCCTTGACGCGAACTCCTTCGTTAGCGAAGCAGAGCGCGTCCGTGCCATGGACGCGCTGACCCTGGCCTTGAGCAAAGTACACAAGCCGTGGGACATTGTTTGGCAGCACTGCTGGGTCAACCCGGCCACCAATGCATGCGTCAAGACGTTGATTGACGCGGGTGTCTTCAGCAAATGGATCAAGACCGGAGGCGGAGAGAAAACTTGCGCGGAACTGGCTGAGTTAACGGGTGTCGATGTAGTACTTATCCGTAGGTTACATATCCGTTCTGCTTAACTCTTGAGGAGTATTCTGACGGCAATGCAGGACGCATGATTCGGCAAATTTCTGGGCAGAATCTTGTCATCGAGACCGCCGAGGATACCTATAAGCCTACACCGTGGGTACACGCTCTCGCTGAGGATCAGGCCCTCGCCAACGTCTATGGTGAATTTTATGGCTTCGTCAATTCCCCCATGTTCAGGACTTTGCCAGCCTACCTCAAGAAAACGGGATACAAGGTCCCTACTAACCCCAACGACTGCAATTGGCAGTTCATGAGGGGCTCAGATGAGAATCTATTCCAGTCCCTTGGCGCGAACCCTGCCGCCGCAAGGGAATTCAATGATGCCATGGAGAGTCACTCCAAGCATAACTTGACGCCCTGGGTTGATGTTTACCCAACTGAGACTCTTGTGAAAGAGTCCAAGCCTGACCGGCCCCTTGTCGTCGATGTCGGTGGTAGCAAGGGCCACGACCTGACCAAATTCCATCTGCGCCACCCTGATATCCCCGAGGGCAGTCTGGTGCTCCAAGACCTGCCCGATATTCTCAAGGAGTTGACTATTGACGACACCATCTCTATCCACCCTCATGACTTCTTTAAACCACAGCCAGTGAAAGGTGCCCGTGCCTACTTCATGCACAACGTGCTGCACGACTGGGAAGACACACAGGCGAAGCAGATCCTTTCTCACCTTGCCGAAGCTATGGAACCCGGGTACTCGAAGCTTCTCATTCACGAAAGCTTGGTTAGCTCTGTGAAGCCGCTCGCTCGCGTGACAACGTCCGATATCACCATGATGGCGTGCCTTGGTGCGAAGGAGAGAACGGAGGCTGAATGGCGGGCGCTGGTGGAGAGTTCAGGATTGAAGGTGCTCAAGATATGGAGACCACGTCACTCTGTAGAAAGTGTTATTGAGGCAGAGCGGGTATTGTAGACAGAATAACTGGAAGAGAGTGTATGTCTTGTATCCTTTGTGATCTCCTAGCTGAGCTTGTGTCCATTCGCTCGCTGCATCCCGAGGTTACAATAAGTATATATTGAGCCAGATTGCTCATTCTTTCACATACGACCATAGGATCTTGAACTCAGCGCTTCCCGTTCGCTCAGCGGTACTTAAGCAAGATACCGGCGCATTAGTAGCTTCGTGGGTGACCAGAAGCGAATCCGCGCTGTTGTATGTTTTTGCCATTTTTTTTGCCCGCGGCGAGGAACGAAACCGCGGCGCATGACGGGGCGTGGAGCTGCCACGACGTCGGCTTGAGCCCTTGTTCTTGCACAGGGCGCTGTATCAGCAACTCGACTGGAGATGTCGCGGCTCATGTTGGTATCGTGATCTTCAGACTGGACAGCTGGTGTGGGGGGTTTTCGGGCAGGCTCGGCGACGCGACTGCGAAAGTCCGGTGCCTGCCCGCCAGAGATCCCACGTGAACTTTATTTTCTTCTTGCACTACCCACGAAAAGGTGCGTGTTCAACATCTGTTGTACACGTCGCAATAGCATTTCTCGTATGCGGGACAGCTGGTTCACGTTAGCAGCGGCGCAATGCGACTTCGATCGACCAAGCACTTACTAAACGGGCTCCTGCCCAAACAGAATGTGCCAAAGGTACTCGAACACCCTCCCGCTTGTCTCGTCCTTCAGTGGCGTTTCCATCAGCCACGTGTAATACTTCTGGTACTCGTCCAGTGGCCGTTGCCGCACTTGCTTACTCGACACGGCAAACTGCGCACAGCAAGGCGTTGCCAGGATGTGCGGTACATCCGTATTGTTGAACAGGTCTCGCCACGCGTCCGGCATCGCTGCCTCGATCGTTCGATGCTCCTCAGGCGGATCTCGGAAAGGCATCACTTCGTGCGGACAGCCGGGATCGTTGACACAACGCAGATTCGCGTAGCCGTTGCTCTGGATGAAGTTGAAGTTGAGACTTTGCAGAGAGACGACGTTGGAATGCTCCTGGTTGTCGGTGTGCCACGCGATCGGGTAGCCATCTTTGTGCGGATGAATGAACGCGATTGTTGAAGGTAGGTTGTCGTAGTTTTGCACGATGTACGCGAGGTATGCATTCGCTTCCATTCCTTTGTTTCGGAGGGTCCGTAGAGTGCTGTTGGTCATCGGATCCAGCGTTGATATGTTGTATGGAGTTTCTATGTCGATGTCGTAAATGGCTGCTTGCCAGTCTGGTAGATCGGTATGCACCCAATCTGTTTCGTCGGTGGGAAGCTTTGCCATTACCACGACGCGATCAGGCAGGGATGGAGTAGGTGTCGCGACAGCATTACTTTGCGTCGATGTGCTCATCTGTTGAAAGGTGGTGGAAGTCGATGACATTTTCTCTTTCGCGCCTGCATTCGCATGCTCTTGCTCAAATATCTCTTGCTTGTCTTCTGCTTCCGTTGCCTCGTATTGCCATGGCTTTTCATCCACGCTGGGCTCGGCCGGTCCTCTTTCGGCGACATTGAAGTGGGCGTCAAAGAGATACCAGGAGCAGAGCAGGAACACTGCCAACACCAAAAACTCGATTTGTCTACGGGAACGCATCATCGCTTGATGGCAAGTGGGTCGAGTGCACGAGAGGTAGTGAGATCGGGCATGCGACAGCTGATTCCAAGAAGTTGTTCGGAAAATAGTATTGTGAGGGCGTGCACAGGCGATATCGAGCGCGTAGAAAGATTGCCGATTACCGGATCGTGAAAGCAACTGCGCCGTGCAGTCTGAAGCACACACACAGAGGTATCGTGAAATGCGACAGAAAATGGAATCTTCCGTCGCAGCTGGCAATCTACCGATGCGACATTGCGGCACAGCTCCTTTAGTATCAAGACACGTACAAAGAGTTGCGCGCGGTTATGCCATCGGCGCTAAGCGGCGTGCGCTGGTTGGTGAATTTGTGAGGCTCACGTACATGTACGCTAACCCCACATGATTGCGATGCAGCAGGGCATGAACTGAGCGTAAGACAACACCAAATTCGGTCAGACATGCTACACGACTCGTTTAAGCGCTATCACTTGACAGTACCTTACAGCCTTGCGGTTCCTCTACTCCCGCGGTTTTCAGCTTTCCAGTCCTCCCGTACGTCGTCACTTCCAAATTTGCAACACCAAACGTTGCAATGGGTCTCCCAGTAGGCCTGTTCCCGTTATTTCTGGGGATTCTACACTTTGCGATCTTTGCGAAAAGCCAGTGTCAGCCACAGCCTATTGTCGCACCCATCCAGAATGTGTCTTTACCCAACGGGGCCTCCGTGAGAGGGATCTCCATGACAGTCGGTTCTAATGACCAGAACATCTCATTCTTCGCCAGCGGGTAAGTCTAATTGCATCACTCAGCTTAAGAATTCCCCATAGCTAACTGGTAATCGATAGCGATTACAACGAAACTTACATCTACGGAACCGATGGACTTTGTACAAAGGCCTACTCATCTGCAGCATGCGTGACATTCCGTGGCGGCGCATATGATGCATCAGAATCTTCTACGGACAAGTCAATCGGCGATCGAAAGGATAGCGATGGCTTCAAGGCCGACTAGATAGAAGACACTCTTAGCTTTGGCGATAACACCACGCTTTCTACATTTAGACAGTGTATTATACTTATAATTTCTCTTATTTATAAAAGTATCTTTTTATTAAAGTTATTAATATTATAAAAGTTATAAGTAGCTTATTTTACTTTACGTTATTATAGTACTATAAAGTAAAGTAAATAGTAACTATAAAATAAAATTACTATATATAGATATAAGTTAAAGAGAAAAAAATATAAAAAGTAACTATAGTAAGTACTACTACTTCTTAAAAATATAATATATATATAACTATAGCTACTAATATAATTACTATTTTTTATATAAATACTTAGCTTACTTTTAATAGTAAATTACTACTACTTAGTATTTCTTTATAACTTTTAGCTTTTTTAGAGTCTACTATTATAATAGAAAAGATAGTAAAATTATAAGCTACTTATTACTAATAAGTTATTATTTTTAGAAGTAGTACTTCTTTTAAAGCTTAGCTACGCGCTAAATAGTTATATAATATCTAGAAGTATAGTTTTATAATAGATATATTAAGTTAAAATTATATTACTAGTAAAATACTATATTATAGAAAGAGAAAGCTATATAAGTAGAGTTTTAAAGTTTCTTACCTAATATAGAGCTAGGTCTAATTAGGTAGAAATTATAAATTTAATTTATAATACTACTTCTTCTCTCTTTTTAGGTAAGTTCTAATACCTAAAACCTTTTTACTAAATAACTTTTCTAGTATATTATAAAAGTAATATTATATCTAATTACTTCTAATTAAATATATAAAGAAGATACTTCTTTTATAAAAGCTATAAGAGCTAAAGTATCTTTTATATTTTTTACTATTACTTTATTATTCTTTATAACTATTATATCTATAGCGTAGTTTAATTATAGCGCTTAGAGTAGCTTTAGAAGAATATAAAAGTATTAGTAAAAGACTTAGAATTATCTATTAGTATTAGTATACTTATAAGTATATTACTCTTATAATAGTATTATCTAGAATATTATAGCTTATACTACTCTTATCTTAATTATAGTCTAGTAAGTTACTTAGACTCTAAGTTACTATTATATAACTAAATATAGTATAAGCTTATTATTAAAAAATATATTATATAAGAACGCTAATATATCTTTTCTATAAGATTCTATTATAGTAAAGAGAGTATTAGATTACTACTAGTTTACTAAGAATAGCTTATAGTAATAGTCTACTTATTATATAAGTAATAAGTTATAATAAAATATTATATAACTATTTATAAAATAAGTAGTTTAACTAGCCTTAGTAATTAGTAGTTATTACGTAGATAAATTATTATTATAAAAAGGTTCTATCTACTAGTAAGTATATTAAACTATTAATATAGTTCTAGCTTAGATAGCTTATATTAATAGTACTCTAGAATAAAGTTAGGTAAACTAATTAGGTTTATATAGAGTTTCTAAGATAGGTTATTAAAACACTTTAAGTAGTTTATCTATTAGACTTTATACTATAAAAGGCTCTTCTTATTTAAGTAGAAGTTATAGAGTTATTAGTTAATATAGCTATTAAAGATAGCTTTAACTATATACTTAGTATTATTATCTACTTTAGAGTTAGTAAGCTTTATATATTCTTTTTTATTATAAGGCTAGCTAAGTAAAAGCTTATTATTAATAGCGTAGAGTAACTATAAGTAAAAGATATTATAAGCTTATATCTCTAGTAATAAAGTAACTTTATAGACTATATTATTAATAACTTATATAATAATAAAAAGTCTATAGTTTTTAAAGTCTAGTAACTAGTTTAGTTACGTTATACGTAGATTATAAAAGTCTACTATAATATAGTTTTCTATTTTAAACTCTAGAGTAGGTAGTTAATATACGTTTATATACTTAGCTTACTTTACTTAGACCTAAGTAAGCTATTATTAAAGAAAAGTCTAAAAGTCTTTTAGCTTTTTAGTAAATAAGTTAGCTTTAGCGTAATTATTCTTAGCTAGAGTAGTAAGCTATACGTCTATTACTTTAGCTAGCTTAATCTCTAAGTAAAGATTATAGCTTTTAGTTATAATAAATATAAAGACTTCTATACTAGTGTTAACTAATATATTAGCTTTAAATTTAGCTATAAGTAGTAAAAGAGCCTAATTATCTTACTTATAGTTAATATAAGTATATAAGTATTACTTAAGAAAGGTATTTATATTTTTAGTCTAACTATTAGTCTCTAGATAGTAGGTAGTAGATAGCTTAAGCTTTATTTCTAGCCTTTAGTAAAGATAAGTTTAGAAATAAAAGATAAACTATAGTCTATAATTAGATACTATATACTCTAGATATCTCTTCTTTTTTTAGATAAACTTAATAAATATATATATAAGCGTATCTACGCGTAAGTTAATAATAGATATAAACTTTTTTTTCTTACTAAATCTATTAATAATAACTAGAATATTCTTATAAGTACGCTTATTATTAGTATAAGCTAGTAAGTAGGTAATATAATTTATAGAGATTAAAGTCTAGTATTAGTCTAGAATTAGTAAGAGATATAATAGACTATACTTTTCTTCTTAATATAACTTAACTCTTTAGTAAGTAAAATAAGTATATATATACTAAGTAATATTATATATTATCTATAGCTAGTAATACTATTAAGCAAGCTTAGCGTATATTTTATACTTACTACTATATCTACCTCTATATAGAGATCTATAGACTTAGTTTAAAACTTTTATTTAGATATTATCTATATTAAAGATATAAAGCTTACTTTATATATAGAGTAGATTATTATAAATAGTATAATTTCTAAGTTTAATATATAGCTTCTAGTTATTATTAACTATATTAGAAGAAAAATAGTAGAGTTTATCTTTTTTAGCCTTAATAATAGCTTATAAGAGTATATCTTATAAGTAGATAGCGCTAATATAATTAGTAAAGTTATCTACGTTATTCTATAACGCGTTATTCTCTTCTCTAAAGCTCTATTACTTTTAATTCTAGTCTATACTAGTAGGTGTAATACCTATTATAGAGAGAGCGCTAGTTTTATATATTATTACTACCTTACTATTATTATATATATGCTAGGTAATATTAAAGATAGTAAGCTAGGCTTAATAAAGATAATAGTAAGCTAAAAATAGAGCTTATCTAGTATTAGAACCTTAGTAGCTAGTAAGAATTATAATATAAAGCTTAGAGTTAACCTAATAAAGCTTAATAACTATCTACTACTAGTACTAGTAATAGTTATTATCTATATACTATAGTAGAGAGATTAGAAGTATCTCTATTAGAATAGGTACTTAATATAGTTAATTATATTATGTATATATATGTATTTTATATTCTTATCTAAACGCTGTTTAGACCTAGCTTTCTCTAGCGTACTAACCTTTAAGCCTAATAGCTATTTAGCCTATTATTATATTACTAGTTTTACTACTATATCTCTTCTATACTTAAGAAGAAGGCTTTTTTTTTTTCTTAAGTATAAAAGAGAGAATAGCTCTTAGATATTCTCTTCTACCTATTATATTACTAGATTCTATTTACTTAATCTAAATATACTATACACTAAACTTCTACTTAGAGATTTAAATACAAAATCTCTTTAGGCTATTTCTTTTCTAGTATATTTTTCTTTATTACTCTTCTTATTTTAATTTAATCTCTTCTACTAGCCTATAGCCTCTTTCTCTATTTCTCTAGTATATTTTAAACCTTATCTTAATTACTTTTAATATTAGTAGCTAATAATCTCTTAGACTTAGATTTATATCTTTCTTAAGTTTAATCTTTACTTTTCTATAGCGCCTACTTATCTAGCGCTTAACTCTCTATAATATTAGCCTTTTCTCTAATAAATATTTTATTATTTCTAGTGTATTACTAGTACATCTATAAAGATATTCTAGAAGGTTTATATATACTATACTACTATTAGAACTTATGCGCTAGTTACTCTACTTTTTTACCTAAGAGCTCTTTAGCGCTTAGTAACTAGACTATTAAAATAATAATATTATAACTTTTCTTCTTACGTATAGTAATTACTACTCTTAATTTTATCTTTACGCGTATAGCTTTTTACTATTTTCTCTCTATCTTCTTCTCTTCTTCTACTTTACTTTACTTTAACCTTCTTTCTTTACTATAGCTTTACCTAAGCGCTCTAAAAGTAAGTTAGCTACTATAGATACTATACTAGTTACTATATTTACTTTCTATACTTAAGAGCTTACTACTAAACTAGCTATTATATCTAAAGCTAATAATAGCTTTACTACCTCTACTACTATATTTACTCTTAAGCCTACTATAGCTAAGTAAGCTACTACTATTACTATGTACGCGCTTACGCTTTTTAAGCTAACTTCTACTAATAAAATAACTATTAAGCTTAAGGCTATAGATAGTTTTACTACTATTACTACTTAGCTTATAACTAAGAGTGCTAGTAATAATACTACGCTATTATTCTAACCTTTACGTATACCTAAACAGCTATTAGCTAAACTTACTCTACTTACTTTACTTAAGACTACGCTCTTAATTAAAGCTAAGACTAGCGCTAGTGTTAGCTAAACTAATACTATTATAACTAACGTGTCTAATACTACTCTACTACTTTTCTCTATCTATAATGTTAACTCTACTAGCTATTCTTAGCCTAAGTTAGCCTTTAAGTTCTTAATAAAAGCCCTTTAAACGCCTATATCTTACCTTTTTAAGAAGTAGAAGAACTAGAGTAAGTTTCTACGTCTTTCTATTTTTACTTTAACTAAAGCTATTAAAGAGAGTAGACGTAGTATACGTATAGTAAAGTTATATAAGTATAAAACTTCTAACTCTAGTTATAATTAGTATATTACTTAGCGTAAGTCTTTTCTCTTCTCTAGAGTTTTTTAACTAAATATTATTCTAATATCTTTTACTTTATTAGTAACTAACTAGCGCGCCTATATTATTACTCTTAGCTTTACTATAAATATATAAGATTACTTATATACCTTATAAAGTGTAAAGCGCATACTTAGGCCTTCTCTATTTATTCTAGCTACTAATTAGAAAAGCTATTAGTTTAATATATAGGTTAACGCTTATAGTAACTTCTACTTAGCTAATCTAGAAATAACTATTAGTAAATTTTTTTAGTTAGATAATAAGTCTATACACTAGCTATTTAACTCTAATATAAAGGCGCTTATACTATCTTATTACTTTAGCGCTAAGTTAGTTAGTGTAATTAATTCTTTAGTTAAGAATTCTTTTATTAAGATTATTATCTATAGTTAGTGTGCGTTATTAAATTATAGAAAGATATTTAGCTAGTGTATTTAGGTCTATATTAATAGCTAGCTAATAAAGAGTAAAGTTTATACTAATTACTTAAAGTATAGTAATTATTAAGTCTACTCTTTTTATAGTAAGTTGCTAACTATTCTTTAGACACTTACTTTCTTATTTCTAGTATCTTTACTAATATATTCTTCTAAAGACCTAAGTAGTAAGGCGTAGCTTTAAGTTTACTATAGCTACTAAGTCTATAGTTATATTTAATATAATTACTAGTCTCTCTAAGAGTGTTCTTACTTATCTTAAGGCTAGTAAGAAGCTAACTACTATATCTAAAGAGAGTAATAAAGCTTTATTTACCTAGGCTAGTAATAGTATAGCTACTTAGTATAGATACTATTTAAGTAATATTAACGCTAGTTATAACTTAGCTTTCTAACTAAGCCTAAAGAATCTTAGCTATAATTTACCTAAAAAGGCTTTTAATACTAAGGCTACTTCTACTTTTACTAGTATAACTTATATTTAGTTATTATTACTACGCTTAAAGATTCTTAGTAAAAGTAATAATAAGTCTAGGTTAACTATTGCTAAGCGTTAGAGCTAACTTATAAAGTCTAATCTATCTACTAGCTAGCCTACTCTAGACGCTACGCTTTCTATTAGGTCTAATAGCTATTTAGCTACTAGTATTCTTAAGCCTATTACGCTAACTAGAAAACCTTATTATTACGCTCTTTATACTATTTCTTCTTCTATCTAGATTCTAGGTAGTAGTTATAGTTAACTTTATAAGCAGCCTAAGCCTAAGAAGACTATTACTAATAAGGTAGATACTATTAGTAATAATATTGTTAAGTCTAAGGCTTCTACTATTACTACTTTTATTACTACTTCTACTAAAACTACTAAGCCTATTTCTTCTTTAACTTTTACTAATTCTATAACTTCTAGCTTTGCTAGCTTTTCTATGCGTAAGTAGTTCTCTAGTCTCTTTTCTCTCTAATTAACTCTTAGATTTATCTATTCTACTCTATAGTTATAGTAAATAAAATTATAATATACTTCTAAGTCTTTTTTTATTACTTTATATTCTTACGCCTATAATATTATAATAGCTAAACCTATATTACTTCTCTTCTATACTTAAAAGAAAGAAAGTCTCTTTTTCTTTAGCTTTAGGTCTTAAATATTATTTAGATATAATCTTTCTATTACAATATTCTTAGGTTTCTAGTAGTTATTATAATAATACTAGATTCTAAGCTACAATTAAGAAGTACTAATAGTAATAGCCTTAGTAGCTTTTATAATTATATAGAAGATCTTCTAATATCTTTCTAAATTAAAATAATTCTTTTATAAGATTAAGATCTATTTCTAAAGTTTTTAAAGCTATTCTCTAGCCTATCTAAGAGCCTTTCTCTATTAGTAGATACTAATCTAAGCGCCTACTTAAGATGTCTAGTTAGAGTTTTACTATAGCTTTAGCTAAGCAGCCTTTAGTTAAAATTCTAACTACTCTAAATATATTATATTCTATATTACAGTATTATAATATTCTTCTTACATTACTAATATATTCTAAGAGTATTATTACATGCTAGCTAGCTTTAAAATTCTAGTATTATAATCTAGTGTTACGTAGTAGTTTTTATAAGAAAAGTAAGTTTATTACTATAGGCTTAATAGCTCTTTAGATAGTAAATATATTAAGTAAATTCTTCTATAATATCTCTATTACTACTTTCTACTCTTTCTACACTTTAACTACCTTATACTCTTCTACGCGCTTTTTTACCTCTTCTTAGTCTTTACTTTACTACTACTACTATTATTTTATATATATTTTTAATATAGCTTTTAGCTCTATTAATACTACGTCTAAAAGTAAGACTATTAAGTAGCTTCTTATTAAGAGCGCGTTTATTATCTTCTCTAACTTTAATAATATCTACTTTACTACTCTATAAGCTCTTCTACGCACTATACCTAAGTAAGTATTTACTATTACTACGCTAGAGGCTACTACTACTAAGCTAACTTCTACTAATAAGATAACTACTACGCCTAAAGCTAAGAACTATTTAGCTACTATTACTACTTAGTCTATACCTATAAGTGCTAATAAGCTTAATAAGCTAGATATGTAGCCTTTTAATAACTTTAACTTTTCTATCTTAGATAATAAAAGATCTCTTCTTAGCCTTTAAAAGTAAATTAATATTAAAACGTTCTTAGGTATTACGTAAATAGATTTTAACTTTAATTACGCGCTAAGCGCCTCTTAGACACTTTAGAGTATTATAGATAAAGATACTTTATACTCTACTATACTGCCTAACTACTATAAAACTCTATCTAATATTAAGAAATTTAGCTCTCTTATTAAGAGCTCTAGCCTATCTAAGTCTAAAGTTCTTTCTAAGTTACCTATAAAAAAGCGTCTAGTGTCTAGAGCTTTTAGTAATTAGGTAGTAGAGTTATATAAGCTACTAAAGTGTATTTCTACCTCTAATACTATTATTAGCTAGAGTAAGTCTACTATCTTTCTTTCTTACTTTCTAAAAGACATTCTGCTAATATTATATTTCTTTATAGTAATATACATATTATATATAGACTTTACTATTAACTAGGTTAAAGACTTTTATAGATATATTATTAACCTTAATACTTTAGAAACTCTAGCTAAACTAGTTCTTATAGTAGCCTACTTTCTAACTTAGAGTAAAAAACCTTAGATTAAGCGTAAAATTAATTTAGCGCTTCTAGATATATCTAAGAACTATTTATTCTTTTATAAGTTTTTCTCTCTTAGTATAAACTATAAGTAAATTATCTTTAAGCCTTTTATTACTATACTTATATACTATTATCTTATTAGCGTAATTAAGTATAAGTTAGCTTTAGACAAGAATAAAGAGCTTAGTAGATATAATAAAATATATAGCTATTACAAACGTAGTTTAAAGCTTCTATTTAAGTTATATTACTTAGTTATATTAAATAGCTTTCTAATACTATAAGAAACTTACACTAATTACTATGTAAAGAGTATAGAACTCTAGTACTCTTTTACTTATAAGTTTCTAACTACCTCTTAGATATCTACTTTCTTAGTATTAGTATAATAGCTAACTTATTCTTAGATTAGCCTAACTTCTCTAGTAAGAAGATTATATTTACTAAGCTAGTAGATCTTAATAAGTCTTCTATAGCATTCTGCCTCTCTTATTAATTATTCTAGCCTTTTTTCTCTCTTAATAGCTCTAATAGCCTAAGCGCACTTTAGTTATATAAAAAGAGTTCTATAGTTTAGGCTCTACGTACTTCTAAGAAGCTAGTTAGTAATAGTAACTATAACTCTACTAAGAAGTTTTAGAACTTAGATATTAGTAACTATAGTAAGAGTATCTCTAAGAAGAATTATAAGCTAAGGCTTACTTAGCTAAAAAAAGCTATAGCTACTCTAAAGAGTTTTCTAGCTTTACTATCTTCTAAGCGTAAGCGCGTTTTTTTTAAAAGTACTATAAAGTCTACCTCTACTAAGAAGATAAAGAAACTAGTACTACCTTCTACTTTTATATATACTTTTTATACCTATAAGTCTACTACGCTTTTTACTAAGGCTATAAATATTAATAATAATAAAAGTAATAAATTTCTTACTCTATTTAAGTCTAAAAGCTTATTAGTTTAGAAGACCTCTAGTAAAAAGAAGAAGAAAGGTAAGAAGTAGGTACGTTACTTAGTTGTAGGCTAAAATAGTAGTAGCTATTCTTTATATATATTTATAGACGTAGTTTAGAGCTTAGTTATAGTATTTAATATATATATATCTAAAACTACTTAAAACTATACCTATAATATATATACCTAATACTTATTCTAGTTAAAATCTAGCTTCTTTATTAAGATAACTACTAATAATTACTAAGGTCTAGATAATACCTATTCTATGTCTTATTTTTCTTCTATATTAATTAATAGATTATCTAGTTAAGCTCTTAGCTATAGGCTTCTTTAAACTTTAGTTAACTCTAAAGTATTTAGAATATCTTAGCTATATGTAAGCTGTTTAGGCGTCTTATTATTATTATTACTACTTACTTCTTAGTCTATATTATTAGTTTTATTAGTAGAGAATATAGTTATAGTGTAGTCTAGCTTATTAATCTTAGTAAGATCTACTACTATACGCTAGTAAAAGGCCTTTAGATAGTTTTCTAGCGTATAACTTTAGAAAGAGGTACTATTAAGCTCTTTTAACTAATACTAACCTTTCTTATTAACGCTACTAATACAAAATAGCCTCTTCTACTTAAGTAGAAACTTAGTAAGTGTAGATTAGTTATTTTTATAGAAAGAGTCTCTTAATAGAATAAGATTACTTAGAGAAAGCTTGCTTAGCTAAAGAACTTTTAACTAGTTAAAATAGTTTTTATTTTTATACCTAAGACGTATAGTGTAGTTAATAGACTTCTTAAATTATTTATCTTTATAGTTAAACTAGTAGACTTATATTATAAGAAGAGTAAGTATATTCTAAACGTTATTCTATAAAAGCGTCTACTAAGTTAGAATAGATAGCTTAATAGGTAAGATATACTACTAGCCTAAGACTAAGTACGCTAGTATCTTATTTATAGATTACTTAATAGTAGTATAGTTAGCTTATAGAACGTTAGGTAAGTTATCTACCTAGTTACTAGAAAGCTTCTTTAGAGTAGCTATAATAAGCGTGTACTTTTACTTAATAAGTCTTTACCTCTAAGAGTAGTAGGCACTTAAAATAACTCTATTAATTCTCTATTACTTCTAAAGTTTTTTAATAAGGCTCTTATTCTTAGAGCTTTTATTAGCTAATATTTTAAGTAGAATACTCTATTAATAAAAGATATTATATAGTAAAAACTTCTAAACGCTCTTTAAGTTATTCTTAGCTAAAGCCTTAGCTTCTACCTATTATAAAAGATAGTCTTAGATAATAATAAGAAACTTCTTACTATTACAGCTAGGTAGTATATAAATAACGTTAATAGTAATCTATATAAATAGTATTATTAGTAGCTTTATAGGCTAAAGCTCTTCTTAAACTATTACTAATATATATAATTAGTACTTAGAGTAGAACTATATATAGCGTTTAACTTAATTATACTATTCTTTCTAATAGTAGCGCGCCTATATCTTACGCTAGGTACCTTTTTTACCTTAGTAGCTAGACTTATTATAAAGAAATCTAATAATCTTATACTACTTATCTATTAAGTTAACTACTCTTTATAGAGGCTAGCCTTCTAAAAGAATTATAAAGAGATATTATTTTCTAATAGTTATTTAGAGTGCCTTCTTCTTAAACTTATAAAACTTAGTAGTAGATATATACTTAGACCTTCTATAGAATAGAAGCTAGCCTATAATTACTTATAACTTATTACTATAGCTATCTACTAGTAGTTAATTATTAAAAGAAAGATCTATCTAGTATATTCTATACGTGTACGCTAGAGCTTTACTAAAGATAAGCTAAATTATATTTAGGTACGCATTAATAAAGTCTTCTATATCTTTCTTAGGTTTATTAGATAGCTCTTAGCTATCTAGCTTAGGTATTCTTAAAAGAGTATTAGCTATAATGTTCTTCTTACTAGCTATATAGATAATATTAAACTTCTATATATTAAGAAGTATAAGCTACTAAGTAATTAGAGCTCTAAGAAGATCTATTACACTTTATTAGAGTTACATAATAAGCGTCTTTACGTCTGTTTTAACTTAGAAGTTTACTCTATAGATATAAAACTAAAACTTCTTTAGAGAAAGTAGAAGAGCCTTATATTTATACTTACTTAAATTCTAATTTCTCTTAGTAGTAGACTAAACTCTACTCTTAAAGCGTATAGAGTAATAATAGCTATTTAGATTAAGCTATATAATAACTATACTCTAACTCTTCTTACTACTATTAACTATAAGAATAATCTTTTAGATAGGCTTAGTATAATTAATAGAAACTAGCGCTAGAGTAGTTATTAGAGCTGCCTTAAGATATTCTATTACCTACTTCTACTCTAGGCTCTATTTAAATAGTATATTCTTATAGAGAAGCTTAAATAAAGAGGCTATAATAATAGTAAAACCTAGTACCTATACTCTATAGTAAACGTAGATTCTAAGAAATATTTAGACTTTCTTAGCGTTGCGATAATCTAGCTAACGCGTAATTTTATTAACTTTCTTCTTATTAGAGTAGTAGCTATATTTATTAATTTAATAGCTAATAATAATTATAGAAGAGTAGTAGAAGTTAGACTTATAGTCTAATATTATTACGCTTACACGCTTAATATCTATAAGTACTTTATTAATATTTAAAAGGTATTTAGTAATAAACTACCTTATATTTAGTTCTACCTTATAGTTGCTATAGCGCTTCTTTAGCCTCTTAATATATATATTATTAAGGTATAGTATATATCTATTAAGAATGTAGTCTCTATAAATTTTTATTATAATATATACAAACTCTACTAGAGAGTTTATTATATCTATTAGAAGTGTATACTATTATATAAGTTCTAATAGCGTTAAAAAGGCTATTATATCTCTTAAGTTCTTATATAGTTCTACTTAGTTATACTCTAAGAAGAAGTCTAATAGACTTATAATAATATATTCTGCAAATTTCTCTAAAAACTTATTAGAATTAGGTAGTAAGTTAGCGTTGCAAATTATAACTCTATTAAGTTTTTAAGTATTATTAATTAGATAATACCTTTTGTTTTTCTTAGTAACTAAGAACTATAGATTACAATACTAGCTCTTATATAACTCTAAAGTACCTCTATTAATATAGTTCTAAATTATATTAATTATAACCTACTAAAGCTTTCTTAGAATAAGAAACTAGTTAGCTCTCTAGGCTTAATATAGTACTATATTAATAATAACTAGAGAGATAACGTCTTTACTAACTCTTCTAGATTCTCTAAAGTTCTAGACTAGTGCTACTTCTTATTAGTAGAGAACTTCTAAGAGTATATCTTTCTCTACTAGTAATAACTCTAATAAGATTTTTATCTCTAAAATACGTTTAGGTATTATTTAAGTGCCTTAGAGAAATATAGTATATTATAGCTTAAAATACTTAGTAAATAGAGCTAATTAGCTATTAGTATTAGGTACTTACTTTACTACTACTTTCTTCTTCTAGTCTAACTACCTCTTAATAGGTTGCGTTAGTTAGCTAGAGTTATTAATAGGTTTAATCTTAATACTTTTGCGCTTATAAGCTTTGTTAATCTAAGTATTATTTAGCTAACTTACTATATACTTAGTAGGTAGGCGTGTAGATTTACGTAATACTATAACTATATTAATCTTTAGTATAAGGCCTTTATCTACCTTAGCTAGGTTCTTTACCTAGAAGAATATCTTACTTTATTTTATAGTATCTTTATTACTAATATTCTTTATAATATTACTTAGAAGTTAGGCTAATAGCTTTTTAATATCTTCTATCTTAAAAATATATAAGCCTTTATTATTTCTTATTAGTAGGCTTCTATTAGGCCTAAGGCCTATTAACTTACTATTTAATCTTAATAAGTACGCTGTTAGATCTTTTCTAGAGGCTCTACGCTTCTTTTATAGAACCTATTTACTAATAAATTATATAAGTATCTAACTACTATTTAGTTTACTATTTTTAACCTCTTTTATTATTATACCTACTACCTCTATATACGCGTATACTATGCTACCTGCTAGCTCTTTAGTTGCGTGCTAAAGTGTAGCGCTAGCTACTACACTTTTATACCTTTTTCTAATATAGATCTAGTATAAAAACTAGAAGCTATAAGCTTATTACTTCTAGTATATATAAATCTTATATTAGCTTAGCTATCTGCGCTAAAGATATAATAGTATATTAATCTATTAGTTATATACTTAATACGCGCCTAAGCGTCTATTAGAAAAAGATTATCTAGAATAATTAGATTAGTGCAGAATTCTATAATAAAGAAGTTTATTTAGACTTTAATCTACTTTATAATAATAGAGATACTCTAGATAATACCTATAAAGCTTACTATACTTCTATTTATAGTAACTATCTAAGCAGCCTTTATACTACCTAGTAGTAATATAACTAGTAATATAGCTCTCTTAGCTACTTCTCTCTTAATAGTATTTAGCTTAGCGCTTAAGTCTAAGAGGTAAAGAAAAGAGTTCTCTCTAATATTAATAGAGACTTTTAAATAGTTTTAGCGTAAGTGCTTAATACCTATTAGTTAGTTATACACTTAATTATCTCTTAGATAGTTATAATCTATATCTTTAGAGTTATACTCTTAGCCTTAATCTATAATAATATACTATTATATATAGCTAATCTTCTAGTTAGTTTAGTGTTTTGTCTTTAGGCTATAGTAGTTAACTACTCTACTAGCTTTTACTTCTACTAGTACGTAGTTAGAGAAAGTGCTAAGAGTAATTATATTAACTACAGCGTCTAAGAGCTTATTAAACTTCTATTCTTCTTTCTCTTCTTATAGCTTCTTTTATCTAGCCTATTACTTTAACGTTTTAATAATATTAACTTTAAACTTATCTAGCTTCTTATTTATATAGTTAGAGTTAAATAGCGTTTTATAGACTTTAGATATATTACTAAGAAGAGTACTAATCTAAAAAGAGATTAAAGTACCTAGAATACTATAGATTATAGCCTATGTATTAGGCTTAAGCTTATTAATAATCTTATACTTTCTTAGTTACTTATTAGTTATCTTAGACTTTAGTTCTAATTATTCTTATAGTATTCTAGATACTCTATTATCTAGTTATATAAAATTATCTTCTTTACTAAATTAGATAACCTTCTTCTTATTTAGTGCCTAATAGCTTAAAGAGTGTTCTATTCTATTTTTATAATCTTAGAGATAAGAGATATAATTCTTAATAGGTCTTTATAGTATTATCTTTTTCTAAACTTTAGAAGAATTATAAAATACTATCTTCTTAGGTTCTAAGAATGCTCTAGAAATAGTTATAGCTGCAATAGTATTATTATATTAATTTAAGTTTACTAGATATAGGTAGTAGTCTAATTTATCTTTAGTAAAGATACTTAAAAGCTTCTAGAATTATTCTATATTATCTACTTAGAAGCTTCTAGTAGAGTCTAGTATAAGCTAAACTAAAATAGCGTTATTCTCTATACTAATTAGAGCCTTTAGGTTACTAAACTAGGCATTAACTATAAGAGAGTTAATATTCTTCTTTAGAAATTATTACTTAATCTTAGCTAAAATACTCTTAGCCTATAGTCTCTAGTCTAGGTTATTAATATAACTTTAGAGGTTCTCTAGCGTACTCTACTAGAGTATATTCTATTTATTTATATAAAGCTAGCTCTTATCTATATATACTTAAAGAGTTAGGTAGTTCTACTTATAATAATTACTCTTATTATATACCTAATAATTTATAGTTACTCTAAGAGCCTGTCTATTTATAGTACCTTAATTATATCTAGTTTCTAGGTTCTAAAAGCTTTAGAAGTTATTATAGAAAGTCTAACTAGTGTTTTATTAGTAACTACTATATTACTACTACTACTAAGATTAATACTAGTTATTTAGCTAGAATTGCCTCTAGCCTTAGAGTAAGTACGCTCTTAAGTAGTTTACGCGTTTATTAGCTTAATAGTCTACTTTACTACGTATATTAGAGTTATTTATAAGTTTAGTTTTATAGTAGGTCTACTAGATCTTCTATAGTTCTATCTCTAGGCTAGTATAATTAATCTTTAGGTTAAGCATCTTATTAACTAAGTTATCTACCTCTATATTAGTAAGTACTTTTTCTAGAAAAGACTAAAAGGTATAGAGCCTAAGCAGCTTATCTTAGAGTAGAATATTAAGCTTAGGTAGCTAGAAAGCCTACGTGTAGTTATCTTAAAAGGTTAGTACTAGTTACTAAGGTTACTAATAGACTATTAGCTACGCTAAGTTAAATTTAACTTCTAAAATAATTTCTTTAACTACTTTAGAAAGGTTAAGTATATAAGCTTCTTTCTCTACCTCTAGATAGGTAGTAAGGTAGTTACTAATCTTAGTGTAGTTAAATACCTTTAGGTTATTAGTCTTTAAACTAAACTTATTAAGTATCTTTATAGTATGTCTAAAGAGTAGTTTCTTAACTAAGTAGAAACCTTAGTAATCTTTATTAATAGTTAATACTTTAATATAGTACTTACTACAAATCTAAAACTCTTATAAGTACTTCTTAATATTTAAATTAGACTTTACTTAGCACTAGAGAAGCTAGTACTTAAAGTACTTAGCCTAAGCTTTTTATTAGTCTTTATTATTAGTACAAAAGAGCTTTCTAAGAGCTTCTCTAAACTTCTTCTAGAATTTAGTAACTAGAGTGTTAGAATATTTATTTAAGGCTTAGATAATTACTCTCTACTTAGGTTTATAGTACACTAAAAGGTAATTAATCTTTATCTTATCTATAAACTTATAGTACTTTAATATATTCTTAAAACACTTAAGAAATGTAGTAATATTAGTTCTATTAAACACTAAAACTATCTCTAATAGGTATAGAAGAAGCTAGATAGAATAGACTAGAGAGTAATTACCTAGCTACTAGAGAGACTAAGCTATTATCTAAAGAAGCTTTGCTATATTATTATTCTAGAGTTATACTAGAGGTTATACCTAAGGCTGCTAGCTAGTAGTGCCTAAGAACTCTAGAATATCTAGTATCTTAATATTCTTCTAAAATAACGTAGGTATTACTTTAGATTTTATAGGCTTAGTTTAGAGAGGTAAAGATAGTTATTTAGTAAACTAGGCTTTTAAAGAGGCTTTAGCAACTAACTTAGATTATTTATTAATCTTAGCCTTATTAGATTAACTCTTACTTATTTATATAAGATAGTATATAAGTATTATAAATAGTATAATAGCTAGTATAAATATTAAACGTATAAGTGCTATTAATTAGGTTTAACTATTTACTTACTAATAAAGTTAGGTGTCTTTTGCTAGAAGAACTATTACTATCTTTTTTATATACTATAATAGCTTTCTACTACTATCTTATTATTTAGCCTCTTCTTTTCTAGCTATACTAGAATTAAGATCTACTACGTTAGCTCTTCTAACCTTTCTTAGGTCTTATTATTTATTCTTAGTAGAATAATATAGCTATATACTTTCTATTATATTATTTTCTATCTATATAGCTATCTAAAGAGTAATTAGCCTAGTCTAAACCTCTTATCTAGCTCTTTATATTACTTAGCGCAGCGCTACTATAGCTATATTATCTATTAGCCTACGTAGTAGTTATTATTATCTAATTATTTATATTATTAGAGGTCTCTTAGTACGCCTACTTCTTAGGTGTCTATACTATTAGGTTTCTATAGCTTATAGTTTACTTCTACGCGTCTCTTAGGTATACTATTCTATATATTATCTTATTCTCTATTTTATATACTTACTTATTACTTATTTTATTATATTACGTAATAATTATATCTTTTCTAAAGCCTAGTTAAACTATTATTTTAATAAGCCTTTAGTAAGTAAAATACGCACTTAAAGGTAACGCGCAGCTTTTCTAAGGTAGAAGGCTAAATAGATTAAGTTTTAGTTAGTTACTATATATAGTAGAGAGATTAGAAGTATCTTTATTAGAATAGGTACTTAATATAGTTAATTATATTATATATATATATATATTTTATGTTCTTATCTAAACACTGTTTAGACCTAGCTTTCTCTAGCGCACTAACTCTTAAGCCTAATAGCTATTTAGCCTATTATTATATTACTAGTTTTACTACTACAATACTTAGGTAAGTTACCTAAGTAGTAAGTAAGTATATTAAGTTTAGTACTTTACTTACCTAGCTAGTAGGTAATTCTAAAGTTAAACTTAGAAAGATACTTAGCTTATTAGGCCTAATAATAATTAAGATACTTATTTATTATAAAGGTTTAAAGTACTTAATAGTTAGATAAGACCTTTACTAAGTCTAATATTCTAGTAAGCTTAAATCTCTACTTTTTAAAAGCGTAGATAATAGTAAAAAGCTTTTTATTATAAATTTTATAGTTATACTTAGCTAGGTTTATCTTATATAAGATAAAAATAATAGATTAGAGTACTTTATTATATATTTAGAATAAGATAGTAGCTATAATAAAGTCTAAAGTATTAGTTTCTAGCTAAGTTTCTAGATCTAAATTAAAGTATATAAGTATATCTATAGTTTAGAAAGCTTACTTAAAAAGCTTAAATAATATAACTATTTTAGAGTTAGAAGATAGTAGAAACGCTTTCTTTTTATTTACTATTATAAGTATAGTTAATAGCTTTATAAGTATAGAGAAGCCTTTAATAAAGTATTAATAAAAGTTTATAAACTCTAGAAATACTTAAATATTCTTAACTATTCTTAGAAGTTACTACTTAAGAATAGTAGCTACTTTTTTAGAGTTTATCTCTAACTCTTTAGTTATTAGTATAAGCTCTAAGTATTAAACACGCTTAGTAGAGAAGAAGCACTTAGACATATCTAGATATATTCTAGCGTTACTAATTTTTTCTAGAATAGTTAGTATATAGCCTTTATACTTTCTTTTATTATCTAAGTAAATTAGAATATTATTAAGGTAGGCTATATATATAATATCTAAGTAATTATAGAAAGTTTTATTAATAAAGGTCTAAAATATCTCTAGTATATTATATAAGCTAAAAAGTATAACTAAATACTTATAGAGTCTATAGAAGAATATTTTAATAATTCTATAGCCTAATAGCTCTATAGCTTACTTATTACTACCTCTAAGTCTACTTCTAAGTTTACTAAAGAAGCCTTTATTACTATTACTCTTTATAAGTATATTATTATTATTATTAAAGTACTATATCTATAGTAAATATTAGAGAGAGAGTTTTATTAAATTCTATAGTTATATATAGTAAGTATAAGATATTTAGAAAATATACCTATAATAAGATTACTATATAGAGTTACTAACTACGTTTTATTACTCTACTTTATATTAACACTTTACTATAATAGAGTCTATAGCGTATTAAGAATATAGTTTTCTTTTTACTACTTTTCTTAATATATATAAAGTTAAAAATAGTAATAATATTAATAAAAGTTATAATTTATACTTTAGCTATTCTAGTAAGAGTCTCTTTAATTATAGATAGTATATTATAGTTTTTACGTATAACTACGTTAAGCTCTTAGTAATTAATATAAATATAAAGTCTACCTAAAAGCTTCTTAATAACTAAGATAAGTAAAGTATATAGTAATATACTAGGTCTAATAAAACCTTTACTAATTATCTTATTAATATATACTTTTACTACTATTATTTCTTTCTATATAAGCTTATATATATATAGCTTAGAAATAGTAGTATCTAGTTTAATATTAATAACGTAGTTAACACTAAAGTAGTGTAAAAGTAGAATATTAGCTAGCTATAAGCTAAATAAGTTAAAAAACTAGTTAAGAATATACGTAGAAATAAGCTTATATATCTACTTATTACTTATTAGTAAGTACTTTATCTTTAATATATAGTATTTAAAGTTTTTCTACGTTACTAATAAGAAGCTTATAATCTAGTTTTTAAAAGTAAAGAGGTTATAGTTACTTATAAATAGGTTCTTAAGTTATTTAATTTTATTAAAATAATAGAGCTCTAGCTAGACTATAAAATCTAGATCTTTAGTAGTAGCTAAGTAAGTAGCGTTAGCACTAATTATTAAGATTTTAAGATCTTCTATAGAAGTAGATTTACTAGCTACTTTTTAGGTTACACTCTTAGATAGCTAGTCTTTATAGATAGTATTTTAGAGTCTATTTTTAAGATAATTAACTTTATAGTTTTTATAGTTAAAAGTTATAGAGTATAAGCTACTAAAGCTAAGAATAAGCTTATAGTAATTAAGCTAGTTTATTCTAAGAATAATATTATACTTTTTTAAGTTTATAATATAATAGAAAATAGTACTAATATAATTTCTTATAATAGTCTTAGACTTTATCTAAGTCTAGGCTAGAATAGAGAAAGTATAAGTAAAGTCTAGACTTACTATACAAACCTCTAAATTCTATATATAGCCTCTTAAGTTCTAAGTCTTATAATATTCTATTAATACTTAGTATATTTTAACTCTAAGGCTAGTCTATAATATTTATAAGGCTTCTTTCTTACGCACTATATATAAGTTTAGAGATAGACTAGCTAGGCTTAAAAAATAAAAATAGCTAAAAATATAACTTTATAAGTAATTCTAAACTAACTATAATAACTAATCTAAGACTATATAGAAGACTATATCTTATTCTAGATACTTTATGTCTAGAATAAATATCTTACTTAACGCCTTAAGACCTTAAGTACGTAGTTTAATACTATACTTCTCTTTAGTAATACTTTATAGAAGAAAAACGCTACTTTTACTATAGAAGTATTTATTAGTAGTTTTAGCGCTAGTATAGACTCTTTATTTTTTTTTTCTTTTCTACTTATATATATAGATAAGCGTAGGCCTTTTTAGATAGAGAAGCGCTTTAAAAGTAATAAAATATACTTTTAAGCTTAAAAAGTAATAATTAAGTATAAGCTAGTAATAGACTAAGAGTTTCTAGAAAATAGAAAGTTATAGTTTATATTTATTAACGCTAAACTATTACTTATAGTCTAGTAGTAAGTTACTCTATACTTTAAGATAAGTAAGTATAGTACCTAGAATTTACTAAAGTTTCTTAACTATTTATTATTTTACTATAGTAATATTTATAGTAAAAAGTAGACTCTAGTATACTTAGACTACTTACGCTAGAGAAAGTATTAGTTCTTTATAGAATTCTTTATTATCTTTAGCTAGACTTTAGTGTAAGTAAGTAGACTCTACTAGACTAATAAGTATAAGCTAAGCTAGCTTTATAATACCTTAAATAATTATATAAAAGAGGTCTTTATAAACTAAAGTATATTATATACTAACTATAATACTATAGTTCTTACGTATAAAGCTATTATAGTTAATTTTAAGATAG
This sequence comes from Alternaria viburni, assembly GCF_023758015.1. Classification (NCBI taxonomy): domain Eukaryota; kingdom Fungi; phylum Ascomycota; class Dothideomycetes; order Pleosporales; family Pleosporaceae; genus Alternaria; species Alternaria viburni. The sequence goes on from NW_026055783.1 coordinate 299,521, forward strand.
TAGAGATAGAGTCTACTTAAAGGTCTTAGCTTTATTACTTTATACTTATAGCGCCTTAAAAGTAGAACTATAATAGTAATATTTATATAGTAAATATAAAAGTAGTAAATACTATATCTAGAGGCTTTTATAGAGGTCTAGCTTTTAACTAAAAAAACTAGATTTTTATAGATATATTTAGTAAGCGTAAAGTAGTAAGTATCTATATATAGTATAGGCGCGTAGACTACTATATAAAGGTATACCTAAATATAGCTATAATACTATAAGGCCTAGAGCCTAATAGAGCTTAGTAGATCTTACTAGAGCTTAGTAGATCTTACTAGAGCTTATTAGGCTAGAGCCTTACTATCTATATATATATTATCTTAGACTAAGAATACTATCTTAGTTATTCTTACCTTTTTAGGTTATATTAGCCTAGTAGTCTAAGACTATATTCTTATAAATACGCTTTATTATAATATAATTAGTTAGTTTAGATAAAGAGAAAGTATATTTAGAAAACTAACTACTTCTAGAGAGAGTCTAGCTTAAAGGTAGACTATAGTTATATTAGTAGAGAAGTTACTAATATATAGCTTTAATACTTACTTAGTTAATATTAGCTAGTCTATAAATAAGAGCTTATTTTTAGTATTTTTATTTCTAGAAAGTACTAAGTAAGTATAGATATTAGTTAACTTAGAGTATAAATATTTCTATATAATTAATAAAGTAGTTACTAAAAGAGTAAGTACTTAATTTCTTAAATTAACTCTATAGTTACTACGCTAAGTAGTAAATCTCTTATAAAACTTTATTATTTTATAGTTAGCTATAGTAAAGTATAATATTAATAGTTAGCTAACTTACTTTATTACTTATATAGTTTTAAACTTATATTATAATATTATTTTAGATAAGCTATAGATACGCTAGAAGAGCGTTATTCTTAATATTCTATAAAGCTTTCTTACTATAGATTACGCTAGAGAGATAGTAGTATATAAGTATAATTAGGCTCTAAAGTAGCTAGAAATTATAATAATTAGTATTAAGAAAGTAGCTAAGATAGTAGGTTATAGAGCGCGTATTTCTAGATATAAAAGCGTAGTTTTTATTATAAGTATTTATACTCTTATCTATACTTTACGTTAGTTCTATCTTTTATTAAATAGTATTTAACTCTTTATAGAGCTTAAGCTAAGTAAATTACTATCTAAGTTAGCTATGTTTTATAACTTCTTTAATAAGAATAAGGCTAGTAAGCTACTCTCTTACTAGAGCTACCTTAATTATTATATTAACTTATCTATAGATATATATAGCTATAAGTAGAACGCGCTATAAAGCTTTTTATATCTAATATTATATAATTAGCTACTAGAGCTGCGCGTATAGCTTATAAATCTACTTAATAAAAAGTAGATCTAGGCTAGCTTCTTCTCTACTAGATTACTAGTTCTTCTAGTAAAAAAGGCCTCTAGAGGTTAGCGCCTTTATATTAACTACTATAGCCTTAATAAAATTATAGTTATAAATTACTATCTACTACTTTTAATTAAAAAGATACTGCGTATACTTTTAAAGGCTTATTAGTTTACTAAAATTAATATTTATACTACGTTCTATAAGCTACGTATAGCTAATAGTAATAAGATAAAAATAGTATTTTATACCTAATTTAGGTTATTTAAGTAGCTTATTTACTCTTTTAGCCTAACTAGTATATCTATATTCTTTTAGTAGTATATTAATAGTACGCTAAAGAAAGTACTAGGTAATTTTATAATAGTATACTTTAATAACATTCTAATCTACTCTAGAGAAAGTAGAGCTAACTACTTTACTAAGGTAAAATAGGTTCTAACTCTACTATATAATACTTAACTTAACTTAAACTTTAAGAAAAGTATATTTATAGTAAAGAAAGTCTACTATCTTAGTTATATTATTAAGGTAGAGCGCGCTATACGTCTAGACCTAGATAAGCTCTAAATAGTTTAGAACTAGTAAGCGCCTATAATAGTAATAGATATACGTAGTTTTTTTAAATTTATAAACTTTTATTATAACTTTATCTTTAACTTCTCTAAAGTAGCTACTTTTCTCTACTAACTTATAAAAAAGACTACTTAGTTTAAATAGAGACTAGAGAAGAATTAGGCTTTCTAAATATTAAAGTCTATATTTATTATAAACTTTATTCTTTATTAGTAAAACTTCTTTTACTAAATAATTATTAAGATAGACTACTTAGGTATTACTCTAAAAGAATATCTTTTATAGTATATTAGAAGTATTCTATACCTAGTTACTTACTATTTAGTAGCTCTTATAAGTAAAAAGCGTAACTATACTATTTATAATAAGAAGTTACTTACTATAGTACGCTATCTTAAAGTATAGATAGCTAAGCTTACTAGCGTATATAAGCTTTTTAAAGTTCTTACTAACTATAAAAACTTAAAGTACTTTACTAGTATATAAAACCTTAGTAAGTAATAGTATTACTAGGTAGAGTACTTCTCTAAATTCTAGTATATATTATATTATTAGTCTAGACGTCTTATAGCGCGCTTTAATATATTAAGCTACTATAAGTAAAACTACGTAGAGAATTTCTACTAGTTAATACGTATTATAATACCTATCTAGATCTTAGTAGGTATAGCTTAAGTCTAAGTAGAGAATATACCTTTACTAAGCTTTTTAGTATTTCTTAACCTCTATATATAGAGTTTATAGAATACTATACTAGTAGAGAATTCTAGCTATATTAAGAAGTAGAGAGTAGTTTATTTAGATATAAAAGCTTTTCTATCTAAAGCTAATATAACTTAGTAAATTAAAGACTATACTATTAGTATATATAGTATACTACTTTAAAGAGGCGTTTTATAGCTACTAAATTAGAAGCTACTTACTATAATAGTAATCTAAAAAGCTTATAAGTTAGGCCTAGTAGAGTATTTAGAGAAGAACGTTACTTTTTACTATATATACTAAAACTATTACTAGAATAGTATATTAAGTAATATTACGCGTTATATTAGAAATTACTACTACTATACTACTTACTTTTTTTAGAAGAAGCGCTAAAAGCTATTATAGCTTATTCTAGTAGTAAATAGATACTAGTAGTAGATCTTAATAAATTTTATAATAGAACTACTAGCCTATAATAAGATCTTACTATAGTATTTTTTAGTTATTATAAATTATCTATTAAAATTTATCTAGTTAGAAGTAGTTTCTTTTATAGCCTTAGACTATATTACGTAGGTATTTTATAACTACTAGTAGCGTTTTTATAGATTTTTCTTAGCTCTTATTATAGACTATAGCTCTAACTAGTTAGAGGCTTTCTAGACTACTTTATATAAGCTTATAAAGATAGACTAGCTACTTTTAATATTATACTATCTCTAGACTAATAAAGGTATAAAGTATATAAACTAAAAGGTATAAGTAGTACTATATATAATAGTAAACTTTAAATAAACTAACTAGCCTAATTATCTTTTAGCGTATTAACTTACCTTAAATAACTATAACTTAAGTATTATAAAAGTTAGCCTAAACCTACTACTTAATAAATATATAGTAGAGATACTATAGTAGATTCTACTTTAGAAAGAGTTTATATATACCTTTAAGAGCTACGCTATCTAGTTTATAGAGTACTTAAAGTCTAGACTTAATCTAGTCTAAGCTATAATTATTTTTACCTAGTAGTAGTAATAAAAGACTATAAACTAGTTACGCTACTTTATAGAGTAATTCTAAGTTAGTAATAGAGTATAGTTCTCTATACGTAATATTAAAATAAACTAGCTTAGTAAGAAATTAGACTAGCTTTAAGTAAAGTATACTATAATAGTAGTACTATTCTCTTTTATAGTTACTTTAAACCTACTTAGAAACTTATATAAAACTATTTATATAGATTTAGTAGAGTAAGTAGTAGTAGATTTTTTACTAAGCTAGCTACTAATAGATATATAACTAGAGTCTATAGTAGACTTATATAAGAATAATAAGAATTTACGTAAATAGATAGTAGAGAAAGTTTTATAAGTAAAAAACGCTTCTAGTTAGAGCTAGTAAAAAGCCTTAGTAAAGTAGGCTAGCTATATTATACTAATATAGATTAATTTACTTAAACTCTCTAAGACTAAGACGCTAAATTATTTTAAAGCTAAATATAGAAATATATATTTTTATAATAGACTAGTGCGTTATAATAAGAAAAGAAAAGATATATAATAAATTTAGCCTTAGGCCTATAATAAAAAAGTTAATTTAATAGTCTTTAGTCTACGCTATCTAGTATATACTATAAATCTTAAGAATAGTAACTCTATAAATACTATATAGACCTAGACTAGAAGTATATAAAGTCTACTTAGTTATTTTCTATTTTATAATAGATTTACTTATTAAAAAGACTACTACTTATATTAAACTACTTATTAAGCTCTAGAATCTTTTTCTTAATCTTAAGAAATTTCTACTCTAGCTACTATTATAGATTCTTCTTAAGTAGAATTAGATTCTTCTTAGATAGAAGAGACTTTTCTTTAAGTAGAAGTAGCTTCTAAACGTAGCTAAAGCTCTAGAGAAGTAGCTTTAAGATAGGTTAGCCTTTAATATAGTAGTATATAAAATAGTTATTATATAGTAGTAAAGAGGTTTTTTACTTAATAGAGCTTTAGCGTAAAGTATTACTACTAAAAGTTAATAATAGTAGAATCTAGAAAAGGTAAGCTTCTAATTTAGCTTTAAACTTAGAGTTAGATATAAGCTAGCTAGATAATATTAAGATATAGCGCTAGAGTTAGTTAGAGATAAAAAGGTTAGTAGATAGAGTAGAGTCTAGAGCTAGTCTAGAGTTACTAGACTACTTAGTAAAATTATCTATTAGCTTATTCTAGTTCTACTTAATATTTTTATAAACTTTAGTATTATAGTAGACTATATTTATATAAGGCGCTAAAAAATTTTATATAAAAATAGATACTAAAGCACTATATCTAGAAGTGCTACACTACTTATATATAGTAGAGAAGGCTTATACACTTAAGTTTAGAAAAGAAATAGTACTAGACTAAATATTAATATAATAGTAGCTATAGTAAGTAGTATTTCTAGTAGTTTAAGAGTAGTTATAAGAAAAATTAGTATAATAGTTAGTATAGTATATAGAGACTCTATACTTCTTATTATCTAAGTTATATTTATTCTTAGACTAGTTATTAATCTAGTAGACTTAGTAGTAGAAACTAGAGCTACTTAGAGGTAAATAATCTACTTAGTAGTAGTACTTTAAGAGTATACTAGGTAGAAGTTAGTTCTAATAAAAGTTAATATATAAATAGTATAGAGAAAGTTAGAGTTTATACTATAATCTTACTAAATATATTCTTTTACTACTAAAACTAACTACTAATAATATTTAGAGCGCTGCTAATAAAACGTATAAGATTATTTAAATTATTTAAACTATAACTAGATACTATAGAAATAACTATATTTTTCTAAAAGAAATTAAATAGAGATATCTAGTTATTAGATAGATATAAAGCCTTATACTAGTGTTAAGTAGAAAGTTTATAAGAAGTAGCTAGACTAGAGCTTTACTTAGCTATAGCAAGAGTTAATTTAAAGTAGTAGTAAAAAATATAAAAGTATAGCGCAAACTTTAGTATAGTTCTAGTTATAGACTATATAATGCTATATATTCTTAGATCTATAATATAGACGTTTCTGCGCTTAGTACTCTACTTAACGTAGTAGTTCTAATTATAGAATATATAGCGTAGCTTAGAGTTAATAAAGAACTTAAGTATATATAAAGTATACTTTACTTTATAATAGCTATAGAAAGAATATAAAGAGTCTAGAAGAAGTTAGCTTATAGTCTAGACTCTTAAGAGAACCTAAATAAAATAAACTAGTACTAAGCTTATACTTATACTTTCTAAACTAGAAGAGTAGTATAATATATAAAATATATAGGTAATTCTTAAAGTTAGTCTTAGTAAAGTTAGAGTTATTAAAGTTACTTTTAACTTTATACTAGTTTATATAGTACTACTTACTCTATTATATATTAGTTAGAGTATAGTCTAAACTTAATTAAAGCTCTTACTTTAAAGTTATAAAAGAAGCTATATCTAGAGAGACTAGTTAGCTTTCTTAGATTTTAGCTACTAAAAGTACTAGTAGTAGTAACACTAGTACTACTATTTTACGCGTTAAAAGAACTAGCTAAAGTAAATAGTACTAGAGCTATAAGCTAGATAAGAATAATATAGAACTTTATATTAAGAGGTATAAATATAGTCTAGAACTAATAAGTTTTTAAAAAAGGTAAGTATAAAAGTTATAAAGTAAAAAATTTAGAGTAAGTTAAAATAAAGGTAAGTTACGTTAGAGTATAAGTAAGGCCTTAAATAAAAGCTATATTATAATTATAAAAAATTATAATATAACTCTAGTTTAGATATAGTTTAGAGTTATTATAACTTTATATATAGGCGTAGTAAGAGTTATATAGATAAAATTTTTATATAGTCTAAAAACTTTATATATATAGACTTACTTCTACGTATTACTTATTAGGCTTATAACTTTAGCGTAAGAGTATTTTCTATAATACTACGCTACTTTTTTAACTAATATAATAGAGGTAAGTTTAAAAATATATAATAGTCTTAGACTTTATCTAAGTTTAGACTAGAATAAAAAAAGTATAAGTAAGGTCTAGACTTACTATACAAATCTCTAAATTTTATACGTAGCTTCTTAAGTTCTAAGCCTTATAATATTCTATTAATACTTAGTATATTCTAACTCTAAGGCTAGTCTATAACATTTCTATACTTAATAGTAATATTAGTAGTATATATAAGCTTAGTAACTTTCTTTCTATTAGCTAGAGCTAAGTAAATAAGTTTAGATATCTTAAAGGTAGTAAAGTACTATTACTTAATCTATTCTTAATTAATAAAGTAAGCGCTAGCTCTAGTATCTATAAGTGTAGAGTTCTTCTACTAGAAGCCTTATTACTATTATAGACTATAGTAAAATTCTAGTTAATAGCTAATATCTATCTAAAGTAGACTATAAAGTAAAGTAGTAAAAATATAATATATTCTTTATATAGCTCTCTTACTTTTAAGATAAAAAATAGTAGTAAGCTCTATTAGCTTACTCTACTAGACTTAGTATTTAGAAGCTTTAGCTACTATACACTAGTTATACTTTTACTTATAGTTTTAATTAGAAGTATTTAAAAATACTAGTTATCTTTAAACTTATTCTTAGTAATAATGTTATTAAAGTCTTTCTTCTTAGTCTTATTATTATTAATATTAAAAGTAGTAAGAAAAGAAATATTACTAGAAGAAGTAATTAGCTTACTATAATAAAAAGCGTTCTAGTTATATTAATTATAACTAGCTTTACTATACTTATAGTATAGACTATACTTATAGCACTTCTTTTTATTCTTAGTAGTTCTAGTATTCTATACCTTATACTTAATATAGTAATTACTATACTACTTATACTCTAAAGAGTAGTTACTAAAAGTATATTAGCGTAACTTTATAGTAGTAGAAGTTATAGTAGAAGTAGTTTTACTAAAGCTAATATTTTATAAAGCTTTATTAATACTTTATATATATTATAGAAACTTAGTAAAAGTCTTATAGTTATTAGAGATAGTAGCTATAGTATTACTTAAGCGCGTATTTATAAGGCTATAAGCCTTCTTAATAAGTATATACTAAGAGTATATATATAAAACGTTTATAATACTAAGAAAATAGGCTTACTAAGTAGTAAAAGTCTTACTTTACTTCTAATATAAACTACTATTTATAAATAAAGTCTTAGCCTTACTAAACTAATTATATATTAGATATATACTATTAAGAGTATCTAAGTAGTTAAGATAGTTAGTTACTTTTATTTTCTTAATAATAGGCTAGGCTAGACCTAAGATCTTTTACTTAAAATAGATAATATAATAAGTTTTATTAAGAAGAGACGTATACTTATTAATAGTAGTCTTATACTATTACTTATAGTCTTTATTAGCTTCTTTATAGAACTTTTTAATATTAGATATTTTATAAAATAAGGCTAGTACTATACCTAAAGAGTATATTTCTTCTAGAGATACTAAAATACTATCTAGTATAGGTATACTAGAGTTCTGCCTAGTATATAGATTTAAGTATTATAGTAGAAACTATAACTATTCTATATTTAGTTAAAAGGTTTCTAAGTTCTAAAAGAACTAATTATAAGTTACTTAAGTATTACGTAGGTCTTAGATAGGTAATATATTATATTAGTTAAGTTAGTAAAGTAGAATTAGCTTATAATACTTATAAAAGAAAAAGAAGTATAGTTAGTAGAAAAGCTTATAGTAAAGAAGCTTATCTAAGTAGATCTTAGCTTTACGCTAGGCATTCTAGAAGTTAAGAATAGTAGTATTAGTAGCTTATTAAGCTATAATAACTTTCTAGTTCTTACTTTCTAGTACTATAGTAATTTTCTTACGCTCTATAATCTTAAGCTAGTACTTATTATAGTAAGTATTAGCTTTTTTTTTTTTATAGTTAAAGTTATTAATAAGCTAATTATACTTTTTACTAGTAATAGAGTTTTCTAGTTATAGCTTAAGCTTATTATACTTCTTAGTAATAGTATTATATTCTAAGAGAAGTACCTTATAAGTAGAGAGACTAGTTAACTTAGTAGCGTAACTAGTCTAAAGGCGTATTATTATAGCTTAGAGTTTATATAGTTTAGTACTCTTAGTAGTATATTTCTAACTACTAATAAGACTTTTAGAGCTATTAGCGTTCTAGGCTTCTTTAAGTAGTTAAGTAAGCTTATTAATATAATTATTCTTTAACTTTATCTAATATAACACATTATAAATAATAGTAAGAAAAGTAGTTATATAAAAGTACTAGTTATTAGACTAGTTAAAGACTTACTTACTAAAATTTATAGTATTAGTAATAGTTAATATAATCTTATCTTAGTATATACTATTATTAGAAAAGTAGTTTTAATCTACCTAGATTATAAAAGTAGTCTATTTATCTATATTAGTAGAGTTATTCTTTTTATATTTAAGAAGCTTAATCTAGTTATAAAACTTAGTTTCTAGGCTATAGAAGAGAATACGTATATAGTAGATATTATTCTAAGTAGCCTTAATAGTAATATTATAAAACTTAATATAAATATAAGTATTATCTAGAGTCTAGAGTTCTTAGTAACTACTATCTAAACCTTTTATAGACTAGAGTTATAAGTAAAATACTAAAAAGAAGCTCTTATAATACTTTAATAAAGGTAGTAGTACTAGTAGAAGTATAGATTTTTATATATTATCTATAAGTGTCTAAGTAGAGTTTTAGATATTACTAAAGCTAAAGCTATTAAAAAAAGTATCTAAAGTAGAGGTATTACTAAATAATATTAGCGTAATATAAAATATAGATATAGATAGATATTATAGAAACGCTTTATCTTTCTAATAGCGTATACTACGTCTACTTACTTATTTATTTACTACTTTCTAATATTATAAGTAGAATAAGCTAGTTCTCTACTAACTTTATAATCTAATATTATTTATATAACTAAGTCTAATACTCTCTAATATTCTTTATTAATAAATCTAACTATTATAGTAGTAGGCTTCTAGCTAACTACTAGTACTTTATCTTTATAGCTCTATCTTTAGTATACCTAAGTATAGAATTATTAGTACTATAAGTTTTACTCTATAGTTATATAATAGAGCTTTATAAGCTTTAATTAGTAGTACACTTTATAAAGTTATTTCTAAAAGAGTATAAGTATTTAATTTACCTAATAAGTAGCTCTAATATTAGTAGTAGCGCTTCTTTAGTTAGTAAGTTATATATAGATAGTCTAGTATCTAATTATAATATAACTTAACAAAGTTAGTGTATAGTATTCTAGGTATAGAGTATTTTAAATATAGTATAGTATAATAAGTATATTAAGTTAAAATTATATTACTAGTAAAATACTATATTATAGAAAGAGAGAGCTATATAAGTAGAGTTTTAAAGTTCTTTACCTAATATAGAGCTAGGTCTAATTAGGTAGAGATTATAAATTTAATTTATAATAGTTTTATTCTTAATAAGTATTAAGGTATATAAATATATATACTAAGAATACTAATATAGATATAAATATAGCTAATATTTATAAGTATAAACTAAGTAGCTAAAAACTTTTTAATTACTAAAAGAGTAGTAGTATTAAATTTTATCTAGTAACTTTAACTACTTAGCGTTTAGCCTACTTAAGTAAAGTAGAATATTTTAAATAGTTAGTTTATAAATATAGACTAAAAGGCGTAAATATTAGCTATTTTAGTAAGTTATAAAATTATTATAAAAAATAAAAATAAAAATATATAAAAAAAGTATTATAGTAATAGCTAAGTAGCTATTATAAGTAATAAGTTATTTAGTTAATTATTTAGATTGTCTAGGTTATTTAGTGCTAGTACATTAAATGTAAAGTCTTCTATATTCAGATTCGGCGTTCTGGAACAAGATCTCAATCAAGCTTTCACCAGCCAGTCTCAACTTGGACTAGGCAGCAACTCGTCCTTCCTGAACGCACTCATATCCGCCGGTGATATAGGCACGAAGGCATACTCAATGTTTTGGGGGCTGGTCGGTGGCCCTGCGGAGAAGCAGACTCGGGGCTCGCTGATTCTCGGTGGCTTGGACAGATCATTGATCGCGGATGAAAACGACAACTTCACGGCCCCGCTATACCATGGCGGTAAATGTGGAACGGGTATGGTGGTGACCATTGGCGACATCCTTCTCAACTGGCCCAATGGTACCGATATGAGCGTCTTCATGGGTTCACAATCAGCGGCTATGCAAGCATGCATCAGTCCCAGCTTTGCAGGGCTGATGTCTCTTCCACTGAGCCACTACAACAACTTTTGGTCGCTCGCCGGTGGAACGCCACCAGATGACAAGACGGAGGCGAGAAGCCTCGGCATCAACTACTTCACGATGCTCTTTGAGCCAAACAACGTGTAGGTGTAATGGCAACTCTTTCCCAAAGATAGGTAGCTAACGCTCATGGTGTAGTTACTACGGTGGTCTAACGATCCAACTCCAAAACAGCGTCTCCGTAAAGATCCCCAACACCGAACTAGTCGTTCCCGATACATATATCGCCTCCGATGGCGCGGTTCAGACGAACACATCGGTCCGCAACGTCGTGATCAACTCTCTGCAATTCGAGAACGACAACGATCTACCAGTCCTGGGCCGCCTATTCATGAGCTCTGCCTACCTAATGGTCAATCAAGATGCTGGGATGTTCTCCATCTGGCAAGCAAACACCGGATCGAAGACTTCCGACATCGTCGCAGTGGATAAGCAAAACAACATGGTCAGCGAGTTCTGCGCGAACTCTAAGGGGGGCTCGCCTAGCGCTACATCCTTGCCCACGTCTTCCGCCACACCCCCGCCACAAAAAGAAACGTCGAAATTATCAGGTGGTGCGATGGGCGGCATAGCTGCTGGTGCAGTGGGCGGTGTTGTCTTGCTAGGGGCCATTGGCTTCTTTTTGTATCGTAGACGGCGATCAACCAGCACTGCAACGGAGGTGGCACAAGAACCAGAGTCGCAAACAGCAGATGTAAAATTACCGACATATAGTGAGCTGCCAGTAGCCGCTCATGAACTTCCTGAAACCCGGTATAATGTAGCAGAGCTGGATGGTAGAGCTGTCGACGGTGGTAGATATCAGTACAGAAGCTAATCCCTTAATGTATAGCCTTCACACATATTACAATTGAATAAGTTTGATAGTAAATGAATGATAATTTGAGGTATAGACCGAAGTCACAACAAAGTCTATAGACAGGAAGGTAACGTGGTATCAAGAAGGTAAAAGGTAAAAAGGTCGTAACTCGTGATGCGTCTATCAAGACAGCAAACTTCTAAGCAGTGGCGAAGATCTTGCCAATGCTAGACAGGCTCTGGCCATCAGCAGAGATGAGGTACTTCTGGTCGGTGCTTGGTGCGACCATGTGGTAGGCGTAGCGCTCGATCCAGGGCTGAGCGTCCATCCAGGGAAGGACCTGCTTAAGGAACTCGTCGGCGTTGCCAGAAGTGACACCAAATTCGGTAACCCAGACGGGCTTGTTGAAGGTCTTGTGGAACTTGGTGAGGTAGTTCTTGAAGTCCTGAGCGTTGTCCCATGCGTAGTAGTGGGCGACGACGAAGTCGATCTGACAGCCGTTGCAGGCAGACATGAATTGCTTGAGGTAGTTGATTCCCTTGTTGGGCTCGTCGGCGTTGGTGACGGAAGGAGAGCCGATGCGGAGACCCTGGGCGGCGAGGGGCTGGATGAACTTCTTGTGGGTTGCGGCAGCAGTTGCGACGTCGATGTTGGAACCTCCACCACCAGCCTGGTCGGGCTCGTTGAAGCTCAAGACGTGCGAAACCTTGTAGTTCTTCTTGGCGTTGGCAATGTTGGTGTTCCAGCCCTCAGTGCACCACTGCTGGTTGGAGTGGAGAAGGGGAACGTATTCAAGGTCGAGGGGTGTTCCGTCGATGACTGCCTCCCAGTCGTACATCCAGGAGACCTTGGAGCCGGCGAACTTGTGAGTCCACTGGGATCCAGAAACACCGTTGTGGTTCTTGGGGAAGGCAAGACCACGCTTGCTTCCACCACGTGCCTGAAGAGGAGATGCCTCGATCATGGAGGAGAGGCCAGCAAGGGCCAAAATGAAGGTAGAGGTAAGCATAATGAATGAATGAATGACAGATCAGTTGATCAAGGAATGACTGTGGGGTTGCTAGAGAGCGTAGTTGAGTTGGATCTTCAAAGGAGTGAGATACCGCTTCATGGTGCCTTCCTCGACTTACTTATATTTACGGAAATTAGGAAGCGCCCACAGTGAACGGAACTGACAGCTGTGGCCCACCGCCTGTGCGAGCCAGCGCATGGCGTAGCCTTCTCGGCCTTTCCTGCAGTGTTTCACCCAAGCCTACTGCCAACTCCGAAAATCCACGTGCGATAAGACCATCTCCCGCAAGCCCGGTCTGACGGCGCCGGTTGTGGGGTTTGACCATTCGTCAATCTTGGTAGGGCTGTAGGGGCCAAGCTTGATGTGGAAATTACACGTCGGGTAGCCGTCAAATCACGATGCTGACGATTGATCGTCGCTCGCCGGGTCGCTGGAGCCACGTTGGTTTTCGCGGCATATGCACGAGAAGATCTTGCGTAGTAGTGGGCTTGGGGAGCGACGTTGGGGGACCTAACGCAGCATCCATGTCTAGGCTAGCTGTCTCTTCAGGAACAGCGCAGGAACAAACAGGAACAAGTTTTTGGTGACCGGACGAGGCATTGTTCTGGACTGCGGACTGACTTGGGGTGGAGCGCGCTAAGCGGATTAAGGCAGGCGTCGCCCGACATCAAAAACGTCCCGCGCAGATCCTCACCATTTCGAGTCCACCCATGCACAAATCACCAACGACAACGTGTAATGCTGTCATGCGAATCGAGACGATACGAGGTGCGTCATGATTCATCGCGGGTTGCGACGACAGTGCTGCGCGCATTGAGCTCTGTTGTGCAGCAAGGACCTCCGAAACAGAAAGTAAACAAAGTATTGCTTTTCTGACTTTCTCATAATTTGGATGCACCCACCAATCATGGCCATGAGACAAGCCTAGAAATGCCATGGGCCCGTACCGAGCCGCAATCTTCCGTCAACCACCAGGAACGCCTGCTATCCATCCGGCGGCATCTTCAGGCGGTGCCGCAGGCGACGGCGTCGACGCCTCGCGTGCTTTTGACATTTTCACGTGGCGCTCCCAACACGGCTGATACTCCACGGCTTTCTACTGTAGCCTCTGAACGCCGAGGTGGATGACACTTGACGACTGGTAAAGGTCGAGACCCTTTTACAACCAAGTCGCTTCATTCTCTCACATGTCAGCGCGATGCCGGCCCGCACTCTGGAATCTGGCATTTGGGCTGCAGTCCACAAACTTCTGTCAGCCTCTACAGAACAGACTTTGACAGTTCTCCACTCCGTCACCGATCATAGGTTGTACGCAAAACTCTGCCTCATCCCCGCTTTCGAGCGCTCACAGCACGTAAGACGTTCCACTCGCGTGTTGGAAATTATGTTTCCCGCAGCAAGATGCCGAGTACTGTCGGTTGCTGTGATAGAAAGAGACGTCTGGGACCTAAGCATGTCTGAAGGAAGACCTGGGCCCTTCGTGCCGGGCTCGAGTACCATGGTAAGAGCGAAACCGGCACTTGCATTACATGAACGGCCTCGGCAATCTTGAGAAAATCATGTTCACATCCGACTGTCCCCACGTATCAGCATACACGGAGCAGACATTTTACTACCATACGTAAATGTCGGTTGTAACCAAGCGACTACGCTGCGCTAACGCATGCGCAGTGCAAGCACCGGGTGAAGGAATTGCCGTTCGTTGAGTTCTAGCGTGAACGACTGCATTGCAGTAGCAGGCGCGACAGCAGTTCCCCGCCCGCGAACGGAAAGATGGAGTGAAAACGTTGCATGTTGACCGCATTGCCTCGCTGCACACACTTTCAGCAGGAGAACCGAGCGGTTCGTATTTTGCGACGCCGCCATTGACCGCGCGGCACTTCCACGGCCCGACATCCTCGTACCTCGACGCTTTGCGTTTGAACACCCGTCCAAGCCTATCGTACTTACGTCATGTTGCTGGACAGTAGCTGCATGCGCATCGGTTGAGAAAAGCATGATCAGTCGCTTGAACACTGCTTTTATCAGCCACCTCCCTGTGGAGTCTGTGGCTTTGACCTCGGTGTGGCTCGTTGATAAGCAAAAAGCACCACACGCGGAGAAAGCACAGAGGAAGCACAGATGCTGCTAATAGCTGTACGAACTCGTGTTGCTGCCAAGGGGCAACTCCAACCCGATCTTGCTATTATTGACAACGGCGAGGCTGGCATGAATCATTGAAGGAGACTGTGCGCGATGCGGAGAAGGCCATGATGCGGACTTTGCTCCTGTCTTGACCACGGTCGATACGAAAACCTTCCGGTGGCATCGTGATAGTCGATGCGTCGGCTCTCCCTATACAGTCTGTGTTCTTCAAAGACCTCAATACGTGGCTATAGACATGGATGGACATGAGTCGATAAACGGAAGACTATTAATAACCATTGGCTTTAACGTCGTCGCCGATGAACATGGGATGGAATTTTGACAAGCATTGGCAGGAGAACATCAATTTGGCAAGAAGACAACACAGACAGAGCGAGGCTCGCTTTCGCGCAAGGCGTTCCCATAAGAACGCTATGGGGACTGCATGTCACTGGTGTGCGTATAATGCATCGACTTTTCCTACTCGACAGGTCATCAGAAACGCCCCTACCGTTTTTCGATATGCGATGGGATACGCGGGCTGGAACTGGCATGCGTTTCTTGTTAGCTTGCTAGCGAAAAGCAGACTCTATTCCCGCATGGAATGAGCTCATGCGCGATTTTTGGAGAGAGCGAAGTCAGGATTGAGGTGTAGACAACGCAGATGGCGAAGAGTGAAGAGAAGGCTTTATACTCCTTCGCTACAGTCGTTCGATACTCGCACGCTCTCATGAAATCTATACATGCGCCATTTCGCCCAAGTAACTATGTCACCGAAGCTAAGACATACAGACTTTGATCTTAGTGTACTGAAGACACGAGTCTCGTCTTGAAATACCATCGGTGAAGTTGACGGAAACGTCTCATGGCATTGTTCCATATCGCTTTTTTGTTGGACAGCTCGCACATAAAACTTTGTGCCTGTATCTTTCGATGATTGCAAGCACCGCTGAACAGAAGAAGCAATGGAAAACAGTGACGAGAGAGCTTATGTATTGAAAGCCTCCGAGCCGCCGCGTGGAATGTATCTTGTGTTGCAAGTATGTTTGAAAAGGCCCCGAGATATTACAGTACTGAGCATGGGGAACAAGATAACGTCTGGGTTCGCTGTTTGAGCATATTGTACGATGGTAAACCCCGCTGGTGGAGGCAACACATCAAATCGACACTGTCGATTTCGGGAAGAGGAGGAAGGACCGCAAGACATACGTAGTAGTCGTAGTCCATTTCAGAGAAAATACCACATCGCAAGGGATGGTGTTGTTTTGAAAAAAAGTCACTTTTGCTGTTGTGACCGAATGTTGTGAAAAAGAAGAGTTTTGGCAAGCAGAGAGGGTATTTATACCCTTTCTAGCTCTTTCCCAGCTCATGTGGCGTCCACATTGAACCTTCAGTTTCCGAAAGCTGCCATAGTCCGGATGAATGCTTTCACATCGTCACACGATAGATGTGATGACGTTTGGAGCAGAACACCAAACAGCGGTCATAGCCTTGGAAAAGCGATGGTTTGAGTAGTAGAATCCGGCCAGCAAAGCGCTCCGCCAACATTTGTCGGTAATAGTAAAATTTTGAGTAGAGAAGCGCGCCCAGGTCCTTCTCATGCGTCGTCCTCTAGAAGCTTTTGGAAAGAGGAAGAAGGTGATAGAGTTGAAAGTCGCTGAAGAGCAGAAGAACAGCTCTCCTTTATATTGTGGAGTCCCGCTAAGAGCTCCAAACATGGGAAACCACCTACTGGGTTTGTACATGCGGAGCTCTTCGACTGTGTGAAATGTTATTGCAGGACTTCGATCGCAGTCATAAGCTGATTGTATGCGATTTTCAGGGGAACCTTGGAAGGCTCATGATAGCTATAGATATTCTTTTCGATATCCAGGAAGGAGAGGGGAAAGACATGGAACTTTGGATTCCACTTTTTGATAGACAGAAAACACAGAAGCAGCACACAAGCAGCACATAGCATCTTGTTGATTGTCTTTTTGTTCCCGCGATAGAGTAATAGTGGATTGGAAGAGGAGTAAAAGGTCGACGGAAGAGGGTTTATGTAGACACTCCCGTAGCGCGCAACCAGACGAAGTCGAACCATGGTCTGGTCACTCGGTTTTTGAAGAGGAAAGTAGCCCTGGCCATCCTGGTAGGCCGATAATTTTCAATCCAACTGTCAATTTAAAAAGGCGGGCAGCCGCCGAAAAGTCATCGCGCGTTGTAGTATTTTTTTTGTTGAACGAGAGAAGGCGCGACAGAACTCCATGGTGATGTGGTAATGGATTTTTGGAAGAGGGGCAGGATTCGACTCCATGACCGATTCCGGAATGAATTTTGAGAAAACAAAAAGGTGGTATGTGGAAGCAAGAAAGAAGAGGAGAAGAACGGGAGTAGTTAGCTTTTATACCAGTCATAGCAGTCCATGACTTTGTTATCTTGTCGTTCTAGTACATGAGGTACGTCTCAGTCGTCGCAACCATGCTGTCCGGATGAAGCTCTTTTAGTAAAGCGCAGAGTAAGTCCGCACTCACTCCATGTACGACTACCCTCTTGTTTTCGAATTTTGAGCTCTGTCGCGACAAAGAGCGCATCTTACTAAGCGTGGCGGCTTTGTAGTAGATCATGAATGCGAAGTAAGTGTTTCTTTCGACACATGCGAAAATTTCCATCGCTTTTGGAAATCTTGAAAGCTGAGCTCGGGAAGGCGGGAGACATGATTTCTTTCGACCACCTTTCTTTGGATGTAAAACTCCAGGACATAACCGTTTCTCGATAGTCATTTAGAGCAGAGAGACTCTTTTTCCAATCCTCTCATGAACTCTGCGAAAATTCTTTTTGGTGCCTGCGAAAAGCATCGGTGTGTAAGAGGAGAAGGGCAGCAAGGCGAAAGTTTTATACCCTCGTGCTGGTGCAAGTTATCACAGGATGGCAGCTATTAGTTTTTTGAACTTTCTGGAATGCGTGCGGTGTTGATCTTTGGAACAAGGCCATGAGCATTGTGACTGGTGATTTTCGATGAAGACGGGCTACGAAGAAGCTCTGGTCGAGACAAGCCACTGAACGTACATCATGTATTTTTAGTAGGCAGTTGATGGGAAGAGCGACATCCACAGTTTGACCTTGGCTTTCGAAAGAGAGCACCTGCTCATCGCAAAGTGGGCATGACATTTTGGTAGAAAAAGTTGAAAGTATGTGCGTTGAAATGTGAAAAGAGAGGAGCGACGAGTTGAATTTATATAGACGAAAATCAGAGATAGGATGAACACATGAATATAAAAAAACGCAAGTGCCATGCTACGTTTGAGACAAGCAAAAGCGTCGTGAACGAGTTTCCAAATTTGTGTCCTTCTCTCAATGCAGTCTAAACACCTACAAATGCCGCTCAACATGATCACATAACGCAAGCAGACGCTACCCACACAATGAATGATATGACGTGATATCTAATCGCTCAAAACGCCCTCGACGCCGGGTATAACGCTTCAAGTCCCATCATTCAAGATCTACGGCCCGCCCTTTGGAGACTGACGGAATTCCACAAAATTGTACGGTACTGCACTCACGCCCACGTAGCGACCCTGTTTGGGATCGTACACAGCGTGCACACTGACCGTGATCTTCGCTCGCTCGCCGTATACCTCGACGAGGCCCATCACCACGAAGGCGCCGCGCGGGACCGGATGTGGGTACGGTTTGAACGTTTTGCGAAAGTCGGCCTGGAATTGCGACAGGTCTAGTGTGAACTTCTTAGGATCGATTGTGACGCGGTCGAGGTCCTTGGTAGCGCCGTCGACAGGTGCGACAGAGGGCGACGCACCTGGCTGCTGGGTAGGTGTCGCAGACGTGGAGAAAGGCCTTGAAGGGACGCTCGTCGTGGGGTTCGCCGATGATCGCGGGTTGGCGCTTATTCTTTGAACGAGCTCCTGGACCGTCTCGGTCTTCGATTCTGGACTCCAGCCCATATAGACTTTGAATCCTTTCCATGAGCTTCCTAGTTTGCTTGTTGTGTTGTTGTATAGGGCCTTCGCTGCCTCCTTGGGATAGAATAGCCGATTCAGGCGGTGGTGAACAGTGCTGTCGACTGGTCGAGTTGCCTTCCGCAACGTTCCATCCTCCAACAGCTCTATCCCGGGCTGTTCGTATTCGTTGGGCGTCGTGTCTGGAAACTTGACCTCAATCCACACTTTGCCTTTGGTCGTGTCGATTTTGCCGGCTTTTGCGACGAGAATTGGGTGCTTGGCGAAAGCGTTGCGTACTCTGTATACTAATTCTCCTGTCACGTTGTCAGTACATGAACGACATGCTCGGACAAGGATATCGTACCTCGTATCTTGTCAATCCTTGGACGGTCTGTCGCCAGCTTCTTGAACTGTTGCCATTCTGGATCTGACCCTTTCCAAAATCTCTTCGGCTTTAGCCTCGAAAAGCCGGTGGGTATGAATAGTATAGGGTCGTATTCTTCGTCGTCGTCTTCGTCTTCATCGTTTGCTTCTCGGCCGACCGTTGTCCACCCGCCGTCGTTGACCTCTTCAACTTCAACACTTATGCTAATGTATCTCGAGATACCGTAAAAGGCCAGTCCGACAGCGACGGCACCGACTAATCGTCTGTGGACAGTTAGCACGTGGAAAGTACAGGGGATGTGTGAAGCGACTCACGACCTGCTGAGGAATGGTCGCCCTATACGCACTCGTTGTATTATGACTCGCTCGTGGCCATCTCGTGCTGCCGATCGGACTATACGCGCGTGTGGTATCCGGTTCAAGAGGGAGAAGTTGCGCCGAAGCACCAGTGGCGTAGACATTGGTCTGGCGCAGGCGGAAGCGAGTGTTATGAGAATGAGGAACGCAAGATCAAGTAGAGAGACATTTAGATCTTTCTAGAACAAAGAATGCGCGTGAAGCTGTACGGCGTTAACAAGGGAATGCGGTTGATAGCGCCCCACGGGTTGTATCACTGATAGTTGCGGGCGGAGGTGAGGCAGGTTCGGCGCTAGTTCCGTCTAGGTCGCAGCGCAGCTCAGGATGGCGATGATGCACCTGCATCATCGCGGAACGTCCTCAACTCCATCCTCACCGCCACCATGAAGCTATCCGGCGCCTTTGTCGCCTCATCGCTGTACTGCACCGTCCTTGCAGCTCGCCCCACCGTCAGTCCCGAGACTGCGCGTCTGATCATCGCCCAGCGCCTGGGCCTATCGCGATTCCACTCTGTCGAGCACCCCGACGCCGAGACGATCAGACACATCAACACGTATGGAGGAAGGCACCAGAAGCTGTTTGGCGCGGACGATGCAGAGCAATCGAAGGCGCACCTGCTGATGTGGGTGGAGGGCGCCGAGCAAGATGAGGCAACAGGTGGGCATACGTGACGACAGCATCGCGAAGGACACGACTAACCCGAGCTCTCAGTCATCATCAACGATGGATCAGACCGCACACACGACTTTGCGATATCGAGTGCGCCATCTGTCGAGGACAACCAGCGCCTGGTCATGGACTTCATAGCACAAGCCAAGTCGCTGCCGGCACTCTCAGACCCCCAGCAACGGACATACACGTCCAACTTCGACATTGAGTCGGCCCTCCCACCGAACGAGAAGTCGGACGCTTACAATGGCTACCTCAACATCTGGACCACCGGCACGAAAGACGACCTATCGACCGAGCAGATTGCCCAGTTGCTGAGCAGCGTCAACAAGAAGGCCGAGGAGACCGGCTTCTCCACGACTGTCGTCATGATGCCGCGTTCAGCCAAGTCCAAGTCCAAGTCCAAGCGCGCTGCCCAACCGTGGGGCGCCTACGATGTCCCCTCCAAGGAGGCCCGCCGCCAGAACCCCGAGGCGATTCTCTCCTCGCAGCCCGTACCTGCGGTCTCCAAGGTGCCTGACCTGGAAGACTTCCCCGTCGTCATTGCGGCCGACAACAAGAAGGGACCTGTTCGCGGTATCCTTCCTAGCTGCTTCAAGTCCATGTCGGCTTGCGAGACTCAGACCCACAACTGCTCCAGCCACGGCGAGTGCAAGCTCCTCCACAAGGGACGTGGATCCGGTCCCGGTCAGGAGACAGTTGACTGCTATGGATGCGCCTGCGCCGCTACGGTCGAGCACAAAGACGGAAAGGGTATGGAGGGTCAGAGAAAGGTCACCTACTGGGGCGGCCCCGCTTGCCAGAAGAAGGACATCTCGGTTGAGTTCTGGCTCTTTGTTGGTGCCGGTGTCACTCTGGCATTCTTGATCTCTGCTGGTATTGGTATGCTCTACAGCATGGGTGCCGAGGAGCTGCCCAGTGTTATCGGTGCCGGTGTCAGCGGTCCCACAAGGAAGTAAGATCTCGATACATGTATGAACTGGTGGATATAAGAGGGAGACGGACGATCGAGCATTGTATATCTGGTGTACGACAGACAGTCTTTGTTAGTTAGCAGTATGGGGCTTGTACTCTATGGGATAATGGCGTTTATAGCACTGCAATTTAGCATTTGAACAAGTTGATACAAGTTTGACAAAGTTGATCATCTGCTCATGTCCACTAATTCGACTGCAAACAGTGATGGCATTATGTTGATTCGCTCACGTAGCTACTGATGTGTAGCTGTCCAGTATGCCTGTCAGATGTCTCAGACGCCATGTTCCTGAATACATCAAAACTGAACGTCTGAGACACATCACAGGCGTAATGGATAGCTACACAAATGCTGCAAAGGCCATGACCCTATACATCTTCAGTAACCCCATGTTCGACCCCTAGAAATAAACGCGCGCATCATCACAGCTTTGCACTCCTTATGCCTTGGCCTTCTCCACTATTACACCATCGTCGCTCTTGGCCTTCTCCTCGTCCAACTCCTTCATGAACTCGGACTGGATGCCAGCCCTGCGGTTCTCCCACCACTCCTTTTCCGCTGGTGCCTTGGCTGTGATCTCACCGAGACGCTCGCGGATGTGGTTGTTCTGTGCCATTTCTGAAGCGGATTGGAAAATGGTCTGGCCCCAGTTCGGTGCGAAGGCATTGGCCTTTCTCCGTGTCAGTGATGCTCAAAGAATTTGCGAAGCCACCCGACTTCAATCTAGACTCTCAGGACTCACCTCGTTGACAACATCCCTGAGTTCCTCCTCGATCTCCTTCTCTGCCCGCTGGAATCGCTGCCACAGATCATCGCCCACGCTACCCCTCTGCAACAATGCCTGCAGCGCCTGCTTGGCGTTTCTTATCTGAACAATCCTATGTATGTCCTCTGTTGCGCGACGCAATAGCGCAGCCTTGAGTACGCTGTCCGGCACCTTGGGTTCGTCCATGTGTAGCAGGGAGAGGTAGACATTCCGTTGGAGATGTGTGGGGAACCAGGGTTCAAGGGATGCGGCATTGGCGGCTTGACGTTTGCGGTAGAGGTTGGTGAAGACAGTGAATGATCCGGCGAGGATACCGATGTAAGCGATGGGCACGGTAAGCATTACCCAGTCGACCATATCGAAGGGCCACATGGTGAATGTTGTGTGGGTTGTGTGTGGTTTGTCTGCGCGGAATGTGAAGAGGTGTGACAAGCTCGCGATGCGATGCAGGCGCTGACGTTAGAATATGAAGGAGCGACGGTGTTCTCAGTAGTGAGATATTGGGTAGGTGAAGACCAAGAGGGAGGGCGAGTCGCTGTTGTCTCACTTATCGATACATTCGAATATCTGTCCAGTTCCGCGCCCGACTAGCGTCCTTCTAGCGCGTCTGCGTCATCCATGTCCGCTCCGCTACAGGCGCCTTCTCGAATCAATCACCAACACCACCCAAGGTTCACCACTGCACCTCGCCTTTGTCTACTTATTTCTTCCGGTCGCGCTTCCCTCCCAAACCTCCTCCCTATACCCTACCACCAGCATCACCTTTATCCACTCCACCACGAAATTCATAGCGTTCCGATCATGATATTGAGGGTATGTCTTTATGCCCAATGCAGGTGATATCTTACTAATTCGCACCAGTTCGTTAGCAAAGACGGCCAGTTCCGGTTGACGGTACAGCCCGAGGACACCTTTTCGTCGATTCTGCCCCAGGTTGCCGAGAAGCTGCCCAATAATGTCGACATCCAGAGCATCAGTGTTAGCAACAAGCCGCAGGGAGGCGACGCGAGGAAGCTTGCTGGCCTTGAGGGCGTAAGCTTCAAGCAAGTGGGACTATCGTGCGTAGCTTGCTCAAGCTCGTCTTCACATCTAACGATACTGTAGAAACGGCGCGCAACTCTTCCTGTCCTTCGAGGAGCAGTCTGCGGCACCGAACGGTCATGCTGCACCTTCGACCGGCGGCGCACGACTGAATGGCAAACCCGTCGAAGAGATCAACATGGGCTCCGTCCCCATCGGCGATGCCATGCAAACCATAAAGAACCCATGGGAGGTGGTCAGGCAGTCCCCGCTCGACGACAGGCTAGATAGACAGGATGGCAAAATCCCCAGGAAACGCGACGCCCGCATGTGTTCCCACGGGCCCAAGGGCATGTGCGACTACTGTATGCCTCTCGAACCCTACTCGCCCGCATACCTCGCCGAGAAGAAGATCAAGCACCTCTCCTTCCATTCATACCTACGCAAAGTCAACTCGGCGAAGAACAGGCCAGAGCTCGGTAGCTCGTACATGCCACCGCTGACCGAACCCTATTACCGCGTACGCCCCGACTGTCCATCGGGACACAAGCCGTTCCCAGAGGGTATCTGCACCAAGTGCATGCCTAGCGCCATCTCGCTGAAGCCACAAGAGTACCGCATGGTAGATCACGTCGAGTTCGCTTCAATACAGGTGGTGGATGATGTGATCAACTTCTGGAGACAAACGGGCTGTCAGCGACTGGGCTTCTTGTACGGCAGGTATGAGGAGTATACTGAGGTGCCGCTGGGAACAAAGGCTGTTGTCGAGACCATCTACGAGCCACCGCAAGTCAACGAGGCGGACGGTATCTCGCTAGGCGAATGGGACAACGAGAAGGAGATTGACGAGATCGCCGCACAGTGTGGGCTGCAACGCGTGGGGGTGATCTTTACTGATCTCCTCGACGCGGACAAGGGCGACGGCTCTGTCATCTGCAAGCGTCACATGGACTCGTACTACCTTTCCTCCTTAGAAATCTGCTTCGCAGCACGGTACCAAGCAAGGTACCCCCGGCCTTCCAAGTGGAGCGATACTGGACGACATGGATCCAACTTTGTAACGTGTGTAATCAGCGGCGACGATCAAGGTCAGATTGGCATCTCGTCGTACCAGGTTTCGAACGACGCCGTCGAGATGGTCCGCGCAGACATCATCGAGCCCTCAGCCGAGCCATCAGTCATGCTTGTTCAGTCGGAAGAAGACAATGAAGCCTTGAACCGCGCGCGGTACATCCCCGAAGTTTTCTACAGAAGAATCAACGAACACGGTGCGAACGTACAAGAGATTGCCAAACCCGACTTCCCCGTGGAATATCTGCTTCTCACACTAACACACGGATTCCCTACTCAGCCAAATCCTCTCTTCACTGGTGGCAAGTTCCCGATCGAAAACCGCGAGGCTATGGGCGAGATGCCAGAGATCTCACATCTTGGCAAAGCCCTCAACGCCAGAGCCAACGGGCTGGCGCTCAACACGACCAGCGGCCTCAACGCCATTTCGAATTTCCACATGTTATGCTTTATCCATAACCTCGGCATTCTGTCAAAGGTGCGTCACTGCAAAACTGCGTAGATATCTTGCTAACTGTACGACTAGGACGAAGAGTCACTGCTCTTCAAGGTAGCATCAACGCACGACACCTCAGAAGGCTCAGCACTCCAACATACTGGAGGCTGGGCAACCCTTCTGACCATTCTCAAAGAAAGTGGTGAGCGCCCCCCGAAACGTTCCTATCAATCTTCGCCCCAATCCAAGTCGGCCAGTAGGGGGGCTGCAGCCTTAGACCACACCCGCGGTACGATGCGACAGTCCTCCTATGGCTCAGATTCCGATTCAGTACAGTTGGCTAAGAGGGTAAAGGGGGTTAAGCTTGGGAAGTAGATTAGTCTAGGCTAGTCACACTCCTGGGGCGCGACCTCTGACACCATAGGTCTGTAATCCGAGCGACAACGGAAACGCGCATCAAGTCTGTCTGTGGCGGGCATACTGGTGGAGTTGAGGAGCTTGGTATGAGCGGAAGCGCATGCATTGTCTGGCGTCGTCACAGATTTCTAGCATCTGGTGATCGCTCGGGAAGCAATCAGGATGTGCAATATATCCGTTGAACTGTGCTTTTGACATCTTCTGCCGTGAGACATGTCCGAAGTCATCACTTGCTCTACGTGAATCGCTCAACTTATCTGATTTGTTGATATAAACGTGTGTTGTGGAATCGTCTATACGGTCTTTGAATAATTTGAGTATAATTGAGCAATGGCGGACTGTTTTGTATGCAGCGATGATGATGTGATTACAGAAAGAAGACGTGGTCTGTGCAGAAACGTGAGTTCGCGGTCTCGCGTCGACGCGTCGCACTTTAGCAGTCGAGCTCAGCACCCCAACCTCAACACCTCGATCTCCACACAACCACCACAATGGCCGATTTCTTCAACGTAAAAGCGAGGCAACAAGCCGCTGCAAAGGCCAGCTCATCAAAAGCGCCTACAACGAAGCAAGAGCCCAATCGCATGCAGCCATGGGTTGAGAAATAGTACGAACGCAACACCCAAAGCACACCATTCCGCACCCTCACTAACAGCATCACAGCCGCCCCAAAACCCTCTCCGAAGTAACAGCCCAAGACAACACCATCCAAATCCTGTCCCGCACGATGCAATCCTCCAACCTCCCACACATGCTCTTCTACGGCCCGCCAGGCACAGGAAAAACCTCCACGATCCTCGCCCTCGCCAAAGAACTCTACGGCCCCGAACTCATGAAGTCGCGCGTCCTCGAACTGAACGCCTCAGACGAACGCGGCATCAGC
This sequence comes from Alternaria viburni, assembly GCF_023758015.1. Classification (NCBI taxonomy): domain Eukaryota; kingdom Fungi; phylum Ascomycota; class Dothideomycetes; order Pleosporales; family Pleosporaceae; genus Alternaria; species Alternaria viburni. The sequence goes on from NW_026055783.1 coordinate 325,403, forward strand.
ATCGTGCGTCAAAAAGTCAAGGACTTTGCGCGCCAGCAACTCAGCGTAGCGCCTACCTACAACGTCATGACGGAAGACGCGAGCAGCGGTGAGGCGAAACAAGTGCGGTACAGAGATAAATACCCGTGTCCGCCGTTCAAAATCATCGTGCTGGATGAGGCAGATAGTATGACGCAGGATGCGCAGAGTGCGCTGCGTAGGACCATGGAAACGTACAGCCGCATGACGAGATTCTGTCTCGTGTGTAATTACGTCACAAGGATTATCGATCCGCTTGCGTCGAGATGTTCGAAGTTCCGATTCAAAAGTCTGGATCAGGGAAATGCGGTTAAGCGTGTGGGCGATATCGCGAGGCTGGAGAATGTGCAGTTGGAAGAAGGGGTTGCGGAGGAGTTGGTCCGCGTCGCAGATGGCGATCTGAGAAAGGCGATTACCTTCTTACAATCTGCGGCTAGGCTTGTGGGCGCTGTTGTACAGGCCCAGGGTGCAGGAGGCAAAAAGAAGAAGAAGGTTGTTGCTGAGGACGACGAGATGGATATCGATTCTGCAGCGGCGCCAGCTCAGACACCCGCTGTCTCCCTCCCTATCATCGCAGAAATTGCGGGTGTACTACCCCCTGCTACGCTATCTTCCTTCAGCGACTCCCTATTCCCAAAGTCATCGGCTACCAAGTCGATACGCTACAACGAGATTGCCAAGGTGGTGGAGAACATGATTGCAGAGGGGTGGAGCGCGTCGCAGACTGTGGGTCAGTTGTACGAACAGATCATGTATGATGAGAGGGTCGAGGATGTCAAGAAGGTTAGGCTTGCGGGGGTGTTTAGTGAGACGGACAAGAGGCTTGTGGATGGTGGGGATGAGCATCTTGCTGTGCTAGATTTGGGGGTTAGGGTTGCGGGTGTGCTTTGTCTCTAAGGGAGTAACGGTGCTGTCATGGGGTTTGTGTCTGTAAAGCATGTTGCGTGCGGGGCAGGAAAGGACGTATTTGATGGAACAGTAGCACTCATGGTAGCGTCTTCATTTACATGATCAAACAGAAAGCTACATTACATTCGTATCGTATCGTGTGGGGATATCTCAAAAAGGATATACAAAGAAAAAACATGCAAAAGCACACGTACTCCCGCTCAAAGCTCGTCGTATAGCGCTCAGCGCATGGAAGCCATCGTTCTCGTCATTCGGTCGGGCCTAGTTCACCCAACATCCAAAAAATACTCCGCTTTTTTCCTACACATAAAACTCCGAGAAATACTCGTGAAAAGATGAAGAAAGAATGCGGACCGATCGCAGAGTAGTCTCATCAAACGTCCAGTGGCGTACATCGTTGTCAGACTATGCGAAGATGCAAAATCCGGCTCCAACACTGAACATGGCAATCGCAGCCAGTGTCTCTGTTCTGACCACGAATCTGTTGCCAGTAGATGGAGAATTTGAAGGCGTCGCTGAAGCGCTGGCCTGAGTAGCAGCAGACGCTGTCGGCGAAGCGCTCTCCGAGTATAATTCGGATGACGAAGGCGACACTACATCGGTGACTGTGGACGCAGACTGCGATGTCTTAGTAAGTGTGGTCTGTGATGTTGACATCGACGTGGCGAGAGAAGTATCGCTGGCGTTGGATGGCAATGACGCCGATATAGACGCAGACGCAGATGCGCTAACAGAGGAAGACATGGATAGCGACGACAAAGATGATGAGGCAGAGGAGGAAGCACTCACCACCACCGTGTCCGTACTCTGCGCCTGACTCACAACACCCGCGCCCACTTCTGACGTCGCAACCGCAGCAGCGGGATACAGCTCCGGTAACAGACTCTTGACATCTCCGGGTAATTTCTGGTACCAATCCGGCTCCAGATCGCCTGTTGGCATGGGGGCGTTGGGGCCCGTGGGCATAGCTGTTTTGAGCACTGATAAGACCGAGAGAAGTGTTGGGTTCATGGTTGCGGGATCGATGGCGCGGTCTTGGAGGTTGGGGAATTGGATTGCTGATGCGAAGGCGCCGGTGGAGGCGAAGGCCATGAGGACGGAGATGGACTTCATTGTCGTAAAGAGGTGTGCGGTTTGGGGTGATTGATATGATGTTGAGATGGGTTGGCGTGGTGTTCGCGTGACGGGTAAAAGAATGTGGGGTGATTGATTCTTGTTTGGAAGGATAATGAACGAGCGTGGGTTTTCAGCGAGAGCGAGTGTCGTGAATATAGTAGGCTGTTGTTGACAAACAAACGCGTGCAGTGGAGTCACTGCGATGCACGACTGCGAGCTTTTTGCGCGATATGACGTCGAATCGGGCGGGGAAAGAGTGCTCGGTCCCTCTGTTCAGTTGGACCGTTTGGGACGTTGAGAAAAAGAAAGTGTCGTTGGGAACCGTTCGGTCAAGTCCTTATGTACCCGGGCTTCCTAAGCCGCCGTAGAAAAGAATGATTTTATGGCGCTTTGCTGGCGGCTTTCGAGATCGCAAGATCGATTGGAACGTGCAAAATTGTCTTTCACTGCGCTTGTAACCGTCTGAAATGGGGCGATATGATGATAGTGCTGCGCGAAGCCGTGTGTACGTCCAATGAGTGACCAAGTGACGAGAAGTTTGATGAGACTCTGTGCGACTGTGCCACAAGAAAATTAAGTGACCTTCTGACGAAGACGCGGGTATGAAAAAAGAAGAAGATACGAGATGCGAGTTCCAGCGCGCTCGAAAGACAGATAATTAAAGCAGGTGTTGAGATGCCTGGTAAACAAAAGCAACTCGCGAACCAGATTTGAAGCTGAGGGGGAAAATTACCGAGCGGCTGGGTAGTTTGGACATGACATCTGAGGCATCGACCAACCCCAGCAACATACGTTCCGTGTCGCAGCCTAACTTCAGATGCGAACTCTCTAATGATACTCGCCCCCCTGTGCCGTCGGTTGTTGCAAGTTCTGACGTGCTTGCGCGCTAAGCCTCACCATGTCGGCGGCCATTGAAACATGCTCGTTGTTTCGGAACATTTCACGAACCGAAACGCGCGACGCCTGATGAGTACTCATGAGAGTAAGGTACGGCGAGGGAACTGTTCTTAGAATAGCTCTTGCGGAGTGGCAGAAGTTTCTCCAGTGAGTGAAGTCCAAGTGTTGGCGCACATGCGCGCGATGAAAGGTTTACGAACGACTCGGCGGTTTTTGAGCCATTCGCCGGCAGCAGCATCGCGTCAATTTGGAGCGATTTTTCCACGGCCTGGTCATGTAGCCTGTCTGCTCCTGGTTGGCTGCATCAAGCTCACTTTCACAAGGGAGGCGGAGAAGGAGACTGATCGAAGAAAGGCGCACAGGATGACAAGTATGAAATCGTAGGCGATGAGGAGATGCAGCTAAAAATCACCTCATCGCGTGTCAGCACTTTGCGTTCAGTATCATGCTCTTCTGACTGGCCCCATCTATCCGTAGACGGGAAGTTACGCGTCCAGGAAGCCTTCTCCCGAGCAGTGTTCACATGCGACCCGTCCCAAGCTGGAGGTGTGCCGTCGGTGGTTGCGGACTCCGGAGACTGGAGAGAGTTGATGCGAGCGCAAATGAGATGGAAGACCAGGGTTCCCCGCGGAGGTGCTATCCCAAAGCAGACGAACCTCGGCATCCCTTCCCACGACGCCACGCATGATGTTCGCTCAGGTACGAACGTGACAGTGTGCGATTGTCGACTAAGGCAGGTGCTAACCCACACGGCGTCTCTGGATAGGCTTGGTGCTTGGGCGACCGGCATATAAGATGCACTGCACATGGCCGCCCCAGCTAGGACGGTACCCACCGCTACCAATCACCATAGCCCCGCGATAGCTGTCGAAGCTCTTCTCACGACGAAGTCGGATCGTACCAAACTACAGTTCTACCAACAAACATACTAGGCAATATGGCAGCTCCAGCAAGTGCTGATATCAAGAAGCTCGAGGGGAAATGGGTCATGGTAAGTTCTAAGCAGCTTTCAAGTCATAGTAGTGCTCTCTGCATACCTTCATCATTTCGTGCATCGCAACATCGCTCTAACAGATCCTAGAACAAGTCCCTCTCGGATGCGTTTGACGCTGTCCTCGCCCTGCAAGGCATGGGCTGGCTGACGCGCAAAGCTCTCGGTGCCGCGACCGTAACCCAGCACCTCTACCAAACCACCATAGACGGCGAAGACAACACGCCAACGACAGAAATCAAGATCGACCAACTCATAACCGGCGGCATCAAAGGCTCCACCGAGACCCGCATTCTAGATTGGCACTACCGCGAGCACGTCGACCGGCTCTTCGGCACCGTCAAGGGACGATCGCGCTACATTGCCCTGGCCAAGGCAGTCGAAGAAGGAAAGGCTGCGGGTGTGAGCGAGGAAGATGCAAAGTTTGTGTCGGAAGGCTGGTTGACGGAGACAGAAGAAGGAGATGTTGTCGAGAGCTTCGTGGAAAACGAGGCGAACAAATGGACCGCGTGGCAGATTTGGGGCTTCGCGGATATTGGGGGTGAGAGGAAACTGACGAGGAAGTTTGTGGTTAGGAAGGTGGGGAGTGATGAGGTCGTTAGGGTTAGGCTTGTATATGACTACACGGGCGCGTTGGATCAGACGGCTTAAGTTGCAGGTTTGTACATACCCGTTAGGTCGACCAAAGAGCTGTCATTCCTGATCCTATCTAAGCGTTGTCTTGTGTGTGTCATGGCAAGGCCTCGCCCTTCAAACAGGCTATGTTGTCCCTCGAGTCGATGAAGAGTCGTGCAAGTTATCTCTCCCATAGTATGTATCACTTTGCACAACACAACACGACCACGAAGCAGATTAGCCGGACCCTCGTACAGTTGAGCTCCTGCATGGATACAGAATCCTTTTACTGGTCCAGTTACCTGATAAAGAGCGCTCTTGGTACCACGCAAATTGGTGGCTGCGTTCCATGCTGCACCTGACGGGCTTAAGTACCGCAGTATACCTCTCGCAGCAGGCGCCACAGCATCTGCAACTCTCTCCATTCTATCCTTCTGCAGGTGTTGGTGCAAATTGACATTTTCGCCATGAGCACGTTTGACATGGCCGATACAAGCTTTCTAACGGACCTCTTCCTTGCCCTTATCGTTCTGACATCTACGATCCTTATCTTGATGCTGGTTTGCCTCGTCATCCGCCTCATCAACCGACACAAGAGAAAGGCCAGTCAACAACCGGCCCAAGAGCCCGCTCTACTCGATCTCGAATCCGGTCGAGAGTCCCGCCTATCGCATCGCCTATCACGGCAACAAATACAACAGGAGCACTACGAGGACCTACAACAACGCTACTCGTCCGTACCGCCATCACCATCAATCGAACTACTGCCCGAGATCAAGACGAGCGCAAGTGATGACAGAGCGAGCGAGTGGTTGGAACGCGGAGTTACGGACGAAGGCATCAATGTGGTTCATGGGGATTTGGGGGAGAAGAAGTCGGAGATGACATCGGCGATGGTGGTTAGGCCGAAGAAACAGTTAAGGTGGGAGTGGAGGGATGGGAAGGTGGACAATGGCGCTGTACCGAAGAGATCTAGGGTCATTGAAAGGACGGATAAGGATGGGATCGTGTGTAGGGAGTATCGGACGGAATGAGAGAGTGGACAAGGGTTTGGTGGAAGCATCTAGAGGTAATTGTAATGAAGAAGGTTTCGAGTATGTGCTCTCTCACTATCTCATGTCAGCATCTGGAAGATACTGGCATAGTTGAAGGAACGTCGGCACGTGGAAATATCGTGCGACTGATCCAAAGTACCCTCCTAGCTGCGCCTGTATTCATCGCACGACTGTGGTATAAAGCCGCTTGCATGCTGAAGTGGCTTGTCATCTTAGTTCGGGAGCGCACAGCAGGACTGATGTCCGCAAGGGTAGCCATGACAGCTGGTACGCGTCCTGACAACTCCATCGTAGCTCAGGCTGGGCTGTAGGATTGGTGTGAACACAAGTAAATCCTGTCTGCTGGTAGCACTGTTGTCATATCCTACCTATAGCCAGTGACATTATAGGCGTTGTATGACGGCGAAGACTGGTGTATAGTTCTGTGTTTCCCCCTTTACCCGAGTCCGGATCGTACAAATCATACGCTGAGCTCCATAGACCAGCAAGCAAACACAGTACCTTCGATCTATGAAACCTTGGGATTTCAGACACTCTCGACATCGACGGATTCTGACAATGTGTATCATGGCGAACATTGGAGGAGACCATATTGATGTCGACACGCATCCGTACCCTGATATGCCGGAAAGCTTCTACGGCAAGGCCTCGGAGGTTCTCAATGCGGACGTTGGTTCCGGAGAGAGTGGCCACGCGGACTCGCTGATTGTCGACACACCACTGACTACGCACCTCACCTCAACAACGCACTCTCATCATATGCAACCTTCGTCGTTGGCTCAGTTCATACCCCCTGCCACGTATAGGGATGCAACTCCAGACCACGCACATCCTATTGGCGCCATATTCGTGGTTGTCCTCGCTGGTATCATCGGTCTTGCAGTCCCAATCACCCTCTTGACACGGTACCTGAAACGCACCAGACAGGAGACGAAGCAGATGGAGAAAGAAGACGCGGTGTTGGAGGATGTGATATATCGCAGTAAACTCAACGAAAGAGCGTGGAATGTGGGGTTGAAGCGACTGCACACGGCCTCCATTAGAAAGTGGTCCAATGAAGAAGCCAGTGTACAGTTCGTGGGTGTGCTTGGGCGGCCGAACTTGGATATGAAGACTCCGTGGTTGCAAGGCTGTGCGGAGCGCGAGATGCTGGAGAAGCTATTTGAGCGGGAAAATAGGGTGCGTAGAGGTAACAGGGAGAAAACATTGCCAGTGTGCCCGGAGTGATATCGATAGCGGCGAGACCGTTGAAATTGATAACCGATGATGCGCCCATCGAGCAGCGGTCGTCAAGTACGAGTAAGCGTAAGCGTACGCGCACGCGCACGCTACATGTATTTGCCTGTTCTTGGGGCGTTCGTTTGTGGCTTCGGGTAGTGGACAGTATGGGATTCAGAAAAGGACTGCAAGGCGGAAGACATGGGTCCTCCAGGCATGTATGCGGCTTCATTAACGACTCGCATGGAATTAGTACAAGATAAGATTTGTGGCGACCTCAAATAAGGAGAGAGCTGAATGAATCTGGAGCCTTTACTGACATTGGGTCGCCTACTTTGCAAGTTTTCATCTTGATGTAGGATCCATGGTGTTTAGAGTTTTCCTGGAATGAGGTGTGGCTGGTTGCTGTGGTGAAATAGTGAGGCGGTCTTGATGTCCGGAGATGTCTGAGAATGAAGAAGAACAGAGACAACGGTGACGGTAGACAGAAAGCGTACGTAAGCTCGCATTAGAGTGGTCTGCATCGAAACTCGACTGCACGTCGATCAGCGGAGATGCAGATGCAGGGGTGAAAGACGTTGCCCAGCGGAGAACGTGGTAAGACGGTTACGCTAGGCTGCAGCCGAGTTAGCGTAGAAGCTTGGACAATCGACCAAATTTCACGACTGGGTAAACAAGAGCTGTTTGGGTTCATTTACTTGAACTATTCTTTCTCTCGCTCGATAATCACACGCCCGACGCGCCTGAATACGAAACCCTGCATCTAAGCGCTCCTTCTCCCATCCACGACTGCGACTTCCCCCCAAAGCAGCTGCCCGCCCCGCTCGCTTCTACCACCCGCCGACACCCCACTGACGACCTCGGAGCACACGAGCTCTCACACCACCCTACGCGCACCATGTCGGGCGAATTGGATATCGACTTCACGCGCCGAAACAAGAAGCCGCGCCCGCTCTCGGATCACGAGAAGGAAAAGCTGGATGAATTTGTCGACGCGATCCATTACTCGGCGAGGTGGGTTGTCAACACAAGAGGCGGTCAGCGCGTTTTCTTTATTGACCGCGAACACAGATACTCGGATGACGCATACGAATACCGCCATGTGCAGCTGCCTAAGCAAATGCTGAAGGCTATCCCAAAAGACTACTTCGACGGCGCGCGAGGCACACTGAAGCTGCTGTGGGAGGAGGAATGGCGGGCACTGGGCATCACACAGGTACGCGTGGTTTTGATACAGGCTGCAACATATATGCTGACTTGGGAACAGAGTTTGGGATGGGAGCACTACGAGGTCCATGAGCCAGAACCTCACATTTTGCTTTTCAAGTACGTTGTGTCAGAGCATGCACCGCGCGCTACAAGCTAATTCTCCAACAGGCGACCGATCAACTACCAGCCTCCCATGCACTGATCCAACATCGAACCGCGGCGCAGCCAGAGGTCTACTTCACATGGACCGAACACGCGCAACAGCTGCGCACACCACCACGGCACACGAGACGGCCTATTCGCGATACCTTCTTTATCCATTTTCAGCGAGGCGCGTTAAACATAACGACGATATGATTACGGTGGTATGATCGATGCGCTGGGGTTGTAGGTTTACGACCGGGTCGAAAGCGCGTCTCTATATCCATTATGATAGGGTACCCGAAGCCCACAATTGTACATATGGCCGAGGCAGGAGGTGCAAGGAGTACTGGACATTGGGCAAGAGAATATGGATTAGGTATATGGTTGTTAATTGCTACGAGGATTTATGATAGATCCATAGCTCCTTCACCTGGTCCAAATTTGATACTTGTTGAAATGACCTTTTTGCACCCGAGTGCCACGGAGAGCGCAACTTGACGTATGCATACTCATACGGACCGAATCTAGCGTGTTCCACACCCTCCTCGCTTTCTGGTATACCCACATGTCAATCTCGGTCCCTGCGTAAGTTTCTCTTGACCTGTTTGCTTGTGTTTACATGATGGGGAAGAGAATCTTGAGTCAACCCCAACAGCGAACATATGCGGACAGGCCAACATCAAGCACCATGGCAACGCCTCCATAGCCCCCGGTGCTTTCTTCGGACGCGGGAGCAACATGCTCGTTGTCGCTCCGTGCTAGATAGTGTCCATTGCGGCCATCTAGAACCAGGGTTTTACCGCCATATCAATCTAGAATCTGAGGAAGTTCAACCTATGAGTAGATCTTGAAGATCAATCAGCCCGAATTCAAGGTTACGATATATTGCTGGTCTCAAGAGTAAGCTAGTGGCAAGGAGATGCTGACTGTAGATTCACGACAAATTGAGGGTTCGTCATCCTACACGTATTCCTGCAGCGGTGGCTAAAGATTGATGTTGTGGGCTTAGGCTTCGTCTACGATGTGTTGGCACTTTGTTACCTGGGCGTTGTCAAGGTATACCCGGCTCCTTTTATATGCTCAAGCAGACACGACGTAAGAACTCCAACGGCTAGGAGGCAGATTTTGGACTACCGAGTCAAGGACTCTCGCATACATCCAGTGGAAGTGCGCGAAAAATGGTTAGACTGAGTCTTCAGAGGGCGCAATATGTAGTCGTGACGACGGAGTGGATGATTCACACTCCGGAGAAAAGCGGCCCGACTTTCCCTGAGATGTCATCAGCCTGGGCAGAATCCACACCCTCTAGTCTCTCACATGCGGATCTGCGCTTAAAGATCTCGTAATGTCAACCACGAACCCATGGTCTTTCAAATCTACATGCGGTTGAGCGGACGGATTTCATTCCGGTACTTAGGCCAGTCGCATCAAGCGGGCGATGAGGGGAATATTGGGATCTGACTTTCTTTACGGGCCTTTCAACAACGACCTCCAGTATTCGGAGGAGGATATATCGTTCCGTTGTTGAGAGATTAAACGGTAGTTTAAGCGAGGACGAATGTGGAAGTACTGAGCGTGCAGCTGGGTATCCATCTGTCATCCCGCAGCATCGCAACCCAAGTCTGAGGTCGCTGGCAGTGCGAGGCTAAGCCTGCGTTTTACGTACACTGGCGTAGATCGCATCCGATTTTCCAGCCTTCTTCGGTCTTGGGAGGTTTGGCGGCGCCGCGGTCATTCACCCAGCCTCCCTGAATCGCGTCAACGGCGAAAAGTGCTATGACATCAACGGCAAGATGCAACGGCAAGATGCAACTCGCTGACTAGGATTGGCGGAGATATTCGGGTCCTGCGCACTGCCGGTGGTCGGAGCGGAAAGCGTTTTGCCTGAAGTGCGAGCGGTGAGAAACGAGACCAGGGGCAGAGCGGAGCGGAGATCGCTATCGAGGGGTCCTATGCTAAGTATGGCAGTAGGGCTTGTGGAGAACACGCGACACGTGCGGAGGCCGTTCATACCATTACCATGGATACTGGCATGGTCGGGCGAGCTGCCTCACGATGAGGCGGCTCGTGAAAACCTCGGAACGTGGCAAAATGTCGGATCCATCACGTCGTGCCATGTGCTGTCGAGGCTGCGAACAAGAAAATTCAGCGGTGCAACTGTCAGCTGCAAGGTCCCTCAAACGGTCGTCAACTGTTTACCAGTGCTAGGCGAGCGATAATGATGCGTAGCCGTGGGTGACGTGCATGCGCCAATACTAAAACTATGGAGTATGGTAACGAGTACATAAGAGTAATTCCTCGAGACAGTTAAACTGGATCCTGTGTAGTACAGACGCACAGATAAGCAAGAGCTGGAGTAATGGAAAGATCACATTATTCAGGTGGGGGAAGCCATGCACGGCGGCCATTGGCCCACCGCAAAGTCCTTATCTCTCGGCTGTACGTAAGATAGAATGCAGGAAGCCGCTAGAGCCCATCCAGCTTACCTCCAAGCAACATCCGTGCACCCTGCATCTTGAAACCCATCCCGAGCACATGTCTGCCACAAAAGACTCTCGCAGCGCGCTCTCCAGCGACACTCTAGTATATACGACTGCCACCCCCGATTATGCGCCTGCTTTCTCCCCACACAGGGTTCTAGGTCTCCAAGCTCCAAGGCCAGGCTGATCCCGCCATCCCGCCCGCCTCCGCCCATCCTCTACTTCTTTCGTAGACCTTCAATGACGGCGCGAACCATCAGTCACCTCATACTCCTCGCCGCCGTTACCGGCAACCTAGGGCCCTAAGTAGGACTCGTCTGACTGTCCATTGGATTACCCAACTGGATTTGCATTTCCGGGATATCTCCCATATACCGATTGAACTACCTATCTCCCACGCGATAAGACCTGTCACGAACCCTGCTTCCGATAGCGAGATACTTGCACCCTGATTCGGAAACTAGCCAACGGGCCGTAGTCTATCATAGCCTTATCGCACCCTTCCACCACGCCAGCTAGCCATGACGGCCGTAGCAATGCAGCAGCCGGCTATGGGCCCACGTCCTGTTGTCTCTATAGCACCAGCTCGTCCTCGCACGATACAGAAGTCACCATCCAGCAAGGAGAGCTTGAGCAAGCCCACGTCCAACAACGGTCCAGTATCTAACATCCGCTCACGGAGGGAACGCCCTTGTGACGCGTGCCGAAGGAGGAAGAGCCGCTGTGTGATACACGAGGGCGCTGCTTTGTGTGTCCTGTGCGAGTTCCACAAGCAGGAGTGTACCTTTGTACAAAGCCCACTGCCGCGGAAGAGGAAAGTCGTCGACGGTGAGAAGAAGGACTCGCCAAACAACACCAAGAAGAGGTATGTTTAGGCCACCCCGCTACTGCTTCACGTCCACGGCTCGCGTAGATATATCACTTCCGACATCTGCTATGCCTCTTGCGTCACGCTACCAGGTCACGTGCGCATGTGCAACCTACTTGCTTTTTCATCCCGCATGTGGTCGTGGCACCGGGAGCTGTGGCCCTCGCCAGGCGTTTTGGCTCGTCGGCGTATAGCTGGATGTCGTGCTGACATCCTCTGGCAGATCCGTCGACTCAGATCCTCCGCCACTAGCACTATCAACACCCACCATCACAGCAACCGCGCCAAGTCCACCACCACCGCAACCCTCGCTATCTCAAATAGCGAGCCTTCACTTACCTCAGTTTGGAGAGACATTAGGGCTGCAACGACGCCAACATAGCAGATACATCGGTCTCAGTTCTCCATTCGATTCGCTGCTCATTGGCCTATCACAGTTCGACACCCGTAACGAGTCGACCTTCGACCTTGGTACGCTTCGACGTGTGAACGATCATGAATGTTTCATTATGCTACCTGACGAGAACACACAAGACTTCGCCGGCGAGTCTGAGGCGTTGGGTCAGGTCGAGCAGCTTGTGCACCCACATGGTCCTGCTTTACTAGATCTTTACTTCCAAGTAGTACATCCAAACTACCCCATCATCCAGAAACATCTGTTTGTCGAACGGTATCGCAGAGGCGATCGAGGTTTTTCGCCAGCCTTGTTGGCTGGCATGTACATTCTGGCGCTCAACTGGTGGTCTCTCGATCCCAAGCTAGCAAACTACTCCCGACCTGATGCAGCGCGGCTAGAAGCGATTGCTATGAAGGCGCTCACACTAGCTATGGAGCGACCTAAACTGTCGACGATACAGGCTGGCTTGTTGTTGCTGCAACGTCCTGAAGCGGACTCTTGGAGCTTGACAACACAGCTGGTGGCCATTGGTCAAGAATTAGGCCTGCATCTCGACTGCTCATCATGGTCAGTTCCTCTCTGGGAGCGTGGCTTGAGGAAGCGCATCGCATGGGCGTTGTACATGCAAGACAAGTGGAGCTCACTCATCCACGGCCGGCCATCGCACATCTTCAATGCGAACTGGGCGGTGAAGCCGATTACAGAAGACGATTTTGTTGAAGAAGGAGATGGATACGAGACGCGCCAGGAAGAATCTGAAGAGGAGCAGGTAGAGAGCCACCGAGGCCGGATACTGTTTGCCCAGATGATTGGGCTCACGCAGATCATGGCGGAGGTCATGGACACATTTTACACCCAAACAGCGATCCACGACTTTGCCAATGCGGGGAGAAAGTCGACCGAGTTGATCCTCGCACGAGCCAAGCCTGTACAAATCAAGCTTCGTCAATGGCACGAGAAGCTACCCGCAGAGGTCAAGATGAACGTTCCCGAGAAGGGGAAGCTCACCTCTACGGGCTATCTGCATCTCGCGTACTTTGCGACGGAGATTACGCTACACAGGCGCATAGTGCAGTCGCTCGACTCCACCAACCCCGACTCTTACGGTCTCTTCATGTGCCGCAACGCCGCGAAGACACGGCTGATCTCTGCTATGGACTTTGTGAACCGTCTGAAGCCGGAGCATCTGCAGGGTTTCTGGTACTTTGCTTCCAAAGTCAACTTTACGCTCATCGGCACCTTTGGGTCGCTGCTATGGGCTACGGCACCCGCCAAAGAGGAAGCCGAGTTCTACAAGCTCAGGCTGTGCGAGTATCGATGGACGCTTTCCGTCTCTTCCAAGCGAGCGGACTTCCTTGAGTACGCCGTGTCGATGTTGGACGCGAGTCGCGCCATGCTTAACAATCTGGCGGAGAAGCCGAGCCTCGCAGAACAAATCAGCAGTGCTGGCGTTCCGCCCGCGGCGCCCCCACGGCAATACAGTTCTTTTGCCAATATGGGACCGCCGCAGAACCCGAATGGGGCGGGACGGTACGAGATGGAAGACGTCGACATGGGCGACGACAATGATCTGAGGAGGATGTCATCAGGTGAAAGCTTCGAGGGCTTTAATGATGGATCTCAATACGGCAGTCGGCCGCATACAGCTGGTAACTCACCTCGCTCAATGTGAGTGCTTGATGCCAGGGGCTTTGACGACTCGCGGGATTGTCGTACAAGTTTCAGGAAGCAGTCTTGTGATGTTCAGCGATTAAGCGTTCTTTTCATGGTGGGATGGTGGGCGTTATATAGGCACGCCTGGGGCTGCCACAATGGTACTGATTGCGCCAAAATGGCGCCATATCGCGACAGACGGCACTGGGATACTCCACGGATTTGCTCTTCAGCGACTGTTGGCCACGATTTGATGTTCAGCGATAGTATAGACCGCTTTTTGGATATATGGTATTGACGAGAAGAATCAATGTTGGTACATTGCCGCCGCCTTCGGGCGGTGCAAGCATACTCGGCCTTTTTTTGAGACGGCATGCACGTGCCGAGTGAAACAGGTAAGTATTGAGCTGACCTTGGTGTAACAGGAATGCAGCTTTTGACAGTAATCTGACTGTTGTTGTGGCATTCTGAGTTGGAGATGGGCTGTGCCTGCCGTTGCCTGAATATTTTTACTTCAGGGTTCGGGCAACAGCTGACACGCCTTGACCGCGTTGCCTGCGCCTCGGACCCCGCCCATGATCCCCCAACACCCATCACACATTGATCAGTTCACAACTATCCACACGCGCACAAACAGTGTTTTCGATATCGCAATCAAAGTTCAAACGGCAAAGCTAAGTAGCGACGGCAATGATGATCGCGTGCACAAGCCCCATACACGCACACCGCATTCTTTCATGTTCAGACAGCGCGGCGACGCGCGCAACGCGAGCAATTCTCACTCCAACACCTTCGCGCCATATCAGACCACCCTGAAGGCGTTCACGGTCTGACCCGTCCTTCGGTGGAAATGCAAAGGCGTGCGGGTAGGAGCAGCGCTTCATCCCGCTCAAACAGGTCACTTGGCAGCCTCCTTCAGCCGCACCTGGACAATGCGGCGGGCGCATTGGCGACATGGGGGATTAGGCGTCCGTCATGGGCATTCGGTGATCGACCATTCACGGTGTACGACTCGATGAGGATAAATTAGAAGAGTTGCGCTGCCTCATTGCCCCATTGCCTGAATGCAGCTCCGTGGCTTGGAACCGGTCAGCTTCGTCTTTTGTGCTGCGTGTACTTACTTGTCTTTTTGCTTACCCCTGAGTGTCATATAACGACGTCCGACGCGCTTGCCTGCGATTCAGCCTTGGTATCTGATCAGCGTTCTTGTACTTGTTTATACGCATTCCTCCTTCCTATAATCGACATTGCGCGCTACAGACGACCGACCTTCTGTTCTTCTTTTCCCATTTACCTACACAAACTTGCATTCTGCCACCATGGTCAACGACAACACCGCCTGGAGACGACGGCTCGTGATCTGCTGCGATGGCACATGGCAATCTAGCGTCAGCAGCAAAGACAACATACCCTCAAATGTTGCCAGACTCTGCCGCTTGATAGCGCGTGTTGGCACCGACAAGGACGACGCCTCAAAGAAATTCCATCAGATCGTGTACTATGACTCCGGGATAGGAACCGGGAATCTCAGTACCTCTGAGAGGCGACGACAAGGCGGCACAGGAGCTGGTCTCGCAGAGAACGTCATCGAAGCATACAACTTCATTGTGCAAAACTACGAGCCGGGCGATGAGATCTTCTGTTTCGGGTTTTCGAGAGGAGCTTACACCGCACGTGCGGTTGCCGGGCTGGTCTCGGATATCGGTGTGATTGCACCCGTCAACATGCAGTTCTTCCCGGAGCTATATCGTCTGTATCAAAGAAACGAAGAGGGTGTTGACTTTCGCGAGACGAAGGAATACAGATGGTTCACCAAGGGCAAGCTCAGCGAGAAGGGTCTACAGATGGAGAAAGAGGGCGTAGATGTCAGGAACATCGACTGGCATGATCTCAAACTGCTGGCGGAAGTATGGGATATCCGGCCGCATGGTGAGCTTGCTGTTAGCGAGGGTAGCAGGAAGGTGAAGGTGGTTGGTGTGTGGGATACTGTCGGCTCGTTGGGTGTACCTGATCTGATTGGTATTGATCTGGCGTGGTCGAGAACGAAATATGGGTTCCACAACGTCGAGCTGACGGAGAGTGAGTTTTATTGGTGTTGAACGTGTGATTTTGGCTAACGATTTGTAGATATCGAGCATGCATTCCAGGCATTGGCTCTGGATGAGCGTCGGAGGGCCTTCCGCCCTACTCTCTGGTACATTCCTAAAGATCTAGTCGACGATCCCAACAGACCAACGCCGGAGCTGAAGCAGGTTTGGTTTCCTGGTGTTCACACAAATATCGGTGGTGGTTCACAAGACGCTTTCGGTGATATGAAGGGAGATTCGGAAAACATCTCCACAGCAACCCTCTGCTGGATGCTTCAAGTCATCTCTCCTCACCTCACAATCGACCGCCATGCTTTCCAGCTGTCCATGGACCAGTACACGCGCTGGCTATTCCGCCTCCGCTTCGCATGCACCTATCACCACCAGAACCTCCTTCAAAAAGCGTGGAACCTGCTCCCAAAGATATCCATCCCTGGCATTGGTCACGATACACTCAAACCTCCGCCGCGTTCTCCACCCCACTCACACACCAACTTCGACTTTAGCTGGGGTACAGGTCCTCTCGTAGACTCCTACAGCGGCATATACTACTTCATCGGATCTTGGCAACGCATGCCTGGCCATGAAGAAGTCGAATGCTACAACGAAGACACCAAAGCGCCGAAATGGACCAAACTCCGTGACCTGGGCGATACAAACGAATACATCCACCCCATCGCCTACTACCGCCATCTCGTCCGCGGATGGGACAAGCACTCTCCGCTGAAGCACAACTGGAATCGCGGTAATTGGCGCACAAAAGAGGATGATACAGCGAGGTTTTGGTGGTACAAAGATAATGAGCAAGAGAAAGGCGCGATACCTGAGTGGATCATGATGCCGGATGGTCCCGCGGACGAGTACAACTACGAGAGGATATGGTATAATAAGTGTGAAGAGGTTGCAGGCATAATGGATAAGAGTGTCGGAAAGGAGGATTTCCGCGGCAAGGGGTTCTTGGAGAACCTGGACAAGGAGATTGATCTGGGGGTTGATGGGATGCCGAAGGATGTTGCGCCTTGAGAGGGGGTCCACATCAACCTAGGGGTAAATTGAACACCCTAGAGTCTACATCGACGTTGGGCTACCTACTTTGCGTACTTTTACCATGATTTAGTCTGCAAGCCTGTTCAGTTTTTTCCTTGTATGAGGTAGGGTCCGCGAATACAAGGATGAAACTTAATGGTGTTGCCGCATACATTGGGATAATATCAGCGGATTGAAAAATCTGGCATTGATGTGGGCTGCACGTGTTCAGGTTTCGGCCTAATTAAGATGTTGTGATAGATCAGGTGGTTGGTAATGCGGTTGGATTGGTAATTAGCGGGAGGTGATCATGTTGAGGGGCTGGTCTCTTATGATGGCGTGCTCAATTCCTTATGGTAGACGGGTACAATAGCGTTAAGGGAAACATACAAACATTCATGTCGCCAGTTCGACTAATCTCGATCAGACTCACACATACGTGCGACGGATCTAATAATGCACGTAGGAAATGTCGAAATTACCTCTGAAAACCTTAAGAATTAAGCCTCTTTAGGCACTAGACATAGAGGTAGTTCACAGCAGAGTATCACAGGTGAAGGCAAGATACGGCTCTTAAAGCTTTGCTGCGTAGACAAAACGCAATACAATGCAAGCAGCGTTTGTGTGCATCTTTAATATTTTGCAAGGTTTTAAGTAACGCTCTCCGAGTTTCTTAGACAAGTCTAGTTCGCAAGAATTACTCAACTCTTGCGACAGCATGTTATACCCTGCAAGAATAGGAACAAAAGGCAGCAAAAAACAGCAAAAAAGAGGTTGTGATGGACGGGCGGGTGATGTGGGATGTGTTAGGGAATGGGCTCGACATGTAGAGTGGATTCAATTCGCCTAGGTGATATACCGAAAACCTCCAGGGGACGTTGAGGGTGGTTGTAGACACAGGAACTTTGTAGTATCTCTTCTATACTCAGCATAGCATGTTAGACCTTCAAAAAAAAGAGTTACAGGGGGCATCAAGGGGCCAAAAAATGGACGGACGGGTGATCGAAACCCGGACCTCTCGCATGTTGTTGAAGACTTCTGCACTAGGCTTAGCGCTAAAGTCCTTGCAAAGCGAGCGCTCTACCACTGAGCCATACGCCCGAGATGTATTGAGTCTCTTGGAGACGTTGATGGCAAATTTCCGTGGAGTCTGGATTATATTTCAATTTTTTGGACAATGCGACGCTAGCGCCCGCTTCGGGTTAGCCGCACGTGGATCTTCCCGACCACGTTCCGCAGGCGATCGAAAGCGTGCAACTGCCAGGGTTCACAGCCACGCCTTGGCGCAACCCGGAACCTCGTCGTCAGCACCAACACACCACATCCTATCACAGTAAACAACACGTCTTTACTATCGTTCCGCACCGATCACCTCCTCATCACCCAAACATAAGCTCCGTACTATTGCGACACTCGACAATTCGAATTGACCGCGCGTCTATCTCGGCACCGCCTTCACGCAAGCTGTCGATAGCTTCGCAAACAAAACAAATCGCACTCGCAACGGAAACCGCCACGATGGGATCCTTAGGCACATACTTCCTAGATGTTGTCTATTCCTTTACAAATTGTATGGTCTGCTTTCCAAGCTCACCACAATTGAAGATCAACAGTCGGAGTTTCAAGATATTACGGCTGCTGGGCGAGGTAAGCTGAGCTACATACAATGGACCGCATTCAGTCAACTAATCGCGACACAGGGTGGCTTCTCATATGTATACCTCGTACAAGACAACTCGAATCAACAACTCCTCGCACTCAAGAAGATTAGATGTCCCTTCGGCCAAGAAAGCGTGAGCCTGGCGCTCAAGGAAGTCGAGGCCTACACACTCTTCTCGCCGCACCCCAACATCATACACTCAATCGACTACTCCGTTGAAACCGACAAATCAGACTCATCCGCGAAGACCGTATACATCCTCCTACCATACTACCGTCGCGGCAACCTACAAGACATGATCAACGCGAACCTGGTCAATCACACAAAGTTCCCCGAGCGAAGACTCATGGTGCTGTTCCTGGGTGTCTGCAAAGCGCTTAAAGCAATGCATCAGTACAAGATCAAGGGCGGACCCGGCGGCGCGAAGAGTGAAGGCAAGGCGAAGAAAGTCCGGAGAGACGCGAAGAGGGCAGACGCGGAAGCTGCGGAGACCATGGAGATGCGTCCAAGCAGGCGGAATCGCGATCATGACGAGGACGACGAGCAAGAGGCAGAAGGACTGCTAGAGGAGTCAGAAGTCACAGCGGCGCACGAAGGCATTGCGCCTGGCGGGGAGAGGGCGTACGCGCACAGAGATATCAAGCCTGGTATGCACTGCATTCATCTCATGGTCGCGCATCCAAGAGACTAACACGCGTAGGAAACATCATGATAGACGACGACGGCCAGACCCCAATCCTCATGGACCTCGGCTCCCTCGCACCGTCCCCAACACCCGTCACATCGCGCTCCCTCGCCCTACAAATCCAAGACACCGCCGCCGAACACTCCACCATGCCATACCGTGCTCCGGAACTCTTCGACGTCAAGACCGGCTCTGTCATCGACACCAAGGTCGACATTTGGTCGCTCGGTTGCACGCTCTACGCCTGCTTAGTTGGCAAGAGCCCCTTCGAGGCTAGGTCAGACGAGACTGGTGGTAGTCTGAGCATATGTGTCTTGGGTGGTGACTGGAGATTTCCAGACGAGGGTATGCAGAGGGGCAAGCAGAAGGCGAACCCCGAGGATGCTATCACAGACAGCGTCAAAGAGGTGGTGAGGAAGTGTTTGAGGCTCGAGCCAAGCGAGCGACCCGATGTTGATGAGCTCATTGAGATTGTGGAGGGCGTGCTGAGGGAGCTTCCTGAGGACGGCTCGGACAATTAAGTGATGCGGCAATCGCTCAAGGCGGTTTCTCTTTTGATGCGTGCTCGTATGCGTACACTTTTTTCCTACATGGCGTGAGTATTCTCAAAGAAGAATTGGGCTCTTCATTTTTCCATCCAGGCGAGCGTATCGATGCGTTTCAATATACCCTTTCACGAGTTGATCTCGCCAACTCACTCCCAGTCCCACCTCATACAAGGAAAAAATTGAACAGGTACTCTGCCGTCTACGTTGGTGTAAGAGTTGAAGTCCACATATCCTTCGGGGTAATGTAGACTTCTAGGAGGTAGTTGTTCAGTCTTTTTTCATGTAGGAGGTGGTGCCACTCTGACTAGGCGCTATCCTCACATCACAGCGCGGTTTGCTCGATAAGCGCATGTTCTTAGCATTATGGAATGTCTCTACAGACTGGCACAAGTTTCGGTTGGGCGATCTTCGGAGTTCCTGTATGTTGGCTGTTTTGCCGACTGTAATGAAGTGCGCGTATTGGCTCACAGATCCATGCATCACTGCAGCTGGACGCTAGCGGGACACCTGCACGTGGCTGTGCTGAGCACTTGTCCCACCCTTTAAGACCCAGCTCTCAGCCTGACACTTGTCATTTCATACCCTTTCGCTTCCAGGTGGCCACCATGGAGGCCATCGCAGGACTTAGCCTTGCTGCTAACATCCTACAGATCGTAGACTTCACCACCAATGTCTTATCAACTGGGAACCAGATTCGCCAGTCAGGTTCTACCGTACAGAACTCGGATTTAGAACAGGTAGTTCACGACTTAACAGCACTGAGCGAGCGCATCATGTCATGGGCTCGTCCCAATCCAGCTAGTACGGGCCCGTTGGCAAAGGACAGTCAGGTACGTCAGGTTCGGATCTGGTCCGTAGGCCCAAACATCTTGTCTTACATGTCTGTAGGCACTCGAGGATCTGGCTTCGAAGTGCATGGATGTTGCTCAAGAACTCATCGCTGTACTTGAGTCGTTGCGATGTTCCAAAGACGCGACCAGGTCCAAATCAATTCTCAGCGCTCTACGAACAACTTGGAGCGCGAAAAAGATTGAGGAGATCAAGTCTCGACTTCAGCTGATACGTGATGAGCTCCAATTCAGAATTCTGATATCCATCAGAGACGACCAGTTGCGGGGTTTGGACAAACCGAGTAGGAAGGCGTTGCACAGTATCGTGGAGAGTAATGAAGAAGTGCTCTCGACAACTATTTCAGAGACCGGAAGAATCATGGAACGACAGGATGCCGACAGCTTGTTAGCATCGACGCGTCACGATGAGGTCCTGTGTGCAATCAGCAAACGACCAAAAGAGGAGCCCGGGAATAAGAATGTCCCGCGCGCAATTGCGAACAAGTTATACTTCGCGCGGAAAGATGACAGATATGACGACATCGTTTTTGCCCATCGAGACACCTTCAACTGGGCACTGGAGAGCAGAGATTCCATAAGCTGGCCAAGCCTTGTAGACTGGCTTCGTGAGGAGGGCGGCGTGTATTGGATCAGTGGGAAGGCCGGATCTGGGAAGTCAACGTTGATGAAGTACCTATACCAAGACTCCCGGTTTATGGATTCGCTAAAGCTTTGGGCTGGAGGCGATCGTTTGATCGTTGCTGACTTCTACTTTTGGAGTTCAGGTGCCGAGATCCAAAAGTCCCAAGCAGGCCTCTTGCGTTCACTGCTTTGGCAAGTGATCGATCAGGACGTCTCTCTAGCCCATACATTGTTCGCGGAGCAGTATTTACCCGATGCTGAATGGGACGAATTTCCGACATTTCATCAACTTCGCCGAGCATTCAGAAGGCTCACGACCCATTCTCTCACATCCACAAAGATCGCAATAGTAGTCGACGGTTTGGACGAGTTCGATACTCGACGAATCACGATGACCGAGCTTGGGGAGATGTTGATCGCGGCCACGAGGGGAGGCAACATCAAAGCCCTTCTATCGAGCAGACCCCTTACGGAATTCATGGATTGTTTTGCTGGTCGGCCACAGCTACAGCTCCAGCAGCTTACTCACAACGATATCACCACGTATGTGTATGACACTTTATCCGTACACTCTCAGATGGTGTATTTGAAAGCCACTTACAAAGACGAGACCAAAGCCCTTGTGCAAGAGATTGTCACTGCAGCCTCGGGGGTTTTCTTATGGGTCAAACTTGTGGTCAGGTCACTCCTTCAAGGGTTGCAGAATGGTGACAAGATCGAAGATCTTCAATTACGACTCTGGGCTTTACCGCAAGATCTTGAGGCGCTCTTCACCCACATGTTGGATAATGTGCCTCTTTTGTACAAGCCGCAAGCGGCATGTATATTTCAAATCCTCCGATGCAACAATCAAGGCCACCAGCAGCCAGTTTCGGTGCGAGGTGGAACAAGGCCACTAACCGCCGTCAGATTGTTCCATGCAGAAGCTGTGATCGAGGATGTCATAAGCGCAGACGTCTCTCCCTTGTCGGAAGAAGAGCTCAGAAACATAGAGATTACTACAGAGCGTCGACTTCGAAGCCGTTGCGCAGGACTCCTAGAGCTCCGAACGCGAGTCATGCCCGATCGAGAGTACATGCGTTGGGACAAAACAGGCGAATTGGGAAAACGGAGATGGAAGGACGTTGTGTATCTTCACAGAACTGTCGCAGATTTCTTGCATAAAAGAGAGGTCTGGGACCATTTGGTAAGCCACTCCGAGGGACTGAAATTCAACCCCTATCTGGCTGTGTTACAATCATTGGTCATGGAAGTCAAGGTGGTCAGATTTGGACAGCAACGTCCCGGCGATTACACGATTCCCTGGCAACTTGTGATTGAGACTCTGCTATTCGCACGACTTGCAGAGGCGAAGACCAAGACAAGCTCTCGGAAACTGCTCGATGAGCTTGACAGAGTAATGACGACTTACTTCCCAGATGTCACGGGAAGATGGAAAGAGGGAGAGTACAAGAACGCGACTTGGTGCGACACATGGAATGAGGGGGATGGCAGGACTGCTCCCTGCCATGATAACTTCATGTCCTTGACCGTCAAATTTGGTTTGACATTATACGTTCAGGACACCATTCGCGCCAAAGGTCAAAGTTGTTTGAACAAACTTGGCAGACCGTTACTCGATTACACTTGCAGACTTGATACGACTTACGGAGACTGGTCAGAAATGGTTGACCCCAATCTCATACAGACTCTCTTGCTGCATGGCGCTGATCCGAATGTCAAGTTCAACGGGTTTAGTGCGTGGGAAAACTGTCTGCGTATGGGGATGAACAATTCCGTCAAATGGGTAACCATGCTGAGAATCCTATTACTACATGGAGCGAACACGAACGCATGCGTTGAGACCGGACAAGGCCGGAAAACTGGTTTGATCATCATCCAAGAGTATTTTGATGAATTCTTGACCGGCGATGCTCAAGCTATTGAGAACATGGAGGCGCGCCTTGGGTATCCTGAAGCAACAGCTATAACTGGACAATCCTCGGCGGGGATACTGGCCCAGCTGAAGCTTGATGTCGTCGAGTTAAAGAGATTGTTCATTAAGGGACAAAGCGAAGGTGTGCAAAGTAAGGTCGGAAACGGTGATTCGAGGATCTTTGGTGAACGGGTGACGCTACATGTAAGGCGTTTGTTTGGAAGAGGCCACAAATGATGCTTTGGGCTATAGATAAGCTTGACCATGCTGATTAAGTGGGTTTGTTTGTAGCTAGACTAGTGGCTTCGGAGTGAAAGGTGCACTCCATCCTTTCTTTGGAAATCTCATAACCTGGATGCGTGAGGTGGCGCACAGACCATACCTCGGAACCCTGGAAGCTCTCTCAAGCTCCCCACATCGCGACTCCAGGACTCTACACTCACCATGTAGTCGCCAGCAAACTTTGGCGGTAGAGCCTACACATTTCGATGCCTACGCGCGCGATTAAAGCCATATTTTATACTCGCTTCCACCATGAGAAAGGTAATCCGAAGAGAGCCGCGCCTTCAGAAACCCCGCTAACATGTCCTCCAGGGAATCGCGTCCTCCACCAGGTACCCGCCGGCGCCATAATACCCTCCAACCTCCCATCGGCGCTCCCCACACCGCTATTCACCTTCCCTTCGGTCACGCAATTCCTCATACCCACGCAACAATTCTGCGACCGCCTACTCACTTTTTGCATCAACCACAATCGCGTCATCGGATACCCTGTTTGCATAAGAGAAGGGAAATACAGTAGAAATGAATTCATCTTCAACTTCGCAATTGTGATAGGCGAAAATGAGCGCGACTGGGCGTGCTACGGCGAAGTCGTGAGGAAGCTAGGACGCTTGTTGAGAGGCCTAGAAGAGCAGGGCGGATTCTTGTCCAGAGAAGAGGAGGGCGTTTGGGAAGATGAAGGAGGAAATGTCGGGTTTGGGCACGACGATGGCGTCGGCGGATTTGGAATAGGTGGCGGAAGCAAGGTGTATGCGCTGTGTGAGATGGTGCTTGAGGATCTGAATAACTATGCAGAGTGTATGATACCAATCGGTAAGTCATGCTTCGTACCAGACTATAGTTTGCGACATACTAACCAGCTACCAGATGACTCGAATACGATCAACCTGAAGCTGTTCCCTACGCGACCGCCTCCTCCGCCTATCCTCGCGCATCAAGTGCCCCTGCTCACCATATCTCTGTCAAGTCTCCAGCAACCCGTATCCTCGGACCTCACCCTCAATCGCATACTTCCATACATAAACGGTATCAACTCGATAGCCCATATCGCGCAACTGGCTGATACCGATCTCTCGTTGACAAGACGAGCCATTCAACATTTGGTATATTATGGATGTTTAATACTACTGGATATCTTCAGCTTCAGCGCCATATATGCGCCAACAGCAGAGATTGGTGATTTCATAATGGATGCAGAGGTTAAAGAGGAATGTATGCGCTACGTCAGCGTACCGAGAATGAGACTTGGATCGAACGCAAAGACAGCTCGGATGGATAGCGAAGTCTCAGAGAAGAGTAGGGACGAGCGTAGTTCGACCTCGTCTTTGTCATCACAGCAAAGCGAGACTGTCGGATCTACGCTTAGGGTCTCAGAGTTCGATAGCCACATCGCCGCTCAAAAGAAGGAAGAGGAGGAAGAGAATGTATGGCAGACGAGCCATGAGACGTTGATAACGCTATACACATCGCTGCGACAAGGTCTCACTTTGAAGAACTGGGTGCTGGAGAATCTGGATCTTCTCACTGGCATCGATGTACGCCGCTTCATTACCTTCGGCATCATCAAAGGTTTCCTCTACCGTGTGCACAAGTACGCGATAGCGACCTCAACGACCCTACCACCAGCACCACCAACGAGTCTGCAAACAAGTGCCGCGACATCTCTCGCAAACCCCCGCGATTCAGACACCACCACAATTCGCGGTAACGAACGAGTACACCATTCTTCCCAACCAAGTATCCAGACCCACGGTCACCACACTTCCCAAGCCAATATCCACACACATCATCCATCCTTCTCGATTCACAGACCGAGCGTTGCCTCCGCGATGCCTGCAAACCACAATCATCTTCAACAACAGAACCCCCAACATCTCAGTGTTTCGAAGGGTGAAGAACACCAAACCCTCGAGGGCTTGGTGAGCGATAGAGACAAGAGCGGGAGCGGGCTTCCTCTATTGAGATTCCTGGATGGCATGCACTGTTTCGATGAGATATGTACGGAATTGGGATTACCCGAACGTGTCGTTGAGGGTAAGGTACGGGGTATGGGTGAGGGGGCTGGAGTTGTTGTTCATCGATGAAAGGACATGGCTTCGTCCCGACTTTCAGATTGAGAAGTGTTGAGGAGAAGTATTTCGTCAAACCTGTGTATACTATGCCATAATCCCAATGCTTATATGATGCTGGCGCCAAACAATGCATCCACTAAACAAAACCATGAGCTCAGTGCGGTGTTTGAAAACCAAATGTCCTACTACCCTTCTTCATGCACCTTGTTTGCCCCGTACCTCCAGTTTCCTAGGCTTCTTCTTCTTCTTCTTCTCCGCATCACCACCACCATTCTCCTGGTTCGCCTTCCGCTGCTGCGCAAACTCATCTGCTGCACGTCTCAGCGCCTCAGGATCTGGTATACCATCCTCCTCCCCACCCATCTGGTCTTGCATCTGCCCCTCAACATCCTCCCCTTCGCCGCCCTCTTCACCATCCTTCTCCTTATCCTTCCCATCCTTCTTCCCACCCCCAAGCTTCACCCACGGCCCATGTACACCACCCACGCCCGCTCCCACCAACGTCCCCACAGCCGTCGTAGGAATCGTAGCAACAGTCCCCACCAGCGTACCAACCACCGTACCCAGTCCCGCTCCCACAGCCATACCAATACCGCCACCCCCTACACTACCCTGGAACGCGCCTGAACTGAGTACGCGCGCCTTCTTCGAGTTTCCATGCGCTTCAATCTCCTTGTTGTAGGCATCTTGTAGGTATTTGTTCCGTTTCTCAGGGTCTTTGATGGTTTCGGCGGCGGCACGGAGCGACGAGGCGGTTTTGGCGGAGGCGAGGGCGGACTCGGCGCTCGCGGCGGCTTCTTTGAGTTTGTCTTCTGGGCTGTCGGATTTGGCGGCTATGCTCTTCAGCTCGTCTACGTCGGGGACTGAGGACGGGGCTTGTTGGTTTAGCTTCTTGGGTGGCATGACGAAATGCTTCTCTTTCTTCTTTCAGTCGATTGGAGGTTTGTTGCTGAAGGAGGTGTTCGAAACGAACTTTCTTCGTGTGAGAGAGAATGCCATGGTGATGCGTGGTACGTAAAGACTCCTTTGGGCTTTGGTCGTATCCTTGGAGGTGCAAGTTCCCGTTATGACGTCATTTGTTCACGACTCCGCTCGTCGCAAAACCTGAAAGACCATGAGCACAGCGCGCTCCGAGGAGGCATCGATTTGTCAAACATGGAGGTCAGGGGTTGGCTTTGAAACGCAGTAGATTCATGTCTAGGAGTAGCTCGCTAATCGAGCGTTAGGGCCACTTCACCATTCTATGGTTGATAATACCAAAGTCTATGATACATCCTCTATGAAACTTTATCGCTTACTCCCAGCTCAGGGTCCAGCTACCTTGCCAAGCTCCTCCACTGGTCAAATCATTCAGACCTGTGAGCTTCAGGACGCTGCTGGTAGAGTTGTACTCTACGTTGCTTGCATCGATCGTCTCGCCGTTCAGCTTGACCTGTCCACAAGATGAAGCTCCCATGATAGTGACGTTGGCAAGCGCGTTGGTGTCCTTGAATTCGCCCTGAACTTCAGCCTTGAGTTGTCCATTCATAGCAGCGAACGTAATATCCAGGCTCGACTCCGGCTCAAGAGACTCGCCATCGTCAATGTACAGGTTACCAGAAGCGGTACCATCAGTTGACAGAGCAACGATGAGACCCCAAGGGTTCTTCCGGGACTCAGTAGTGGTGTAGCCAGGCTCTTGGGTCGGCAGTACTGCGCCACCGCGAACGTATACGGGGATGTGGCCCAGAGGAGCCGAGATGGTAGTGTTGACACCAGCTTCAGCCTGGACACGCTCGCCAGAGTACCAGTCGAACCAGCTCTCGCCGTCAACGATACCAGGGAAAACACCATTGACGGTGTCAACCTGAGGCTCAAGAACGGGAGTGATGAGGATGTTGGGTCCCAACATGAACTGTGTGTCGACGCCTGCGAGCTGTGGCTCGTTGGGGAACTCCCATGCGAGCGCACGCATCACGGTAGAACCAGTGGTGTGGGCGTCGTTGAAGAGAGTGTACATGTAGGGCAGCAGAGAGTATCGAATGTGCATGGCGGTCCTAGATGCAGAGGCTACGGCATCCCAGACGTAGGGCTCCTGTGGAATGGCAGAGAGCACGTTGTGGTTGCGGTAGAATGGGAAGAAAGCAGAGAGTTGCATCCAGCGGGCGCAAAGCTCCATGTCGGAATTTCCGTTGAACCCACATGTGTCGACACCAAACATGGGAATACCGAAGAGCGAGAAGGATAGAGCCTGAGGAATGGAGAAGAACATGTAAGCCCACTTGGACGCATTGTCACCACCCCAGTGACCAGCCCACTTGCCGCTACCAGCGAATGTGGAGCGTCCGATAATGAAGGGTCGCTTGCCAGGGAAGACCTCGAGAAGACCCTGGTAGGTGGCATTGATGATTTGATGACCAAAGAGGTTGTGGACATCGTACTCTTCAACACCGTTCTCGTGTGTCGCGTTAGGGCTGACAGCGTGAACAGCAAGATCAGCTCCTCCCTGGACATGGTTGATGACGTATGGAGGGTAGTTGACGTTGCGCGAACCGGGCGTAGGCTCTGATCGGTAGTAGCTGGCAGTCGTAGAAACCTCTGCCGTGGGCTCTGCTGATAGTGCGGCCTGGCTCGAGGCACCGGCTGAGGCTGAAGCGGCCTCGGTTGCGTTGGTGATGTTGAAGCCTTCGGGGAAGTCGTAGACAATGTTGCCTACCTCACCAGGAAGAGAGAAAGGTGGGTGAACAGGGTTCAGGGTAACGTTGCCAGTTCCGCAGGAGCCGACACAGAATGAAGAGACTTCAGTCATGTCAACCCAGAAGCCGCTGAACGGCACTTCCTTGTACCACTCAACCATCTCCTTAACCCACCAGGCTACACCGTTGGAAGATAGCCAGTCGGGGAAGACAGTGTACCCAGGCCATACAGCGCCAATGTATTGGCTGCCATCGGGGTTCTTCAGGAAGACACCAGACTCGTTTCCGCGAGTGTAAGTGTCGTATGCGTCACTCGCGTTCTGCGGGTTCGGGATGTAGATTGCTGCATCCACAATGGGTACAAAGTGCTGGTTGTTTCCGTGCAGCCAGCCAAAGAAGTCCTTGACACCGGAGGGGGAGAAAGTCACGGGATCAAGAGTGAAGTCTCGGTATTGGTCCATGTAATCGATGTCGAGCCAGATGGTTTCTATTCATAGTCAGCAAGCATGCTCAGGGGATACAATGCGAAGGGAACTTGCCCATAGGAATGTTGAAAGCCCTCATAGTTTCAACAACCTCTCTCAACTCTGTCCAATTGCGGTAACCCCATCGGCACTGGTGGAAACCGAAGGTCCAGTACTGTTGCATCGCAGGCAGACCAATCGCCGACTTCTGGTACTCCTTGGTCACCTCAGGCTGAGAAGGTCCGTCGTAGAAGAATAGGTCGATCGCACCTCCCAATGTTCTCCACGAGAGATGGTCAGGCTTCATGACAACATCCATGCCGTGAGTGTTACGGTAGTATACACCATGAGAGAGAGACTCGTACTTCGATCCAGTTGGCTTGCTGTCGTAGCCAAAGTTGCTCTGCTGCATCTCGGACTGTTTAAGAGGGGTCCTGCTACCATTGCCGCCCTTTTCGAAGTAGCGGGTTTCGAGGTAGAACGGGTGGCTACCGTAAAGGTTGCGGTCGATTGGGTCACCAACATCAGCAGCGTAAATGGTTGCGGTGAAGTTGTTGTTCAGGCGAAGGCCGTGAATGCGTTCTCCGAGACCGTAAAGGTTGTAGTCTTCAGGCAGGCTGTTCACAAACTCAACAAACTGGTTCTCATAAATGAGGTGCGAGCCCTGAGTAGTGAAGATGACATCTCCAGTAGAGCGACGGCCGACATTGAACCAGAAAGATGGCTCGTTGCCCCCTTGAAATCACGTTAGCTGGGAATCCTCGGAATCTAACAATATCCTCGTTGGAATGACTTACAATCAAATTTGAGGTCTGTGCCCTCCGATGAATCCTCGGATTGCGGCCTTGGGATAAGATCTTCGGGAACAATCCATTGGGACTGGTTGCTAGCATCAAGATGTTTAGGAATAATGCTAACGGCCAGTCGCCCCTTGGCCTGATATTCGACCTTCAGGTCTAGCTCCTCGATATCGGTACCGTAAGCATTGCAAGGTGCTCCAGCCAGCGTCAAGGTGGCGCTCAGGCCACGGTCGTTCTGTTCGAGACCGGACGCCTTGTAGCCTGGGCAGACATCCTGTGCGTCGACAGCTTGGGGATCGTAGATGTTGGGGATCTGCTCAACGCCTTGGTCTACTGAGGGAGGAAGAGTAAAGACAGGGCGGAATGAGGTAGGGGTGCCAGCCAGGGTCGTGCTCCAACCGCCGTCAGACGAGCTGATAGGTGTCTGGCCAGCTGTAAGCGACAGGAAAGAAGAGAGCAGCGTTGAAGCTTGAAGATAGCTTGAGCGCGACATGATCGATGTGCTGAACCAGTCGAGTGCTGCCTGAAGATCCTTTGGAGTCCATGGCGACCTGGTCCCTTTATAGCTTTCCGCATTGCTGTCCACTGCATTAGGCGCCATATTGGTTTGCTGCGTGAATCTGCGATTCCCCGCAGTGAAGGAACCTGCAATGACGCTGAGCAACAGGAACTGGACTCGAGGAGGCTGGGCGCCTGCATGCGCCATGCATAAGCGAGCTCCGTGCGGGGGATGATCATGGGGGAGCGCGCCGACATTGAGCGAATAGGAACTTGCGGAGACATGCAGTTCCGTCGATGTGTGGGGATCGTGAAGAAGACGGACTTCTAGATCCTAAGCTTCGTGGCTTGAAGCTTGTGATAGCTCATAATGCCTGGCAGAAGCGACTCACCCGTGGGTACTTCCAGTGTAGGATGTACCCCAGCATGCGGTACAGCGCGACAATCCTGAAGGAAAAGAACGGATCTCTAAAGGAAAAGAAACGAATCATGGTCAAGTTTGGAGGGTCGGAAGTTGATGTCGAGGTGATATCCTCATTTAGTTTCAATGTTTGGCACGGAAGCCATCGTGCCTGCTTCGACATGAACCGAATCAGCAGGTGCAACCCGACGGAGGAAAGTTGCTAAGCATTTCCGAACGCCTTCACGGCGCTCTTGCTTCCTCGGTCCACGTGAACATCCCAGTCCTCTTCTGAAGCTGACAAGAGCACAGATCGTGGACGCGCTACGGAATGTATCTCGGTAGAGCCAAAACTTGTACATGCACGGCACGATATGGCGGGTTCAACGTTCTGTAGCCACATGTCATGACAGTGGGGTCGCACGCAGATCTCCCCACAAGCACGGTTGCTGGTCACGAAGGAAGAAAGCTTATACACACAGCCATACTGGTATGAAATTGATATTTTGGTATTTCATTGATACTGTTTGTTTTACATTACGTTAGGGTATTAAAGTACAAGAATGTTAGACGTCGTTGTGACATTGCATCCGCTCTGCAGCATGATCCGTAGTATTTGCACGTTGCTCGCATTGCATCATGGAGCTGCATGCAGTTCATGGTCTCGCGTGTCCTAGCGTTTTCCCGCGTGCTTCCTTCCCGTGCGTCGGAGTACAGGGCTGCCGCGCACGCTCTCGTTGGTCCAAAGTCGGGACACAGAAGTGGAGCGGCGGGTGTATTACACTGCGCGCAATGCGATCCTTCCTGAGGGTCTCGGCCCGTGGAGAATGAAGAATGTGGGTGCAGGCAGTACACGGCCCGCATGGGTAAGACTACAAAGCTCAGCGCGCACCCAACATCATAGTTGGAATGATGGTAGGGCAGGTGGCTTCCGTAGCTCACGTCAAGGGCGAGTAGCTTGTAGGCCTGCTGTCCTCGCTAGGTCGATGGAAAGTCTTGTATTCGGCGTATTCGTCACCTTCTTCAGCAAGATACAATCCATCGTCCGGGAGCCAGCTTCGCGAGTCGTGCGTAGCTCGGGTTGCCGTGGTCATTGTAGATTCCCGCGCGGAGGCTCGACGTGGTGCTGTTGGTGGTATAGGAGACTGCTGTCGCGGAGGGGTATAAACAGTTGGTGATAAACGAAAGTTCGGGTTCGTAGGACTGGGTAGTACCGTTGAACTTGGATGTAAAAGCAACCCTGATGCAGCAGGAGGTGCACCAGGTGAAAGTGGTTCTGGAATAAGACTCGAGTGTAGCATGGCGGACGGCGCCTTCTTTGGAGAAAGAGAAAGTGGTTTAGGGAATGTCGATTCTGTTGGTGTTCGCGCAGGGTTGCGCGAAGGAACGGTGGGTGTGTTCGGCTCGCCATTTGGTTGATCGCCTATAATATCCTGGTACCAGTCGTAGGAACGAAAGCTGAAGCTCGGGCTTGGAGGTGGCAAGTCGGGTAATGGAAGTTGAGGGGGCTTGCTCTCCAGTTTAGAAAGAGTCTCTCTAACGGGGGAGGGTGGTTCGGAATCACCTCCGTTCGAACTGCCGTCGGCCATCGAGACACTGTCGGCAGAGTGTCTTTTGTTCGGTAATTGGCTAAGTTCGTATTCCGAGTTTCGCTTTTCCGCGGTAGGCGTGGCATGCGAGATGGATATCGATGGAGGAGCGGCTGTAGGCGGGATGTATTCCTCAAACTTGTATCGCGGCGCACGATCCCGGGTGGGAGTACCACTGCGAGGAGTATCATTACCCCGAAGCGAACTGACGGCATTGATCAACTCATCATCGAGTATCATGCTCTTGTTGATGTTGACATTGACAGCATACGACTTCGCTTTCGTTGGTGGTGGAGGAAGAGGATGTTCCATGAGCGGATGAGGTGTTGGACGAGGTGGCAGTGCCTTTTCTGTCGAGCTTCGTGCGTGCTTCTCCATAGATCCTGACCTCTTGTTGTCTGGTTTCTCCTTCTTCTCGTTGAATGCAAGAGCCCTGGCAAATAGCCCAGGGTCCATGGTTTGTTGTTGACTGAAGGCTGCGTTCTGGGGACTGTTTGGTAGTGATGCTACCAAGGTCCTCTGATCTGTGGCATTCGAGGCAGACCTTTGGCGAGAGTGTGAAGGCGCTTCGATGGTATGGGTGCGTGGTCGTCTTGCTCGAATCCTCCAGAACCAGTAACCAGCTGCAATCATCAACACCACCATTCCCACAACTCCTACACCGATGCCAATAGCCGACCCTGGAGTTAGTCGCGAAGTTGGCTCTGCGCCCGACCCGCCAAGCGGCGCAGCACCGCCCATGGTAACACATCTTGCGCTCGAGCACGCTTTGCCACTTGTGCAGTCGCTATCTGTAGAGCATGTTTCGGTGGGTCCCTTGGAAGTGTCCACGAGGCTTGGCTGATTGAGTGAGTTGGTTACACTGGGAACAGGAGCATCCGTTCCAAGTTGGATGAAGGAGAAGTCTGATGCCAAGTTGCTAGGTAGTGCGGTTGGTGACGACGACGCAATGCGTAATGATGTAGAAGTTGCGCTCGGTTTCCGTTGTTTGGTAGAAGTACCAGTCGCTCTTTGTGAAGAAGTGGATGTAGCCGGCGCTCTTCGCGACGAGGTCGATGTAGTGCTCTGTGGTCGTCGGCGGGTAGTAATGAGTGTGGTAGACATTATTATTAAAGACTGTGTTGGAGCTGGTTATACTGATAAGGAGTGAGTGAACGACGCCGCGCCGATGCCTCAGCCACTTCGTCAGGATGCGCAGGCTTCTTTATGTGATACACCAAGTTCTCCGAAAAGAAAGCATATAGAACGAATGTAGTGTGTATGAAGGATAGTAGTAGGTGCTCACAAAGTCACGAAGATCCGCGATCGACAGAGTCCTTGCGACACAACATCGCCATGCAGGGCGGCACGGGTTAGACCATATCTTGTAGGGTCCGGCAGAAGAGCGTGGAGCTAAAGTTTATTGACGATGCACGCACGGTGCGGGCGATCCACGTTCGGTTGGAGGTTTGACGATCCTTAGTGCGCAACCCAACGTCGCACCCGTCAAACCTTGTCCCCAAACATTGCTTTTGCCGCGACAGTTGACAGTGTGTGTGTGAGCAATAAAGGTATATCACGACGGCGGAAAATACCGTCGTGCTAATCGAGAGAAACTGACCCCCCAGCTCCTGTTGCGCCCAGTATTGAGTACGTTGCGATGACTGCTGTTAGTTCCCCTGTCTACTACCAACATAGCCGGATTCGGCAGCCGTAAAAGCACCGTAGGGGCCCGAGTCAGGATGTTCACGGGTGGGCATCCAAATGTGGTACCAACTCGTTTCAGGGGCACGGAAATGGTACCTGCATATACTATTTTCTGCCTGCAAGCCATCCCACTACGTCTTTCGCGCTGCTGTCGGGAGGGAAAACAGGGTACCAGACTTTGACGATGACTGCGTCTTCGATCGCGAGGGCGCATCTCTTGATCAGTGTCTTATCTTGCCATTTGAAAGTGGGTAGTTTCAGGGCATTGGCAAAGTGTAGGTTCTCGTCCGAAAGCAGTTCGTAGGGTAAATGCAGCCGGCCCTTGGCCTCTTTTTGGTAGGCAGTGTCCTGAGTCGACAATCCAAATACACGCTGTGCGCCGAGGTCGCGTAGTTTGGCCATCTCGTCGCGGAAGCTGCACGCCTGAGGTGTGCAGCCTCGTGCTCCTGGTATGGAGTTCCAATCTTCAGTGATTGTTTCACCAGGTGCACCGGTACGCGGATAGCAGAAGACGATTGTCAGGCCCGGATAAATTGAGACATCAAGCCAGTCTCCTGACGTTGCGGACAAGGATACGGAAGGTATCTGTGTCCCGCTCAAGTGCGAACACGCACCGTCATCCTGAGGGACAGGTAGGTCCGAAGGGAAGGATGTGTCTGTGCTCGTCAGCACTCGGTCTTGTGAGTATCTGTGCCACTAACGAGCCATGTTAACCGCCGGCCGTCGGTACCGAAGTGTCGTCAAGTTACTCTTGCCTGGCTCATGCGCTACTCACAACGTGCGCTTCGGTCGCCGTCAAGTTGGTGCGTAGGGGAATGTCTATGAGTTGGTAGAGGGTTGACCCTGATGCCCTGAATCGACCTTGCACGAGCGGGGTTCGCAATGACTTTTCAACAAAATCGCGACGATCCAAGGTCTAAAATCAGATCGCTGTGAGAAATCGTGATACGATTGAGCCAGCCTTGAGTTTTTGCTTTGCTGTCTGATGTGGGTGTATGGTGGTGGTGTTGACGGCAATGGCAGACAGTGACTGGTGGTGAGAAGGGTCGGTGGCGGGGCGAAGGCTTGAAAAGCATTGAACAAAGGTTCAGGTCTACTGCAAGATATTGCTTTGTTGTCAGAACTACTGGTTGGTACTGCACTAACAGACCGCGGGGTAAGAGGCCAATGTCACCGGATTGGAGCGTCCCGCGTATGTTTGCTTTGGGATCTGCCAAACTAGAGCATGTGCTTAGTTGATGTTTGGTAGGTGGCGGTTACGCGGAGGGTAGCCGCATCCCGCGTCCCGATTCCCTTATTCTGGCATCACGAGACTTCATAGCAGAGGTTTATAGTTGCGACTGCACATATGAGGGCGGAAGTTTCCATGCAGAGGTGAGCAAAGACAATTGTTCGGACCCTGGATCAAAGCCATCAGCAAAACTGGCTTGGTGGGTATCGTAGCCATGCTACGTAATCTCAATTGCTTCTTGCATGTCATTTCGCTTATATGATTCAAGATTTGTCTATTTCTCGGTCTTTGTCTTGGACGCATGTATTCTTATCACATCATGTCTCCCACAGAGTACTGCAGTGAAGCTTAAGTTTCCCGGTCGTGCAATCGTTACCAGGTCAACAGTTTCCAGCAGCAGGAGAGTCACACTCACACCCCAAGATACGGGCACCGTGAGGACTCTACAGGCCTCGAAGCGCTGTAGTTATATCGCATCAAAGATATAGATGTTCGCATGCGTAGGAAACTTTGACCGTGAACAGGTTGAAAACACCACCCAATTCACGCAAGATTTTAACACCTACTTCCTACAGAGAGAATGATAGAGTAGCAGAATCCCAACAAGACTCCTGAATATCACTTCAAAGCCCATGTAGACTGCAGCGCATTTGTTCAGTTTGTTTGTTGTGTGCATAGCAAGGTGACACCACATTGCAGTGATGCCGACCGAAGTGGGGTCGCGATCGGCGCTACAGCTTCTGGAGCTCCTCCACGTCCAATCGTGACATCATTAAATCTAAGTAATGCGCCTGTCATCATTGGCCAACTGGCAGCTGTCGCGCTCATAGACAGCCCTTCACTCTTCACCTCTCTCTACAACATTAATGCAGTCACTACGTATTCTACGACCCTTACGAACCTCACTCAAGCTCCAGTTCAGCCCCACCAGCCGTCTACAAAGAGCTCCGTTTACATCAACAACCGCAGCCATGGCTCAAGAATTCAAGCTCAAGGATGTGACTTCCTTACAAATGAAGAATGGAGACAAGAAGGAGGTCGAAGTTGAGGGTGTTGAGGGAGGAAAGGTGCTCTTGTTGAAGATCCAGGACCAGGTGCATGCTACCAGTGCTAACTGCACACATTACGGCGCGCCTTTAGTGAAGGGCGTATTGACCCCAGAGGGTCGTTTGACATGCCCATGGCACGGAGGTAATACCCATACGCTACCTGTGTTGCATGCTTAAGACTGACATTCATAGCCTGCTTCAAGGTCTCGACCGGAGACGTTGAAGACGCACCTGCGCTCGACCCCATCGCGAAGTACGAAGTAGTCGAGAAGGACGGCGCCGTATATGTCAAAACCACCGAAGACGCATTGAAGGCCAACCGCAAATTCCTGAACATCAAGTGCTCATCAGTGAGCGAGGACAAGGTCCTAGTCATTGGTGGTGGCTCGGGTACTCTTGGTGCCATTGAAGGTCTAAGAGGCGGCGGATACAATGGCAAGATCACAGTGATCTCCAAGGAAGGCTACCAGCCCATTGACCGAACCAAGTTATCCAAGGCGCTGCTGGCTGATATCTCCAAGGCGGCCTGGAGGTCAAAAGAGTTCTACAAGGACGCGTCGATTGACATTATCGAAGACGAGGCGAAGAGCGTAGACTTCTCTGGCAAGAAAGTGTCCACAAAGTCTGGAAAAGAGTACGAATACACAAAGCTGGTGCTGGCGACTGGTGGCACCCCAAGGTGGCTGCCACTTGACGGTCTCAAGGGCGACCTGGGCAACGTCTTCCTTCTCCGCACTCTGCCTGATGCACAGAACATCCTCAAGGCTGTTGGGGACAACGGAAAGAAGGTCGTGGTCGTTGGTAGCTCGTTCATCGGTATGGAGGTTGGCAACTGCCTCGCTGGCATGAAGAACGATGTGACCATCATTGGTATGGAAGAGGGTAAGTAATCCGGCTGCTCTCGTTGATGGTGTTCTAACGTTATCGCAGAACCAATGGAGCGGGTAATGGGAAAGAAGGTTGGCGGCATCTTCCGCGGTCTGCTCGAGAAGAACGGCGTCAAGTTCAAGATGGGCGCCAGTGTCGAGAAGGCTACTCCTTCCAAGAGCGATTCATCCAAGGTCGGTGCTGTGCATCTCAAGGACGGAACCACATTGGAGGCAGACCTCGTCATCGAAGGTGTCGGTGTCGCGCCTGCGACCGAATACCTCAAGGGTAACTCGAGCATTACGCTGGAGAACGACGGATCATTGAAGACAGACGAGTCCTTTGCCGTCAGTGGCCTGAAGGATGTATATGCCATCGGTGACATCGCAACATACCCCTACCACGGACCAGGAGGTAACGGCACACCAGTTCGCATCGAGCACTGGAACGTCGCACAAAACGCCGGTCGCTCTGTAGCCAACACCATCAACAACCCAGGATCCAAAGCAAAGCCCTTCATTCCCGTCTTTTGGTCGGCCTTGGGCTCGCAGCTGCGATACTGCGGTAACACGGTGGGTGGCTACGACGACGTGATCCTCCAGGGCGAGCCAGAGAAGCCGTCCTTTGTCGCGTACTACACTCAGGGCGAGACAGTCGTGGCCGTCGCGAGTATGATGAAGGATCCTTACATGACACAAGCAGCGGAGCTCATGCGTAGGAACAAGATGCCCGGTAAGAGCGAGCTGCAGAAGGGCGTTGACATCCTGGAGGTCGGTCTGCCGAACGAGATTAAGATGTGAAGGGGCATGACCGCAGAAGAATAACCGTAGTGAACCACCAAATAATGAAATTACGCTGAGGGCATGTCACCAGTTGGTGTAACCTACTTGTGGGTTCTCAATGCAAGGTGTACTAGTTGCAAAGTTCTAGGCCTCTAGTCCACGTGATTCTCACTTACACTCATGGTGTCCCCCGTAACTTCCTACTAACTCCGCAGCTTCCGGATCTACATTCCAACTCATTCCATCATAAACGTGCGCATGACCAAGTATTACAGCGACACGACGAGGGTAGACCCGTCTGATCAGTGCTGTCACAATCTGTTCAATAACGTCCGAAGCAGTAGTTCCTCAACATTGACCCGACATGCAACTCAATCTGAACATTACGTAGGAAACGGCAATCTAGAGCTGACGTTGGAAGATGGTTGAACTCAATGTAAGGTGAGAAGAGACGAATATGCCCGACTCGAACAGCGGATCCATGCTCGCGGGGTACGACCGTTGCAGTATGGAGATATGCTCCGCAAGATGTGCCGCAGGGCGGTGGAAAGGAAATGAAGCGTGCAGCAGACATTTTCCCAAAGTGACGTCAAGCCGGACGGCAGAGGCTCGTGTTGCACAGCGCGAGGGCATCTGGAGATGGCGCAAGAGTCGAGTAACGGTGGGAGCGGGAAGGTGGGTCCGCTGGTTGCACGGCAAGGGCGATCGAGGCGCCAAACATCTAATTTCCAATGTTCCGAAGAGCGGCCTAACGCTCGCCCAAAGGGGAAAATTATACAGAGCAGACGGCGCGACTCGGACTCGAAGGTTATCTTGCCTCGTTCTGCGTGTAGAGAAAATGCTTTGCGCAGACTGAGTTGCAGGCGCAGAGATGAAGGTCTGTCTGTCTATCTGTCTGTCGGCAACTTCTTCTCATTGGATGCGCTGGCGAGGAATGCAAAGACATGCAGGGCAGGCCTCCCTTACGGCGTGGACGGCTGAGACATGGTGACAGCGGTTTGGTCGACCTGTCTTGTTGCGAACCTCCGTCTTTGCTGCTACACGCGTGGATGTCCTTGCTGTGGATTGTCAGATGAAGTTAGGGGGCGTCATCTGGGCTTATTTGTGCTGCCCATCCCGGCAGGGCGCGTCATAACGTTCTGCGACAAAGTTGGGCGTATTGTTGATGTTTATGTGTTGCTTTTGCTCTTGGACGCGACCCGCGGTGAGCACGCGCAGAGCGACCTCGACCGCGACGGTCATACGGATGGGTAGATGACAGGAATGGATCACGCATGTCTCGCAGCAGGCGCGCGGTCAAGCGACATTCAAGGAGCCGGCGACGTCTATATCGAGGGCCAGCCCAAGATATCGCAGCAGCGCACACGGCGGGCGAGCGCATAACAGGCAATTTGCGGGCGGGTCGGTGCTGTGTGAAACAACGACCCATGGCTGCTACTCCTATTCGAGCGGCGGCGTGCAGACAGGCGCGTCGAGCGCAGACATCGAGGGCGTGGTGAAGGGCGTTGTTCGGGCGTGCGTGTTAGAGGAGGCGCTGGGAGTGCCTGGCTAGCTGTAGGCGTGAGTAATTATCGCATCTAGCAGACCAGTGCCCGCGTCCTTGCTTTGGCGGGCTGGTTTATGCCGAGCCCATGTCGATGATGTGCATCTGCCTCCTTTCCCAAGCCACAGCCTTTACCGAAATTGCCGTCAAGACCAACCTCAGCCGCGCCTTCTCTTCTCTCCACTCACGTCAATCAACACGTCGAGGTCGAGCAGCTTCTCGCCGCGACCGTTAGATAGCAGACGCGCTGCCACCGGCGCCGACTCGCACGACGGCCGCCCTTTGTGCACCCCCTCTGCACGCTCGCTGCCCACGCTGCACCTGCACGCGCATGTGAAGCTATCTAGCCCGTCGCGTCCCAATTGCTCCCAGGCCAAGGTTCAGACACACCGCACCGCCGCGGCTCCGATTTGGCCACTCTCCCCGCCAAAGCCCATTCGACAGCTCAACACCGCCAGTTGACGTTCCGCCCACAAATACTGCCAGCGCAGCTTAGGACCGATAACATAGCGCACCATCCCCCAGGCCCTGCACCCAACTCGCCGTCCCCAGATCATGGCCGCAGTGGCATCGCAGCCGCCGCATGGTCAGCAGCAGCAGTACTACCAGCAGCAACCGCCCGCCGCAGCCTCGCCCGGCACCGCTCGCCGCCCGACGTCGCGACGGCCCAGTAATGGCGCGTCGCCCAACACGCCTACCTCCCAGAACTCTCCCCCGATGAACACCGCGCCCACCACCAACGGCAACGGCAGCGGGCCCATGGCGCCCCCCAGGACCTCGTCGCACCGCTCGCCCAACACTGCATCCGCATCCTCGTCGTCACAGCCCTCGCGGACACGCGAAGAGTCACGCCGGCGGGAAAAGGACAGCCCTCGCCAGACCACCACCTCGACCCGGGCCCAGCCCGGCCACAGTCGCTCTGCCACCGCCATTGGCCAGCCGCCCGTAGGAACCAGCTTGCCCCGTGAAGAGAGCGCCGTCATAAATCGCATCGTTGTCTCCGACACCCAGGACGACATCGCCCGCGCCCAAGCACGCCAAGGAGACGGCCCATCCGTCACGGCTGGCGCAGATCTGACTCCCATTACCGGACTCAGCCTGGTCGGCAGCGAAGGCGTCGATGATGGCGGCCGCGGCGGAAGTGGCAGCGGAAGCGGAGGCGCAGTAGGAGGAAAGAGCAGACAGGACCACTCCAAGTCGGAGAACGCGAAGCGATCCAAGTTTGGCAACTACATCCTCGGCCAGACGCTTGGCGAGGGGGAGTTCGGCAAGGTCAAGATGGGCTGGAAACGAGACAGTTCGGTCGAGGTCGCCATCAAGCTCATACGGCGAGAGACCCTGGGCAGCAACTCGAACCGCCTCCAGAAGATCTACCGCGAGATCCACATCCTTCGCGGCTTGGACCACCCCAACATCGTGCGCCTGCACGAGATGGTCGAGACCGAGCGCCATATCGGTATCATTCTAGAATATGCTTCTGGCGGAGAATTGTTCGACTACATCTTAAACCATCGCTACCTGAAGGACGGCCCAGCCCGCAAGCTCTTCTCCCAGCTCATCTCTGGTGTTGGCTACCTCCACCGCAAGGGTATTGTGCACCGAGACTTGAAGCTCGAGAACCTGCTGCTCGACCGCAAC
Organism: Alternaria viburni; assembly: GCF_023758015.1. Classification (NCBI taxonomy): domain Eukaryota; kingdom Fungi; phylum Ascomycota; class Dothideomycetes; order Pleosporales; family Pleosporaceae; genus Alternaria; species Alternaria viburni. The sequence goes on from NW_026055783.1 coordinate 365,942, forward strand.
AAGAACATCATCATCACCGATTTCGGATTCGCAAACACGTTCGACCCCAACGACGAGCTCAGCGAAGAGATTGAGTACAGACTCGGAGATAAAGACTACATAAGATCTCTGGGACTAGAAGGAACCGACGCAGCCCGCAGAGGTGATCTCATGCAGACCAGCTGCGGAAGTCCCTGCTACGCGGCGCCTGAGTTGGTCGTCAGCGATTCGCTCTATACCGGTCGCAAGGTCGATGTCTGGAGTTGTGGTGTCATTCTGGTGAGTTTCCCAATCTTGCATATCCACGCAGTTGCTAACTGAATATAGTATGCCATGCTGGCTGGTTACCTGCCTTTCGATGACGACCCAGCGAACCCCGAGGGTGATAACATCAACTTGCTCTACAAGTACATTGTATCCACACCGCTCACCTTTCCCGAATATGTCACCCCACATGCAAGGGATCTGCTGAAGCGCATCCTTGTACCGGACCCACGCAAAAGGGCGGACTTGTTTGAAGTCGCGCGTCACAGCTGGTTGGCCGACTACGCGCACGTTGTTGGCTTCATTACCTCAAGCAACACGAACGCGGCAGAGGCCCAACAGGCGTCTGTCTACTCGAGTAAGCTTCCACAACCACCTCTCAACAAACGCACAGGTATTGACGTAGTAGCAGAAGACACATTCGAGCCACAGCCCACACTCGCTAGAAGCGCTTCTGTGCGTGAACCCTCGAAGCCGCACGCCGCGCCCGCAACCGCACACGGCGGTCTCCAGACGAAGCGCGAAGCGATCAACCAGGCACCCTCCGAGAAGCCCAAGACTACCCGCGACACCAAGCGACGAACCGTGCAAGTCGAATATGTCGCGCCATCATCGCAGACCGCCCGCGGCGAGGCATCCCCTCCAGTCGAGACAACTCCGAAAGCACGCGGCAAAGAGGCCGAAGTACCACCCACCGATGGATACCAGTCCACTTCGAGCGCCAAACCTCGCTCTTCTGGCACAACCTACAACTCGACCAGAAGGCAGGAGCCTCAGCGGTCCGTCTCTGATTACACAGCTTTCGGCAATGCGCCCCCATCAGCTACACGCCCATCCACTGGTGGAGCTCTAGGCACATCGAGACTACCGTCGCGAGGAAACTCTTACGGACAGCCATCTGTCGCGACCGTCGCCCAGACAAACGCAGAGGGACGCTTCTCCCAGCCAAAGGGCAAACAATACTCCATATCGGCACCTTATGCTCAGCAGCAAGAGCCGTCTGAGGCAGCTGAGCCTCCCAACATCGGTCAGTCGAGCTCACAGCGAGTGCAGTCTGTACAGGGCCCGCCACATGGCGGAGCTGGTGGCGGCCACAGGAGATCGAACACTGTTTCTTCGACTCTCGGCCGCATGACATCCATGTTCTCCGGTCGTCAGCCTTCTTACACGCAGGATCCCAAGGAGTCATTTACATCCACAGGTTCCTACGGCTATCCTGAAGAGAAGAAACAGAAGAGTTATCCTCCCACTTCCATGGCTGGGCCCATGTCCAACGAGGCGGTTTCTTCGACATCTGGCCCCAGAGCAAGCATGGAGTCAAGCCGACGAACTTCTTTCGGCTTCTCTAGGAAGAACACAGGCAACTCGGGCGACAACCCGAAATCCAGCCGCCGCTTCTCACTTCTTCCATCTTCTCTCTCGAAGACTTTCGCTTCTCAGCGGGATAGCTTACCAGCGCAATCCTCCCACGAGCGACGTGGCTCCAGTTCTCGTCCTCGCGCTAGCTCGCGTCCCGGTGGGCCTTTCGGTCGCGTTACGGACTCGAGGTCTCCTAGTCAGAGCACTCAAGGAAGCAACATGCCCGGTCTCTACGATGGTCAACACGATAGCAACTCCAGAATACGGCAGCCCAACACGAGTGCCCCTGGACCTTCCTCGGCGCCAGCGAACCAAACCCAGTTCAGCGGCTACAACCACTCGGCACCCGAGTTTGACGAAAAGTTCCCCAACCCACAAGGAGCACACCCATCTGCCCAAGGAAACCGCCCGTACCGTCACCCCACGGACGACTCAGAAGCCGATATGTCGCAGTCACAGCAATTCAGTCAGCGAACTCCATCCAACCCCTACCCTGCAGGCATGGGTGGTGACGACTCCAACCAGCAGCAGAGGAAGACAGCCGTGCTACAGAAGAACCGACGTTTCGTGGATGCGTACGACGAGCAAGGCAGCGGCAACAAGGGAAGTTCGGGTAGCTCTAAGAAGGTTATGGACTTCTTTAGGCGCATGGGCAAGCAGCGAACCAGCAGCCGTTAACGCGCCAGACGAGAAGTCGATGATTCCCGAGATTGTCCCTCCAGGAAGATGGGCCACAGCAGGACGTGTGGCCAGACAGGTGCTTGGAACGATCTGGTTGTTTGACATTGGTGTGGGTGTTTTGGGAGCATACTGGCGCATTGTCTACGTTTCTTTCCTCTCTCTCTCTTTTCCCTTCCTCTTGGAACTTGTTCGCTCTGCTTGTGCTCGCTGGATACCACATATTCACGCACATGCGACTCTGTTTACGCTTTTTTTATACTCTTCCAACCATCATCAGCGTGCGGCATGCTGAGGTAATTATTGCATTAGCAGGCGTTTTCTTTTTTTCCCTTTTCCTTTTTTCACTTGATGGCAACGCAAGATTGTGGGTTACGTTGCCAGGTAATCTTTACTCTCTCAGCTCACTCTTCTTGGAGAGGGAGATGAGGCTGCTTGTTTAGTGTAGTCGTAGTTGTAGTATACAGGGTTTTGGTGAGGCGGTGGAAAGTGGAATTGATATGTTGGAATGTTCGAAATTGTTGATCTGATGCGTGAGGTCAAGTGCTCGATATGTATGTGAAACTGGGGAACGCCACGGGTTTAATATCCAGCTTGTAAAAATTTACGTGAAGTAGACTGAAAATGCTTCACACATCTTGACGCGCACAAAGGTAGTACTACCTCAAGGTAACGGATGTGAAATGACCTAGAATAGCAAAAGACTAGTCACACAAACTGGATCAAGCACAGAGCATTGTAACGCTAATGAACGATCAAGTACTACGCAGCTAATCCATCTGCACCCCATCTATATAACCTTTCCACATAGCCCAGGGTATCATCCGGTCTAGTTGCAGCCCCAAGAACAAACAAAGACCCTGGCAAATGTCGCAATCCCAACCGCCTTCCAGCCTCCCACGAGAAATCCTCTATGAAGGCGGCAACTGCCCACCCTCCTTCGTCTTTCCCACAGGCGGGTTCGGCTTCGTACCCCCAGCGGAGTTCAAGCTACTCAAATAGCAATTCCAGCCGAGCGAAATCACATTAACAACCAGAACACGCATCTCCTGAGGCACGTATTTGAAGTTGGTAAACTGGACCCACGGCCAGACCATCAAGTTCTTCTGGTAGCCTGGCAAGTACGCGTCCTTGAGGCGCTGGACAGGCGAGTTGCCCTCCATGTAAGCCATGGTGGAGAGGAAGAGGGCCATGTTGCAGGGCGCGAAGAGGAACTGGTCGCAGGCTACGCGCGCGAGGATGGTGCCGTTTGTGGATTGCAGGTTTACGCGCTTGACGAGGAAGTCGAACCATTTCGTGGCGGCGGGGCCGAAGATGCCTGGGCGTGCTTGTTAGTATGGCGGATGGAAAGGGGGATGGAGGAGGAGGAGACGTACATCCTCCGTAGGCGGCCATGCGTCCTGTACGCGCGAGGTCGTGCTTATCGAGGCCGCGGCGCTCGACTCCTTGCTGGGCCATTGTGTCGCCCGTTGCGAAGAGTACCTGTGGCGTGCCATGTCAGTTTCCGTGTTTCGACATGCCAGCTGCTCTATCCATCTCCCCTTCTTGTATATCGACTTGTCGGGTGTGCTTATCGGCCTGCTCGCTCGCTGGCTACCAAGTCGCATTGCGCCGCGCAAAGAGGGATTGAAGACTCGCAGTTCGAGATAAAAGACGTGCATACCGCGGTAGTGATACTCTGCGTCAGATAAGGCGACGTCCTTAGCTTTGCCTGGTACCTGTCATCCGAATTAGCATTGTCCCCTTTCCCATGAGACGCTTCTCCACCGCTTTTCCTGAGTGACGTACCAGCGAAACGCCATTTTGAAGGTGATGGGAGAAGTCAATCGCCTCAGCAGCTAAAGATACAGCACGTATAGATACGACTGAGAGCGAGCGACACGACCGCGAAAAAAAGGGTGCGAGAGTGGAGAAGGTGTGTGTGGAAAAAGAAAGTCGAGTAAGTCTAGCAACGTAAGTTTGGTGAGCTTGCGGGACCCGATGATGTCGTGCAGGGTCCCGCGCCCGCACATGGCGGTCGGGGAGCTTCGTTAGCCTTTGAACCCCTTGATCTCCACTGTCAGGCTGTCGGGCCTCGACCGTGAACAAGTATTTATTCACGTACACAACTCTGGATGCAAGGATCAAAACAAGACAAAGGTCACTGGCATATTGGGCAGAACAGAGTCAGTTCATAACGCAATTCAATTCCGAGCTCGTCTGTTCATGGTGGGGTATAATATGAGCAGACACCTAGTTACAAAAAGGACCGACAGTTGTTGTACAAAAGGTCGTAAAGGAAGAAATAAGGAAACAATGCGGGTTGGTATAACTCCTCGTACGTGATGCGACATTGCAATCCGTCCCATCTTCAACCTGATATCTCCGCATATAGCCCAAAGGAATCCCTAGATGAAAGAACGCCAGTCCCGCTGATCTCATCCGGGTATGATGAAGCTATGCTCGCAGAAAGCAGGTATCCAAGAAGTCATGTCGTAAATTTTGTGTAATGGGGTATGTAAAAGGGCGCTTAGTCGATTTCCATCCGTTGTGATGGCGCAGGTCCGCTCAATGATGGCATCTCTGTGTTGTATGTCTTGTCGTTCTGGACAATCTTGTCGTTGACATGGGGCTTCAAGCCCTTGTTGAAGTTGTGTGTGCACAAGCACGCGGTGACAATGGTGATGATGAGTAGGAGGATAGTGAGAATGGCAAAGGCAGTCAGCGACTTGCGGGCTGGCTTGTAGTCCTCCTGGCGGCTGGCATCGGCGACCCACATCCGGATGAGCTTGAACAGGAAGTAGCCGAGAGCAATGAAGTAGACGACGATGATACCAATCATTCCAGCGACGGACTCGCGACGGACCCACCAGGCGGCGAGGAACAAAAGGAAGAAGGTGATGACGAGGGCGGCTGCGGTAAGGATGAGTTCGACTGTCTTGGTGTTCTTGACGACGACCAGAAACTGCACGGTGAAGGCCAGGAAGAAGAAGAAGTCGAACTTGAGGAGAGCGATGTAAATCTACGTCACAGTTAGTAGGGCGCGCATGTATGATGTTGGACAAGCAGTACCTGGTACGTCAGATAGCGCCTCTTCAGTCTTGTGTCGGCACTGATGCGCTTGTAGATGGTCCAGGCAAACTCATCGTACAGCTTCCATGCTTCGAAGGCGAAAATGAGAGTAGCGACAGCCATCAGCACAGGCAGAGCGATGAGCATAGGCTTGACATCGTCCCAGAAATCTTGGGGGATGAAGCGGCGCGTGTTGAGGTCGTCGGCAGCGTCCTTGATCTGATCGAATTGGATAGCGGCGTAGATGAGAATGCCGATGTTGTACAGAACGAGACCGATGACCTGAATGGTGTTCTTCATGCGCAGGGCATCCCATGTGAGAAAGAGTTGGTAGACGTAGCCGAACATAAAGACGGCGAGGAACGTGGGAATCGTGCGGGTCTCGTTGGCGCCTGCACCAGAGGCCGCGAAATGGATCTCATTCTGGAACTTGCTAAAGACATATCTGATGGGGTGTTAGCAGGTGCATGGTGGTGCGGGTGGCGCAGAGGCAGACGTACGACTCTAGGGCGAGGGCAATGCCGACCTGGCAGATGGCCGTGAGCATAAAAGCCCAGGTCCACCGCGTATTCGGAACGTACATCCTCGGTGGACGGCGCACGACGGGTGGGAGGGTGGTGGGGAAGCCTTCGCGGTGGTGATACCCCCCAGGCTGGGTATCGAAAGAGGGCTGCGGTGGGTATGTTGGTTGATACGTCGTGTTGGGGTAGGGCGCGTAGCCGCGGTCGAGGGGTTGGCCTCCTAGGAGGGAATGGCGGGCCTCGTGGTGAGTAATTTTGGCTATGGTGGCAGCCGCGATGGGCGGCTGGAGCGTGGGGATATAGAGGCGGGTGGTGAGGCGGGCGTGGTGGTGCGGCGCAGACAAACTGCGACCTGTGTCGTGGTGCGGTGTGTAGGGCTGCTGGGGTACTTGAGACAGAGGGCGGGCGCTGGGCGGACTGCTGAAACCAAGGGAGTCGCTGTCGTCGGGGGAGCAGGTGAGCGCGCGTCGCTGAAACTAGTATCTTGGCTATGCGGAGAGGCCGAAGAAGCAACAGGCGATGACGAGCGACGGGTCGGAGATGGGGATACTTGGTGATAAGGAGCGATATCGACGGACAACAAGACGAGCGAGCGGCGGAGAGAGGTGTTGTTTGTTAGGACTTGGGGGCGTGGGCGGAGATGGGACGGCTGCTGCTAGGTGGACGCAGGTGCTGAGATGTGCGCAAAGTAGCGCCTGGGAGAGCCCCGGCCGGTGTGGAGAAAGGCTGAAGGGGGTCTCGCCGTAAGACCCGCTCGCTGCTCCGTGTTTACTTCAGTCAACGGTAGCCTGGGTGAGGCTTTGTGGATATCAAAATACGAAGCACGAGAATGCGCACGTCGGGCGGTCTGACTTCTACAAGTACGGACGGACTGTCATGCTGCGGCGCGGCCCAAGCCTTTGGCTGCTCAGCTGCCTGTCGCTTTCGGCATCCTCTCACGCGCACAAGGCTTGGCCCCAGCTGCTGCTGAACCATCGCCCACCTGCACCGCCCGGCGACACCCGCTGCTCATTGGCCGGCGTGCGCTATCTTTAGATTGCATCTGTGGCGCAGGCCTTGAGCACTACGGTACGAGTCCAGCGCAGTGGAGCTCAATCTGCCGTCATTTTGCGCGACACCGACAGCTTTCCCGTCACTTGTCTGGGCCAATCACACAGCCATATCTGACATCATTAAGGACGCGTAGTGCACAGGGTCGCCGTTTCGACTGACGCAGTATCGGCCCGCCAAAAGCAGCCCCATCGCGAGTCGCGCCTCTACCACCACCACGACACCCACGCGCCGCAGCCATGACGTCTGGTGAGTCTGGGATTCTAGGGTCCTGGCAACGCGGCACCTACTGATGCTCCTCCAGCAGAGTTAATCCTCCAGAAAGCTGCCGAGGACGGCTCCCTCGATTCGTACGTCCCCACCCCAGAGCCCACGTCCGGCGCATGCAGCATCTAACGCGCCCGTGTGCAGAGCAGAATGGCCAAAGACACTGCAGTACATCTTGGATCGCCTGGATGAGGTAATCCCGAACTACCCATATCCACCGCCATCAACCCTGACCCTCGCAGATCATCACCGACTTCCCCAAGCCACCCGCAGACGCACTCCCCAGGCCGACCACGTCCGCGACCACCGACCTGCCCTCGCGACCCAACACGTCCAATGCCATATCCAGCCAAGACTCGCATGCCACCGACAAGGAGAATGCACCGCCCGCCACGCCCCCGCGGCCGCCTGTGCCTGCCTTCTCCGCCTCGACCGAGTCGCAAAGCGTGCCAACAGACGTCACCACCTTCTACTCCTCAATACGCTCCACTCTCTCCAAGAACTTCGCGAACCATCCCCCGCATACCGTCCAACGCCTAGCTGAACTCATACTCGAGCCCAAGAAACGCTACCGATACCTGCCACCCTACCTCCGCGCACTCGACCGTGTCGTCTCCGTCTCCTCGCCCCTCACCATCTTCCCTCTGCCACAAGCCGTGCTGCCGACTTCCAGCGGACTGCTCAATGGCACCACATCCACCACTACGCAAACAGCGCAGCTAGGTTCAGACGAGGCACTAGGCGGAGCCCTACTCACTCCCATCCCTTGGCTTCAGAACCGCGGCCAGAACGAGCTTATTTCAGAAAGCACCGAAATGGTCGACGGTCCTAATGGTGCTGGACGCATAGAAACAGTGACTGTGGGAATGCTGAGTGGTCAGCGGGCAGAATCTCCCACCTCTAATGTAGCCCAAATTGCTTCGTCGCATCCCGAGGGCGAGACGCTGCCGTCTACAGGGCCCGTCACTCAAGGCGAACTTCTGCGCCAAGAACAAGAGGCCGGCATCGTTTTGAACAACCCACACAGCATGACCACGAGCCCGACAAGAACTACATTCGGCGAGATGGAAGGCGGAGGTACCATTGTAGACACCGTCGAGGGCGAGGAAGAAGCGCCACATGCCCGAGGTCCAGAGGTCATTGGCATGGAAGATACCGGTCCGCAAAAGCAGGGAAAGCTCAACATTGAAGGAGCTATTGGCAGACCGAGCCTTGATCACAAGAGCCCAGAGCCAAAATTACCAGCTAGCACAGACGCCAAGGACCAAGAGATGAAAGATGGAGGATCTGAGAAACCCAGTGACGCAAAATCGGGAGATGAAAAGTCCAAAGAAGATGCGCCAGCGAAAGAGGAGACGAAAGATGCAAAGGACGTGGAAATGAAGTCGGATGATTAGGCGTCAGACACTTCCCGTCGAGAGGAAGAGACGACTTCGAACACAGTTATTGACGAGATTTTGAATCTACTGAAGTCCTACATGCCATCCTGACGTTCTGCCTCCTGGGTCTTGTCAGCCGGGCAGATTGGACGTTCTACGGCGTTCAAGCAGGTTTGAATAGGAAGGGAGTGAGAGCTATGCAACGGATGATATCTCGACAGAGTGCACAGGAGTCAATTTCAGAAGTATGGGGCAAGTGACCGGAGTGCAGTAGAAAGACTTGAATAAGACACTGGCACGAACGCTGTAGCAGTCTGTATGGATACAGATAGTTGCTATCATCGTGCTCTAATTACTAGCATCATTCAGCTATCGGTTACGAAGCACTTGATAACATCGTCAAATTCCGGCGCAGCCATCACTCAAGACCCACTGCCGTCTGAACGTTTTCTTCTTTTCACCTGCAGCGATCATGTCCACTTATCCTGACAAACCAAAGCATGTCTCACTCAACACATGGAAAACAACCATTGATGAAACATGAGTAAATCTTGCTATCAACATTCCGCCACTCCAATTACACCATCACCATCTAATCAACCTTCTTCCACCAAAGAATACCCCTATACCCATTCCCTCGCTCACTTCCAATCTTCAAATACTTAACCCCCTTCCCATTCTCCTCCACCTCAACAATCGTATAATTCCTCTTTCCCTTCTGCCCCTCCCAAGTCGGCACATTCGCCACCGTAAGCGGGCCATGGAAGATCTGGCCCTCCGTCTCCGTCGCAGGCAACTCCTCATTGACGCTATACGGGCCCGCATACCCGATACTGTGCTTGCCGACGAGCGCCCAATCAGCGTCTGAGTCGTTGGGCTGGTACGGGAAAGTGAGGTTAGGTCGGAATTCAGGTTCCGTGGCTGTGATGGTGGCGGACATGAAGCCGGATTCTGTGTAGATGAGGAGGCCGACGGGGGCTTTGCCGTAGGGGAGGTCGGGAATGGGTTCGCCGTTGCGGGAGCTGGATGTGTTTACCAGCGAGTAGGTTCCTGATAGGGCTTTTAGGATGGGGTTGGTGTCTGGGTCGGCTCTGGCTTTGGGAGGGTCGGTGGGTTCTTCCTCTTCGGTTCGGGGCTTGATCTTAGCTGGTTCCGCCTTGTCGCAGGGGCTGGGGGGGTCGGTGGGCTCAGGGTTGGCGTAGGCGTCTCTGCGCAACTCGGTTATTGGCTCCTTTTCGTTTCTCTTGCGTTGTCCGTCTTCAGTCTTTTGGCGTGGGACTATGACTTGGGGTTGGTCACTAGGACCAGTGGGCTCAGGGTCCGCTGCTCTGCGGGCGTTGGTGATGGGTTCCTCTTCTCCGTCACTTCGAGGTAGGATTTCGTCTCCTACGGGTAGATCACGAGGACTAGGAGGTTCAGTTGGTTCAGGAGCCTCGGCGTCGTCTCGACGAGGCATACCGCGGAGCTGCAGAGTCTCCGGCGGGTCAGTGTGCTGGCGTGGGGCATTCTGTCTCTTCCCTAGAGCTTGAGGCGCGGGTGTAGGGGGGACCTCGCGTTTAGGTGGTCTGAGGATTGAGTCTTGTCTTCGGACAGCTGCTTCCGCGATTGGAGTCGCACGTGCGACTCGGGGTGGTACGAACGATTCCTGGCGCTGAACCAGTTCAGGCGCGGGTGTGGGAGCCTCGCGTTTGCCTCCAGGAGCGTACCATACAGCACTGTCCTGTCTTCGGACAGCTGCGAATGGGGGTGGTGGTACGAAAGACTCCTGGCGCTGAACCAGTTCGGGTGAGGGTGTAGGAACCTCGCGTTTGTAGTGGTCGGTCCATTGGCGTTTGTCCCATTCGGGTACCGCGAAAGACTCCTGGCGCTGAACCAGTTCGGGTGAGGGTGTGGGAGCCTCGCGTTTGTAATGATCAGTCCATTGTCGTTTGTAATGATCACTCCATTGCGGGGCCGCAGATGCCAGAGAGGCGAAGAGAATTACAGGAGTAATGGAGACTCGCATCCTGTCTTATAAGATCGGCGATGGTGCTGGTAACAGTTGAGCACTTTACAAGTGGTATCAAACTAGAAACATTTCGCTGTGCATGAAGCAGACAGGGTGCTTTATACCCAGCGACGCAGTGACATGATCGACATCTGAACCACTTCGTTACACACGATCTGGACGACGTGCTTGCCCTTCAGGCGTCACAATTACGCCGAATCGATATCTCTTGTCCGTGCAGGCCAAGCGTAGCGTGAGCGAGTGTCAATTTCCGGGATGTGGCCGTCGGCGTTTTGCGGGGGATCCCCGCCCAAGTCGATCCGAGAATGGATCCTTTTGATCCCCAATCCAGAGCGCATAGCTGAGCAGCCCATCTTTGAAAGATGCTAGGTCTTTCGCAAATAGCGTCGGGAATCGTTGTATGGATTTTGTGATTGAGATGTTGGGTTGACGGTCGGGAATAAGTCGCTCTGCCAAGGTACCACAGGTCACATGTTGGGGCTGAGCACGTAAGCATCCATCGTGTAAACCTTGGAAACGACCGTTAGTGCGAAACACCAAGACAATCTATAGGGAACGACTTACAAGATGTCAGCACGATGTACGGTTACAGCCTGACAGCGGCATCAAGCCAGGAGACTGGCGTGTCTAGCATTGTTTTGCGGCGCCGAAGTTTCACCACCGCCACGATCTTGTCTGTCAAAACCCGGAAAATGGAAGACACCAAGGTTGGCGATGCAATTCACCAGTCGACCCCCAAGGCTTGGTGACCACCGCGACGGCTGTGGTGTTGATCTTTGCGCATCAGCGGCAGGAGCGTCCCTCATCTCTGTATCCCCGCCAAGGTCTTCTCGGTCCAACTTCACAGCCTCGATCTGCAGCTGCTCCATATTCGCGACATGGACGTCGAAGTTCTTGCGATATCCACTGGTATCGATGATTTCGCTCCCCTCCGGAACTGCCCATTGTCCCTTCACGTACCGTCGTCTATGCCTGCACATCGAGCTCCTAGTAACGTCTCTCGGAGGTCCGTTGCGGCTCAGCGGGATGACGTAGTGAGGGCGGATAGGGTTCGAGCCGTTCGCGACTGGTGCAGCGGGAATAAGCTCTCGTGTGACCTCAAGTGGAGTTGTGCGAAGAACGCCCATCCTAGGCCTTTTTGGAGAAGGCTCGAGGAACTCTTCTGAGAGTGAGCACGATGCCTTACGGAGCATATCCACGTCAGCCTCCGTGCGAACGTAAACATCTTCGTTCCATGAAACGCTTGCGCCTTCTCGTCGGCGCTTTCGCCTCGGCAGTTGCTCTGCGACATCGGTCCTTTGAACCTTGGGGATATCGGAATCGTTGAGAAGCTTATGCTGGATTTTCTTGAGCGATTTCCATCCTAGATCTTGTTCATGGCCATCTCGGTCAGGGAAGTCTGGATCGCTTGCGATTGTCCAGCGCCGACCACGGCGTTGACTGAAGAACTCGCAGTCCTCCTCCACACGACCGATGAAGCCGTTGTGTTCAGTGTCCTTGTACCAGTGCAGTGCAGCTGTAGCACTGTACTGCTTCCTGAGTCGGACATGTTGCATGTAAACGTCGTTGTTCTCAGGAGGCTGTTTCGCTTCCCAGGCCAGCTCCATCTCGGAAAGATCTTCTATCTCGTTGATCAAGTTGACTAGGTTTCTCTTGCAGTGTCTGTAAGACACGTCTGTTCCATTCACATTCTTCCCCTTCTTACCACCCAGACTGGCGACATGGTAAGTCGACTTAGCATAGTGGCCCTCGAGGTTCTCTTTCCATTGAGACAAGCCATCATGGGCGTTGATGAACTCTTGGATGTGCTGGAGTGTCTTCATTGACGCATCCACCAAACACATCGGGCACATGGCTTTGGCGTAATTCTCGCTATAGACGGGATGGATCGTGTGTCCGCATGCGTTTAGAGGCGGATATTGAGGTGGTTCCGATCGACAGTTTGGCGCGAAAGTTGGTTCATGCTTCGTCGGGCGGCCATTCGGTGGCGCCTTTTCATGGCTGTGCTTAGAATGCGTTCGTGGTGTTGAAGAGGGACTGGAGTCAGTCGCTTTCTTTTCCGAAGAACGACCGTCCAATGATGTTCGCTTTTTCTTTTTCGCTGGTGAAGGTTGGTTTACCCCGTTACCTCCGGACTCGTCTGAATTGGCGCGTTCTTTGCGCTTGCCTATGGACGTATTGGCGTCATGTGTTCTTGGAGATGGCTTTTTCGCCGTGGCCGCCGACTTCGCAGGCCGCGCTGGAACTGGGGATTCGGGAACGCTAAATGAGCCCATTTTGTTGGATATTATGCTCGTAAGCTTCGTGTACGCAGATGTTGCGATGGTGGGGATGTGTTGGAGGAACGTCGAATGCACAGAGGACGTGAGTTGTGGCGCGTTGAAAAGCACTGCAATACCGTTGAGCGCCATTGTAGAGAAAGGACGCTCGGACTGAAATTGTGTGACGTCAAACGCTGTTAGCCTTGCGCTGTTGTAGTTGTTGTAAGGGGAGTGAAATCGGTGAGTCTTCGGCTTTCACTTCCACTTCTCAAACATCCACCGACGACACTATGCAAAGCACGACTACATGTCTTAGCGCTATTGTACGAGGTAACGCGCGAAAATTGATTTGGCACGAAAATACCACATGTGGGTTGTAAGCCTTGGTTTCAACGCATCTCAACCATGGTTCTCAGCAAAATCCGAATGGCCAGTAGGTATGTGGGTACGCCGACTGTTTTTTAACTTTGTTTCAATATCATCCTGGGACGATCCTACGTCAAGGGCGGCCAAAGTGATATATGTATGAGACACTTCGTGAGACATTCATAATGCATTCGATGCAAGTGTCTGTAGATGTCTACGCACCGGGAAGGATTCCAGTGTAGGTAGTAAGCGGTACAACGACTGAATGCTTCACGACGACCCTAAGGCTGATTTGGAAGTACGCGAATGATCTTCGGGTTTGGCATCTTGAACATAAAAATCCACATTGATACGAGAACTATCAAGTGTCGAACATGAGTCTTTGATCCATTTTCACTATGCTTTCTTCTACAATCAAACTCGACCTTACGCGTCAACGCATTCCCAGTTCTCAACAACATCAGGGTTGCCGCCCTTGTACTGGTTGACCTTGGGGAACTTGCAATGAGCGCGCTCAAACTCAACGCCTAGAGCGACCGTGTCGTTGACGAACTTCGTTCCGATAAGTGTCTCGGGTGCGTTGCCGTTTTCTACCCAGTCAACCAAAGCCATGAGTACGTTGTGGCTGGTCTCGTATCCGTTGACCTCGCCCACACTCTGGCCAATGGCGTGCGCACCCTCTCCTCCACCGCAGTGACCAGTTCCACTGACAAGGAAGTACCTGTAGAACTCGTCGAGCTCTTCAGACGACAGACCCATAGTAGAAGTGACGTGTTCGTAGTAGCGAGCAGAGTTATCGGATGAGATGACAAAGTCCGCGCCGCCATGCCAGTGTAGCACCTTGGCGCCGCGGTCCTTCATTCCGCTCAAATCGCCCTTGAAGGACTCGATCCCAAAGAGGTTCAGTTTTGCGGCGTAGTCGTAGTCCTCGGAGCTGAGAGTTGCTGGATCCCAGCTAGGGTCGTTGTAGATAGCGTAGCGGAACCAATCTGTGGTGTAGGGGAAGGGCTGTCCGTTGATGATAGCGCCAGCCGCAATCACCTCAGCACCAGGCTGCAGACGGGGATAGACTAAGTCTCCTGCATCGTTGAGAAGTGGCGAGTAAACTCCCTTGACTGTCTCTAGCTGCTCGGGAGTAAGGCAGGTAGTAGTGTTGCTGCCCTCAGCGCAAGCTAGGCCCGAAGGGTCATATTTGCAAAGTAAGGGAGCCTCAAGGATGCCATCCTCGAGGTTGTCAAGCTTGTCACATTGCTTCAAGACATCAGCGTGAATTTGCACCCACTTTGACTGCGGAACGAAAGCGGACGACGAGTTTGCTGGGCCAGTGAGGGTGTAGAAGTGTCCACTCCACGAGGTAAGGTTGTTAAAGGCGAAGGCTGGTGCGCCCGCAACAATGCCGTCGAAGTCGTCTGGAAAATCTTGGGCAGACTTCATGCCCTGTCTTCCTCCGGTGGAGCATCCAAGGTAATAGGACTTGTCGTGCGGTTTGCCGTAGAAGTCTTTGGTGATCTGCTTTCCGACCACGACACCAGTATGTAAACTAATATTGGTCAGCCAGTCTCTAGCATGCTAACGCATGGATACTTACGCTCGGTATGCGAAGTCTTCCACAACGTCTGAGTTATTGTAAAACGGCAAGCCACTCGTGCCATCGTGACCGTTGTTGGTCCCAACCGCAGCAAAACCTAGACCAACCGCATAGGCCAAGTCGTCGTAACTGATGCAGCCATTCAAACCTCCATTGCCGCCAGAGAGGAATCGTCCTGTCCAGTTGGCTGGAAGGAACGCCTCCATCCTGAAGCCAGAGCGCTCAGATGTTGACACATTCAGCGCGACGCGGCACATGTCCGCTGTGATAGCTGGCGGTGCTGCGGCACATGTTTCGTCGTATACGGGTACAGTCAGGTTCGTACCAGCGGCGACAAACTCGGCTGTCGTAACAACGCCGCCATCGATGTGAAGTTTAGACGCAAGTTCCGCACACTTCGAGCTGAAAGCGGCCGGTGCCGTGCCGTTTGTGGGGTAGGATGCTGACTGTGGGGCGGCGAATACGACGGAAGGCGCATTCAGCAGCGCACATTGGAGTGACTTGTCGAACCTCATCTTGACAGTAAGCCAGATAGATTGAGTAAGAACCTTAATCCAAGATTTTGGGAATGCATCTTCTCTTTATTCTACCGAAAACTGGGTCTTCGTCACGGTACATTACTAGCGTTCGCCTCCGTGCCTGGGGCAGGATAAACGAATAACAGAAGCTGGGGCATATTTGGGGTGCTCCGTTATGCAGCCCTGCAGGGACGTGCCGCGATGACGATCTTTGGCGACACCAAACACCGAATTGTACAACAAGCATGCGAAGAAGCTGGGGTAAAGGTCTACTACTACCGAGGCAACACTGGGAGGCTCACGTGATCGCACTTCAGATTGAATGTTTCGTTCTGTTGCACAACTGCCGACGGGTAACCATGCTGCGTGTACGCGTAGCTGGTGTACTTGGTGATGCCGATGCATCTGCCGATGAGAGCGCGGAGGCGACACTAAGAAGGTGGTTGCTTGCTGTAGAACGTTTTAGCAAAACATATAAGAGCCGGCCCGATTTGACCTCTTGTCGTGTCCTGTCAGTGCTGTCGTGCGATCGTTGAAGGTTGGGGCCGGCGCTGCGCGTCATGCGGAACGTTGAAGCCGATGGGCGGAGTTCTGCCGCCAGGGGAGGAGCGATCTGCGCGTACGGGTGGGCCCAACGGTGTATTGATTATAAGTCGGGGTATTGATAACAAATCGGCGTTCCATCCAAATTGCGATGGACGTGAAATCGGTAACTGGGATCGCGGAAATTGAGCGACTTTTGGTGGATGAGCAGGAATAACATTTACTCGCAGGGCATGTACCTCCTAGCAACTAATCAGGTACCATACTCCGCATCCATACAACACTAGCAGCATCGAAAAGACCCTTGCATGCAGTTGCAACTCCTTACAGCTACCTGGTATCACAAATCGCATTCCTACAATCTCGAGGATGTAGCAGAACCCTTCATCATGTCAGCCGTCCTTCGTGCGCAACACCAAGACTGACACTATCCTTCATGCCACCTCATACCTTCCAAACCTTGCCGGCAAACTCCTCAACATCCTGCCAGAGCTCTTTCGGTTTTTCCAGAGCAGCAAAATGTCCACCGCTTTCGTGCTGCTTATAGAACACCAAGTTTGTTTCTTTCTCCAAGATGCTCTTGATGCCTGGGGCCAGTTCTCGTGGGAAGAACGAGAAACCGAGTGGCTTCTTAGGCGCACCGATGTCCCTAGCACCCGATCCAAAGAGCGCGCGATAGGGATAGATAGAGCGAGCAAAGCTTTCGGTGAACCAGTAAAGTGACACATTGGTGAGCGTCTCGTCGAGGGACGGGTCCTCATCGCTCCATTCAAGAAACTTCTCACCGATCCTGAACGACATTAGTGGAAATATTTCTCTACGTAAAACGACGATATTACCATGCAAGGAGTGCGAGCGGGCTAGATGCCAACACATTCCCAATCGTACTGGGTCTCGAGCCATGCTCCTGAGCGTAGGCCGTTCCGCTAGTTGCCCATTCCTTTGCGTAACCGAGGGATTTCTTCTCTACCTCATTCAAAGGAGTGTTCCCGTCCGGCTTAGGAAGACCACTTATCAGGTTCACTGGTACATCAGAATCAGAGTAATCAATATATGGAGTTGGACTTACAATGCAATGCTACACAGGAGTCGTACAACTGGCTCATCATTTGCGCCGTAAAGCTGCCAACGTCTCCTCCCTGGGCGAGGTACTTGTTGAAGCCCAGATTCAGCATCAGCTGGTTCATGACGCGACTGCTGTCTGCCAGAGTCCATTCCTTATCTACCGACTGCACGGTACTCAGGGTATACCCGGGCAGTGAAGGCACGACGATGTGGTATGGTAGGTCCTTGGCTGAATACTTCTCCTTGATCAACGTCAACATGGGCAGAAATTCGAGGAAACTTCCTGGCCACCCATGCATGAAGATGATGGGGATGGCATCTTTCTTCTCAGAGAAAAGAGCAACAAAATGCATATCGACGTCCTCGATTTGCATCTTGTAGTTCGGGAACGAGTTGATGTGTTTTTCCTGCGCGCGCCAGTCGTATTTGTTCAGCCAGTAGTTCTTTGCATCGGACAGCCACTTGCGGGACACGCCAAAGCGGCGGTCTTCCTGTCGTCCTTCCCAAGTTTCAGGGGCCAGCTTAGAGAGCTGGAGGAGTTGACGCCATTCCGAAATGCTCTGGTCAGAGACATTGAGAGTGAAGGGTTTGGCGGAGTCGGGTGGTGAATAAGACATGTTCGTGATGAAAGAGGTGTTTTCAGGTTTACTGGAGATCAGGCATCCGCGGAGAGCATTCGACCCTTTTATACTCGCCAGACTACTCACGAATTATAGTGGGTTTCGCTAGGCAGCCTTCACAATGGAGTGGGGTACATGTACTATCCTGGGCTACGGGCGGAATGAACAAGCTCACCATCCGCTGTGGATCTCTCCGGACCAAGGAGATCCCGTGGAGCCCTTGGAGTGGTTCCGGTGCCTCCGAGCATCTAACACTGATCGTACCTTGGGATTCCATGTTGGTGATTACAGTTCGCTAGTTACCTGCGCTTCAGTCTGGACCTCGGTTCGTACGCTAGGCCAGGGAGACAGTAACGAGAGGAGACGAATCCAGTGTCCAAAGTCAACTAGTGACTTGCAAATACAAAGGGTGAGCAGGGTGTGCGAAGACATCTCTCGGAACGGAAACAACAGCATCCAGAGGTTATATATATTAACCCGAGGCTTTCCGGTAAGTGCGACGCGTCTGAAGCGCGTCGGTGCTTACGTTGTTGTCGTCATCGCCGTAGTGGGGCAGCCCGCCCCGCGATTTGGCATCTGCTAGTTCTGGAACTTTTTCTACAATGAACTAGCGACTCACGCATCAAGTGTGAATCACACTTTCTGTCCAAGCCTCAATCGCACCAAACTCTACACCATGGCACCAAATCTTGTTGCTGCGATTGATCTGGCTGCTTACACGAAATCTACCCAAGGCCTTGATGTTCAAGCATTGTCCTTTATCGGCAACGTTTTTGTTCGAGTCACCGACGAGACCATCGATGAGACCCTCTCCCACCTGAAGCAATCGGTAGGCCGCTTCGCCAACTATCTAGGTGTTGCTTCCGTCACCTCAATCGACGATGTCGTATCTCTCCTCGATGCCGGCGCCGCCAAGGTATTCGTTACCCGCCAGCAATTAGATCAGCTCAAGACAATGAAGATCGACCAAGACAGGATAGTGCTGTGCTTGCCGGGAAACACAAAGGAAGAGATCATAGAGGCTATCGCGGGCACATCAGTGGACATCTACTCCCACCAAGTGGAGGATGTTGGCCTTGTCGAAGCATGGCTAAAGGACTACGGAACAGATCGCCCCAATGTCTTCGTCTCGTTTGCGCAACCGAGCATGGAGGGTGTTCTGAAGCTAGCAAAACTATCCGCGATACCCATCATCTCCGCCGAAAACCTCACGGTCGACCCCTCGAAACAGACCAACGCGCTGAGCGTCGCGAAGCTGTTCATGGCCAACGCAACGAGCGACCGATCCGACGGCCTTTTCACAACTCTCGTCACAGATGAGCGGGGAGTCGCCCTCGGGCTTGTATACAGCAGCGAAGAGAGTGTTGCGGAGAGTCTGAGGACTGGCAGGGGTGTATACCAAAGCCGGAAGCGAGGACTGTGGTACAAGGGCGAAAGCAGTGGTGATGTCCAAGAGCTGGTGTCATTAGCGCTAGACTGCGATAGCGACTGCTTGCAGTTTGTGGTGCGACAGAAGGGCAGGGGATTCTGCCACCTCGCAACTCCCACTTGCTTTGGCGAGTACACCGGCTTGTCGAAACTGCAAAAGACCCTACAAAGCCGGAAAGACTCAGCACCGGAAGGCTCATACACTGCGCGACTCTTCAACGACTCACAATTGCTGAGGGCAAAAATACTAGAGGAGGCCACTGAGCTGTGCGACGCGAACACCAAAGACGAGGTCGCATTCGAGGCTGCCGACCTTTTCTACTTTGCTCTCACCAAGTGCATAGCCTCTGGAGTGTCATTAGAGGATGTTGAGCGCAACCTCGACGCGAAGAGCATCAAGGTCAAGAGGCGACAGGGTGATGCTAAACCCGCCTTTGCCGCGCAAGCAGCTGCAGCAACAAACGGTGCGACCAACGGTACAACAAACGCCCCAACAAAGGAGGAGGTCAAGGAAGCCGCTTCAGTGCCTAAGAGCAAGGACGACCCCGCCGGCACAAAGGACGGTCGCATCGCGATGCGAAGATATGCAACCGCAAACGAGACACCAGAGACCATCAGCGCCACCCTTCAACGACCATCTCAACGCTCGACTGACAAGATCCTGGGTATATGTCTACCGATCATCGAGGCCGTACGAACCCGCGGGGATGCTGCGTTGCTAGAATACACACACAAGTTCGAGAAGGCTACGTCGCTTACCTCGCCAGTGCTGAGGGCACCATTCCCTCCGGAGCTCATGCAGTTGAGGCCTGAG
Organism: Alternaria viburni; assembly: GCF_023758015.1. Taxonomy (NCBI): domain Eukaryota; kingdom Fungi; phylum Ascomycota; class Dothideomycetes; order Pleosporales; family Pleosporaceae; genus Alternaria; species Alternaria viburni. Next base: position 385,701 of record NW_026055783.1, read on the forward strand.
ACGGCGAAGGCCATTGATGTGTCATTTGAGAATATCAGGAAGTTCCACGCTGCACAGAAAGAGGACAAGCCACTGAGAGTAGAGACTATGCCCGGCATTGTGTGCTCACGATTCGCTCGACCGATTGAGAGGGTCGGCCTATATGTGCCTGGTGGAACAGCCGTGCTTCCTTCCACAGCGCTCATGCTTGGTGTACCTGCCATGGTCGCCGGTTGCAAGAAGATCGTTCTCGCAACACCGCCACGATCTAATGGCCAAGTTACCCCAGAGGTCGTCTACGTTGCCCACAAGGTTGGCGCAGAATCTATCGTCCTCGCTGGTGGTGCGCAAGCCGTTGCAGCAATGGCATACGGTACTGAAAGCGTGACCAAGGTCGACAAGATTCTTGGCCCGGGTAACCAGTTCGTTACCGCAGCGAAGATGCATGTTTCCAACGACACAAACGCCGGTGTGAGCATCGACATGCCTGCGGGACCGAGTGAGGTGCTCGTCATTGCGGACGCGAACGCCAACCCTGCTTTTGTTGCATCAGATCTTCTCAGCCAAGCTGAGCACGGTGTCGACTCCCAAGTCATCTTGATTGCAGTCGGAATGAGCGAGCCACAGCTGGTTGCAGTGGAAGACGAGCTTCACAAGCAGGCGAGCGCACTACCACGAGTAGACATTGTCCGCGGCGCTATCGAGCACTCCTTCACACTTGCAGTAGACACAATGGAGGAGGCTATGCAGCTAAGTAACGATTACGCGCCTGAACATCTCATCCTGCAAGTCGACGATGCAGAGAAGGTAGCTGAAATGGTGGAGAATGCTGGAAGTGTGTTCATCGGCCAATGGACTCCGGAGAGTGTCGGCGATTACTCTGCTGGTGTTAATCACTCTCTACGTAAGTCATCCCGAAATGTTCTTTTCAAACCTCGTGCTAACATTGAATAGCAACTTATGGCTACGCTAAGCAATACTCCGGTGTCAACCTTGCGTCATACGTCAAGCACATCACTAGCTCCCACCTGACTAGGGAGGGACTCGAGAACGTCGGACCTGCTGTCATGGAACTCGCGCGTGTTGAGGAACTAGAGGCCCACCGAAGGGCTGTCAGCCTGCGACTTGGCGTAGCGTAATCGTTCTAGAGAACGAAGCACATGTATTATCATTTTATCATCACGTTGTTGTCTGGATAGAGAAATAAAGTGAAGTGATTCAAGTGATCAATTGGAAGATGATGTTTTCATCTCAAAGAAGTAAATATATATACGATAGAATACCATCCCATCTCAACAAAACAAACACTCAACGTCTACCGAAAGGTGGTAAAGTTAGTGGACAACTCTCATCTTCACTCTAGGCATCTAAGCAAGAGCGGTGCAGAGACCGTTGTAGTTCTCCTTGGCCTTGAAGCTGCCGTCGAAGAGAAGAGGAGTGGAAGCAGCACCGATCCAAGAGTCAGTGTCGCTGACACCCCAGACGGTAACACCGACACAGTTCTCAACGTCCAAGCAGGCAGTAACGGCAGTCTTGTAGTCAGCAGCAGATCCACCCTTGATGTCAAGCTCAGTCATGGCGCACTCGGGAGCGGAGCCACAGAGGAGCTTGAGAGCAGCAGGGTAGTCAGAGATGGGCCAGCTGCCAGACAAGTGAGACTGGGAACCGATGCCGTCGATGGGGACACCAGCAGCGATCCACTTCTTGACGTTGCTAGCCATGGCCTTGGTCTTGGCGTAGCTGGGGCTGTCGAGGTTGTAGTCGTTGATGTAGAGCTTGGCCTCTGGGTCGGCGGCCTTTGCGGTAGCGAAAGCGGTGGCAACAAAGTCCTCGCCGAGAACGTTGTAGAAGACGGAAGAGCGGAAGGAACCGTCCTCGTTGAAGATCTCGTTGACTACGTCCCAGGCGTAGACCTTGCCGGCGTAGGTGGTCATGAGCTTCTTGATGTGAGCGACCATGACTTCCTGGAGCTTGGTCTTGTCGGTGATGGAAGAGACCCAGGTGGGGAGCTGGGAGTGCCAGACGGTGGTGTGTCCACGGATGAGCTTGTTGTTCTCGGTGGCGAAGCTGACGAGCGCGTTGGCGCCGTCGAGGGTGAACTTGCCCTGGGTGGCCTCGGTGGCATCCCACTTCATGCTGTTCTCAGGGGTGACCTGGCCGAAGTTGTCGACGATGATCTCCTTGTTCTTGCCCTTGCCGAGAGCACCCTGGTCGGTAGCAACACCGAGGTACTTCTTGCCGTGCGACTTGAAGGCAACATCGAGAGAGCACTTGGCACCGTTGGCACCGCTTCCAGCGACGTCGGGGGTGGAGCCGTTGGCGCCACCGGCAGAGCCAGTGGCAGCAGGCTGGGCGATAGCGACGGGGGCAGCGATGGGCTCGGTGGCGTTCATCGATGGCACAGGCGCAGCGGAGGGAACAACGGGTGCCGGTGCGACGCCGGTAGCAGCAGGAGGTGCCTGGCCGTTTCCACCACCGCTAACGCACTGGCTGTACCAGTCGTTGCTCTTGACGCAGGACCATCCCTGGGGGCAGGTAGAATCGCCCTGGAAGCCCTGACCACCGCATTGCCCGTAGGGAGCAGCTGCGAGGACAGCGGAAGTCGAAGACAAGGCGACGACACCGAAGTAGATGGAGGATGTGCTGAAGTGCATGATTGCTACTTTTCGATCGGTTCGGGTTCAAAGGTGTTCGGTTGGTAGGTGGAAAAAGGATAGAAGCTCGCTTCTATGTGGGTATTCAAGAAAAGAATGTCAGGAAGCACGCTTCCAGTAGAGTTCAAAGAAGAGAAGATAGAGAGAGTGTGTAGAGAATGGTGATGACCGAGTGAGTGAAGAAACAGTATGGCGGCGGACGCGATTCCATCTTATACAAACCACCAGCCGCGATTATGCGTCTGGAACGATTCCCTGGTGGGTCAAATTTGGGCGGTTAGCTCCCATGAGGCGCATTGTTTCATGAAACCGTGAAACGGCATCCTGGAGATCATTGCACGGCAGCGCCCAAAGGAACCTCGGAACCGAGCGAGTTTAGCCGTTCCAGTCCAACATCGACGAACGACAAGTCGATGAACAGTGGGCTGATGCGGCGCACAGCAAAACGATGATATTGCGTGTGGGTAGGTGCCGCTCATGCGATATGAATGGAGAACCGCCATCCAGGCACGAAGCATCATGCGGGCCCGTGCTCTGGGTGCGCCAAGCGCTAAGCCTGTCAGAGGTAGATGTCACCTAAACCCTTTTCGGTACGAACACCAGGCGAACAGACGATTTCTATGTTAGCCACCGGTTATCAAATGCTTCATGTTCCTTCGTTCAATGGGTCCCGCCACATCATCGCAGGGTCAAGGTACTCAAGCCTTTCAAGCATTTCAAAACATTCTTGTATTGACTAGGTTGTGATCATCCCCTTTGCTCATCTATCTGATCATGCAGGGTGTTATCTGCCCACAGTTATGACTTGTAGACGTGCATGACGTGCGGGTTGCAGTATGCAAGAAGACCGGTCTTGCCCCATTCTCCGCCGATGCCAGATTCCTTGTGTCCTCCGAATATCGCCTGAGGTGTTGGCTTCTCCCATGAGTTTACGAATACGGAACCAGCTTCGAGACGGCGCGCTACCTTGCAAGCCTTCTCGACGTCCTTGCCCCAAACACAGGCACCGAGACCGGTGTTTGTGTTGTTAGCGCGTGCGACGACCTCATCAAGATCGGACCACGGCTGGGTGGGCACGATAGGACCGAATGGCTCTTCTTGGATGATACGGGAGTCGTTGGGCGGGTTGTCGATGATCGTTGGCTGGATGAAGTACCCCTTTCCTGTGCTGACGTCGGGTTGGCCAGCGGCAAACTTGTAGCCCTTGGCCTTGCTGTCCTCGAAGAAGCCCTTTACGCGCTCGTACTGCATCTGGTTCTGGACAGGTCCGAGCAGGTTGTCGCCATCGTCTGGGTTACCGATCTTGATCGACTTGGTAAAGTTGACCATCTCCTCAAGGAACTCCTTGTAGATGGACTCGTGGATGTAGATGCGCTTGGTGGCGACGCATACTTGACCGCTGTTCTGGAAAGCACCCATGACGACTTCAGGCGCAGTCTTCTTGATGTCAACATCGGGAAGGATTATGGAAGCATCGTTGCCACCAAGCTCGAGTGTGACGCGCTTGAGGGTCTTTGCAGATGTCTCCATGACCTTCTTTCCGGTAGCGATGGAGCCGGTGAAACTGATCTTGGCGATGTCGGGGTGGAGGCACATCTGAACACCGAGCTCGTTGTTGCCGCCGACTACTTGAAGGACACCTGCAGGGAGGATTTCCTGTGCCAGCTCTACAAACTTCAGAGCTGTGTAAGGTGTGAAGGGTGAAGGCTTGACGATCATGCAGTTTCCGGTCATGAGGGCCGGTGCGATCTTTCCAGTGCTCAGAACAAGAGGGAAGTTCCATGGGCAGATAGCGCCGCAAACACCGAGAGGTGAGTACTCTGTGTAGATGGTCTTCTCCTCATCCTCAACCTTCTCAGAAGGGACATCGAGAGTCAAGTGGTGACCGATGAATCCAGCAACGGCACCAACCTCAATGGCAGCAAACTTTCTCTACCCGTATGTTAGCAAGGGTGTCAATGATCCCAGCGACTGCCATGACGTACCGGCTTGCCAGACTCTTTGCAGAGCAGGTTGACAAAGTCATCGGTGTGTTGCTGGTACGACTCGGCGACCTTGTTAAGGAGCTCCTTCCTCTTCTCAATCTGCAGAGGTAGGTACGAAGTCAGTATATGTCTCACATGCACTTCGTACAGTCAGAACTTACTGGGGTATCTCTCCATGCGGGGAAGGCCTTCTTCGCGGCCGCAACAGCGTCGTTCAGGTCCTGCTCGCTCGCAATGGGTACATCCCAGAGTTGCTGACCAGTTGCGGGGTTGATACCATGGTGAATGTTGTCCGAGCCGCGCTGCTTGCCGTCGATAACGTTGTAGAAGGTCTCAAAGTCGAGAGTCGAAACTTTTCCTGGAGACATGGTTGAGGCGATGGTAGTAGTTTGGGTGTAAGAGTTGATTTGGGTATCGGCAGAGACAAGTCGAACGGGTCAAGGTCACTTCTTAAACAAGTCGAGTCGCCACGCGACTGTTCCTATCCTCGGCAGTACGCCTGTTGTAGCATCTTGGCTGAGACCCTTCGAAGTGGGGTCACAAACAGCAGATTACCGCTTGCATCATCCCTTCCCCAATAAAATATTCTTCCCCGCTATTCTTGGGGCTTAGCTCGAGTGGGTGTCTGCCGCCTGGATGAGCCGTCTACCGTCAAATGAGCTAGCTATCATCGTCGTCTTCCAAGATTTCCGAGTCTTTCAGTAGCTCCCGACGTCGGTCGGATTCTAGGTCGCAGTCGTTACTAAACACTCCGGCAATTGCCCACCATCTGCGCATCGTGTGTTTGTACAGGCCGCTGCACCCCGCCGGGTCCATTGCGGTGCCTGCCGTATCGAGAGGTGGATTCCTTCCCCCTGAACGCGGGACAATCGCTTCACGTGGCTAGATCTTTAGCTGGACAACGGACATCGCGACCGCCAAGGCCATGACTAGCGTTCGACGTGTCGACTTCGAGACTAGTTTTTTGCCTTTCTCGTTTTACAAAACGGACGAACCTGTGACCGCGTACTCTTGTGGTTCCGTTTGTGGATCGCGCAAGAGTTTCAGTGTTATCGTCCCTGCCGCGGCTTCTTGTCTTGCCTTACGATCATCACGTTAGTGAAGCGGGTGGATACGGGCTAACGATCAACAACGCCCGTATGTCTCGCGGGTGAGACGATAAGAGCTCGGAATAGTGGATAGGGCGAATAGATGTTCGTGGAAAGGGTTTGAAAGCCAAGCTGGTGTTGAAGACTTGTAGTCGCGGTGCGATGTTCATGTGTCACCGCACCCGCCACATCATGCGCATGCTGTGGAGAAGCTTACTGGTCACGGCATGCTGCGTGGATACTAACATGCAAGAGCCACAAGCTATGCAAAAAATTGATAAGATGCACAAGCACAGTCGACAGAATGATGAGCGTTCGTAATTAGGAGAAAGAAAATTTTGATATCTCTACGTGGCACCAAGCGCGATCTACAACTACAATTTCCATCAGGCCCCCCTTAACACATACTCCGAGTATTCCCCACTAGCACTTTCTCCACTGGACGTACAGATTTGATGTGAAGCGACCAGCCTCCTTTGTCGCAGCAAGCACACCGCTGGCCGGTGTAGCAAATGGTGTCAACGCCACCTCGCTGTTGATGTTGAAAGCAGCATCGCTACCACATGGTGACCAGACTGCAGCTGGCACGTTATCCTGCTTGAAGTATTTGCCATTGAAAGGACCTTGAATGCTCAGTGCTGATGTCGACTGGCTTTGCTGGCCTGAGAAGTAGTATGTCGACTTTACTACACCAGTAACACCGCCGTCCAGCTCGCCCCAGCCAGTGTAGTCTGCGCTGAAGATGGCGAAGGAGAAGCCGGGGGAGAATTCGAGACCGAGGTTGATCTGGCAGTTCTTTCGTGAGTCTTCTGCAGCGTTTCCGTTTCCGACGCGCGCTGTGAATTGTTTGTTGAAGTCTGGGTGTGTGGTTAGTAGAGAGACCAAGAGAGAGTATGACGCGGTAGCGGCTTACAGATTGGCATGATGCCGTTCTCCGTCCAATTGATGTCGATACTGCCCTGGGGACATCCTGAGCCACCGGACACAACGCTCTTGATCTTGAATGAATCTGGTGCTTGGTATGTTGGAGCAGCGACGGTGGCAGCCGCAAGGGCGAGGGTGGTGAGTATGTACTTCATCGTGTTGGTGTTTACTGATGTAGATCGAGAAGATAGAGCAGACTGATTAGAAGAAGTAGACTGCGGGATAATGGTCGTAGTGTAGTGTTGCTACTCAGACTGGAGCAACTGTGGGACATGATCGTCTTATATGTCAACGTATTATCCGAGTACGAGACCTAGAACGTGAGTAGTACATCTTGACCACACCTACTCCGGAAAGTTCTCTGTGCAAACCAAGCAGTCTTGTGGTCCGCCGACATAGACATGTAATTGGCTACCCTTTCTTGTAGGACGGCGAAAGATAGCCACTCGCTACCAACAGACGACCTTGCATTCGCCTCTTGCACCTCTAGCTCGGACATGCAAACAAAGATGGTAAGGTTGCCATGCTTTAGATATGAGATCTGCCCGTCGATATTGCTCGTAGACTTCCGTACGAGACAGCCGGCAAGCAAGCGAGACGATGCCGCGAAATGCAGGGCAATCTTGCTCTAGAACGTCCAGATCCTGGGGTAAAAAGCACACGCTTGGGGAACAGCCAATCCAAAAATAGTTGCTGTGGAAATTACCGTAGCGTGACAAGTACAAGACGGGTATGCAAGAGGCGAATGTTGTATATATTAGATTGATGGACCCGGTCGAGGTCACGAACCAGACGTGCGACGGCTGATTATGGGCTGGACTTCCTAGGAGAGTTTGAGAGCTCGAGCGAGCTAGTAGGATTAAAAGACTTTCTGCAGCCAGCAAAACGGTAGTGCGGAAATCGGGGAGAGCTTTTCTTCTAGCGTTCGTGTCGTTCATCAATGGCAATATCGGCGGTGCTCGTTGTTCGTCCCAGTATGATTTGCGCGACTGCCCCGAGCTGAAAGACGCATAATGTTTGTGCTAGCGCACTGTGGTCGAGTATAGGATTCCGACAGGGAGGCGTGGAGATAAGGTGTCGGGTAGCTGCTGTTGTTGGATGTGTGATCTGGATAAATAGGTTGGGAAGCCACGACATGGCAAAAGCAGCTAAGCCCGCACAACCGGGATCCGACAGGCTCAAAGCATGAGATAGCAGATTCAAAGATAATGCAATTCAATATTTGTACGCGATGGCCATATCCTATGTAGCCCTGGTATCTCCCTTTCCCAATCCAAACGCGGTCCTGTGATACTGAACGCCATTGTAATACATTACTTTAATGAGAGTGTTGCGCCGAAACTATGCTGAGGTATCGTGATGAAGGAAATCGCTTATTAACTTGGAAAGACCTTGCGGAACACCCGCCGCCACCTCGGAATGCTCTCTTCTTCTTCCACATCACTAGCCGGTGCATGACGCGGACCAAGCATAGCCAATGCTCGTTGCCGTGCCCATTCTCGTCTGTTTTGTGTGGGACTGCAGTCTTGCGTGGTTTGTGAAGGTGGCGCGTTGGTCGATTGGTGATGCGTCGGGGCATCTGGTGGCGGTGTGGTTGCCATTTCGATATCGTGTGGTCGTGATTGCGTGCGCACAGGCGCACTGAAGATGCGCCGTCCAGATATGGCACCGCCTATCCTGCTACCAAGCGACCCAAAAGCCACCGGTGGTCGAGTTGGCAGTGCTGGTACTGTGGATGCAGAGCTTGGTTGGGCGCTCGCTGTATGTGCGCTGCGCGCGCGCATGCGATTGATATGGCGCTCTCGCCGTACCATGACATTGGTAATCTTGACCGGACAAGCGCCGGCAGGCAATACGGTCTGCTTGCACATAGGACACAGCGAGGAGTGACTGAGGAGGAAGGTATCGATACATTCGGGGTGGAAAATGTGGTGGCATGGAAGCTCGCGCACTTGAGTCTCGTTGGGCTCGAAATCGTCCATGCAAATTGGACATGTAGGCTGAGACCATGCAGCCGATACGCCAGATGTAGGCACTGTGGGTGCAGATGAGCGACGGGATAACGGAGCCCCCTTGTGTCCAGTTTCCGCATCTACAGCGGCATGTAGCATTCCCAGTGTTTGATTCGGCGGCTGGAATGTGGTCGCTTTCTCGGGCTCACTCGCAGTGGCAGGAGCAGTGTAGGTGTGTATGGGAAGTTTGTCAAGGACTTGTTGCGAGACTGTCAGGCGCTTGACGCCCAACGCTTCGAGGTCAACCTGGCCGTTGAGAACGCGCTCGCGGAGATCGTTGCGCCGTCTCCGTTGGATAATGTGCATGATGAGGGAGGTGATGCTGACAGCGACGAGGAGGATTGCGAGTACGATGACGAGGAAAACCCATAGACTTGGGAGCTGGCCACCAGAGTCTAAGCAGTGAGGTCAGTGGCATTCATGGATGTGAGCAGGCTGTACTCACCAGTACTGACGGTTGCCCATAGCCGCACATAGTCGGACGAGTTGTAGATCTGTGACAGTTCGTCGGCATGGGGCACTGAGCTGAGATTTCCAGAGTACTCGTTCAGCTGATCCATGATATTGTTGCCCGTTATTGACGACAGGGCGTAGGTGGGAAAGTCGTTAGCCGTCTGCCAACTACCGCCATCCTGAAGGTTCCACGACGCATCGTTCAGCACTGGGGGCTTGGCGTTGGTGTCGCCTGGCTGATATGTGAGGAAGGCCTTGGTGGGAAGGTTGCGCGCGGCGGCGAAGTACTCCGTCGTACATTGCGCCGAGAACCAGGGCGCAACGGCGATGAGGGCGTAGTCCTTGTCGGTGGGCAGGTTCGCTATCCGCGTCGCATTCTCGGGCACGTGAAGTCGTTCCTGTTCCCTACAGCTGTCTGTGCTGACATCGGGGACGTAGAGAATGCCGTATGGGTCCTGGTTGCTGTCGACGCCCTTGGTGGACAGGGTCTGAATGTTGTTGAGGATGCGATACTGGAACGAGACGGAGTCGTTGAGGGTGATGAACTGGTTGTTATCGTAGTCGATCACGAGCGGATCCGGGAAGTCGATGGTAAAAATGCCAATCCGCTGGGCAGCTATAGGAGGGTCAGCGTGGGTGCCGGAGGCGAACGGGCGGCAAGCCTGTGTGACGTACACATGTTGGAGCGACTGCGAGTGGCTATAGATGACAGCGCGCACTGGACGAGGGTTACACAGAGGCGGCTAGTACAGGCCGATTACAATGCATTGCTGGTAGAGCGGGTGTCGAGCGAGCGCAGGGAGGCAGTCTGCTAAGAGGCGGCGATGATGGTGGTGGAGCTGGCAGCGGGTGGCTAGCATTGAGGCTGGTCGGAAGCAACACGCAGCCGCCCCCTCCCGGATGGGATTCGACAGCCCCGGGCAGCACGTTAGCCAAAGCTTGATTCACTGGCGCGAACAGGAGATTGCGTCAAGAGACACAGCACAGCATGCACACAGGCCCCTCGGGCAATTACAGACGATGCCGTTGTGCATGAATAGTGCTGAGGCGTCGCTAATGACGTTGGGCCGCCGACACGATCCATCTTATCGCAGCGCCCATGGCCTTTCGCGACTTGGCGTGTCCTGGGGCTAGCACGCCCCGGACCTCCAGGCCTGCCAACAACATGCATGCCCGCGACGGCCATGCCACCACCGCCGACGCCTGCTGCGAGCCCCATTGATGCACGCCCGTCGCCCGTAGAGCGCCCATGATAGCACGCCGGTAGCCTCCAGACTTCCGCCACCGCCTCGCGTCTGCCGTGCGTCGACGCGACTTCCTTCCCCGCATACCCCGACAACCCATTGCGACACGTCCAATATGGCGCCCCCAGGCCTGGGTAGCAAAGGAAAGGCGACCAAGCCGGGCTCCAAGCCCTCGCAGCCGCCGCGCAGCCGGAACACAACGCCGCTCCCCAATGTGCGCGCCTCGGTCGAGCCTGCCGCGTCGTCATCGTACTTTGGAAACCGCCTGAGCTCATATCTTAAGAAGTGCCCTACTACCGTCGAGGACATTCTGGACGGCGGCACCAGCGGCTCGTCGATTCCATCCGGCAAGCAGCTCTTTCTTATGCGCGATAACATCGAGAAGAATGTCCTGAAGAACGTCGAATCACGCTGCGTGCAGTCGGAAGGTGCGCTGAGGGAACTCATGAACAACAAGAAGAACCGCGCGCCGCGCGAAAGAGACAGGGAAAAGGACGGCGAGGAGCGCAAACACAAGCTCAAGAAGGTGAGCAAGAAGCACGACGAGGACGGAAAGCACCCACCTGCGACCGGTGCCCATGGCCTGGCCAGGCAGGACGGTGGTGACGCCAAAGGTAAGTCAACAAACACTGGGCAATCACTCTTCCCTGCGACTCTACTTGTACCCATGCAATCACTCTCCACATGCACTACACTTTACATTCTTCAACATGGCTCCTAGGCGCCGACAGTTGATCGTCAAGCTCAAGATCAGAGGACTCGACAGACATCTGACTTCGCGCACAGAAAACTCCTCCGCCATCTCATCGCCAATATCCCAAGCCCCGCCCTCTGCTGCCGGCGGCGGACCAGCCGATGCTCCCTCACCCAGCGGCTCCGATGTCTCCCACCAACCGGCGCCCGCGCCCGCCGTACCGCAGTTCCAAACCTTTGGCCCAGACCCCGCCAAATTCGATGACCCCACCATATACCATATACGCGAAGTTACCCCGGGCATGTCAATCGAGGAAAGGAAGGAGATATACTGTGTCGCCGACTTTCCCAAGTCCAATCTCCGGGACAGGATAGCCGGGTCACCACCAGCAAAGGACTTCTCCAACGCCAAGCCCCCGTCGCAGGTGAATGCCACTGTCTTCGCCAACTACGTTGAACCATACATACGACCACTTACCGAGGAAGATGTTGCTTTCCTGAAAGAGCGCGGCGACCGAGTAGCGCCCTTTGTGCTTCCTAGGCGGGGCCCGCGGCATTACAAGGAAATCTGGGCTGAAGAGGATGGTTCTATGCACATAGACTCCAACGACCAGCGACCGCCGCCCAACGTCCCGCGCGGGGCAGCCGAAGACATAACAGACGACGTGCTTGAGACCGACCAGGTGTCTACCGGTCCTCTTTTGTCGCGCCTGCTAGCCACATTACGTCCCGAGGGCCGCGGCAATCAGAACTCCCAACACGAGACGAATGGAATCAATGGAGACGCCATGGACATTGACGAAGGTGCAGGTGCACCAGCAGATGTCACCAACAACAACTCGATACCCGCCGCCGCCCAACTTCCCGAACTTGTCCAGCCCAGTTGGAAACCTCCGCAACAAACCAATCGCACCGACTACGTTGGCATAGAAGACCGCGTGCTGATGGAACTCAAGCACTTTGGCCTAATCTCGGAAGCAGACGCCGAAGCGCAATCGTACGATTCCCACTTTGACGACGAAGTAGCTCAACGGCTACGATTCCTGCAAGAAGAACTCCGCAAGCAGTCCATCATCAACGGCGCACGGAAACAGCGCCTCCTCGAACTCACCGAGGAGCGCATAGCCCAGCAAGAGTACAACACTATAGCTGACGATCTTGACAACCAGCTCAACGCCGCATACCTTAAGCGCAACCGCAATATAGGCAAGGGCAAGAAACAAAACAAGCGGCCTGGTGGTGCGGGAGGCGGAAGCCATCCTGTGGCCAACGCTGGCATTTCGAGACCGGGCGTCGGCGAGCCAATACGCACTCTGATGGAGAGGAGACAGCAATGGATCAATACTATTGGTCCTGTTGTGAACTATGGCAAGACAGGGTTGCCGACTGAGACCATATTCGGGGAAGAGAAGATGAAGGAGTTGGAAAACAGGGAGGTGGAGATTTGGAACACAGAGGCTGAAGAGTAGATTTCTCGGCTAGAATCGACCGCAGCTCAAAAGACGTCCACTGATGAAGCGATGAAAGAGGCGGTCTCTTAGTTGAAGGGGCAGTCCACTGTTGGAAACGATCATGGTGTTTGATGGCGCAGAACTGGCACATTCGGGCGGACATTACTTGTAGCCAGTCTTTCGGCATTGTTTTTCCATGGATAACTGAGCATGTTATGGCGTAAGGGTGTTTATCAGGATCATACTCACGGTCTGGTGTTATTGATCAAGCTTGCATAAGGCTGCGCTGAAGCGTCAGGCGTTGAGATCGGCTGATCTCTGGAAACCAAAGAGCCGCAATACTACATTTTTCCCACGTGTCTACCCCTCGCACCTCGTCTTGCTTGACACCGTCACATCTGCAGCACTTCCATGCTCCATCTCTCTTCGCTACAGCATGTCAACCTTTCCTGCTTCACCGGTTCCCGGCCGCGTGGAACCGCGCACATGGCCATGGCCATGAGATTAGCGAATATCGAATTGGGCCGTCAGCCGTGAAGATAGTAACCTGGCTGACCACGTTTTCAACCCGCATGAGTTTGGCGGTTGCGGCGTGCATATGGAGGCTGTGTCGCGTGCTTTTACCTGGTGGGCAGGTAGGTGGGATTTTGAGCGAGCGAATAGCAGCAATTGTTTCGCTTACATGTTCGGCAGCTGCATGCTGTGTGGACGAACTGGGCTTTGGGCAGCCTGAGAGGGTGCGGTTGGAGATGGATTCGGGTTAGTTGTGGATGTGGTGGGCTCAATGTGGTAGTTTGCAGAAGATGGTGATCGATCAGATCGCGAGGTCGTAGCAATTGAGGGTATGTCGCTGTTACGGACAGTCAATACCGTTATGATGAGTGTCCGTTGCTGTGGATGTTAGAAGGGACTTACTACTACTACATACTCTCACTTCTACTGTACAGTTTTAAGTCTCCTCCAAGTAGTGTACACGAAATAAACATTTGTTCGTGACATGCTCACTGTAGTCTACCTCTAGGCTCAGGTACCACAAGCTTCATGGATCGTCCCCGATTCTTCGAGCTTACTTCGCAGAGCCGCATCTAACAACTTCTATCGTCCCTGGCTAGAGAATTAATGCCATCCTATTCAGGTTATCTGATCCACGGAACAGCATCGCGACCTGCATATAGCAACGGAGGTACTCCACCCGGTGCACAGCCGACAATGGATTATCATGAGTGGATAACAGGCACACGTGGGCTCACCGTCATAGAGAAAATATGCAGAAGCTGTCAAGGATACGTAGAAAGACGTTTATAGGAGCAGAATCGAAAGGCGCTGTGAGGGGAGGGTGTGCTGGCCACTGAGGTGGAGAGTTATTTTGAGCTGCAGGCCGCGCTTACCCGTCTCGTCCAGCAGCACGCTAGCCTTATGTACGTCGTCATTGGAAGGCACGATGGATCTCTGCATCATCTTCGATCCAGATGAATGAATGTTTTCAACTTCCTCTCATGTGTTAGAGTATGTCACCGTGTTACTATACATGTGCGATGTCGATCAAACGACTGCGCTCACCTCATAGAGAGCAGGGTCAGTCCTGCGGCGTTGGGTGTGCGCAGAGCTCTTGAGAAACTGCGTGCAGTGACTTCACCTACCGTTCGTCCAGTAACCAGCATCAGCCGTTCATCTTGGCACTCGTTCCTTCAAGAAAGCGCTGCGATGTCGTTCAGTATCAGAGTCTTCTGTCAGCACAATGCGGCTGACACATCATTTGTTCATTGGATGCTGCATCTGCACCACTACCAAGACGTATTTTCTCTCGCACAGCCGTCCACCACCTGCATTAGCTTCCCTGCTGACCACTCACACCCCACCTTCACACCTGGAAAACGTGGTGTCAGGGATCAAGATAGCTGCAGCCGTTGAGATGGCCGCAGAAAGTATGCAGCATGCAGCGAACAGACCTCATAGAGACGTGTGTAGCTCGCTTGCCGGGTAGCAAGGTATGATGTGGGCGCGAGGGCTGAGACATGCGGGTGCGCTAATCATGGCAATGGTAATCCTGCGATGCAGCTCTATGCGAGAGCGCTAAATCTCACCTACACCACAATGATGCATTTGGGAAAGGTAAGAATATTCAGACAATAGTTCATATATAAAGGCGGCGGAGCCTCATGGAGCTGGAACTGGCCTGAAGGAATTGGTAGTACGACACTCAGCTTACCTTTTACCCGACACCGACTCTTTGACAGAGGATGCCCGTTATATCATGATGTCTACACCATCTCGACCAATTCTCTGGAGATCTCCGGTCATACTTGAAAGCAACAAGACACCACTCAAGATGTCTACACCCACTTCAGCACCCAAACCATTCACACCTCGAAGAGACGGGAATCTGAAACTCCGGGCTTCGTGCGACGCCTGTGCCGCGTCGAAAGTCAAGTGCAGCAAAGAGCATCCAGACTGTGCACGCTGCCTCCAAACCCACACGAAATGCGTGTACGGCGTCTCGAGAAAACACGGAAAGCCAGGCCGGGTGAGGAAGAGGAACCCAGATGGGTCTCCGTTTGTCAAAGTCACAAGGCAACGCGTATCACCAAGTGGCAATGAGTTTGGCGCATTCATGCTACAAACCCCTTCCGTTCGGCGGACCGATTCGGAAGTCACGTCGAATTGGCCTTCAGACTGGTCACCTACACCAAGCCTATCCACTCCTTCAGGTTTCGACTCCGAGACTGCACCTGAACCACCATACCCGAATGACATCCTCCAAGACACCACCTATATGAACACTGACGTCCTGTCGAGACAACATGTTCAGCCGGAACCTGTGTCAGCCACTGGTACAGACCAGTTCTTTCAAGATCCTTTCACTCAGGAACAGACAGTACAGTCTCAGTATCCTACCTGGGAGACTCTCAACGACTACATCAGCAGCGATAACGCAAACCCCATGGACTATCACCCTGGCGGTGCAAAGACCGTGGAGCATCTACGTTCGGCCTCCTCTATATCTTTTCCGTATAGTCCAATGAGCCAAACAGTAGGAGGACACGACAATATGGCATCCTGCACCGAAGTCGCGACAGACAACTGCCATAGTTGCTATCCGCTGGCCTATTCGACGCTCGAGAGCCTGCCACACGCCAGATACCCGGGCCACTCGAGGGACTCATTCGATGCCGTTCTTCATACTGTCCGGTCAGCACGAGAGAACATCTCGCGACTTCTCAGGTGTTCATGCTCGTCAGACCCACACCTTGCTATGCTATACTCTAGCATAACATCAAAGATTTTGGCCTGGTATCAAACCGCTGCTAGTGTTAGTCGCGGACCCCGTACGAGCTACCCAGTCTCGACATCGCTTTCTTGGAACTACTACCAGCCTCTTCCTTTCTCGCAGACCGTTTTCTCCCCTTCGTCTGCGACGAGCATTGGGGACGCGGAAAATTACAATCTGTACATGCAGTCATCTCCCTTCACCCAGTACAAATTTGACGACGGTGAGCAAGAGAGACATAGGAGACAGATAATCCTCGATGAGTTGCGAGGATATGCGCAACTCGTTGAGGCACTGGCTAATTGGGGAGGTAATGGCGATACTTGCGAGCAGGCGGGGCACCTGTATGAATTTCTAGGAGGCTGGCTGAAGAGCCAACTGTGTATGATAATGAAGCAGATCGAACACAGAGAGTCTTCGACGGCTTGAGCTAATGAGGAGGATCGATAATCAGGAAAGGAATGGGGGGTGCATTGGAGGCATTTTGCTGCTGTTTAATAACCACGGTTTCTCGTGGCTGGTGGTAGTCGAGCTTATCACCTAGTAATGTTAATTCAAAAGTGCTTCGATCTTATACTCTTAGTGACTATAGGAAACATATCTCGTCGATGCGCAGATATTGAGCCGACAGTAGCCTGCTCTGCGGCTGTGTTCGTCGAGCTGTTGTGGAGCCACCCCGGATTTCCCCAGTGCACGTGCACCTTCACATGCCTCGGCTCAAACCGCAGCAAGCATCATAGCACTGGCTCACATGCAAGGTACACCATCTCGCACCTCCAGCACCGCCGTTGCGAGCAATGACAGTCTTCCTAGAGAGGATGTACACGGTCAACAATGGCCGCTCAGTCTACCTTACGACAGCCTCATGACCCTCTCCTAGCACTCTACGACCGCTATGCGACGCTCCTCAAGTCCCGCGTCCGCGGCGCATCCAAGCTCACGAAGCTGCTCTCCACCATCACCCTCCTCTTCACCATCATAGGCACCGGATATGGAGGCACAAGATGGTACAAGAGCCGGCGCGCAGAGAAAGAAACCGGCCGACGGTTGCTGAGGAGGAACTCGGGGCTCAGGAACAAAGATGGCTCCAGGACCATTTACGTTCCCTACCGCGACTCGACGTCCAAGGTGGTCATCCATCCCACCAAACAAACCACATTCGATGCGCATCGCAGACTCTTCCTCCAGCCGCCACGCGCAGCCCGCATGGCTGACACGACTTCGAGCGACCCGCAAGCGCCGCCGCCACAGACGAAGCCGGGTCTCAACCTGGCCTTCCTACACCAGTTTCTGAGCCTTCTAAACATCATGATACCGCGTTGGAATAGCAAAGAGACGGGTCTGCTGGTCAGCCATAGCGTCTTCCTAATGCTGCGGACGTATCTGTCACTCGTCGTAGCGCGTCTCGACGGAGAGATCGTGCGCGACCTTGTAGCAGGAAACGGCAAGGCTTTCCTCTGGGGCATTGTCAAGTGGCTTGGTGTCGGCACCTTCTCTTCGTACACAAACGCTATGATCAAGTTCCTACAGAGTAAGGTCTCCATCGCGTTCCGAACACGACTTACGCGCTACATTCACGACTTGTACCTGAACGACCATCTGAACTACTACAAGCTACAGAATCTGGACGGAGGCGTAGGCGTCGGGGCAGACCAATACATCACACAAGATCTGACGCTATTCTGTGCGAGTGCGGCATCCTTGTACTCGAGCTTAGGAAAGCCGTTTGTGGATCTTTGTGTGTTCAACTATCAGCTCTACCGCTCTCTAGGACCGTTAGCGCTTACCGGACTGCTGAGCAACTACTTCCTCACCGCGACAGTACTGCGGAAACTTTCTCCTCCCTTTGGCAAATTGAAAGCTGTCGAAGGACGAAGAGAAGGCGAGTTCCGCGCTCTGCACTCTCGACTCATTGCAAATGCAGAAGAAGTGGCTTTCTACGGCGGTGACGAGATGGAAAAGCACTTCCTCGAGCGAGGATTCAAGGACCTCAAGCACTGGATGGAAGGCATCTACAGCCTCAAGATCCGGTACAACATGCTCGAAGACTTCGTGCTGAAGTACTCATGGTCGGCTTTCGGATACCTTGTTACTTCGCTCCCAGTCTTCTTGCCCGAATGGGGTGGTGTAGGAGGCACACCTGAGCTACCAGGAGGAGAGAAATCTCACCGCGAGCGCAGCCGTATGAAGGACTTTATTACGAACAAGCGACTCATGCTGTCGCTTGCCGATGCTGGTGGTCGCATGATGTACAGTATCAAAGATCTTTCTGAACTGGCCGGCTACACATCACGCGTCTACACCCTGATCAGCACTCTCCATCGCGTCCACGCAGAAGCATACTACCCTCCACCCGGCACGCGACCCGAACTCTATTCCGTCTCCGACATCCAAGGCACAGTCCACAAGGGCTTCGATGGGATCCGTCTTGAACACGTTCCAGTCGTCGCCCCAGCTCTGCACCCCATGGGCGGCGAAGAACTCCTAGAATCCCTATCCTTCATCGTTCACTCCGGCGAGCATCTTCTAATCACCGGCCCTAATGGCTGCGGCAAGAGCGCAGTTTCGCGCATCGTCGCTGGTCTCTGGCCCGCATACCGCGGCCTTGTCAGTCGTCCCCGCAGCATCGGCGTGGACGGCATCATGTTCCTTCCTCAACGACCCTACCTCTCCACCGGTACCCTCCGCGACCAAGTCATCTATCCCCATACCGATGCCGATATGAAGGATGCAGGACGTCGCGACTTTGAACTTTCTCAGGTCCTCGAAGAGGCCAAATTAGGCTACTTGCCGGATCGAGAAGGCGGCTGGGACACGAAGAAAGTATGGAAAGACGTCTTCAGCGGTGGTGAGAAACAAAGAATGGGTATTGCGAGGCTACTGTATCATGAACCGCGATACGCATTCGTGGACGAGGGCACCAGTGCAGTCAGTAGCGATGTCGAAGGCCTACTCTACGAACGCGCGAAAGCCAAGGGCATTAGTAAGTATCCCACTTCCCTTGTCATAGATGACTTCGACTGACTCACACACCCCAGCACTAATCACGATATCCACGCGCGCATCCCTAAAGCGCTACCACGATTACACATTAACCCTCGGCATGGGCGACCACGGCGACGAATGGGACTTCCAACGCATAGGCACACAGTCTGAGAAGTCGAGCGTCGAGAAAGAGTTATCAGAGCTAAGGGAGAGGTTGGCAAAGGTAGAGGAGTGGAAGAAGAGACGAGAGGAAATCGAGGCAGAGTTGAATAGGGTTTGGGTTGAAGGGAAGGACGAAGAGGGCGAGGCCGAAGAACTAGCACCGCCGCCATACTTGGAACGAGAGGAGAAGTTTGACACAGCGAATACAAACGAGGATGATGCTGGCGATAGAGATCAAGAGGAGGCGGTCGAGAGTGGGAGTGAAGGAATTTCGCCGTCTAGCTAGTGTAGGTATCGGAACACATGATTCTTCCCGCCCCAACTCAGCTCTGCAACCCCCCCAAAAACGTGGCATGTCTTCATTTGCGTTTTATCCAGAGTACATCACAGTGGCAAAAAAAGAAGAGAAAATAGGCAAAAACATACAACAGCGCGTATTCGCTTCTGGTCACCCACGAGAGCTACTAGTGCGCCGTTCACAGGCTTAAGTACCGCTGAGCGAACGGGAAGCGCTATGATCCTGAAACTATGGTCGTATGTGAAGTTATTGGTCGTCAAATTGGATCATAATGTGCAGAATTGGGTGCGGTCGATGTTTTTGCTCCAGCCATGCTCCGGCTGCTGACAATGCGACCACGATCTGCTTACCGCGAGTCATCTGGGAGATGTGATTAGAGGCAACAATAGAGGTGACGTGCAAACGGCGTGGCTCAAAAGCTTTCATTTATCCAACTATAAAGACCACAGTGGTCCTATAGTTGCCCGGCCCTAATGTCCCGTTGTTTGGTGAGACAAAAGTGGTCACGTATTCTCCAACCCGATTCTCCGCGCGCATAGAGCGTCATGCCGTCATCAACGCGATCAAGCCGGAGGTGCTGGGTGATCGTGATATCTTGAACATATCAAGGGCTTGATGAAACTTGCCCAATCGGAGGTCTTGCCGCCGCTCGGTGTCGCATATCCCACACATGATGGAATGGGTTCTGCCCCAAGAGCCATGAAAGCCACGACCAGTTCAGCGAAGAACTCGTGAGGATAAGACACCATTTCCTTCGCTCGCTGGCTTGGATCGACTAGGTCCGTGAACCGAAAGGTGTCTATAGCGAAATCCACAAGGACTTTTCGAAGAGCTGATCCGGTCAATGTGTTCTCATAGATGTAGGAGAGGTGCAGCTGTGGAAACGCCCACTCCTGATTCATCTTTTGAATAAGAAGGTCGATAGCGGCATTGCATAGATCAAGAGCCCCGCGAGCATCACCGAAAATGTAGATCTCGTAGATGAGGGGAAAGTCTAGAGGAACTTCCCCTGAAGCGTCGAGTGCGAAGTAGAGCTTTCCTGTATAGACCCAGTGAAAGAACGCCTGGAAAACCTCCGGGTTATCGTCCTTCAGCTCCAAAGTCTTTGAATTACCCCAACAATCCTTTACGGCAGCTTTGAAGTAGGAGGAGTAGTGAGAGAGAAGGCCTTCGTAGACGTGGAACTCGCGCTTCGAGCTCCAATTGCCGACTGTAACGGTGATGATCGGGCCGTAGTCTTCACTACTTCACATATTAGCAACTTGCTTAATCGTAAACATCTACTGGTGCTTACGGGTTAGGCGGAGGAGTAGCTTTGGAGCATTTGGCCAGCTCGAGCAACGGCTTGACCTTTGGGGGCTCCTCCTTCTTCTCTGGAGTCGCCATCGCGTACGGTTGTGGTTGTCGTGATAGCTGGTCGCAGTCGTGAGAGGTACCCCGAAAGAAGACCTGTATTGATGTGACGGTGACGGCGACAGTGAAAAGTGACTGGATCTAGTAGCGCGGTCTTGGCAGTGAGCTGGAAAGGCAGGAGCAACGGACAGGGTCCAATATGCGGTGATGAGCCGGGGTCACTGACTAAAGACTAGCGTCTGCTTTCCGTTTTGAAGTAAACATCTCGCCAACGGTTGGAACTTACTCATCATTTGGACCGATGTAGTCCTCAAGTTCCACTTTGAGTGGCGGGCTTTGGATTACACTCTTCGACATCCGCAGCGGTCCTTACACAGCATAGCCTCTTTCTCCTTACCAGATTGCTCAAATGACTGAAGGAAGGACTCCGTAGCTCCGGGTTCGTAACCCCGTTGTCTATACTGGCAACATGACCAATGAACTCTCGCGCCAGACATATCTACTCTTTCACCACAGTTGCAGTACTTGTTCTTAATGATTGTACACTTATCTCATTTCTCTTTCTCCCTATCGGAGAAAACGCCAGACCATGCAAATGCTACTCGCTCTTTCTACGATTGTACAACTACTAATACATAATTTTTCCCTTTTCCAACACGCTCGCTAAACCCCAAAGTCGCTCAATAGAAAGAATTGCGTATTACTAGTATTTCTTCTTTCTGTGCCGCACATGAGGATCCTGTCCCTTTCGGTTCCTCTTCTGCCGGTCCGTTGGCGGCCGGTACGGTTCTTTGCCGTACTCTTCCCGGTACAGGCTAAGCATGTATTCATCCACATGCCTTCGCTCCTTCTCGTTGCCGTCGACATCGAGGTCTTCGTTCGCTTTGGCGGCAGCGGCGGCCTCCGAGGCGGCTCTCGTGGCGTTGAGACTCTCGTTAAAGTCGACTTGGTCTTCTTGAATCTCATCAACAATCTCCTTCTGTGCGATGGAAGCAGCCGTGCGATCCTCGGTATCCTCCACTGTGCCCATGACACGTGCGTCACCCAGCAGTCCAATCTTCTCGCCGAGCACACGTTCCATGGCTGCACCCGCTTCGTCGTTGGTGTCAATTCCCAGGTTCTCATCGAGTGCGTCGCGCCAGGTGACTTTGTTGAAGGTGTCTGTGGTGAAGTCACCCTTTTGAATAATGACGTCATCGAGCAGACGTTTCTGGTTCGACTTGCGGAGGATGTTGGCTTCGATGGTGTATTCGCTGACGAACTTGTAGATGTGCACATCGCGCGTTTGACCGATACGATGAGCTCGATCTTGACACTGCTTGTCCATCGCGGGGTTCCAATCAAGATCGTAGAAGATGACGCTGTCAGCACCTGTGAGGTTGATACCGAGACCACCAGATCGAGATGACAGGATGAAGCATAAGATGCGGGGGTCACTGTTGAAGCGATCGGTAAGAATCTGGCGCTGCTCGATCTTGGTAGACCCGTCAAGGCGCAAGTAGCGATATCCATGGATGTTCAAGAATTGCTCGAGAATGTCAAGAACCTTTGTCATCTGGGTGAAGATGAGCGCACGGTGGCCACCAGCCTGTAGATCTCGAAGGAGTGTTGCAAGACGCTGAAGCTTGCCACAGTCATATTGAAGGAGACGCTTGTCCGGAAAGGCGATCGATTGTCGGATGCGCGAAGAATGAAAGGGGTCTTTTTCGTGTGCTGCCTCCGACGATCGAATCAGCTGGACACCGCGCCTGGACAGGGTCAGAGGTGCTAATTCCTCGGCTGCAACGGCAGGCGTAACGCATGTGAAGCGGGTAATGAGAGGCTCCATGGCCTCAGCACGCTGCTCCAATGTTGGGATCATATCATAGAAATGGGTGATTTGTTGATCGTGCCAGTGCGACAAGACACGATGAGAGCGCGGTGACCTGAATCCGAGTAGACCATGATGACGCTGAACGATGTCATAGTGAATCGCTTCCTCTTGTCTCGGTTGCATTTGAGCCTGACCGAAGCCGTGGTAGTTGGGATGTGGAGTGTGATGGGTTCGGTAGAGGAGAGGCTTGGCCACTCTCTTCCCCTCAGTGATAGCCCCAAATGTAAAATCGTGCCAATCGACGGTCAGTGCGTTAATGATGTCCTTTCCGTAAATGGGCATGAACTGGGTACGCGCGCGAGTGAGGTTGAGACTTGTTTGCAAATGGTCCCGAACGGCCACTTGCTCTCGCTTCGCCATCGCTGCCATAGTCGCTTGTAATGAAGAAGTGCCCTTGTCGATGGGCTTGTTGATGCGCCGTGTTTGGCGCTCGATCAGATCCTCCAGGGGCCGTGTGGCGCGAATAGGGTAGGTGCGTCTAGCGTGACCCAACTGCGTCTGTTCCCGTCGCGCAAACACCAAGTTCAAGGCGTCTAGATTTACTTGCTTATCTTCCATGCCCTCTTGCAGTCGCTTCCTGATGAGAAGGTCCTTGATCTCATACTGAGCAGCGACTGGCTTGGGCATGGCCATGGACGTTACAATGGCTCGTGTTTCGAACAGGTCGGGATGATTGCAGACTTTCCGTAATGACATTAAGCAATTGATAATCGACATGTAGTTGCCGGAGGACAGGATCTCCTTGGTCGACGCGCGGCCCATGAACCCATCGTAGAGCTGCCGTTGCCGTTTGGAAAGCTTGCAGTAGACAACGTGCTCATACTTCCCTGGCATTTGCTTCTCAACCTCTGATTTCAGCCTTCGAAGCAGGTAGGGGCGAAGGACTTCGTGAAGCCGCTTGACAACCTTCTGCGCTTCCGCATCAAGCTGCTGCCGACCTTGATCGAGAATCTGCGAAGTAGGATTCTTGAGAGCCAAGGTAAACTCCTCCAGTCCCGCGATGCGACCTTCCCCGGCAAAGCCAGCTGGCATCAAGAAGTAGAGCAGCGACCAAAGCTCATCGATGTTGTTTTGTAGAGGCGTACCGGTCAGTAACAACCGTCGCTCTGTTCTAAGGTTAAGCATAGTCTGCCATCGTTGAGACTTGAAGTTCTTGATGTTATGGGCTTCATCGAGGACCAGGTAACGCCAGGGACGCATCTTGAAGGCTGCTGCGTCTTGGAGGATGAGCTGGTAGGAGGTAATGACGACGTTGTACATGTCCTTGCCAGTGTTGCGCCAGCCCATGCGCTTTCGTTTTCGCTCATTGATGTCGCCATAGTATGTCAGAATCTTGAAGCCTGGCAAGAACTTCTTGAACTCCATCTCCCAATTGAGCATGACACTGGTGGGTACGACGACTAGATGTGGTCCCCATATCTCGCGGCGAACAGCGAGGTAGGCGAGAAGTGAGATGGTCTGTATAGTCTTGCCCAGACCCATCTCGTCTGCGAGGATTCCGTTTGTCTCGGATTCGTACAAGTTCGCCAGCCAGTCCAAACCATCGTGCTGGTACTCTCGGAGGGTACCGCGTAGTAAGGATGGCACCTCGGTCCTTGGTGGGGATGATGTATGCCGTGATCGAGAAGCGCTTTTAGAATGTACTACATCTTCCATCGGAGTTGGCTCAGCTGCCTCGACGGTAGGAGCAGGTTCTGTTTCAGAATGCCCGTTCACATGTGGCTCGTCTACTTCAGCGACAGAATCATGACCATTCACATGTGGCTTCTCCTCATAGACTTCCGCGGGCGATGTAGCATGGCCATTCGTTTGTTCGGGCTGAGTTGTCGGGTCTTCCGGTTCCACATCGTCAATCGCGGTCTTGGCGGCCTCTTTCAGTTTTTTGATGTCTTTAGGTGCCAAGAAACCCATCATGCCTAAGTCTTCTCCCTCACTCTCATCCTCGTCGTCTTCTTCCGAGCCGGCTTCTTCATGACCATCACCCTCGCTATCCGAACCTTCGTTGCTCGACCAAGCTTCACTACCAGATTCCGAGCCCTTGTCGTCCTCAGAATCGAGCAAAGCATCATCAACCTGATCGAGCTCCACTGTGGCGGGATCGATATAGTCTGGCTTCTGTTTATCCCCATCTTCTTCGTGGTCGTGAAAGCCGTTCGTCTGTTGAAATGGGTTCTCTGGAAGCTCGTTCGTGTTGTCGACATCGAGGTCGGGATCGGGTGTTGGCGCAGGAGTGCCCTCTTCGGAATCAGCGTCGTCATCGTCTTCGCCGTCGTTTGAGTTGACTTGCGCCTCGGAGCTGCTCTCGGGGAGATCGGGAAGTTGTCCGTACTTCTCGCGTAGTTGTTCGGCCGTGAGGTTCGCATCTTCGTCCTGCTCGTTCTCTTGTTCGCTATCGGAGCTGGAAGACATGACATCGTCGTCGTGCTGTTGTTGTGAGGCATGCGACACCCCGCTTTCGGATTCCATCTCATCGAAATCACGGTCTTCGCTGACCAAGGAGGAGGCCCCGTCGCCAGCGTTACGACCACCCAGAATCTCTTGCGCTTGATTAAACATGTCGTCCATGGCCTTGTGTCCGAGCTGCAACTGTTCCTCCTCATATTTAGCCACACGCTCCTTGTCGATCTCAACCCTGACCAAGCCCCATGCGTCCTTGACATCCTTCACGAGCTGCTTGTATCTCGTCACTTGCCGCTCGGTCTCTTCCTGTTCGATCTCATCTTGGCTCTTGCGCTTGAACTTGTTCTTCCAGAAGTCGTATGCTTCTCTGGCCAAGATCTTGGCCGTCCGCCGATGGAATGCCTTCTCCTCCTTCAAGAGCTTGTTGAAGTGCAGGGCATGAGCGACCACGTGGTCCCAATGACCGTATTGTGGCGGTGGCTCTGGGGCTGCTTCAGGCGCATATACGCTGCATCGTGCCTGGCTCAGAACTCCATGCTCAGCAGCCTCGACAATCTGCAGCCGGCGCTCGGCCTCTTCCTCGGCCTTTTCCTGTGTGATCCGAAGCGCCTCTTCGCCGTCTAACGGGTCGTCTTGTCCTAGCCACTCTTCGAGCGACGCGTACTCTGACTTGGGCGGGGCATGGTGGGGATGGCGGTTGGGAGGGTCGGGCTTTCGCAGTCGCAGGCGGAGACGAGGGGCAGGCATAGATGGGTTCGAGTCGTCGGGCGATCCATACAGGCCGGCGTAGGGGTCGTGTCCGTTCGTTTCGGCATCGTCCATGGGCTCGTCACCTAGATCATCGGTAAGTGGCTGCGCTCCCCTCCGAGAGCGCCCGACCCGCTTGCGCGTGCCTTCGGGCGACCCATTCTGCAGTGCTGGCGACGTGACGGGCGAAGTTGTCGCAAGTGCTGGAGGCTTTCTCTGGCGCTCAGACTTGCGCGCCGGCGTTGCCAGAGACTGTGCGGACACCTTTTTGGTGATGGTGGATGGCGTCTTCCCTTTCGAGACAGATATGGGTCCTGAGCCATTGCGCGACTCTCGCTTGACGCCGTTCTTAGGGGTGCCGTTGGTCTGCGTCGCCTTGCTGGCCGGGCGAGAATTCCGCTTTACAGGTTCCGGCGTTGGCGGTGCAGCATCCTTGCTCACACGTGATGATTTCCTGACGCCATTCTCGAAGACTGTCGTCGGTCCATCAGCCACGAATGACTTCCAGGGCGGCGATGCGGCGCGTGATGCTGAGCGGCGCGGTGTGGTGTCTTCGAGTTTCCGCCGTTTTGGCGGCCGCTCAATGACGCCACCATCATCGCCATTTACAGGTGCCGGCGGATGTTCCTCCTTGATCACAGGTGCGCTGTCGTTCTCGCTCTGTTCGCCATTGTGTGTGATGTCGGATGGGTTGTGTGCGGCGGCCGAGTCGCGTGGTGGGATGGAGTCGATGTCGCGATCCGCGGCGGTAACTTCTTCCATTCAGGAAGGGCGAGAGAGGCGGCCTGGGGAGCCTGTTGACCACCCGGCGCGCGGCCAAATCGACATATATCAGCTCGAATTCGGAGTCGCAAGATAGCCTGACGCGTGCTGGTGACGGTGATGGGGTCGGATTTCAAATTCGGGCTCGCGTTGGGATGATGCGGTGTTATGTCGAAGTTGTGAGATGGTAAAAACAGAGCCGGCGATAATGTTTGGTAGGGATCACGCTAAATACCGGCACGGGCGCGCATGCCATCCCTTTGACGTGAACGACGGCGGAATGCTGGATATCACGTCTGAGAATGCTGTGACTGAGGCTGTCTAAAACCTCCGCAGATTCTTTCAGGCAGGCGTCGGGTTGCTCAGTCGCGTAGACACCTTTCGTGTCACATCCATGACCGACCGGTCGTGGTACTACGCAGAGCAGTTAGACCCACTTCTCCGCCAAGCATTACCGGGGCCGCAACTGAGCTCATCGCGAACGACACATCAATACTGCAACCCATCCAACCCCCGCAATTGCGCCACAACGTACGAAGACACCGAAGACACGCATCGCGCAAATACTCACTCGGCTCTAGCATGTTCCCCAGGCGCATTGTAGCGGCACGCCCGCTGGCTCGAGCCGTCGTCCCCGCCGTAGCCCGGCCACGACCCCAATTCACCCAAATCCGAACCGCCCTCACCGACGCTGAGAAGGCCCACGCTGAGCTCACAGACCCGAACCAAGTACGCCCACTTTTTCTAGAGAATGCAGGAAGGACCTAGTGCTGATGGTGATAGAACGGCGGCTACATCAACCCTCCCGCTGAGAAGCGAGGAAACCGCGACCCGTACGGTGACTACTGGGACAAGCAGGAGCGCCGCAACTATGGCGAGCCCTGCCACGAGGACAACGATATCATGGGTGTACTAGCGCTCCACGACTACAACCACTTCACCCCCCAATGGGGCTTCGTCCTACTGGGCACCTTCGTCGCTTCTGTCTTCGGACTCTGCGCGGCTGTTGGCACCTTTTACCCCGACAAGCTTAGTGCGCCCAAGACATACCCAGATGGTCTGGAGGCTGAGCTGGGTGGAAAGGGTGCATTGCTAGTAAGTGCATTATGGTTCGGTGTGGACTACTGCTAACAGTGTATAGGCAAGGAAGCCCGGTGAGGGCTGGTAAATTGTATGCAGACTCAACTGACATGTACATACAACCCAATGGGATTCTCTTTGTCAATTCAATACCCGTTTCCATCTTAGGCTAGTTTGATTTCAAGGTCCATCGACAATCTAGTCTCAAATACTAATGCATCCATCCCGTTCTGGTTCAATTAGACGCTGATTCGAGAACCTGGAACCACTCCGTCAATACAGCACTCTGCGTTGCGTGCGGGATAATGCGTCTCGGCATCCTCTTCAAGACCGGCATCCTACGACACCCATCCAGGGGCACCATTCGCCACTACGTCATCGCAGCAATCCAGGAGCACACCCTCGTGGGCCCCATGCATCCCGCAATTCATGCCCAGGCCATGAGAGCACTCAAGTTCCCACTGGCCACGGACTGATCTACCCTTGTTACATGCTCACTTTGTCGGTAACCGCCCAGGATACTTGCTAGGATCCGATTGGTCAACCCACATATTTATACAAGCAATCAATAGGACCATATACGGCAGTTGACTTT
Source organism: Alternaria viburni (assembly GCF_023758015.1). NCBI lineage: Eukaryota > Fungi > Ascomycota > Dothideomycetes > Pleosporales > Pleosporaceae > Alternaria > Alternaria viburni. Next base: position 413,707 of record NW_026055783.1, read on the forward strand.
AGAACCTTCTATGGGAAAGGATCCTTCGATGAAACTACCCGACATGGCGAACCGTGAACATGATGTGGGGTGAGTTCCATGTGGAGACCTTGCTTCGAACGTCACTCATGATATATTACGAGACTCATGTACCACAACAGCACGTTCCCTGAAACTCAACATCGAACTCCCATTTTCCCGTTGTCATTGTCCACTTGGATCGTTCATACCACTTGATCGTCAGCATGTACTGGTCCTCGCTCACGCTCACGCTCACCTCTTTGTTCCACAATGTCGCAGCATCGCCGACTCACGACCTCGAGGCCCGACAGTTTGCAACAGCGGCGATGCTACGTTTCCAGTGCTCTCAACTAGTCTACGACCGTATCGACCCGCTTGTCCAACCCGGCATTGCACCTTCAGCACACATGCGTAAGCGATGCCCATATACTACCTTGATACAGTACGTATACTAAATTTGCATGTCATTGTTTAGACCAGATCGTCGGCGGAAACGCCTTCAATGTCTCCATGCCACCGCTCGACCTCGACCCCAGCACAGAAGCCACTTGCACAACCTGCGATTTTGCCGAAGACCTCTCAAACTACTGGACCGCGAATCTCTACTTCAAAGCGCGTAACGGCACCTTCCAACGCGTCCCACAGATGGTCAACTTGGGTCTACAAGGCAGAGAAGGCGTCACGGTGTACTACATCCCGCCATACGACGGGAAGAGTACGGTGACCGCGTTTCCCAAGGGTTTCAGGATGCTGGTTGGTGATCCAGGCTTGAGAGCTAAGGAGGGTCAGCAGAAACAGCTCTGCCATCGCTGTTTCACGAATAAACAGCAAGATCCATTTGGTGGGGCCCCATGTATCGGAGAGTTTGACACAGCGAGCTTGCCACCGGGCATGTGTGGAGGTGGAATCCGGACGACTATTACATTCCCAACGTTTGTTGACTCCATTTACCTGGCTTTGCGCGTATCGCTAATCTCGAATATAGATGCTGGGATGGCAAGAACGTCGATTCTCCGAACCACAAAGACCATGTCGCGTACCCTACAACTGGATCCTTCGAATCTGGCGGTCCCTGCCCATCGACTCATCCAGTGAAGATGCCTCAGCTCATGTACGAGGTCATGTGGGATACTACGCCTTTCAATGACGCGGCTCTCTGGCCTGAGGATGGGTCGCAGCCGTTTGTCTACAGCATGGGTGATGCGTGAGTGACCTGCAGCGGCTGTGGGGGAACAACACTAATCATGTATAGGACTGGCTATGGCCAGCACGGCGATTATGTCTTTGGCTGGAAAGAGGGTGCGCTGCAGAAAGCGATGGACCAACGCTGCTTCGGGAACACCTGCACGGGGTTGACGACACAGGCTGCCGATGTGTCGACCAAGTGTGGGGTACCACAGGCTGTGAAGGAGCCGGTTGAAGGATGGCTCGATGAGTTGCCTGGTGGTCCAGTCGTGACCTATGAGTGATCCGGGTCAATCAAACTGAACCGTGGGAGGGTAACGTACAAACGTGGGCCGAACTTAACCCTGCAAGTAACCCGACATTCGTTGCACTATGTTGATTTCTATAGAAGAACGACTATTTCGTTAATAGCATATCGCGCTCGCTTGAAAGACTTCCCACTGGCTTTTTGAAAAATTTCCTGTCCAACTTGTCCAGTGGTCGTGTGGTGCGCAGACTCCGGAACGAGCAATCGGCCGCTCACCGCGGTTGGACTTTCGTTGTCATACAAACGGCTGATCTTGCAAGGGACGCGTCCGCACCCTCCACTCCCACCAATTTTCATCATAACCGCCATGCGTCAATGTGAAGAAGACAAGGTGAGCCAGAAGAGGAAGGAGTGCCAAAGGCGCGAAGCGAATGTTGCGCTTTCGCATGTTGTCATCCACGAAGATCCTGCAGGAAAAGATGAGACACCGGTACCCGGACATGATGAGAAGCTACCGGCGAAAGACGTATCGCCAGATCCTTCTGACGCTGCTCAGTCACTTCGCCCTCTACCGCAGATCTCGCGCAAAAGACAACGCGAGCCTAGTTGCGAGTCACGAGACCCGTCACTCAAGGAGTCGATTGTCGATACATCCCAGCGAGATTCCACCGACGCACACAGCCCGTACTCAGAATCAGCAACAGCCCCACTGGAGCACTACATCCGCCTAGCCTCGAAGTCCATGTCGCTCCCAACTCCTTCCGACTCGTACTTCACCTCACCAGAGCACGCGCCAGTACTCCACCGCAATCGCGAGAACAAGATCATAATGTACACAGGCTCCTTCAACCCACCGCATCTCGGTCACTTCGAACTGGCCTTTCATACATTCCTACGTAGCTCCTCCACCACCATCGCCGTCGTCTTCCTTCCATTTCGCGATAAACTCAAAGCGAAAGACGGCGCTATGGTCAACGGAAAGGTCTTCGCCACTGAAAAAGAACAAAGAATCGCGCTACTACAAAACGACCTACTGCAGCGCTGGACTTGGTTTCACAGAGGCCATCGCACAGATTTCGAAAAATACGGGGCTACTCTGATCAAAGAAGCGAAGAAAGACGGATTCCAAGTTTCCTTTGTAGTCCTAGCTGGAAGCGATAAATTCGAACGCGAAAAAGTCGAAACAAAGCCCTCTTGGCTCATAGGATGGGGAGAAATAATCACCAGCGACATTACACGGCCGTCTAGTCTGTTCAAGGGTCCAATGCATCCGCCCAGACGGCTACCTGGATGTAGATCTTGGCGTTTGATCTCTACACCAACCAGCAGGAAGGGAGACTCTAGCTGTAAATGTGGAGGCGCGAATCATGAATGTCGCATATCTCTACGGATCCAAGAGTACTGCGGTGGGCATGCTGCTTTAGATAGCGAACCGCATGTCCGATCAAGGCAAGACAGTTTGCTGCATGCAATTCTGGTAAGATGCCATGAGGGAGTGGGGGCGACATGGGTTTGCCACAAGAAGAGTGGGGGTACAGTGACGTTTTTGGGTAGTGGAAGAGATACTGAGGGCCATGAGAAGAGAGAAGAGGTTAGTTCTTCGGCCATCAGAAAGATACTGGGGGAAGGTGGCAGTAAGGCGGAGATGATATCAAAGCTGGATAAGGTCATGTTGAACCCAGAATTGCTAATACTATATCTTGGGCTGGATGAATAAGTGGCAAAGACATGCTGGGCTTGGGAGAAAGAATATCCTCAATGCTTTGAGGTACCCAGACCAAGGAATGCAGAACTACAAGGCCCTTAATAACGGTTCTATCTTCGAAGTAGGGCCTGATCGTCATCCTTTAACAATTATTGACCATACTGAGACCGATCCAGTGCTCATCGAAATCCCTTCGTCCAGCAGGAACTTTGGTGGAATCGCTGTCACAGGTATTCCGAATATAGTCCATGTCGACGCCAATATCGCTGGCCAAAGCACAGAATCTAGTGTCGCGCTACAATAGTCATCAGATCAGCTCTTCATACTCAAGTGTATTGGGGTAAATAAGACATACCAAGTTGCACAAGTAGACAGCGCAATTGTATGAGCAGCTAACGATGGCGCAGTGATTGAATCCACCATTGACACAGTACCAGGTGTGGTGAAGTCCGTTCAGGCGATTCCAGCCGTCGTTGCAAGACTTGTGGCCAAAGACATCTCTGCCCCATTCACAGTTGAGCTATTGACAATGGTGTGAGCATGCATGACTAAAGTTCCGGGGGTGACATGAGCTTGGAGACTTACGGTTGATCGCTTGTGCAAGGAGCGCGCTTTGGCGACATCTGAATCCTTCGTGTCGGGGAAGGCCTCGGGCTTGAGCGCCTTCATCTCCTCGTAGACAGATTCCGCGGTGCCCGTGAAGGTGACGTCAGGGAACCGGTCGTCGGTTACCTCCAGCTCTACGAGAACTATGTTGTCGCCGGATATCTGAACGCTGCCCATGGAGAGATCTTGGGCTTGGGGCACCGCCGTGGCGTTGATCTATTCGCCAAATTAGTCGATGTTGAGTGCAGGAAATTACTGAAAGCGGTGGGAAGTTACGCACAGTGCAAGTCAAGAGGCCCAAAGCGGCAAGGAGGATAGCGAAGAAAGGCCTCATCTTAGCACGAGAACTGTCGGTGACTTGGGTAGGATGTATGTGATGGTAAGTTGAATATGTCCGTAGCCTGAACCGGCTCTTTCCAAGATTGTTGGTGGTGAGACTGGAGAATAAGAGTGGAGAGAAAATTTCGCTTCTTTATACCCTCCAGTCTCTATGATAAGTGAGTCCCGTCCTTCACCCCAAGATCCGGACTGCGGTTACCCCTCACTTACCTGTGCGCACGGTGGAGGTACGTCATTGGGCGAATACCCAGCGTGGCACGCGCTCTGCAAGAGCGTTTGCCTAAGTCTTTCGCACTGGTGCCTGGTTCAGCATTTGGAATGGGTTGTCTTACTCGGTCGCCACGATAATGCAATTCGGTGGCTTAGAAATATCGCGGTTGATAAGGACGTTTGTATGAACGTCGAAACGATAAGTATTGCCTGACGCATGAGGTAGGAGTGCTACCTAATCATCGACAAAGAGATGACTCGTTGCCAGAACGCCGGTCATCAATGATGTGTCCCATCGCTTTCATATGCCTAAAAGTACAATGTGGGGGTATCTAGAGGATTTGTGGGCAACAGAGGGACATCTAATGCCTCTCTCTGATAGGCAACGGCCCCATGATATACTCCATCCTCGTAGCGGACTCCCCATCAAAGGTCTCGTGCAACTCTGCGTCCATATTCTGAGCTTGAGCTTCATCCTCTGCGTCCTCTGCAGCACCCCTTTCCCTTCTCTCCGCTCTCTCTCCGGGTCGGCGGTCGTTCCCTGTAAGAACGGAAGCTCCAGCTTGCGACCCCAATTCTTGATCATCGGGCTCAGAATCGTGGACATGGAACACTTCACACATTGCCTTCCTCATTCCCTCCAGCCGGCCCATGATGCCATCTCCGGAAAGATTTTTGGGAAAGGGTACGATCCTATCTTCGCTTGCGGAAGTCAAGCAGTCCATCAAGAACTGTTTCGGCAGGTCATGCATCCATTCTTTGACGTCCGCCTTCTTTCCAATCTTCACTATGATATCGACAGCGAGATGACGTAGTGAAGAGGCTGGAGTGCTCGCTTTGTATATATTGAAAATACATTTGTATGGAAGATCGTCGGGGTCGTCGTAGATGCGCAGGAAGAATTCGTCTAGAACCGCATTTCGGAGCAAAATGATCCCCAATTCGTTGGCGAACATGAAGACATGGATGAGTCTGCCGTAAGAGATTCTCTGATTCGTGGTCTCGTCCGAATCGGGCGGAGGGAGGTAACCGGTCTTGAGGAATTCGAGGTAGATGCGGAAATTGCGTGGTGATACATCGGGCAGGCTGAAGAACTCGGATAAGTCGTCCAGTCTAGATTATGTCAGTACGAGTTTGCTTGGTGACACTTTTGTGATGTTGTGCTGGATGTCTCCAAAGTGAAGTAAAAGAGAACAGATGATGTAGACTCACTGATCGAAGAAGTAGTCAGACGTATTGCGCAGTTGTCTCAACGGCGCGTCGAACATTTCGCTGTCGCTACCATAGCCTACTTCCAGCGATACCTGCTCGGGACCAAGCCATTTGCTAAGATCTCCGGGGAGGTCGCTGCAAGGTACGAAAGCCTCCGGCATCCTGGTTCCTAGTGTTGACGATGTCTTGAGTCGCGGTGTGCTCCGATGTTGGAGCTACGGGAGAGAAGACGCAGAGTCGCAATGGCCGTTATGGATGTTCAAAAATTGTCAAAGCGCGGTTACCTGGAAGCAAACGGTGAAGTGAAGGTGAACACGCGCAGTTTCGAGGACCAGACATGGAAACGCGCACCGACAGTTTTGTGTAAAGAGGATATTGGCGGCTAGACCGCGAATTTATATGGATTTACCTCATACAAGAACGCTGAACAGGTCTGCAGACTACATCAAAACAATAACTTGCAAAGTAGATGAATTGACGTTAACGTAGGCTCCAGGGTGTTCGGTTTTTCCTTTGGGTTAGCGTGAATTTATACGAGAAGACAAGGCGACGATATCTGATAGTTGACAAAACGAGGGGAGATTTAGGCGTTTGTGACCCTGAGGACTGATTACGAGCAGCACTTCCTAACGTACGTTCATGTGAGACGTGATGTGACGGCCCTACGACACTTCTGTTAACGCACAATACACCTGCCTACATTGAACACCATGGATATCATCTAGCTAGCTATCCTACCTCATATCAACTCGTATCTGCGAAAGCCACCATATAGACGCCTCGCTGTCCATCCCACATACCATGAAGCGGATGCCACCGATAATACATTAGCTAAGTATACTCAACGCCCAAACGACACACAATGATGCAGAGGTATCAGAAAGCAAACGAACGCCAAAACAGTGACATGTGACATGTGACAAAAAGAGTCAACGGGTGGCTTTCTCTTATCGACGTGGGCCGCCCATGCCGCCCGTCATGCGACCACCCCCAGAGTTGAGACTCTGGCGTACGATCATTTCTGCCGCCTGTGCAGCAGCGAGGCGTTCCTATTGTTGGTTAGTAAGCGTAAGTATTGAAAAGGATTGATGATGCATACCTTCTGTCGACTTCTGTCCTTCAGGTACCGCTCCGCCTCTGGCCTCATTCTCAGTATCCTCAAGATCATGTCATCATTAGGCTCCGCCTGTGCTTCCTTTCTCTTTTCTTCCTTGGCTTTCTTCATTGTGCCAAGATTGCGCGACAGCATGATGGTCTTGTGTTTCCTAGTCGGCATCCCGACAAGCCCTGCGGCACCACCGAATTGGTGACCCATAGCAGGCGGCGCAGACATGCGGTTTAGGCGTTGGGATTGTTCTTGTTGTCGTCGTGCACTAGCTGCAGCCATTGACTCGGACGTACGAATCAGGTCTTCAGTAGCTTCAAAGTAGAAGAAGTTGAGGTTCTGCAGCTCGTGATACTTGGGTGACTTGAGCACGTCCATGGGCACACCCTCAACATTCCCATCCTCATCTACAGCGTGGAAGAAGTCGAAAAGCATCTTCAGCCACTTGAACACAATGTCAAGCTCTTGTTGTGTCAGCGGGCGCTGTTGCGAGAGCTTGTCGGATAGCGGGGGTACGAGTAGCGACTCTATAGTCGCGAGTGCCTCCTTCCAGAGTCTTGTCATAACCATGATCATTGCAGCGTCTGTCAACGTCTGCTTCATGATCGCGAAGTTTTCGTCGAAGTAGACGAATAGAGGACCGAGAGCTTGCGTGACGTCCTGTTGCGTAGGGCCTTGGATGACAGACATGGGCCTGGCTTGTCTGAAGTTTCCTAAATAGTTGGTGACCTTGGATGCTACGCCCTTATTGAGCAGGGCATCAAGTGAGCGACGCGAAAGCTTATAGCCGATAAATGATGAAAGCTGCCATCGTTAGCACAGATCTTGCGTTGTGATGGCAATTTGCTTACCTTATCCGTGATCTTTCGTGTCATGTCACGCTCAGTCCTCTTAAGTGTCCTGAATGACTTGCCGAAGTAGAACTGAATGTCGTCTCGCTCGCCTTCCATGCTCACACGCAGCAACAGACGACCCTGCGTATCCAAGTCAAGCCAGTATTCTCGGGGCATATAGTCTCGGAAGTGTGATGGATCGAGCTTGAGAGATGTCCGGCCGACGCAGTCATGGTCGCCCATAGCGTCCCAGTCCCATATCGTTGCAACGACGTTCAGCGGGCCATTAGTCGTGATGTCAATGGTCTCGTCCCAACGAGGGTTAAGGTTGCGGTAGATGACCCGAGTCTTTGCCAGCCGCTTCTGGTACTCATCACCGAGCACAACGTATGGGTCGCTTAGTCCATTCATGTCGCAAGCTTTCAGGTCTTCAGCCTCAATGATCTTGATGGTGAAGACGAAGTTGTTGTTTCGAAGGCGTTGCGTCGGGGGAGGGGAATGCTTTTGGATGACTTCGGCGCACGCATCGACGCCAATCTCGCGCTCGAGCTTATCTAGTTGTTGCATCGCATACTCAATGTTGTTGAGTTTGACAAGCGACTGTATTCGTAAGCATTGAACATGTCATTGAGTCGGATACTTACCTCTGGGTAGAATTGAAAAGGCTCGACCTTCTCCTTTTGGCTGTAGAAGTCCTTGACAGTCGACAACCACTTCTCTGACTTGGTCTGATGAGCGGCAGCCTCCTGCTCGGGGGTCAAACGATCCATCTCTTTAGCAAACTTCTGCTCAACGAGTTCGCAGTATCTCGCGAGTGCGACACCGATCGATTTCGATACGGCAGTCATGAATTTGGCGTATTGGACATCATTATCCCAGTTTAGTGAAACAATCTGCTCGATACTCTGATTGAAGGATCGGAAGACATCCACGACCGAGACACTGTGGCGCTCCTCGTCTGAAGGAATGGGGTTCTGCGACTCGATCTGGAATTGGTCTGCCTTGAAAGCGTTGTCAACCCACCCAATAAGGTTTTGATCCGTCATTTGAATCCATCTCCATACAAAGTCCTGTAGCTGATCTTCGATGCTAAAAGCGAAGTTTTTGCCTGGTAGAGCATCGCTGTGTATGCGGCGAATCTCAACAAGCTCTTTGTACAAGTCGAAGCCATCCTGCACGGGTACATCCTCTCCTTTGCTTTGAGCAACGTCCATGATCCGAGCGACAAGGTCTCGCGCATCTGCAGCGTAAGAGGGAAACATCTTCTCAACGAGGCAATTCATGGGACTAGCACCCATGACCTCTGGGTTCTTGCGGTAGCGCTTCTGTATCCGCTCGCATAGCTTGACCACAGCACGACCCAGCTCAATGACATGGTAGAACTCCCATTCTTCTTTGGTGTCCGGGATGTGCTTCGCTAGCAGCTCTCGGTATACGTCGCCAGCCTTGTCCCTCAGTCCGTGACGCAATTGTTCAGTGAACTGATCCATGTCTTCTTCGGTGCCGGGGAAAGTAGGGTCGTCGTAGATGTGGGTCTCAAGTATGTACATCACCGGTCCGAGTGCAGGCGGTTTGGTGTCGTATACATGCATCATCAGCTCATACAACTCTCTTAACAGGCAGTCGTGCAACGTTGACAGAATCTGCTGGTTGAGAGTGTAGTCCTGGATTGTCCATTTCGTTCGGTCAAACAACGACACTTGTACTGGAATATGGCTCATTCGATTGGACTTCTTGTCAGCTGGCGGTGGTTCCTTGACATAGTTGAAGGCAGCATCGAGGGTATCCAGACTGATGTCTTGGTTAATGTACTTGTCGCGTATGACGTCTAGGAACAAGACGAGACGGGAAAATTGTGGTATCCTCCATCGCAGGGCTATCTCATTCAAAAGCTCAGCCGATTGTTTCGACAGTAGCTTCACAGACGGGTTCTCATTGGTAGCTTCGGATGGTTCGAGATCGTTGTCCGCCAGGTCATACGTCAGTGCTTCATTCAGTATCGCACGATAGGTAGCACGTGGATCTGAAGGTATGAAGGTATAGGATGAGCTATCATTTGGGTCGTCGTTGAGGCTGAGCCCATTCATATCCACAGACTGGTCAATGACATATGAGGAGCCGTTCTCAGACGACATAGAACCCTGCCTCGAACCGTCTGAGTAGCCGGGGTCCAAAGAGGCATTGGGCTTGAAGTGTGGCACAGATCCGGGTGAACTCTTTGCGAGCTCGGGGTTCGACTGTATGATTGCCAGTATCATCTGCGAGAGGTCTGGCACCTCTTGGTTCTTCCATGCCTCGTACGCCTCCTCGGTATCGAAGTCGTCACTGTTCAGCGTCTTCTTGGTCATGAGACTGAGGTGCGCCTGGTATGTCTTGAGATCCTGCAGCGCAGCCTTCTCCGTCCATACGGACTTGTATCGGTTGATATCGGCTTGTACATCGGAGTACCCTACAGCGAAGATGCGTGACACTACCAAGACGAGGGGCATGTCTTTGACTTCATAGCTTCGCGGGACCTCGACTTCGACTGTTGTGCCACCCTGACCGCCATTGCGCTGGTTCTCCGCCGCCAAATCTTGGTCGTGTACGAGTAACTTCTTCTCCATTGTGGCCAACCGATGCGCAAGTTCGGGTCTGTCCTTTTGCCAGTCATGGTCTTTGAGGCAAGAGCTGACAAGACGTAGGAAGAGAGCGACGTGCCGATCTACCATGAGCTTCCAGCTGTCATCTCCGGGCGCCTTCCCCTTTTGCAGTTCCTTTGTGGCGTTGGAGTAGAAAATCAGGAGAAGGTCCTCGACTCTCCTATCTTTGTCCATGTTCTTCCTGAACGACGGGTCCTTGAATGCATTCAGGAAGACAGCGAACGTTCGCTTGACTGTGGCATCCTGGAACTCAGGCATGCGCTCCTGCCCCATCAACACCTTTGTGATCCGTTTGTCCAGTGCAGCCATGAAGTCGCGGGGGAAGCGCGTGCTCTTGGAGTCCCGTATGAGGGAGAAGTCCTTCATGAGGTCGTTTATCGAGGTCGACGATCGCTGGACGTGTTTGGGCGCGGCGGGCACATGTTGCACCCGCTTCTGCCGGGGCTGGAGGAGGTATGCGAGGTATGCCGCGCGGAGAGCGTAGAGATAGGCATCTTGGGCCGTGACGGGGCGCTTCCCCTGGGCGTTGGCTGAACTGCGTCGGCGCAGGCGGTCCTGGGCCTGGAGGCTGTTGATGCGGCGATTGCTCCCCCGGGTGCCGTCCATGGTGGAGTGTGTGGGAGGAATCAATGGCGTGGGTGGAGGAGTGCGGCCGCGGTTGGGCGCATGTCACGGCGGTGGTGGTGTAGTGCGTGCTCCCGGGCTGCAGCTGCCCAGTGGGATGTCCTAGCGGGGTCGTGCCTTCTCTTGCAATTTCTCCTACAGCGTGGCGACTCTGTCACTGGCCCTGAGCGGTCGTGTTCACTCTCGACCGAGGGTTGCTACTGCCGGCGGTATCTCTGGGCGTCGCGTCGTGGCCGACGTGGTTCCTGGTGGCGCGGAAGATCCACCGGAGTGCGTCACACGCTGTTCGGTGCAGGGAGCCAGGAGCCTCATATCGCGCTGACGGGGTCCGGCCACCTTGAAACAACGTTTTAATTAGCCGCACGTTTCTTGCTTGATAGCGCCATGTCAGCGTCGCTGCTAAACAAACAGCCGTTTTACTAGTAGCGGTACCCTCATCTGCTCATTGCGCATCTTATCGCCCTGGTACCAAGCACGTGCTAGCTATGGAGAGCTTCCGCTTCACCCACGCGTATCGATAGCGCGCCTCTACCATCGCACCTCCTACCACACACACGGATGCCCATCGCACATTGTCGCACCGGCTTGCTGGTATAGCCCGCGTTGAGTGGTGTATGCCTCCAAGCTCGGCACCCGTCGGCCCATTCACATGAAGGGCAGGAACTATGCCCATGTGAGCGCCTGCTGTCCCCTACAACACTATAGCAGTCGCGTACCACGGCCTGTGCCTCAGAACGTCGCCTTGGTCTCCTTGACCGAACATACAGCATAACGCAAGAAAATATCCCAAGTAGCCACATCCAGCGAACCGGTTCGTGCCAGCTGAAATCTACTCTACCTACCCGAATACACTGGCCATTCGCGTCAGACGATACACTCGTACCACCGCCTCCACGCCATCATGCCGGAGTCGCAAAGTCCCACAAACGCCGCCGACCGGCCCCGCCTTACCGAAGCCCAAAAGAAAGAGAACCACATCCGTTCCGAGCAGAAGCGACGTGAAGCGATTAGAGAAGGCTTCGACCGACTTGCCTCAATAGTACCCGGCTTGGAGGGACAAGGCCGGAGCGAGGCAGTTGTACTCGGGGGTGCCATCAAGCTTATGCGCGAGAAGATTGTGGAGCGACAGCAGATCATCGCCGACGCCAAGGCGAAGGGGATCGACACAACGGGATGGGAGTTGGACAAGGACACGATGGAGGCATGCGCTAGGCAGATGGAGCGAACGCTGGCCGAGGAGCGACAGGCGGAGAAAGAAGAGAACAGTAATGGTGTTGAGGTGAAGAAAGAGTAAGAACGCATGCGTTCAACACGGTATACACGGGATGAGAATGGGCTGGGATACTGGAACATGCGTACCAGGCGTATACGCGTCACATTGCTAGCAAGCAGCAATACACCCTTTGACTTTCCGCATGAGTCGCGTGGGAGGGCTTTGAGAAAGAGGTATCATAACTCCCCGGTCAGAAGTAAAGTGCATTTCTTCGCTATCCTCAAATCAAAATGATGATTAATCCAACTAAGACTTGAGACAAACTAAGAACAGAGCGCATCCATGTAGTAGACATTCACCCGTGCACACACCATGCGCTTATCGATAAGACCCAAAATTATCCTTCACATGAAAGAAGCCCCACCAACCACCAAACTAACATCTTGCATATCAGTCTAACCTGATCCAACCCCAGTTCAGCAGTCCATCATGGCATTCAGTTTCGGCTTTTCAGGCGACGACATAGAAGAAGACCCCAACGATGTGCAAGAGCAAGGGCAACAGCAAACAACGACAGATAGCAATGTCCCGCCACCTATTGCGGCCAAAGCACATGATCTCGATGAGCTGGTAGGTATGCGCTTTTGAATTCTCTATAGACATCGGACAATCTCTCAAAACTTTAACCTTCTCTCTCATCGAGATGATAGTAATATTCCTACGAGCGAAACTAACAAGGGTCCTAGCTAGCCAGCCTCCCAGACAAACTCTCCTACTCAACCATCAACATAACCAGCCCCAAAGGCTTCGCAACCCGCCTGCCCCGCCGCGAACTCTTCGATGTACGCCTTCAACTCATGGCCGAAGACGATGGATCTTCCCAAACACCTCTGACGGGTCTCGATGTAATGCCTCCCTATCCCCTCCTTCCATCCACAAACTGACACTCACCAAAAGGACTCCGACCTCCGCCAAAATGTCTACGAAGGCGGCTACAAGACCTGGGAATGCAGTCTCGATCTCGTCCGCTACCTGCTCGATCGTGGACCGCGGAAAGATCTCGATGACCTTATGCGCGTTGGTCATGTCATTGAGATGGGTTGCGGGTCTGCGCTGCCTTCGCTTCTCCTTTTTCAGTACGCGGTTACGAATCAACTCGGCATCTACTTCACTCTAACAGATTACAACGCCGACGTTATACGGCTTGTTACTCTACCCAATCTACTTCTGACATGGGTGGGTGCGCTAAGTGCCGAGGAGACTGCAGCGCTGTTCCCTGAGACGGGAAATCCGCTGTTGGGACCGGAGGAGAGTAGCGAGTTGTACATCACCTCTGAAATTCTCGCTGCTTTCAAGAAGACGATGAGTGAGATTGGGATTACGATGACGTTTATCTCGGGGTCTTGGACGCCGGTCGAGAAGCTTTTGAAGATGGTTCCTTCGTCGTCGGATTTAAACACGTTCATCTTGGGTTCGGAGACTATCTACTCGCCAGCTTCACTCACGGCGTTTACTGATGCGGTTGTCGCGCTGATGGGACGGGTGAAGACGGGAAAGACGATGGTAGCGGCGAAGAGAGTCTACTTTGGGGTTGGAGGTAGTGTTGATGGGTTCAGGGAAGCTTGTGCACAGAGAGGATGTGTGGCCTACGAGATGGAGTTCGAAGGCCTAGGCGATGGAAGCGATGGAGGTGTAAGGAGATGTTTGGTCGAGGTGCAGATGTATTGAACTTTGTAAAAATAATGGTTCATTGCGGTCATGAGTTATGGATGAGATGGGTATCTAGGGATGTACCAAGTAGAAAAATGAAACCAAAAGGAAACTAAACACAGTCTTGCGAACGCCGTCAAAAAATGTTCAAGTACTGATCCAAGTTTCTCCAATTCTGCTGGTGTCGAGACGATCTTACTACTTCGCCCTCACGGTGACTGTCGGTCCAGGCAGCTCCCTTCTACCCTCGCCTTCTTCGCCGCCACGCATAAGCCTCTTATACGTGTCCCCCTCAACCCTCATGTGCTCTCCACGACTGACCTGCAGCCTATCCACACCCTTCCCGATAGCATCGATATGGTACTCTAAAGGCAGATCACTTCTATAACCCAGCATCTCTGGCGCCGCAACGCCCTCTCGTAAGTTCTCCAACTCGGCCTGGATCTCCTGTAGCTTGAGAAGTGTGCCTGACACATGATTGACCGCTCTCTTGCGATAGGCACCAATGTTGGCAAGTAGATTGAGGGACTTGGTGTTGGCTTTCACATCGCCGCGGTTACCCCCAAGTTTTGTCCAGAGGCTAGAAAGGAGCTCTTCTTGTCTGCCCGTTATCGTCTGGTCATCGCCTGTTGCAATTTCGTAGATGGTGCCTAGTCGCTCATCAAGGTTGTGCAGAACAAGAAGCAGAGCTTGAGCTGTTTCGATAAGACGCGTAATTTCGTCTTTGTTCTTGCTGACGTGTGAGACGTACTGGTCGAAGATGCGTTGTTGGAGCGTTGGCGGTGGCGCGACGAACGCACCCGTGACCTGGTTGATAACTCGGCCAACGGCGCCAATGGAAGCCTCTTTCTCCGAGATACCAGACAACACGTTCATGGTCCAGGTGTTTGTCGCGATTACACGGTCCATGGCTGCGCCTATACGACTGTTGTAACGGGAGAGATCGACGGAAGCTTCGTTGGCTGTCTGCACAAAGTACTCGAATTCGTTGTCCAGTGCCTTTCGGCTCGGAAGACGAGAGTGCTTGACAAGAATTCGCAGGTCACGAATGGCCAGCTCAGAGTTCTTGATCGTGGCTGGCAGGGCAGAGGTATCCTTTGATGCGTCCAAGATATCCTCAAATCGGCTTTGAACATTGATGAGTTCCTCGAAGTCGGCCTGAGGCTCTGACGTGTCTAGCGTAGCGCATGCGGGGATGAGGTAAGAAGAGCCTGGTATCGCGCAAACAGGCCCCATGACAGCGTTTGATACCGTGGATCGTAGTATTCCAGATGCTAGCTGAATGCCGAAGACTAGGATACCAACACCAAGGGCGACCCCTAAGAACGGCTTGATAAAGTGTCGCATCGCGTAGGAGAAGATGTCTAGGAAGTGGGCGAGGAGTGGTGCGGCGACGTTATCCCAGAAGAGGTTCACGTAGTGCCATGGGCTCACTTCTTCCTGGTTTTGTTGTGGCGCTTGCGGGTATCCGCTGGCAGACCCTTTCGTGAAAGGGCTGCCTGGTGCAAGGGGCGAGTCTGATGGGCGGTTTTGGGTCGTGTTTCTTACTCGGTTCCGCGGCTGGGATTTTGTACCTGGCGAGCCGCTGTAACCACTCGGCGAGTTACTCATGGAAGGCATGATGAAGCTCGGCTCGGATGCGTCTTGTTTTGGTGTTCTGTCGGGTCCTATCCTTTGCGACTGGCTGGCTTTCGTCCGACTTGCTGGCTTCCTCACGGGCCGAGCGTGCGTTTGCGCTGTGGGTGTTGACTTGCTAAGATGATTGCGCTTAGGTCTGGGTGTCACGGTCGTCCGTGGTTCTTGTACAGTTTCTTTGTCAGAGTCCTCTAATTCCAATTCGCTGGCTTCGTCGCTGGCCGAGTGAACGGAGCCCTCGTCACCGGATGCGTAGTCAGCGTCGCCCCAGCTACTTCCCAAGCTGTGTTCGAGTCGCCGTGAACGTGCGCTCATATTCAAAGTTGATGGTATCTAGGTCTGTGACGTGGGGCTGACGGTTGGGTGGGTCAAGGTAAGAGTGCAATACAGAGCAGGTGGTAGTTATAGATTTAGGCAGTGGTGTGTCTAGTGATGACCCAAACTGTCTCACTGACTGCCTTTGTGTCGTTGTAGGAGGCTGGGTAGAACAGGTTGCCACTTCCTACGTGTGACGTGGGGCCTGCCAATCAGGCTTCTGGCGCATACTGTGTCTTAGTGCATCGCAGAGACATCGAGCACTTTTGTCGTTAGTGGAGTTCCAGAGCGATGGCCCTAGCACTGTACCTGTAGTACCCGACTGCGTTCGGGGTTTGAGTGGTGTTGGCGTACAGACGCGTCGACGTCATGTTCGAGCTCGCGTGCGCCAAGACGACTAGTCCAGAAAGTGCATCCTGAACAGCACGCGAAGTTGGTGCAGGAGTCAAGACTTTCCGATGTCACTACGCCAGCTTTCCCTTGCGCTACGGACTGCAAGACGGGCGCAATTAGAACCAACGAGGTGGCGCCAGCATGGACGTCTTTTCGCGCGCAGCTGCTCTTGCTCCGCGCCCCACCAGTTGCAGCACACGGTGACCGTCTCGTCTGAAGCACCCGCCAGTGCGCAATTGAACCCTACAGCCGGCACCCCGCCTACACCTCCTCTCGACCATCGAGCCCTCGCGCAAACACACAATCTCTTTATCACATCTCCATATAGCCCCGGCTCGCCGCTCATCCTTCCCAACGGTGCCTATGTCTTCCAGAAGTTGCAGTCGTTCCTGCGTGCGCAATATCCACAGTTTGGCTTTCAAGAGGTCATCACACCCATAATATACAAGAAATCGCTATGGGAAAAGTCCGGGCACTGGGAGAACTATGCGGAGGACATGTTCAGCGTGCAGGGAAGAGGGACAACGGCGCAGATACCTGAAGCAGAAGGCGGAGAAGACGGCGAGTTCGGTCTGAAGCCCATGAACTGCCCCGGCCACTGTTTGCTGTTCAGAGACGAGATCAAGAGTTACAGAGATCTCCCAGTTAGACTCGCCGACTTCAGCGCTCTGCACCGGAACGAGATCTCAGGTGCCTTGACAGGACTGACTAGAGTCAGGCGGTTCCACCAGGACGATGCGCACATCTTCTGTCGGCCAGACCAAATTCTGGCAGAGATTGAGCAGACGCTCAAGTTCGTGGGCATGGTATACAACACGTTTGGACTGGGACCCTACAAGCTGCATCTCTCTACTCGGCCCAAGGACAGCTTCATCGGCACCATCGAGGAGTGGGATCGTGCAGAAGAGCAGTTGACTACCGCGTTGAACAACATCGGAAGCGAATGGGCAATCAACGAGGGAGACGGAGCGTTCTATGGCCCAAAGATTGACATCATCTTGAAAGACTCGAACGGCAAGGAACATCAGACGGCAACCATACAGCTCGACTTTCAGCTGCCGCAGCGCTTCGATCTGCAATACCAAGCATCACCGGAAGAATTGGAGGCAGGACCGCAGTCGTCTATGGATGCAGGACTGGATCCGGCTCTTCGCCGCCCAGTCATTGTACATCGCGCCATCTACGGTTCCATCGAGCGTTTCATGGCTCTACTGATCGAACACTACGCTGGCAAATACCCTTTCTGGCTTTCGCCTCGACCAGCCATTGTCTTGTCGCTTAACTCAGACCCTAAAGTCCTCGAACATGTCTCGCGCATACAATCTGTCCTTTCCGGTCTCACACCCTCCGACGCACCAGCCACGTCCGCATCGTCACCCAAGCCCTTACCGTTATCGACTATACACCTGCCCATCGATGTCGATACAAGCGACCGCTCGCTCGGGAAGAAGATCGCCGAGGCACGAACAAAGAAGTACAATCACATCATTGTGGTTGGCGGCAAAGAGGTCGAGAGTGGTAGCATGAATCTTCAGATCGTGAACCAGCCAAATGAGGAGTCCACTATAGAAGCGATACAAGTTTCTTTGGGGAGGACACTTACTGACAAAGAGAGATCAAAAGCCACCGTGAACGTCGACCTAGATGGCGCTAGGAAATACTTCGAGAACCTGGCCAATTCGTTCTTGTAATACAAAGTCGATTCGGATTCAAAACCTTGTCTATGTTCAATTGTGTGACAACGTAGTTGCCCGGTGTTTAGTCTCGCTGTTTGCTCTGCCCGTTTTTACGATCCGTCATTACATGCGGCCGATAACGACATTTCGCACCCTATTTCGAGAAAAGTTCCTAGTCTGCGTAGTATAGAACAGGCTTTGCCAATGCTACTACACCCCGAAGGCTTGTCGACCGCATTGCGACATCTAAGTAGCAAGGTCTATCCGCATTTATCAAGGGTGTCTCATGTCCTCAGAGTCGAATTACCGATTGGTGTTCTCGCTCTCACTTTCACTTTCACTTTCACTCTCACTACCCGAGCACCGCCAAGACAACTAGTTCTTGCACGGGTACCTCAAAATTCTTCTCGATCGCTCACCACGTCACCAATCCCTCAGCGACGTTTCTTGTTCACGACCCTATCTCACGCGATGGCGACCGAAGTGCCGTTCACCGCCGACGCCGTACGCAGTATAGAGCTAATTCCTTGTGCACATGCGCCCACCAAACCACCAGCGTGAGTCCGAAACAATTCCAGCCATGCGTTCTTGCTAACAATCTCAGCCACGTCTACGACAAGATCATTACCGTCGCGGTCGGACCGGACAATGCCAAGAAGAAGTTCAAGATCTATCGCGGGCTCCTGTGTCACTTCTCCAGCTACTTCGATCGCATGCTCAACGGTTCCTTCCGGGAAGGTGGCTCAACGTACCTTCGACTAAAGGATACCGACGCCGACACCTTCGACGTGTTCTTCTATTGGCTCAATGCTGGTGTTGTAGGTCTGGCGGACAGCGGAGGCCTTCTGGACTGGGGGAAGGTAATGAAGGCCTACGTGTTCTCCGACTTTCATCAGGCGCCTATCTTCAAGAATGCTGTCCTAGAATCCCTCTTCAATGGCTGGATAAAAGACTCAACGATCACGCTTTGGGTGACAGAGGTTTTGTATACCAAGACGTGTGATGGAGACTCGATGAGGAAGCTCATTGTCGACATAGTGGCTGCGACAGGCGACTTCGATCGGCAATATAGAGATTATATCACCTCCGCGCACAAGGACTTTCTGGTTGACATGCTTATGGCATTTAAAGAACAGAATTTAGTCCCCGGTCAAGGCAGGACAAACAATGGATTCGCTTGGCTTGACGAAGTGCGCAACAGCTTTTGTCAAAGATATCATACGCACAGAGAGAGGGAAGCCTCATAAGGAGACTTCGATTCGTAAGTCTACGTCTCGGTCGTGGCAGTCCAGTGGCAGTCGCTGATCCGAGGCGCAGGTGCACTTAGGTGGTGGTGGGCCAAGCCTGTTGTCTTTCCTTTGGTTTAATAGTAGAGCTGCGTGCGTAGTGTTTGCAACGGCTATTCCACCTGTCCGATCCATTTTGACTGTACGCATGCTACCCTTTTGATGTCGCACTCCATGACCTTACTATGGGGCAACATCAACGTCGTGCCAGTTCAAAACGGAGCATATGTATTGACTTTTGTGTTATTATCCCCTTCCATCGACCAACAGATCTTCGAGCTGGCAGTATGCCTGTATATCGCTACTAGGTAAGAGTGAGTAATTTAGCTCAAAAGCATCTTCACCTTCACCTTCACTTCGGTTCTCGGCTAGTGGAGTCTGCCACTTATAGCAAGTACGTGAACAGTCTTTACACCTCTTGAGCACTTTTATCAACAACATCTTTAATTCCTTGAACGAAACCAAGTTCAACACTGTTACGATGAGCTACCCACTAGTACAGTGCGCACACCCGTGGACCGCGCCTACCATCACCAACAAGCACGACACAGTCACGATCAAGGTTAGCGCCGGCAGCAATATCCAGAAGTATGACCTACATGTCGAAGCACTCAGAGCGCGCTCGCAACACTTTCATGAGGCCCTTTCAGCCTCCTCAAACGAGGAGCGCACAGCGATCCACCTCGCGTGCTCTACGCCAATGCGATTCGACGTCTTCGCCAACTGGCTTTACAAAGGCAGCCTAGACTCCAGCAATGATACCAATTTGAGATACCTCTTCTTATGCGAACTCCACGTATCCGCCAACACCTTCGACATCCCGCTCCTGCGCAACAAGATTGTGGATGTGTTCTTCAACAAGCTTTTGCGCGACGCACAGCCACTACCCTACGACATCATGAACTACATCGAGGAGCATCTGAGGGACTCTGCTTTGAGGACCATGATGCAAGACATCATGCTGAACTGCGGTGACACGGAGGACATGGCCGAGTGGAAGGTCAACCTTGCGAAGGGCTTCAGGATGGAAGGTGGTAGAAACAAGGACGTCGCTGAGACAATTGGCAAGAGTTCAGATGTGAGAGAGTACTTGGTCGCATTGAGGGGTAAGGTATGCGAGAAATATCACGAGCATGTTGAGAGAGATGAGATGGTCGTGGAACGTGAAGAGATGTGGTTCTTCGATCCACCTCTAAACTAAGCGGGAAGCACTTTCATGGAGTATGAGACGTCCGACATATGGATGAAAACGAGGTTGGAATGGAAAGAGTGGGATGTCGTAGTGGCATTTGATACATTCAGTTGTCATATTGTACATACGAACAAAGTGATCTGGTTAAACTCACTGGAACATGGTCGCTAACATTATGACTCCTGACACAGTATAAGATGAGCTCCTGTCGAACTATGTACCTTGGTATGAAGGACTGTACTCGCAATGCATGTGCGGAGGCTGTGCATACCTGGGCAGTTCTTTCCAATGTTTGCACTAGCCTAACGCTAGTCTTCGTCGGGTAAGGCCCTGATTTCGCTGGCTGACGTCATGAGCTCGCACGATGGAATCCAACTACTGTCTCGTCTCAAACCGACCTGCTCCAAAGATGATCCATGAACGTTCCCATAGCGCTTCCTAGCCTCTTCTGCTGACGATCGGGGTATATCTGCAAAACCGCAGCCATGCAACGCCGCGCAGCGCTTGGCCGCACCAAACAGAGTGTGGCGTACGAAATTCAATGTCGCCCAAAGCACTCTTTGTGTTCGGCGCTCGCTGATCGGGGATGGCGTCGTATTAGTTACGCAGGAAGGTGCTAGACAGCGGTATAGGATGAAGGCAAGCGCAGCCAATCGCGTGTAAGTCGGTATATAACAAGACCGAAGAAGGGCGGTGATGAGTCCATGGAGTACACCGCAAACGGATCCTTCCGGTCCTTTAGTAGCTCGAGACTGCTAAGACACATGTCGCAAAATACAACTTCTTGACAGCATCGCCGCCTTCAACGGAGATTGAAGCGTACCTTGTCTAGCACGCGGCTGATGGGCACAGGCTTCTCGTTCACAAAGGAAACCTCGGAATCGGTGCGTTCCTCTACGAAAGAAGCTCGAGATGCCGGTGGCGATATCTCCGGATCAGCCGAACGCATCGTCAGCCATTGGGTGACAAGCATACCGAGACAGACTGAACTATGCATCAGCGTTTGTTGACCACAAGGGGCGAATCGGGAACTTACTATCAGCGAGGCACATGAGCAGACAAGCGTGGCTCATCTTCGCGAAGTTCCAGGCGAGAAATAGGCTATTGTTGCACAAAGTGACAAACAACATGAAGCCCGAGCCAACAACATTTCGAACCAGCATGACTCGCAAGTTATTACGAGAAGATACGGCCCGTCGTGTTCCTTTCATCCAAAGTCGGAGTCTCTGCATCGAAGAGCCAGTTGGTGTACCAGCAGTGTCGCTTGCGAAACTGAATATCCTAGGTGCCGATGAGCCCAGTGCTGGTCGAAGCTGCCAGACGAAGATCCCCGTGAGAACAGTGTTCATCAGGATGTCCAGCACGATGATCGCAATTGTAGCCGGTCGCTCGATGCCTATCCTGCATTCGCCTGTCTGGTGGTTCAAGATAGCCATTGGGTTGACAAACTGCCATCCCATGATAGCGAGGAAACCACCCGTGACAAAGATCCCTCCGAAGACATACAGCATATCCCTTGTGCGATCCACAAAGGGAGCTCGTACGATATGAACGCGCTCCAGCAAGAAGAGATATCTGTATGTGGTTCAGCATCCGGATTTGGGTGAGCGTCATGCACGAGTAAACACTTACAGTGCTATCTTGTCCGCGCTATACATGGCGATGCAGACTCGTATGGCAGCATGACATTGAGCATCCGTTTGCAGACCCAGTCCAGCTATCTGTATGGCTGTGGCAAATAGAAAGGCCGAGCAGATGAAGCCTTGCGCGAACACGAGTACATCCGACACCCGAGTTTTGGACTTCTGGCCAGCCATGCGGCCTGCTCGATATCCTACCAAACAGTTAGCAAACGTATTGAACGACCTCTAGATACGAAACGGTCAACATAAAATTCGAATGCACTTACCCTGGGCCAACGCGAGAACAAATGCAAACAGAATGCATATGATAATCACTGCCACGCGATGTGGTGGCAGCTCGTCCAGGTTGACATGTTTGTGGCTTTCGTCCCGAGTAACAAGAAAAAGCGGAGACATTGGCTGCGCAGCCACACCAGCGATGGAGATTTGCGCAAAGGCAAATAATATCGCAAAGGTAGAAGATCGCATCAACGCTGCCAAGGTGTCCGTTGAGACATGGGGAGTGGTCTCACGACATATAGGTTCACGAAGCGAGCTCTGATCAAGTGTTCAAACTAATTTGCGTATTACGCCGTGGCAAGACTTCTCACTCAACGTCAATCAATCACAACACGGTATATCCTCGATCTATCGGATCGTAGGGCAATATGTCAAGGGCTAGCGCATCAGTGGACGAGTCACCGCTAAAGCTTACTTCAACGGTTCCGACGAGGGAAAGCTGGAGACAACTCCGTAGCGCCGAGCAAGCACCCCGTAGCGAGCCTTCCACGCGCTATGGTGCGGAGACGTTGCGCTACAGCCCTACTACTAGACACCGTTGGGCTCTAGAAGTCTTGATCGGCTGGAGAGTTTTGACCGCTGCTTCATGAGATGCAGAAGTCGCTTCAGCCACATGTTTGCGCCTCCAAAACGACCACCGTGAAGGCTCTGGTTTCCAAATACCATGGTGGCATCTGAACGAGGCTATGCGCGTAAGCTTACGGCGACGAGGTCCGGAGGTTCCAAGAGGCTTGGATCTCGGGTTGGGAAAAGGACCGGATGCCGCACGCCCCGGGCTTATCATCCAGGGCTGATACAGAGAGAACCTTGGAACCTTGGAAACCTTCGGGACGCGCCCTTATCTCTGGACCCTCATAATGTCCAGCAGCCATGTCATTCCGTAGTGGTAGCCTTCGTCATCGTTGGTTTCCGCTAAGTCCCTTCACATGTTATGGCTGTCGTTCCGACTCCACCTTGGCTATGTCACGATGCAGAACAGACATCGTGTAGTGTATGTTCTTCTAGGTCGCTTCACTCGTTTTGCCTCCCAATAGTCTAACTAATCAAGTGTTTGCGGACTGCAATAGGGTTTCGGCCTTCTTTTTGGGCGTGCTCGGACGAAGAAGACCGGGATATCTGGAAGCTGTCACAGGTCAGTGAAGGGTCTACCATGCACCCCTCAAGTATGTACTTTCTGTAAATTAAATCAAACGTCCAAGCCCTTTTAATGGCCTTGGGCAGAGACATGTAATCTTGCCAAGGGTACTAATAAGGAACGACAAGCCCAGTCTCCCCTATCAGCCGTATCCTTCACTCCGCTGGCAATTCACCTACGCAATACCTAGATTCATTTAGATGTTGTCCCACCAATGAGAAGTCTTGCAAACACCTCTGGCGATCACTATGTATCCTTCGACCGTGGCCGCCGCCTTTGTTACTTATTTGACAAAGGTAAATGGGTGGTGATCATCTGTGACTGAAAGTCGTCTCCATGGCTGGCACGCGATGTACTGAGCAGGGTAGTATGGTCGTTAGACGAGAGTAGAACGCAGATACAGCAGAGCTAAAAGCAGCAAGTGTCACGTAGCATACCGTTATGTGTTAGCATGGAGCGCAGGTGAATATGCGTACAAGGGTTAGTGTTTGTTTGGTCTATGTGGAGTACCTTGCTGTACATGGTCGCGCTTCGCTTGGAACGTAACTGCAAGTGCATACACGTGGGCTGCCTCTCCACTACCCTAACAGAACTTCTCCATCGTTCATGAGCTCAAATCAGACTCGTAGCCTTCCCTACCGATAGCCATTGGCTCGATCGATGTCCGAATCCGTCAGTCGTCCTTACAAGAATCGTGTATGTTGGGCAATGCTGAGATTTCATTGTGCCAACAGGCGAATGGAAAGACGCTCGCTCACTTGGTCTACCAGCCAGAAGAAGTATTGGCATCGGCAGCTGCGGTGGTGTCGTCAGCCCAGTTGCCGCTCGACTCAACCGGAGTATCACCCCAACCGCCAGCCGCAGCGGTCGAGCCACCGGCATCGCCCCAGTCACCGCCGGCAGCCTCAGCAGGAGGCTCAGGGCAACGCTTCTCGCCATGACCGAAGTTGTTGCAGTTGCGGCACTTCACGCGGGACCAGTCACGAGGCTTGGGGCACTCGCGAGAAGCATGACCCTCCTCGTCGCAGTTACGGCACTTCATGACACGAGGCTTGTCGCACTCGCGCGACATATGACCCTCATCTCCGCAGTTGTGGCATGCGCGACCAGGACCACCAGCCATGGGCTTACGAGGCTGAGTGCACTCCGTCTTGCGATGTCTGTTAAATGTTAGCTTGACACTCCAAAACGATCGACAAGAGTTCGACTTACCCAGTCTCGCCGCAGTTGAAGCAGGCTTGACCACCAGAGCCCTGAGGACAATCGCGCTTCTGGTGACCCGTCATACCACAGCCGAAGCAGGCACGGTCGCCGCCACCGCCACCTCCACCAGAGGGGCAGTCACGCTTTTGATGGCCAGTCTGACCACAGCCAAAGCAGGCCCGATCGCCGCCACCGCCGCCGTTGTTGTTGTAGCTGGTAGTGTTTGCAGTAGAGAAACCGCCCGCAGAGCCCCAGCCGTCATTGGCAGTAGTCGTAGCGCCGCCGAAGGTGTCACCACCAGAGCCGAACTCGTTGTTGGCGTCAGCAAACTCGTTGGTGCCGCTGAACTCGTTGCCACCACCGAAGCTTGTAGCGTCACCGCCGAAAGTACCAGCTGGGTTCTTGGCCTTCTCTAACTCTTCGCGCTCTTTGGCTTCGGCCTCCCGGTGCTTCTTGGAGTTCTTGTGTCCGTTCCAATCCTTTGTGAGGATCTCGCGGTCGCAGAGCTCGCAAACGGAGATACGAGCAACATGCTCCTTGGCCTTGGGGTATGGGTTGGATACCATGGTCGAATACAGGTTAGCCGGACCACGAGCCATGATGAGGACTGTGGACGATGTGAGAGAGGTGAACTAGACACAGTTCGTTAGCTTTTTGCACTCCAGAGACGGCAGCAGTGCAGTGAAGCGCGACAGACGTCGGTCGAGCGCCTAAAGAATCCAGACTGGAAGCAGCTTGGAGCTCGCGGTCTGCGCGCGGTCTGCGCGCGACGCGTTCAAAACTGAGTGTGCGCACTTGCAAACTTGCGGAGCAGGCTGACTGGGCCTGAAGACCGACGTGTGAATACGCCAGAGGTGAGAGGAACTTACCTTGTATAAGCAGAGTATGCGTCGCAGGCGGTCGACAATGAGGTCACTGTCTCTTGATCGTACAATTGATCTCGCACGTCGTCGCTGGTGAGGTGGGGTCGCAGGAGCGGAGGTGAGAGCGTGGGAAATTTTTATATAGGCAGGCGCGATGCAGTGGACCCTGCACCAACGACAACAAACAGACGAAGCGAGACCGGGTAGGAGCCGAGTGACACAATGGAAGACGATGGAAACAGTGAGAGGATCGCGATGATGACGCTAGCATGCATGACGGGTACCTGCGCAAGAAATGACAGGGCGCCGGGAGATCTCACGGTGAGAGATCATCGTGAAGTCCAGTAGACGTAGAAAGTGAAGGGTAGGTGAGTATGGAAAAGAGACTATTGGCGCTCAATGGCAGTCCTTGCACCATAAAATGATGAGTGTTGACCTGGCTATGCACAACCGAAAAAGACAAAAAATAGCTGTACTGAACATTGAGCTCAAGCACCTGCAGGCATCCCGTCTTCGACTTCCACCTCCTCTTCCGCTCTTTGACCCTCGCTCTTTGCCGGCTCCTTCCAACCTGTACCGGCCTGTACGAGCACGACGACGATGGAGAGTCCTACGGCACAAAGGAACAATGCCTTGAGTGCATCCGCGTATGCCCCGACGGCAACGACCCTGTCTTTTCCTTCCAGCTTACCTACAAGTGCCGGACTCCCTAGTAGTCTCCGAGTGAGCTCACCGCGATTCTTCAACCCAGCCTGCGCAAAACCGTCATCCAGAGATTTGTGCAGTACGCGAACGAAGTAGCCACCGCCAATGGCCGAACCGAAAGAGCCTGAGAAGCCGCGAAACGTAGCAAGGAGAGAGATCACGATCGGGTGCACCTCCGGGAGTGTAAGATGGAGCAGATGGACAAGTGCGTAGTTCGTTGCCGCGCCAGTAACAAGTCCGTTGAGGAACACCATAGCAACATATAGACCCCACGGACTTGTTGGTGTAGAAATGAGAGCCAGGACAGCCATAGTGATTGGAAATAGTGCCATCGCAACGACGGTATGGAGGTAGAAGCTGCCCGTGCGTTTGATATGGAAGACACCAGCAAGAAGACCACCGGTTGCAAAGCCGGCGTTAGTGGGAATGAGAATTGATCCAGCGACAGCCGGAGCCCAACCCCGAACGGCAAGCGCATATACGGGCGTGTAGAAGAGGATACTCCAACGGGCCATCATGAAGCCAGTCGTGCCAAGGCAGGTCAACAGGGTTCCACGAGATCGTAGAACGGAGACTGGAATGACGGGATCGCCAGCGACGTAGGCCTCGTTTAGAACGAATACTGGAAGAGCAAGAGCCGATAGAATGATCGGCGTTGGAAGAACCTTTGGACCAGATAAGCCAAGAAGGAAGAGCACAATGGTGGTGGTCAAGAGCAGGGCTCCGGAGTAGTCGATGCGGGCTAGCTTTTCGCGGATCGAGAGATTTTCATACTTGATGTTCTTTGAAGTATGGCTGGCTGGAATTGAAAAGAGAAGACCCAAGCCAGCCACAAAGCTTATTGGTGCCTGGATGCCAAACAATGGTTTCTGTGGTTATGTCAGTTGAGCCCACTAGATCTCGTCATCTGATAGTGTCCACTTACCCATCCAATTCTAGGCTCAAGCGCGCCCGCTATGACCGCTCCAAGTGAGACACCGACTGTCATTGCAGTGTTTGCAAGGCCCATATACAAGCCTCTTCGTTTAGGGCTGGTCATCTGGATCGCCATGATGCTAGCAACGATGAAAATGCCACCGCCACCAGCTCCAGTTACAACGCGGCCGATGATAAAGTGTTCGAAAGACACAGATGTGGACGTGATGGCCGATCCAATGGCTATCAACATAGTGGAGAAGAACATGCATAACCGTGGACTAAACACTTGACATAGTCGTCCCATCAAAGGGGCGAGAGAAGACATGGCGATGAGATACGATGAAGTAAACCAGCTGGCAGTTTCGAAGGCATCAAGATCAGCGGCGATAGACGATTGGGTCGTTGTAAGGATAGAGATGTTCGTAGCTGTCGTGAAGGTTAGGTCAAGTTTGTTTCGCATAGTTTGTGGAATTTTGATAGAACATGACTTCTGTTGATTTGCCACATTCTCATGCATAGATGGAATTGCACATGATCGAAGGCGGGATTATATGGTGACGAAGCGCGTAGATTTTGAAAGACATACCTTGCAGGAATATCAAGAGACCGACGGAGCCAACTATAAGTGCGCCTCTAGACGCTGAAATGGCCTGTTCATCATCTTTGCCCTCCCTATTCGATAAGGGCGGCGATATCGAAGGCTGGAGCAGGGGCTCGCGTTCTGCCGAGGTATTCAAAACTGTCATGACATACGACTTCCAGTATAATGTCAAAAGATAAGGAGAGTGCTATCCAGCGATAATGAACGAGAGAGACTTCGCGTAGAAACGCGTCTGGAGAAGGGAATCATGACGATGCGTGCAAGGATGTTAGTGCTTCCGCCGATGACAAATGCAGAAAGAGGTCGGTTGCCCTTGCCCGAGGGCTTTCGTCCGCATAGACAGCGGAACAAGCGACGACGGTATGAAGCAAGCGCGCTGAAAATCAGTTGCAAGTAGATACTCGGTTGTCGTTTACGAATCGAAGCGGAAGGCCCAAGGCGACGTTGCAGCGCGTGAACCTGTGACATGAGTGACGTCAACGCTCATTGGCTGCGGGAGCCACGCATCGGGGGCGCAACTGCCACCCCGGCCGTGATAGTGGAAAGCTGGCCTCTACAAACAACCTCACCACGACTGCCTACACGTAGTCGCGCCTCTGCTTCCGCCCTCTCGAGATGACGCCATGAGTTTCTTTCTTCGCATTACTTTGAATTTCGACATATACCCACAATGAGGCCACAGCTACAGCGGCGTGTGCCGCTTCTCTTCGGTACGCACCTGCGCAGGCAACGTAGGAAGCTTCTGACTGACTTGTAGACCCGCAGTCCTTCTCTCACTATTCTTATGCGTTTCTTCGGACCAAAGCAAGGAGGCCTGGAAGTCAAGATGGGGGAACACAGAAGGAGGCGCGAATCCACACCAGGGCGTACTGGCCTTCAATGAGGCCACGACGCTTCTACACACGATCAAACCGGCTGCCGCACCATGGTGGAACTTTGATAAGAAGTCTGGCATCTTGGGCACCAGCGCGTACTACGCGAAAGAGGTCTTCTTCCTTCTCTTCATGAATGGCCCCCCACAGCAAGAGCTGTTGACGACGAACCCACAACCGAAGCAGCTAGGGCATTCTCTGTCACAAGCCGTCACCCTGCTGGAAGAGGCAGCGGCTCAAAGGAATCCCGACGCCATATTCACCCTCGCCGAGATGAACTTCTACGGCAATTACACGCATCCGCGCAACTACTCCGAAGCCTTTCGACGATACCACGAGCTCGCGATTTTGAACGGCAATGCATCGGCACAGCACATGGTTGGCTTCATGTACGCGACCGGCATTGGTGGAGCAGTCAAGCAAGATCAGGCAAAGGCTATGCTATACTATACACTGGGCGCCGAAGGAGGAGACGTGCGGTCAGAGATGGCTGTTGCGTACAGGCACTCGGCAGGCATATCTACTCCGCGTAACTGCGAAGAGGCTGTGCATTTCTACAAAGCGGCAGCGGAGAAGGCTATTGCATACATGCGGTCTGGGCCACCTGGCGGCCACTCTATGCCGCGGGAGTCATACAACATCGCTGACGATCAGGGTGGCGTGTATGGCGAAGGCGCAAGTACAAGCAGCTCTGGGCCCAATGCCAAAGTCGCCAGCGCTCAGTCTGATGCCTTTTCTTCCCTCGACGACGTTTTCGAATACATGGATCTCCAGGCCCGGAAGGGCGATGCCAGGGCCACATTCAATCTTGCCAAGCTGAACTACGATGGCGCACGAACTTTGAAGCGCGACCTTCCAGCGGCCAAGAAGCGCTTCATGGAGCTTGCGTGCATGTACTGGCCGCAAAACGGAAAGCCCAATGCGAATGTGTCGCCTACCGTCGAGAAGCTGGCCGCGAAGGCCGCCGGCTACCTTGGTCGCATGTTTCTGCGCGGTGAAGGCATGCCGCAAAGCTTCGAGATTGCGAGGTTATGGTTCCGACGTGGCTTGGACTTGGGCGATGCGCTGTCGCAATACTCTATGGGTATCATGTACCTGAAAGGCCTCGGTGTACCTCAAGATGCTGTAAAGGCTGCTGAGCTATTCGGCGCGGCTGCCGACCAGGATTTGGCAGTCGCACAAGTTCGGCTAGGTGCGCTCTTCTTAGATCAGGGGGACATCGCCGTCGCCGCCAAATACTTTGAACTTGCCGCTAGGCATGGACACCTCGAGGCGTTCTACTACTTAGCTGAGATGACGCACAACGGTATCGCTCGATCCAAGTCCTGTCCTTTGGCGGCCACCTATTACAAGATCGTAGCAGAGAAAGCCGAACTCGTCTCTACGTCTTTCCCCGAAGCTAATGAGGCGTATGCGAATGGTGACCTAGAGACCGCACTCGTAAGCTACATGATGGCAGCTGAGCAAGGCTTCGAGGTCGCACAGGCCAACGTGGCCTACCTCCTTGATCAAGTCAAGCCTCGTTTTACATTCAACTCGCTTGTGCCCTTTATGAAGCAAAAGGCCTCGCTAGCTAGCGACGCATTCCTGGCTTTGGTATACTGGACGCGCTCTGCCGAACAGAAGAACGTCGATGCTATGGTCAAGATGGGAGATTATTACCTGATGGGTCTCGGAACACAACCTGATTCTGAAAAAGCTGCAGCTTGTTACCAAGCCGCAGCTGAGACCATGAGAAGCGCACAAGCCATGTGGAACCTGGGTTGGATGCATGAGAATGGCATCGGCATTGATCAAGACTTCCACCTCGCAAAGAGACACTATGATCTGGCTCTGGAGACGAATCCACGTGAGGCCTATTTACCTGTCGTTTTGGCACTGTACAAGCTTAGGTTCCGGAGTTGGTGGAACACTTTTACAAACGGCAACATCAAGTCCATTCAAGAAGATCCCGGTAAGTCATCATTCTTTGCATCTTTTTTGACATCTGGATGCTAATATGACTACAGTCGTCAAGAAACAATGGACACTCTCGGAGTGGCTGAACGCCTTTCTCGAAGCCGAACTCGCTGGCTGGGATGACTACGAAGCTGATGATTACGACGACACGCATACCGCTGGCGACGACTTTTACGGCGACGGCTATCATGGCGACGAGATCGATTCGGATATTCTGGAATCACTCATCATCTTGGCCCTGAGCGGGGCTTTGGCCTTCCTGCTTTACTACAGAACACAGAGGCAAAGAAGACAGGAGGAAGAAAGAAGACGGCAACAAGAACAGCAGCAACAGCTGAATCAAGGCGTGCCTGTTCAACAACAGCAAGCGCAAGGACAACCGCCACAGGATAGGGGAATGTTCCCAAATCCAGGCGATCCTGAATTCATGAACTGGGTAGCAGGTGGCGTAGGGCACTGATGCATTGTTAGGAGGTGGTATTCAGGAAGTCGATGAGCGGTTACGAGCCAGAGTCAAATAAAATAACGACAGTTCTTCGGCATACGCATCCCGCATCACTTAACTGCATAATGATATCCCGACCTAAAACTCAGGAACGTACTCGCCTTTCATGAATTCGGAACGCTTTTCATTCGACACGATTCTTTTGGACGAACCATTGCTTGGGCTTTGCAAGCAACTTTGGGTGTCCACGTTCGGGTGTTGGTAAGTTGGAAACGCTGGTTCGCCAGGGTTCGTTCGAAGTGGTCGTCTCCACATTCAACCACGATTTCATACAGGCATGAGATGAGTTATCGGAGCTGTGAATGGCTCGTCTTTAGTATTCCATCGCAGTGTCACGGCTTATCTTTGTATAAATCACCCACATCGCGTTGCAAATCAGAGGGGAAAAGCACAATCTTTTTGAGTGAATCATCGACCCCATTGCTCTGCAGCGTGGCCAGTACAGTCAACGAAGTTTCTCACATCAAATCACCCCCTAACAAAACGGAGCTGCAGGTGTTATAAAGTCCTCCTGGGCTCACTCGCCACATCAACTCCCACCGCAGGTCGCTCAGTAACATTATCAAGATGCCAGGAATTCACACTTCAAGCCGTCTGGAAGCAGACTTTGCTCGTATAATCACCGAGGTCGATATCGGATCCAGCCTCAGAAACGTCTTTCGACGCAAGCAGAAGCAGAAATTACCATGCCCGAATACTCTCGAAGAACTTCGCAAACTCGTCGACACGGACGACTCCAAACCGGTGTGCCGCTGTGATCAGTGTGATCCACGACTTTATGGATCCTACTGCAATTGCATCCTACGTCTTCACCATCACCCAAAACTCAAGTTCAAGGGTGCCGCAAATGAATTTGGATATCAATGCTACGAGCCCTTAACGATGGCTTCGCGTTTCCGGAGCGAAGCGATGACATTGACGAGAACGGCAGTACGATACTTCGACCGACCCATCGACACACTCAATACCACACAACTCACCGCCTTGAAAAATATTCAAACCTGGATACAACACTACATGTCGCTGATTTTCCTCAACACACCAGCTGGGTCTCCTGCCAGTCTCGACGAAGTCTTTCCCATACCCTCGATCCGCGACCTGTGGACGCAGATCAACGTCCTCTTCTTCGGCTCTGACATGTTCTACCGCAAATCCAAATTCCGTTGGCTCAATGAGTTTCACATTCAGTATCCAGACGTGATGGGCGCAGCGTGGCGCGACTATTACTACAATATCACGATAGGACCAACTCTAGACAGCTTCGACATGCTTGGCACCCTGTTACACGAAATCTGTCATTCATTCTTCCAACAATACTCCTGTCAAAGATGCCGTAGTCGTGCAGGAAACCTCTGCTCAGACGGCCATGGACGCGCATGGCAAATTCTCTCTTCCGCTATGGAACGCAAGTTCACGGAATTTACTGGGCTGCCGATTGACCTCGGTCGGTTTGAGGCCATACGACACCATTGGAAAAACAGGGCTCAGTTGTCTACTTTACACGACTTTGGGGATTGGGAATTGGAGAGGCAGACCTTGATGCGGAGTTATGAATGTGATCTCAAGGCGGCGGTTGCGTCGCATGTCAGACGAGGTGCGGAGGTTGAAGACTTTCCGTTGAAGGTATATGGTGAGTATTGGTGGGTCGATACGGTGCAGGCGACAGACTTCATGAGAGAGGCCGGCCTGGGGCGCGACTTGGACATTCAGGCACAGGGTAAGCTCCTGGGAGGAGAGAACTCAGCCTGATAAGATGAGGATATATAACAAGATGCAATTGACGAAGAGGAGTTAGACGAAGAGAATTCCAAGAAGCGTAGAGTTGTGGCTAGTTATACTTGCACAGGAAGCAATACGCTCATGGATGTGTGTGACGTTGGTACAAAGGAGCACAGTCCTGTACCACCTCATATGAAGGTCATTCCCGCGTTATTCCTGATCAAATAAATCGCAACAGACTAACATCGACGCGTCGCACGTTCTCGCGAAGCTCTTTCACGTATACAATCCCCACGAAGCCGGAGTGCCACTTATAGCTCCTGCTCATCCTGGGTCTTCTTGCTTTTAGTTGATACCAAGCCTCCGAAATCGCTCCAAGAAAGGCCATTTTTTCCAAGTGCTGCGTCATACGCGAGTTGTCGATGCGTTATTCGTTGCTTCTTGTGGGGGCTGGGGGCTAGCGGCTCCATCCTGGAGGTAGCATTGAAGGCCCTGGTCTTTCGCTTGGGAGCTGAAGATAAATCGATTACTGTATGATCGGGACTCTGGACAGCCACTTGATCATGACGACTGTTTTGCGGAGAAGTCTTTGATGTGGATGGAAGCGTTGATGGCTGGATGGTGTCTGTCGCGGTTGGGGTGTTCGGAGCAACTTGACATGATGTAGGTAATGCAACAGCTTCCTCCATGACCAATTTGGTCACAGGCGGGCTCATAGTCCCGTCGCCAGTCATTTGCGTGTTCGTCGGGCTCTCTTCTCTGCCTGGTTTCTGCCGGCCTTCGTAGTCCACTCTGTCTTTGTACAGCTCCATCATGACCGCGTCGTGAGAGAAAAGTTCACCTGAACAGAGACTGCCAAATAGATTTCGCATGCTCAGGTCAGGTGTCCAGCGGGTCTCGTCAACAGTGCATGGAACGATATCCTTAGGGCTGAAAGCTCTGACAAGGCCACAAAGCTCGGAGTAAGAAGAATGGCGACTGTACGGAAACCTAATGGTCCTGTTGAGTGGCGGTCCGCTTTTCGAAGCTTCCAAAACATTCGATGATAGCACAGAGATAAGGGTCTTTATGGACAGATCGTGTTGGGCGTCTTCAAACTGCTTTTGTAGTTGCATACCAAGATCGAGCTTGCTGTCTCCCAGGAGAGTCTGTTGGAGTAAGGTGATGACCTTTTCAAGCAACTGTTTGTCGTTTATGGATGCAGCACAGAGCTCCATCAACTTCTTGACGTCGCCCATACCGCCAGACTCCAGCTCTTCTTTTTGGTCCAAGTCACCCTTTCCACCTCCTGCACCCAACTCGGCAATATCTTCACCGTTGGCGCGTGTGACGATCGGGATAATGTGTACGATCTTGGCATTTGTATCACGGTCTAGGACGGAACAGCCCATGCCGCGCTCGCAGCTGTGGATGCGGACGTCCTCCTGAGAAGTCAAACAGCCCGGTTGTATGTGATTTCCATTTCTGAAACCGCATAAAGCAGGAGCCTCACGAATCTCAAGTCCAGATTCTTGGAGTGCTTTATTGCTTGCTGGGACGTCGAGTCCCGCTTCTCGCAGCTGTCGCTTGTCCAATGCGGACAAGGAGCCATATATGCGTGCTCGATAGTCGTCGAGATGAATTCGAGAGCCTAAAAATGCGGACAACGCTATCCAGACGTTCTCATAGCCAAAGGTCCAAGAATGGAAGTAGAATATAGTGTCGTCGGAGTAGTCACTCACTTTGCTGAGCAGCTCTTGTATACCTTGCGCTTTGCTCGGAAACTGGCGATAGGGCTTTTTCTTCGTGGCAAAGGTCGTGTCCAGATACATGCAGTCTAATTTCCGGTTGCCGAGTGTGTATGGCAGAAGTACTGGGTTCTGTATCAACGAGTTCACCCACCATTCCTCGGCTCTAATATCGCCGGTATAAAGTACTGCTTTGCCATTACCCTCAATCAGGAACATGACAGCGCCAACGCAGTGGTTAGCATCGATAAGAGTGACCCTGATGCTGTTGCCCGGCGCTAACTCGATTACGGTTGGTGTGTCCAAAGGAAGCGCCTTGGCCAACTTGCGCATGCTTCTATCGTACGTGACATTGCGACTTTCGAGAATGCCTTTAGCGAAGTTGACGCGATAGTGGTACTTTTCTAGTCGCAGGAGTATCTACAAGGCACATCAGCTTTTGCATGACAAACATTTTACATAGGGTTGCCGCTTACCTCTTTAGTCGCAGCTGAACAATACACGAATGGGGCCCGCAACGACTCCAGACCAGTCAAATGATCCGAATGCACGTGACTCAAGAAACATGCAAGAGGAGCCTTGTGTTCAGGTTGTTGTCGAAAGTAGTCTATTCTGATCTGAGGAAACTCTTCAACGACGCGTTAGTTAGGGCACTGAGTGCCGGGCACGGCGGGGCGACATTTACCGGCTACAATGCCTCTGAACGTTGACATGGAGATGCAATCCGAATAGTATTGATCGTGACATTTCCAGGGATACTCTGAGATCTGGGTACTGGCCGTGGACGATTACGAGGGCGTCGAACGCGATGGTCGTGAAGGCAGCCTGAACGTGGACTAGGTGGAGGTGGTGGGGAGGCGCGTCGAGGTTAGCGCGATTGCGACGCGGGCAGTCGCGTTCGCCCCCAGGTGCCACACAATGACGCTTACTTCTGCAAAGTCACTCTACTTTTTCGCTCACTACATCCAACAATTGAGCGACGGAGGCGCTGAATATTGCTGCATATTGCTGCGCGCTGGCATGACTCTTTTGAAAGCTCTTTATCACGCACCAGCCAGTACGGCATACCTGCGCATGCCACGAAGCTATGGCATGAAGCTTCCATCTACACTACGAATACATCACTGACTTTCACAACTTGCCCCGTAGCCATCGACTTGTTACCGCAAATGCCCGTCAAAATTGAGAGTGCACCATCGACATGGCTCGCAGCTCTCATATCCTGATCGATTTCCGCACCTTGCTCGCCAAACAAGTCAGCTAGCAACACCTCATCGCCTCCCCCATGCGCACCGACGGAATCTGGAATCTCGATATCTTGGGGCTTCTCGAAAAGCTTCCTGAGTGTGATTGATCGCGTTTCGAGTGATCCTTCGAGCGACTGGTCTCCCCCGCTGTTCACGTAGCTGTTCTCGACGACTTCCATCTCTACCCGGCCGCCGGTCCCGTTGAACGAGACACGGAAACCTTCCCAGGGTGCGTATGCGGTCAGAGAATAGGTCAGCACCGCGCCATTCTCATATCGCACTAGGAGGTTCATCGTGTCTTCTATACTTATTCCGTCACCGAAGACGCTCTGATCGCGATAGTATGCGTCTTCATGCTCGGCATCGAGGTACATCTTCTTCAACTTGTCATTATTCTCAAGGTGAAGTGCGAATGGATCGCTCTTTGCCACTTCGCTGCCATAGGCTCGTGTGTAAAACTCCTGTACACCTCTCTTTTCGGCATTTTCTCGCCCGTAGAAGTTCAGGTTGCCTTGTGCGTACACTGTTTCCGGACGCGAAGCCAGCCAGAAGTTGACGAGGTCGAAATGATGTGTTGATTTATGGACGAGCAGCCCCCCACTGTTGCGCTTGTCGCGGTGCCAGCGACGGAAGTAGTCTGCGCCGTGCGACGTGTTGAGCATCCATTCGAAATGTATGCTTGTCACTTTTCCGATCGCGCCAGAGCGGAGAAGCTCCCACACTTTGGTGTTGTGTGGTGCATAGCGGTAGTTGAACGTAACGCGCACTTTCTTGCCCGTTCGTTCTACTGCGTTAAAAATCTCGCGACACCGTGGTGCATCGATGGTCATAGGCTTCTCTGTTACGACATTGCAGCCCAGCTCTAACGCGCGGACGATATAGATGTTGTGTGTACGATCGATTGTCGTTACGATGACTTCATCTGGCTTGGTTTCCCGGATCATCCGATCGAAATCCGCCGCTTTGAAGGTGGGAACCTTGGCATGACCAAGAGACTCCAGCTGTGTGTTCGCAAAGTCAAGTCGTGTTTGGTTCGTATCGCATAGCGCTACGACAACCGAGGTTTCTTTGTACGTTGTTGCTATCGCGGTGTAGAAGAAGGACGAACGGCCGCCTGTGCCAATCAGCGCATATCTCTTTTGCTTGTTTTCTCCTGCCATATTTGCTGACAAATAATACAAGAGTAGGGGTTCAATAAGAAGTAAGACGATCAAAGGCTTCGCTCTGTAGGCATTTCTTAACAGCTTTGGAAGTATTCCACTATGATGCATCGGTGTTTCGCTACCCCGGTCAGACCCCTCGATATTCGGTACAGTCAACCCCGAACGCTGAACCACACCATGTCACGATGTCGATCTTGCATTCTCCCGTCACTATAGCCGACCGGTGAACCAATGTTTAGAAGAGAGGCCCCACAGCGTCCACCCCCGTGGGGAAAGTGAAGCAGAGACGATCATGGCCAGGAATAGAGTTTACCGCGTGAGCTCTGCGGGGAAGCTCACTCCTTGCCTAAAGCTCATGGAAACCTGGTATCTTTGCGAGTGGACAAGGACTCGCAAGTCCTGATACGTGGAATAACAGAGCTATGAGGGGCTTCTAGCACAAGCAGGAAGCTCGAAATGCACATGGCCATCCAGGGCGTCGCTCAATCGATACTTGGATGCGACCGGGAGTGGGAGACGCAACCGTTCGGTCTCTGGTATCCGAGCATGGGTTTTGGTCTGATAAGTAGACGAGCCGGTCACTTGGTAAGTCATTCGAAGAGCAACAAAGCGTCTTCCAGTCTTCGTTCTGCGGCAGAATGACGACCATGCATTCCGGAGCCCCTAAAGAAGATGCCATCACACATATCGAACACTCTACCCCTCCGCCTGCACAGAAAGTCGAGAAGGCAGATGCGGCGGCCAAGTTTCTGGCCAACGCTCATGTCGATGATGCATCATTCTCATATGAAGAAGAGCGCGCTGTTCTCAAGCGCGTAGACTATCGCGTCCTTCCTCTTCTGCTGTAAGTGGTTTTTCACCAACTGCGAATGGAATATGGACTGACCTTTTGTGTCTACGACTAGAGGAGCCTACTTCTTCCAGCAGCTCGACAAATCCTCCCTATCTTACGTCTCCATCTTCGGTCTGCAAGCAGACGCCAAACTCGTAGGACGTCAATACTCCTGGCTCGGCTCTATTCTATACTTGGCCCAGCTAGTTATGCAGCCCCTCGCAGCCTTCCTTCTGGTCAAATTGCCGACAGGAAAAGTTATCGGCACAGCCATCTTCCTCTGGGGTAGCAGTCTAGCTATCATGGCCGCCTGTACTGATTTCAAAAGCCTTCTTGGTCTGCGGTTCGTATTGGGATCTTTCGAGGTAAGTTGCGGCTGTAGGGAATGCACGTGGATCGCATGCTAACTTCGTATCTTCGTTCTTGTAGGCCATGATCGCACCGGCTTGTGTCGCAACTACAACGATGTGGTGGCGCCGGTCCGAACAGACCCTTCGGACTGGATACTGGAACGCTATGAATGGAGTCACCTTCATTGTTGGCTCACTATTCACCTACGGCCTCGGACACATCAACAGCGAGTCGTTGTACAAGTACCAGGTCATCTTCATGTTCTGCGGTCTTCTGACTGTGGTGTATGCATTCGTCGTTCTCGTCCTAATGCCGGACAGCCCGATGAAAGCCAAATACTTGACCGAGCGAGAAAGGTTCATCGCAGTCGAGCGTCTGCGGGCTAACCAAATGGGCATCCAGTCAGGAGAATGGAAGTGGGATCAGGTCTGGGAGACTTTGATTGACCTCAAGACCTGGTGTTGGTTCATTGCCATCATCGCGATATCGTGAGTAATGGCCCTCTATATCTCAATCTTGTTACTGATTTTCGTTCCGTGCATAGCATAGCAAGTGGCGGTATTTCCACCTTTGGCAACCTCATCATCCGCGACTTCGGCTACACAAACTTCCAATCGATCCTGTTCAACATACCCTTCGGTGTCATTCAGATTGTCTGCATCCTGGGTTCTTCCTGGGGTGCAACGCGCTGGAGCCGCAAAGGTCTTGCCATCGCCCTCGTTGCCATCCTTCCCATA
Organism: Alternaria viburni; assembly: GCF_023758015.1. Classification (NCBI taxonomy): domain Eukaryota; kingdom Fungi; phylum Ascomycota; class Dothideomycetes; order Pleosporales; family Pleosporaceae; genus Alternaria; species Alternaria viburni. Next base: position 452,294 of record NW_026055783.1, read on the forward strand.
ATCGGCACGATAATGATGTTGACTGTGCCTCGCCAGCACAAAGGCGTTTTACTCTTTGGCTACTACCTTGTATCATGCCTCGCCGCTATTACACCTTTGATATACACTTGGCATGTTCAAAACACCGCTGGTGACACGAAGAAGAAGTGCACGTCGGCTATGGTGTTTATTGGGATGTGTACCGGTAAGTAATATCCGTTCACGGCCTGATGGGAGACGACACTAACTGCGTACAATAGGCAACGTCATCGGCCCGCTGCTATATTCGGTTGACGACGCGCCTCTTTACCGGCCAGGCCTGATCGCCAACTTGGTCATGTTCGCACTCGTAGCTATCATCGCGCTCTTGATCCCCGTCTACCTAGCACTGTTGAACAAGAGGCACGCGAAGCGCAGAGAAGAATTGGGCAAGAGCGCAGTCAGGGTTGACGAAAGTATGCTGAAGAAGAAGGAAATGACACAAAAAGGTGTGGAGATGGAGGCGCAAGATCAGAGACAGGAGCAAGATAACGGCTTTTCTGACCTGACGGACATGAGAAACGAAGACTTCATTTACGTGTATTAGAACCGGGGAAGGTGGAAAGCGCAAACCATATTGCTGCTACACGTGGGTGGCCAGCACCTACAGGATAGCTGACAACAAAGTTGAAACTACATGTGTACTTAGCGCACCATCATGCTCCGCGCAGCTTAGCGGCTGTCCGAGTGAACGTAGCCAATGCCGATGTTAAGGTTGTGATGAGACCATACCTGCGAACAACCTCGGAATTTGCCGTGACAGTCCCGAGCGCCGCTTTAGGGGACATCGGCATCCACAGACGAAGATTACATAAGCCATCCCGGTCTTGGAATCCACTACGGGGTCTGCCTTGGCCCCGTGCAGGACGCTACGCATTAGGCCACCGATGTTGCACCAACTTCCTGGGCCCATCTCTTGTGCGTTCCCGCTCGTCTCGCGACGATCCGATCGCCAACACATAGAGAGTTGAACTCCGGTCCCCTCAGCTGAAGTTGCTGAACCAGCCAAACTACGCCGGCCATCGATCTAGCGACAGGAAACCATTTCCCGGAATGTTCAGCCACGCCTTCCCTGGCACATCTAATGAAGGAATGACCCGCGACGGAAACTCCCTGTAACGTACAACGCAGAACCCCTGTATCGTACAATGCCTTGACATCAGCGAGATCTTGGTGTTTCTTACTCCACGCATTAGTTGAGCTTGTTTGATTAGTAACCTAAGGTCCTTCGAAACTGGCGAACACGGGGCCGCGTCAGAACTCGCCGGTTGCGCATCCGCTCTGCACACAGCTTCTCACATCGCGCATCAGGTGCGAGTCATACCAACCTCGTCAAGCGTAGAAAGCGAGCCGAATCGATTTCCTGAATAAGAAGCCCCGTTGCAATGAGTGCATGGCCACGAGTGCGCTGATCCGCTAAATGAATATGCAGGTTTCCATTCTCGTCAAGAACGAATAGACGACATCGGTCACCTCCGCTATTGGATATATATTACGCTTTCGAAACTGGCACGTGCGACACACATTTAGCAGTAATTTCCATCCGACTAAGCTTTCCCCAGTTCTCATCCTGGAACAGCTGTGGCGCAGCAAGTCGTCTTCTTTCACTTCCCTAAAGAGCTTGCAAACATTGCACGGGAACCCCTCGACGCGCATAAACACTAGGTTTACCCTGGATCTGGACTAGGACCTGCCGTTTCGTAGAAGCAGGTTTCATCATTAAGCGACGTTTTTTCCAACTTGTCGACAGTTCCCTAGAATACCCAACCGAGAATCACGATCCCAAGTTGTATAGAGGTTGCATAGAGACACGCAAAGACAGCGCTGCTTTTACTTGGTCCTCACATGCTTTGATTTGTTGCGCAATTTCAGCATTGCGAAGTGCTGTGTCACTTCAATGCCGATAACTACTTGAACAACATCAAGGGTGATGTAACATGTGGCTTCTAGCAAATCGATCGCGGGTATAGCGGTGGACTGCGAAAAGGGCTTTTCCGTTGCCAGTTCTGCTAATACCGGACAACGGCAAGCCGCTGCATCTAGTTGGAAGGAAACCTGGGGTGCATCTGGACGGTCATTGAACAATGGTCGAGTCCCAATTGGCGGGATCTCAGCACAAGTGGCCTATCCGTGCTGTCACAACGGTAGAAACCTCTCCGCTCGAAGGACGCTAGCCCGCTAGGCTGGACTATACAGGCAGCTCGACCACAGTGGCTGTGTAGCCTAGCTCCGCTCTACGTTTCAAAACGCCGCTTTCCGTACTCAAAATGCTTGAAGTCAACATGAGAACCATACCCGGAGCTTGTAAAGCTTGGTCACATTAGTCGCTCGGTCCGACGCTGGCAAGTGCCGTAAAGCGAATCAACTCATGTCTCTCTACGTGGATATTGAGTGCTAAAGGAATTCAGAATATGCGAAGGTAAGCCTTAGTACTATAGTCGTTCCACGAGTGAATAGGTGGTCACAAAAGTGCACGTTGTCACTGAGATCGGAGATGAAAATCAGGATGAGGAGTTTGCGCTCTAGGTACGGCCGTGGTCGCACGTTCCGCCTCTCTCTGTTCATGCTCGGTGGATTATTGGGCACTGACAACAGATTTGTGTGGCCCTCGGCCCATCACTCACCGCAGTATGGGTCCAGGATGTGCAACTTCTGGCATGCTACCCACGACCCTTCTCCTGAAACTCGTATCTCTGAGATCAACACTTCATCTTACGATGACCCTGTCAGCTATAGGGCGTGACTGTCAAGATGATTCGATGCTATAGTATGTGCGATATTAGCGTTGGGGCGGTGTCTCTAGGACTACTCGGTGCTCAGAGTAACTTTGACACAGGGGCGCTTACTCAAAGCAGAGGGTGGAAGGTCGACCTATCTCTCATGCATAAGGACTTTGTTCCTGCTCAGTGAAGCTAGCATCTCGACAGCATGAACAAGATGTTCCTCCGCCAGATTCTCATCCGAGTCGTCATCGCCGCCGCGTTGTTGAAGATCTTCAGTATCTTCAGGCGCCAACATGCCTTCCAAGCCTACATCGAGCGCCGCAAGATCACCTTCGACGACTTCCCTGAGTCTTACGCTAGGGCTCTGAACGATTCCGTAGCGCGCAACGAGCAACCTCTGGAGTCCGACTATACATCTACCTACACCGGATCTAAGATCCCGCGCACGATACATTACATATGGTTTGAGAGAATCTACCCAAACCATGAAGGCTCTAGCGGAGGCCCATCTATCGGATTTGGGTCGCCAAAACTCTGTCGCGAGCACAACCCCAGCTACGAAATCCGCATGTGGAATGCAACGAGCGCTCGCGAGTTCCTGTCCAACGAATACGCCTGGTTTCTACCGACATACGATGGTTACAGATATCCTGTCAGTACTCTCCATGTATAAGCTGCGACTGGAACATATGCTGACTTCGCCCACCCTTGCTCAGATCCAAAAGGTCGACGCCTTGAAGTACTTCGCCCTCTACCACTTTGGCGGCGTCTACATGGATCTAGACGTCGCATGCCGGCGCTCACTAGACCCCTTGTTGGACTTCCCAGCCTGGTTCCCAGAAGCATCCCCACTGGGCGTCAACAACGACTTGATGGCATCAGCGGCGAAGCACCCGGTCGTGAAGAAGATGACAGAAGGTCTTGCCACACACAACTGGAATCTACTTTTCCCGTACCTCACAATCTTCTGGACAACTGGACCGCAGTTCACAAGCACGATCTTGCAGGAATGGTTCGAGGCATGTCCTGATGGGCAATGTAAACAGTGGAAGGCACGCTATGACCTTGGTAAGTTAGCCAATTTCGTCTTGTGAAGGAGAAAGGTCCCAGTAACTAACCTATCTTGCACAGACCTCACCTCCTTCCTCGTTCTACCGCGAATCTTCTACTCGGAAGAGTACACCTTCTTCGGCCACAAACCCGGCGGTTCATGGCATGGCTCGGATGTCGCTGTGGTGTTGTGGTTTGTTGACCGCCCATGGGCAATAGCAAGTGTTGCTGCGGCCTTGATTGGAATAGTCGGTGGTATTGCTAGAGTGAGGAGGACAAGGGCTCGTCAGAGAGTGAAGGTCCATAGCCAATTTGTTTAGAGGAAATGAGCTATGCAAATACCAGATGTTGTCTATGAAACACCAACGCAACGCGGGGAGCAAGCTTGACCTAGTTCTCTAAAGCATGATGACCCTCACCATATGTTCACCAAGAAGTGAAGTGCAAGATGGAAGTTAAATATGCTATGTTGGCAGTTGCTTCACTCGTAATCTTCTTTACTCAATGTTCTTGCCTTTCTAGACAATTCACTATACACAGTTTATCTATGCTCTCAACCTCCGTCCAATCCACAATTTCCCTGCCAGATGCGAAATAATACGCTTTGTATCGACCATGTACCACCCAAACAGTATGCTTTCACTCGAAAAGAACACGATTTTGCTCGATCTTGGAGCCCCAACACCGAGGTGATGCCATTACAAAGAGAGTGTATAGGAATAGTCGTAGTAGTACAGAAGCCAACAACGCCCGCTAACCCGAATAGAATGAAAATGGCCAGGAAATGAGAAATTGCTGCTATGTTGTATAGACGCTGACGTATGGATTCTGCTTCGACGAAGACATGTTTACTGTGACAGCCGGCTGCCAATCATGGTGCTGAAGCTGTCGCCCGCCGGTCGTGGCTCCTTGCCAGCTCCAAGATAAAACTCGCAGCGGAATTTGAGGCACTCGATTCCGCGGACATCGTGGTACACTTGTATGATGTCACCAGTGTGTAGATGTCCGTAGATAACACGCCCCTTGTCGTCCTTTTGCTTCAAGTGTTTGCCGTTTATGGAGATACCATGTGTGGCGCAAGTCCAGATACCAACGTTCAAATTCTCCAAGCTGGTCCAATCTTTGCCCTGTTGTGACAGGTCATCCACTGTCTCTTGGGTCTGGCCACCTGACGAGTAGAAAAACACTATGAAAGCTGTTTTAGGAACGCGAGTATCTGATTTGTGTTCGTACACGATCGTGTTGTTGCTCAAGCGGCCCCAAGAAGTCTTACTCTGATCGATGTTGAGAGTAAGGTTGGGTGCGAAGGAGTCGGGGGTTGCGATGAGCTTGCCCAGTCGCCGGGGTGGTGGACGGATATCAAGCTCCGCCGGGACAGAAGGGATTGCTACCGCTGGAGATGGTGCTCTCGCAATGCTTGATCTTGTCGACTGCACACTTGCGTCCGAAGCTGCTGTTGTGTCCGGATATGCAGATGTTTCGGTGTTGGCATTGCGGCCATTGGACACGAAGTCAAACCCACTCACTCTGGAAGCGTACTCCAGATTATGCGTGGTCGGGTCCATCGGATCGTAATAATAGGAGGCAGTCAAAGGAAGATTGATCTGGCGATTGATAGGTCGTGCTCTCGGAGTTGGCTCACTGATCTGACTGAAGTCCTTGGACGACTGTTCCAAAGAATTGTGCTGAACGACCTCCGGGGTCCTGGGGGTCGCAGGCATGACCGGGCTCTGTGTCCTGGATACGGGTGAGTGCGGCGAGGTCATGTTGAGATCTCGTACCAAAGACTCGGTACCAAGAAGGCTAGGCGAGGAAAAGCCGCGCTCTATTTGGGCGGGCGCAGTGAAAGGACCCTGAAACTCCGACTGACCAGCGGTGTAACTCGTTTCGCCTGCGCCATCATTTTGGACAAGGCGGACAGACCCATCTTGCGACAGGGCGTCATGGGCATGAGCGCTCAAGACGCCGGAACTCTGCAAAGCTGACTGGCCAATTTCACCGAACAGACGAGGTTGCCTAGGTGTTGGGGCCATTTGAAAGCTCTCCTCGTTTACAAGGTGTGAGGAAGTAAATGACGGCTCAACGCTTGAGTCGCCACGATCACGTACCTGGTTGCGCGGATACAGGGGATCGGCGCGAACTCGCTTGGGCTGACGCTCGTTGACAAAGCCCATGAGCTCCTCATCGGATAGAATGCCTCCGTCTTCGTCTGACTCCGGGATCTCCTCCTCCTGGAGACTGAGCTGCGACAGCTGCTGCTCGGCCTCCTCAGGCTCGTCTTCTTCCGCAATGGACTGAAGAGTCGGGTCAGCGAGAATTTCCGCGCCTTCCTTAAGCCAAGGATGGTTGAGACAGTCGCGATCGGTTGGACGTTCTGCAGGGTCGGTTCGCAGCATACTGGTAAGAAGATCGATACAAGCAGGGGACACACCAGCCTTGCGTAGCGGTGTCGGATCGAGGGGCGTTTTCATGATATTGTTGAACATGGCTTCGCCGGTAGCATCAGCGATGCCCCTGAACGGAGGTTCGCCGCATAGCGCATACCATAGGACACCACCAAAGGACCATATGTCCACAGAAGAGCTATACGAGTGGTACGTCTTGGCACCACGTCGACGTTTGGTTCCCTTTGATTGACCGTTGAAGTCGGGGAACACTTCTGGGGCGCAGTACAACAGAGTTCCGCAGAAAGTCTTGAGGAAGGTCTCTTCGTGCTTCACAACTTTTGAAAGTCCGAAATCGGACAGCTTGACCGTGAAAGGATCCAGATCGGAGATGAGAATGTTGTCGGGCTTGATGTCGCGATGTGTGATCTTGGCTCGGTGCAGATAACTAAGCGCGCTTAGGATCTGCTGAGCCATTGACCTCGCAACATCCTCCTCCATGGATCCATGATTGTTAAGATAGCCTTGTAGATCTCCTTGCCGCACGAACTCCATGATGATGTAGAGATAATCGCCCTGGTCGTGGTACTCTGTGAACTGGACGATATTTGGGTGACGCAGGTCTTGCATAATTTTCATCTCGTTGTCGATCTTTTTGTCTAGCATTCCGTTTTTCATAAATCGGCGCTTTTCCAGCTCTTTAGCTGCGAGAAGTTTTCCAGTCATCTTTTCAGCGAGTTGGTAAACGGTCGCAAAGGCGCCCTTGCCGATCTGCCCTGAGAAGAGTTAGCAGCTATTGGCTGTGTTAATGCAGCAATACGTACCGACGATGTTATAGGTATCACCTCCATCCCACTTCATCGCTGGGCCGCCATATTGCTTGGTGATTCGCTGAATAACCTTGCCCTGTGCGTCCCCAGCGTCTGGAGTGCACTCCGTGATGAAGTTGCGCAGGTTGTCGCGGAAGCGGTCCATGTAGTTGACTCTAGACGGTACACGAACTATGAACTTGATCATCTCTGCATCGTTGGAGTTCTGGATACAGATGATCGATCCCGAGCTCAGCATCCGCATCTTACTAAAGCGTGGATCCTTGCACTTCAGGAGCGCATCGTCGACAATGGTGCCATTGGTGGACATGTCATCGAGCATGAGAAGACCATCCGCATTCAGATATATGCGGAAGTGTTGGTTGCTTATCCTCTTGCCGGAGTCCTGGCCAAAGATAACATCGGCGCTCTGGTGATTGCGTCCAAATATAAATCCGAGCGGCTTGAACTTCAACCTCTTCGCGGATGACATGCGTAGAGCCAGATCTGCACCAGCCCGCGAGCTGGTACCTTGTCGTCCCTCCGGAGCGTTGATGATGAATGTCTCCTGCTCCTCAACGTCGGTGATGGAACTACTCATGGAATCGAGTGAATTGCGGAAGAGCACATGCTCGGGTCGATCTTGCGCTGTCTGCTCGACAATCCGAATGGCTGTAGGAGTAGCTGGGTGGAGAATGACCAAGACATCGGCGATATCACCGTCATTGAGACCCGAGTTGTTCCTGCCCAGTCGACGTGGATCCAGGACCTGCTGAGTTGCAGGCTGTGTCTGCTGAGACGGGTCGGCCTCCATGATGGGTAGCAGACTAACGTTCCGAAGCTTATCGTGCGGCGCTTTGTTGGGAGTGATCCAGGACCAGACGAACGGCGCGCCCGTAGGAGTTGAGAGGGAGGCGACTGAGGATATCGAGCGAGTGACTGGTAGGCAGGTCTCGTGGTTTTATACGCGGCAATTGCGGGGATTCTTTGTACGTGCGATATCGGTCTAGCGCGAGCTGGTGGTAGTTGCGCTTCTAGTAGAGTGAGCGATACCTAGGTAACGTCGTAGGCACGCTGTTGGGCCGTGCGTTTAATGGATGGAAATGGTCGCGTTGAGAGCGTTCTGGTTGGACGTCGGCACAGGTAACAGGTACTCTGGAATGAGCTCGACTCAGAATCTCTGCTACGTACTCCAACTTAATGGGACGTGTCGATGTCGCTTCAACAGTACGAGCGGCTGGGACTCGTGAATGAACGTTTCTTGAGAATGTAACTGAGTGGGACCAGTCCTCGTTGTCCTGCCTGAAACAGACGTTGCTAGAAACGGGCTTGAGAAACAGCGCTTCTCTACTTGTGTGGCCCCTGTGCTTTCTTTTTCCAGGCCTCAGTCTCCGACACTTTTCAACTTGTATGGGATGGAACGATGGCAAAAGCGAGTCGGCTCGAACGGTAATGCGGTATATGTTACAGCGACGCAGTCGCAGGAAGCGCGGGATGTATATGTAGTGAGTGCGGCGAGGCAGATGTTTGCCTTGATGGCATGCGCGGATGGGCGTGGAGGAGAAGACGATGCGAAGGGTTGCCCTAGAAACAGGCTCTACGGCAATCTGTCAGCATGAAGACGTCCAGGTACGCCACGGCTACGCGATTGCAATTGAGGCGAAGACAAACCTTGCTAGCAGAACCACGCAGACACCGAACACGAACGTCGGAAGTGAAAGGAAGCAGACCCTCGAGGCGACGCGAGTTGTGAGACTTTGGGTGGCCCGCGCTCACCCCGCTATTGGCTGGACGCCTCCAAGTGGGCCCCGACGGCACCTCCTCCCTCGTGCGTCCAAGGCAGCACTCCGAACAAGGGAGAGATGCAATACCTCTCTGACGTTTGCGACGCTGCACTACATATGACGAAGCTCTGACTTGTGATTTGTATAGATGAGATTGCTTCTGAAAAGATTGGAAGTCTTTACACGGGCGCTGCTGGAATGCTGTGAGGCGGCAGTATCACGATCACGTGCTTACGCGATTTCGTGTTTCTACGCGTCGTCGGCAACGTCATCCTTGGGTCGACCCTTACTAAGTGGGCCCATAATTTGACAGGGGAAGAGTGGCTATTGCTTGCATGCATCGTTACTATAGTTTGGCATCTTGTTGTTCGTAGACACATTTCCAGACACTCACCAGGTCGCGACGAATTCTTAATCTCATGCCGTACGTGGGATCTTTACGTGCGACCTCAACTGAGAGACCCGGATTGCTTTCCAGAGATCTTGCTTTTATAACGTTTATGTTAACAAAAAAATTACATTGCGAAACACCTAGCGTTGCTTAAGCTATCACACGAGCGTTATGTCTTCCCAATCATCTAACGCAAGACCTTCTCCCTCGCCATCCATCCATCCCTGCAAGTAACAATCACCGATGATCTCATACCTTGGTCCTGGAACTGTGTCATCTGTGTCATCACGGCGACGCAAGACGAACAGCGTCTTCCCACCGGTCAAGAGGAATACCTCGTCGCCTTTAACCGTCCCCGCCGGGCCTAATCCGAAAAATTGTTTGCCAGTGACAGGGCTCGACCTCAAGGAATTCTCGCCAATGATGAGGCGCCGCGAGAGCGTTGCTATCTTTATCGAATCGTCAACATCTGGAATAAAACATTGTGTTTCTTGGAGAGACAGATGGATGTCTGGACCAAATACGCTTTGAAGTGCTTGATGTGCTTTCTCAAAAAGATATTTCCATGGAGCACCAGCTCGTGGCCGGAACCCATCGAAGTAGTCGAGTGGTCTGGATGCCATTACAGTGCCGGAACGCCGGAGGAGTTCACACAAGTTTTTGGTCACTAGAAAGCCATATTCGTGCGTTCCACTGATCCCACTGGGGAAGTACTCGTCTGGGTCATTCGGCGGATGGACTGTGCCTGGGGTAGGATACTCAGGCCACAACAACTTGAATTGCTTCCACAACTGCGTAGACACGGATTGGTCATCGATCCCGCCTGTGCGGTCTGGTTCGCCGTCTGGTGAGATTCTCGAATATCTTGCCCAACAGTCAAAAGTCCTTTTGTCGTAAGCTTTTATGGTGCGTATACCACACGACAGCCCAGCATGGGTGTGATGTATTACACCCGCACAGATGACTGTCGTGAAAAGACTGTCTACCGGCGTCTTCAACGCAGCATGACGCCATGCACCAACTGCATGAGTACTCCACAGGTGCCACCATTTATGAAGTGTCTGCTGGGTATAATTCGCGTCATCCCCAAACATGGTCTCCCCCAGTGCGCCCACAGTCGTTATCCTCGCAGCCCGTAACCTCAAGGCAGAATCTGTAATTGACTTGACTGTCAAGGGTGTAGCCTTCTCTCGATTGGCGTTGTATAGACGAATAGCTTGTGAGCGTGCAGTATACGTGTGTCCTCCTGGCGCTCCCCAATCTGGAACCCACGAAGGCAGATCGCTTCTGAACTTCCGCCCAAGCTCTGTGCTGAACATTGAGAGTGATGATGTCGTGTATATAGACTGTAAAGCCGCTCTGCAGAATACCTCAGTTTCGCTCAGCGAATAATCTGGTGCTAATGGTGTGCTGCCTGGCGGAGTCCAAGCCATGCTGAGGAGAGCGTACACTTTGTCTCTGGGATCAGATGCTTTGCGATCCCGAAATTGCTTCAATAAACTCAACAATCCAAGCGATATTTCATCACGATGAGTGATGGGCGGAGAAACTGTCCATCGAAGTCTTCCAATTCCCAGGATCTTCTTGCAGCTGTCAGCGACAACCTTCTGCTGATCCAGCGGCAGACGTCGGACAACTTTCTTGCAGCAACTGGCGCTATGATGAATATAATTGCCTGCGCCTTGGGCAAACATGTCCCAGGATGCAGATATCGTCCCGTACGTAACAACAACACGAGGGGGTGTTGTCACTTCTTGTATGACCCAAATACGAGTCCACCACGGTGTGAACGGTGAATGCGTGAACTTCCTCAAGGCTTCGAATAGCTGTAATTGAAGTTGGGTTTGATCGTGCTGCGAACCTTTCTTCTGTGGATCTGTTGCACCAATGGAGACAAACTGTTTGTCGAGGTGTCCGGGTATAGAAAGGTCATGAAAGAATGAGAAGATCTCATAGACGCCTGGTTTGCCGTTCGCATTCTTCTTGCCAGACGGCTTTGGAGAGCCACTTTTCAAGTGCCAGATGGATGGTGGTTCAGTCAAAGAGGGACGAGCACCCTCTAGGTTGTCGCCGAGATACACTATGCATTCCCCACACTTCTTATAGATGAGACCCATCAACTGGACTTGATGAGTTCTTTCTTCGCCATCGTTCTGATCTATGCATCTAGACGTTGACAGGTCAGAAACAGACAGGCAGGGAACCAAACTTCAAACGTACAGCGCATCTATCCATAGGGCCAGCCCGTCCTTGTACGCTTCCCGCAAGTGCCTTAGTGCGCCCTCAAGATTCACCGTGACAGGGTGAACACGGCCATCGAGTCGGATTGATCGTGTCACACGTTGCGAACCCCATACATAAGACAATGCCCGATATTTCGCGACTTCGATATCGACATTCGACAGTTTGCAGCGAATCGGTTCAGTCCATCTGCCAGGCAACAATCGCACGACTCGAATGTGATTCCCTTGGAGTGGAAGGCCGGGATATGTCGCCGCGCTTTTCTTGCGCGCGCTGTCGGGAGAGAGGAACATGTTCGCATGCAACGATTTGATGAGTGCAATAATGAAGGAAGGAACACTCTGAGCTGAGTATGGTTCCACATGCGAAATGCTCGCGGCTAGAGGGCGTGGCAGCAAGCTGACCGGTCAGGAACACTGCCACGGCTGCGCATACTACCCCGCGTCGAATCGGGGACGCCTCATGTTCGTCGAGAACAAATGAATATGTTTTCGAACTTGGCAGAGACCGCGCAGGTACCCTTCATATGAGGGGTTGAACAGATGACATCATATCGAGCCTGATATGCTCTTGCCATTGTCGCTACCAGGACTCAAAAGCTTACCCTTGCAGAGTACATCTTGCTTGAATGTCAAAGAGAAGCGGCTGTGATGCGTGAAACATGGTTCGATGGGGAAAGCGCCCTCGTGTATCTCTCATAGGTTTTACCGAATGCAGCTTAGCCCCGCGGAAGTGACATCTGGCCGCAACCAAGAACTCCGCGACCAGCTTCACGGCGCATGCCTTTATTCTATTCCTTTCCCAAATCCTAGGGCCTCTTATCGTAATGAGGGGCATTTGGGCACTTCCGGCGGTTTTGCGCATTGCGCTGGCGAACCAGCATGCGTTCAGCGTGTTCGACGATCTGCTCGCTTTCCCCCAGGTATGACGCGCCACGCGACTCAACAACAGCGTCATCTGCTAACAGCACACCCAGTATGAGGTTCTGTGGCCAGACACTTTCGTTACCGAGAACGATGCGACGCTGCTCCTCTCGCACGGATCACCCAGCTCGAGCTCTGCAACACCCGGCTCGCAAGAGACGCAGGAACTCTCGAAGCGCGATAAGCCGGCGGCGAATATACCACCCGTAGACGATGCGCTCGAACAGACATACGAAGCAGTCGTGCTGCACGGACAGCGGTACCTATGCAGCATACCCATAATACCAGAAGAGGTACCGCAGAATGACACAACATCGGCCGAGGAGGCCAAAGCCGAGGAAGAGAAGGAGCTCATACGCGCAGCAGACCGCGGGTGGGAGCTACTCGAAGGCATGAAGGGCAACTGCATCTACTATGTGAGCGGCTGGTGGAGCTACAGCTTCTGCTACAAGGACGAAGTCAAGCAGTTCCACCAGCTGCCACAAAGTCGAGGTGTTCCCCATTACCCGCCTGTGGAGGACACGAGCGTACACAGCTTCGTATTGGGAAGGTACCCGAAGGAGGAGAAGAGCAAGAGAGCGGACGCGCGCAAGACACTAGGCAACGAAGAGGGCAGCAAGGAGGCTTTTGATGATGAGGACAAAACGACCGACGATGACGAGAAGGGCCTAGAGATCTCAAGGCTAGAGACCAAGGGGTCTAGCAGATACATGGTACAGCGGCTGTCGGATGGTACTGAGTGCGACTTGACGGGCAAGCCGCGCAAGATCGATGTACAGGTATGTCCCCGCAGCGCCATTGTCCTCCAACACACAGTATTGACATCTCTTCCAGTTCCACTGCAACCCACAATCTGCCGACCGAATCGCCATGATCAAAGAAACAAGCACCTGCTCCTACCTCATGATTGTCGACACGCCCCGCCTCTGCCACGACGTTGCCTTCACCCCACCACAAGAGAACCTCGCACATCCTATAACCTGTGAACCCGTCATTCCAGAGTCTGAAGTGGACGCATGGACAGAAGCACAGCTATCCGCCAAGCTGGCCGCGGCCGAACGTCTCATCGCTGCCCACAACGCTGCCGACGACGCCAACACGAACCCGCTCCGCGATCTCGCCGACGGCCTCGAGGGCTCTACCAAGCGCATTGTCATTGGCGGCATTGAAGTCGGCGCAAAGTCGTTTGTGGGAAGCGAAGGCAAGGTGATTGAGAAATCCGTCGTTGTCGGCGGAGGTAAGGAGACATTTATCGGCACCGTAGCGAGTAGCGACGGCAAGCAGATGTCCAAGGAGGAGATGAAGAAGCTCAACATTGCCGATCCCAAGGATGTTGAGACCTTGAAAGCCAATCTGAGGAAGCTGGCTGGCAAAAAGGGATGGAAGCTGGACCTTGTGGACACACCAAGGGGCAGGGAGTTTAGAGGTATCATCGATACCGAAGATCAGGATACTGAGAAGACGAAGAAGAAGTCAACGAAGAACAAAGATGGCGATAGTGCGGGGATGGGCAAGGAGAAGGAACATGAGGTTGAACAGGGCGATGAGGATGAAGAGATGCAGGAGGGGAGTGAGGAGGTGTACAAGGATGAGCTTTGAAGCGCTTATGGTATAGTCATGACACTTTATTACGACTATTATGATTGTGGCCTACATGTTGGTACAACTGAGATAAGAGTTCGTGCAGATCATTTTTAAAGTCTTTCTCAATGCTGACAGAGAGTGTTTGATAAACCTCTTCGGCCAGCTAGGCGTGTGCTCCCTGCTGATCGACCGCACAATGTCGGTGCTACTTTGGCCCACAACCCCAGGGTTTATCTTTGTCAGGACAACCATTTTCTATGTAGTTAGCAGTGAGCATGCCTTGTTCATTCGCCGCGCCCACGTGGAGGGGAACGCTTCCGCATCCTAAGAACCATTAGCCCCGATTTCACAACAGCGACAGAAGAGTCCAACTTACGTCCACATCCAAAATCTTTGAGTCGCTGGACCAACATTTTGACATCCCTGATGGCGATTGGTCTGTGTAAATTGTGGGCGATGATGCAATTGGCCGCATAACTGGTCTTTGTACAATGCGCGCACACAATCCCCTCGTTGTTCTTGTATTCCCAGTCGTCGTCTGCGAATAGTGCTCTCAGTAAAAGCATACTTGATAGGGAGGGAGGTGAGCGTGTGTTTCATGTACTTACCCATCAGTGCTAATGTCCCCTGAATCTGCCTGAGGCTCCCCTTGCAGATACGACATAGACTGCTACCTTTGCAATTGATACCCCAAGGGGCCTTAAGGGTATGTACGTTCTCGGATGTTCCGGGAGGAAGAAATGTATCGATGGGATCGTCGGCGTCGATAGTCTGGTCGGCAGGAAGGTCGGTATCGATAGTTTGGTCGACGGGAACATCTTCGTCGGCTGTAACGCTGGAAGCGACCTCATCGCGGGCAGCCTTGCGCTTGTAATCGCAGACACCCTCTTTGCAGCCAGACGTGACGTAGTTGACCGTGATCTCGCCAGTGTTAACGTCGTTTCCCGGCTTAGTAGGGCAGCTGCCACATCCTGGCAACGAGTCAGTATCGGAAGGTAGCGTAGGCCAAGGTACACTTACTACCGCATTTGTGATTGACTAGGTCATTGATCTTGCTCTTGATCAGGCTGCCATTGACCTTCTCGTCCGACTTGAGCTTCTGTGGGAAGGCACAGAGGCCGTCGCACTTGTCGGGATTGGAACATCCACTGCAAAGATTACAAGCGATCTGGTCGCCGTTGCCCCACTCTTCTTTGTCGTCTAGATGAAGATTGTTAGCACAGCTCAGTGCGGCGAACTTCTTTTGTAGAACATACCAATAGTATCAATGTATGACTTGATCTTCGAGAGGCTAATGTCGCAAGTCGACAGCGTGCACATGGCGCTACCGCGGCAGTTGATTCCGAGAAGCGCATCCATATCATTGGGGTCTTGGTCTCGGGGAGTGACGCCGTATGCGGAGTTGGGGTCTATAGAAGATTAGTCGGAGGCTTTTGCATAAGCTGGGACTGAGAGCTTGCGAGATGGGTGAGCGAGAACAGCCGCCGCCCGGACAAGGACAGTGGCCGTCACCGTTAGAAGCGTGGTCTTCATGTTGATGGCTGCTCAGTACTGGTGTAACTAGAGAAGAAGTCGACGTCCAGCTCTGATTTATCTCAGTGGAGAGATTGAAGAGGCACGGCGGGGGAGAGAAAACCCAGGAACTATATACTGCAATGGGAGCGTGTTGGATCTGAGTGAAGGTGAAGGCAACAAGATCCAGGATCCAGCAACCACCCGGAGGAAGCTTAGACTGGATAGCGGTGGAGAAATGGGCACCGCTTGTGTAAAAGTGTGACGTTCACCGTATGCATTGCCGTATCAGACACGATAGTCTGTGCTTCTAACCCCTCGAAGCAAACGCAAGAACGTGCATGTGTCTTGGCAGCTCTCATTGGCGTCGCTCCAGATCTCGCAATACACACCAATATACTGAATCCACACGACTCGAGACCGTATGACCACCCCTCAGATCCCATGTCTTCAGCTAGTCATAGTCCTATACCCCATTGCCAACAAGTGCTGCGACAGTTAATCCGCGTTGCCTTCTCCTTGAGCAGTCAATCTCTTAAAATTGACCCACTCTTGAACCCTTCATGACGTTATCTCGAGACGCAAACAAACGACTTGACGGGAAAGACCCTAGAAGGTGAGGAAATCAGGAAAGAACGAAGAACGATGTAGTGAAACGGTACAATTGAAACTGCTCATCATCATTATCGTACAAGCAGTCTGAAATTTGCAGTATTTCCAGAGATTTGTCCCGACGAACTTATGCTAAGCCTGCTATGTCCTGATAAAAGGTGTATGTCACCGCATGCACTTTGGGCAAGACGGTGGCGAGGCAGATAGGGACTACACGTATCATAATCTAGACACGATTTCACGCAAAGACGCGAGAAGAACGCATCGTTCATCTAGCCAGACTGAAGCAAAGTTGCGAATGAAGGGATAGAGGAAGCGTGCCCAGGTGCTCGAGTGAAGCACGTGGCAAGCGAACTCGTTCGTTCCTTCCCTCAGCTGTTATGACATCATCCTAGCGGCACTAAGCCAAAAACGATCAAATCCAGCTCTACGGAGCCTCAATTTCCCCCCTCCTTCCAATCTAATTCACCATCACAGGCTTCCAAAAGACCGCTTCCGAATGTAGAAGGATCAAATGTCGTACGGACCGAGCCCACGCTTTGGTATGGTGTTCGCATGTCTGGATCGTCCCAGCGATCGTGTCTGTGGGATCCGCACGTGCGCGATACTCGAGACTATCTCGGGTCTCCATGGGAAATTAATCAGAGACGCACCTCGCTAAGACAACACGTCGTCGTGGCGCATGTTTGAAGTTGCGACTCTCGCTCGTGAAGAAAGCGCGCCTAAGTGCCGCTACACGAGGCAGACATTTACCCTCTCACCGGACACCAGATAGCATCGCGCAACCCAGCGGATCATCAATCCGCGATCTACAACGCACACCTGCATCTCGCGTCCTCTATCCATGAACACATCATCACAGAACGTCAGATGAGCCCGATAGCCGGTTGGTGGTAAGCGAGCGTGCTTCGAGAAAGAGGAAGCGGGGCGCAGCACTGGAGGACCTTCCTCGTATCTGCACGCCGTCTAGGAAGGAACGAGCGTGCATGTCTCAGCCTCACTTTGTGCCCCTCAGGCAGAACGAAGGGAAAAACAGGCAGAGAGGTAGATTGACATGACACGTTGATCGTTTTGCCTACTTTTGCCTTGTTTTCGACTTGTAGGTTACGATGGGGTGGGGAAGTGTTCTTCGCGTTGACGAACATCACCACAACGAACGCAAATGGTAGCGCGAACCAAACCATACCTCTACCTAAGCAAAACCGAGGCTCTACATTAAGACTGAGACCAAATTCGAGACCGACAACTTCCGCCCCCGCCATCACGCGAAATCGCCATTGTACATTCCCGAATACTGTCATAGCCCCAGCTTACCGATCGCTCCCCCTGTCCACTTTCCCAATTTCCCGCTCTCTGTTCCTACCCACCAGTCATCCACCCCCACGTGAGGAAACTAGGCTCGCACTGCAGGACAAGCGCGTGTCCGGTGAAGCGGTCCCTTGAAGTTCCTGGATTACTCTTCATTCCCGGATCGGTAGGCGTTGGGAATGCTTCTATGCCTATGGTCGTGTCGTCGGGGTTGTCTTGTCTTGGGGCAAAAGGGGTGCAGGACCGTTAGTATGGGTGTGTGTTGCGGCCTACGTCTCTTCGGTGTGTTGGGGCTGTGAGTATGCGAAAAGGAGGAGTTGTGGCTGGGGGCTGTTTGGTAGATTGTCGGACATGTCAAGATGGGAAGTGAGTAGAGAAGAGTCAACATGGGTATCGCGACAAGGAGGTATTGAGCTGGGAACACAAAAACTGAGAGTAGACTGTTCAAAGATGACGCGCTTTTGGTATTCTACTACGAAAATCGTGAACGGCCGTAAAACGTTGCTATATGCTTGACGCATCCCCAAACGCCTAAACGGGTATCAACTATAACGACAGTCGTAGAATGCTGTGACCTTAGTATCCGAAACCTAATCCTTGCCATGTATATAATCCAAGTCCCTTTTGACAGTTCACAGTGGTTCAGTCTTCTTCTGAGTCCACTTCGCTGTCCGTTTCAGCACTCCTGCGCGGCTTGCCATCACCAATCTTCCATCCTGCACCTTCTCTCGCAATGAGCCCTTCATCAAGAAGATAGCGCTCGAGCCTCTGATCCCTGTGCCACGTAGCAGGGTCGAGCATATCCACGCGACTCTTGTAATCCTTCTCGAAGTGACGTCCAACATGCTCCATGCGCTCCTCCCAGGATGTAATGCCATTGAAGGATCGCTCGCAGAACAAACAGCTCGAATGTTGTGGCGCATCTCGTAGCTGTAGGTTGCAGCGCACTTGGTGTTCCGAGAGATTCTCTTCGCAGACTGGGTAATCTTTCTGGGTGCGGCAGGACTTGTCTTTCGGAGCAGCGTGCATGCGGCGGAGATGCTGAGTGAATAGATCTTTGCGATTGAAGTCGTTATGGTATAATGTCTGTGGATCGTTGGAATCGATCGATGGGATACACAGATCGCAGCGCCAGTAGCCGAGCTTGATGTGCTGGGTGCTGACGTGCCTTTTCCACTCGTTCTTGGAAGAGAAGTTGGACGTGCAGCCATAGCCGGCGAGCGGACATGGGAAAGCTCGACGGTCTTCAGCCTGAATGCTCGAATCTGTGATCGCTTTCTGTGTCTTGGAGGACCGACGAGATTTCTTCTCTGATCTGACAGATTCCGTGGGACTTGGAGCATGAGAGTCTCTACGGATCGGCTTGCGGCGCTTCGATGTGCGACCCGAGCTACCGCTTGACGTTGTAGACCTTCTTCGCTTAGATCTTGTCGGACTGTAGTCGGAGTCCGAAGCGGGTTCCTCAGGGAAGTCAACGGGCTCTACAGACTGGGCGTCTCGTACCGAGTGTCCGATACCAGAGTCTGCGTACCTCGTATAATCCGGAGTAGCTTCTTCTTTGACTTCACTGTGATGATGATCAGGGGTAGCTTCTTGTTTCATGACAACATCCTCCACATCTTCAGCCACTGCTTCCGGTACCGGAGGCTCGTACTCTAGCTCGCGAAGGCTAATGTTACGCTCTTCGGCGTGAGATTCGCAGGCGAACGCTCCGCCTTGAAGATACTCAGCTGCCGGGTATGAAACCGGAAGATGAGAGTAGTCCATCGGGCTTCCATATGGGATGCTATGGCACATATATGGTGATCGAAGCTCGTCCTGGGTGTTTTGACTAGTGTTTCCAGAAGAAGTACGATCCGGTGATGCGTTGCGAAAGCAGTCTGCCGGAGGCCAGTGTTGCTCATATTGCTTCTCGTATCGACCGTCTGGGAACGGGATCTTTGCGTATAGCATGCCTGGCGTAAGGGGGCTTTGCTCGTACAGGAAGCGTTGCATTGGCTGCATGCTGACAATACCATTGTCGAAATCATCCAGGTAGCTCTCTTCTTCTATATGAAAACGCACTGCATGCTCTTTGCATGGTTGCATGTAGTTGGTGTATTCTGTCGCCCAGACGGGATAGCGCGGCTCGTCCATCGTCTCAATTTGTGGCAGGTCTCGGAACTGATGAGCGTCCATGGCTGATGCTCAGTCGTTGCACAGAACTGGGCAGGGGTAGCGATAGCGACTCAGTATCGCACGGCACTTAGAAGCCAAAGAGTATGGGGGAATGCGAGTGCCGTAGAAGTTCGACAGATACAAGATCTTCTGTTTATAGAATCTTGCTGAGCAGGCGAAAACAGTCCTTCAAGTAGACGAGTGGTCAAGGTATTTCGATGTCGTAGTTCTGCCGACCAGAAGTAACCCAAGTACTGGGACTGGGAAAGGAGGCAAAAGAGGCGGAGCGTAAAGTGGGGGGTGTGACAGACCAAGGCAGCAAAGCAGAAAAGCTAGTGTCAAGTTGCACCGCCGTAATCTTTCGTACCGTCTTTCTGTCCCTCGATGCCATGCTCTACAGTGTTTTATGGTGTTTGAGCCGCAGAGCCGCATTGTCAGCCACCCAATGAGAGCCCTTGTGCCTTGGCAATATGTACTCCCCTGTTCTCAGCTTGACCGGTGGGCCGCAGTGCACAGTTGTCCAGCCACCACTGCGCTGTACGTGAACTCTAGCACCTACCACCGACGGGTAGGTTCAAGCCCCAGGATTAAGCCCCTAATCAAAAGCAATCTTGCTAGTACTGAGCGGATCGCTACCCCATCGCGATACGTCCAAGCCAGCTTTTGTGCCAGAGCTGCTTCCGCGGGCTGCACGTTCGCTAAGCTGTGGGAAGGACGAAGCGAGACCATGTGGACGTGAGCTGTGAGGATGCTAATCGCGGACCCACCAGTTTGAGCGTTGGGGGCCAAAACAAATAAGGAGATGAACGACGAAATGCAAAGACCCAAGGAACGAATCACATACCTCTGTATATCGTGGTTTCTGTTAGGAGGCCGGACAGAAAAACCAGTAGTAGGTTGCTGTTGTGCTACCGCACCTGCGCCAGGGACGTGATTGTTCCGACAGCTGCCGCGCAACCGGAACGCTGATGAGAGGCCCAGGTCCCGATCAAGAGCAGAAAGCCGTCGTCGGTCGGAGGGTGCAGTATCACAGACTCTCATTGGGAGTCGCTGCATAGTGGCTCACCAGCTGGGGCGCATTTGGCTCAGGACACTCGATTTAGGCATCAAGATAGGGCGAAGCATGGTTTCCCTGTCAAAGCAGTTGTCGTACGTTGCTGGAAGGCAGCATCATGGCACTAATGATGATGCTATCATCCCATGAGTGGCAGTAGAGATAGCGAGCGGATGCGCCTGGGCTGTTTCGACGGCTGTATGCACCCTCAAGTCCATTCGTGTTGTCGCCTCACGGCTCAGGCATCAAGCTCGATCCGCAAAGGAGTTTAGTCGGTAAGAGCTCCCAGTGTCTTGGGCTTTCCGGGCGCATTTGGGGGCGGTGCGTCCCGTGTCTCTGGTGATGGAGACTGGCGAGTGGTGGCGGGGAACTGTAGGTGGATTAGAAGGACTCGACGCTTGTGCGCCGTCGCAAGTCGAGAACAGCCCACTCGGATGACTTTGCGCTGCCCCTGCGTCGGCGCGGGGGTGAGACGACGTGACTATCTTCACAGCGTGTTTGCTGTCAAAGTGTCAAAAGATTATCCGGCGGCTCTGCGCAGGGATTCAAAGATGCTCGAGAGTCTGGAAATAGCGAGACGCAGGAGATGCACCGCTCTTGGCACGGTATCCCCGCACATGGCTGCAAGCCACATGGCCATGGCTGACCGCAAAGGCCGTACGAATGGGATAAGACGATGGTCATAGAAATTAGCTATCTCTTGCCGGTCGTCTGTATCGGGGGTCTTTGCGCAAAGTCAACGCGGGATACTAGCTTTGTAGGCCCTTTCTAGATATCTATGAACGCCATGGCGGTGCTATGGCCAGCAACTGATGCTCTGTGTCGGCATCATGCTCCAAGTTTGGCAACAAGGCGGTCTTCAATACCCTCCAATATCCATCGATGCTCTAGCACCTCCAGATTCTCGGCTTCGTTGAGAAATAGCTTATCCGGATCCTGCTCAGGACCCATCATGCCGCCCGCGCCTGGGTTGGCCATGGCCATCTGCTGAGAGACTTGGTTGGCAGCTTTAAATAATACTGTTAGCTTGACTGACTTGACCTGAGTAGGCAAATGCTCTTCCCGACATACCATTGTTGTTCCCCAGGATGAAGTTATAGACGGGCTGAAGCCCGAACAAAGTCAGGAAATACCATGACAAACTAGACACCCATCTGACGTCGAGGTCACGCGTGCCAACTCCAGATTGCAGCATAGACTTGAATTGTGGGGTCAACGGGAAGGGTAGTTTCACTGCGCATATCGGTTAGCAACAGATCAGATTTGCTTTTACAGCTCGGGAGCAGCCGATTGTCAGAATATGCCGACCAAACGCGCCAACTAGTCGCAAGCATCATTCCGACGCCTACAAGAGACCAGCCACTCGCTTCGCCCTAGAAGATAGCGCATGTAGAAACTGCTTTAAAGCTAGGCAAAGCGAAAGGCCACGCAAGATGTACTCCGGCGTCGACATCCGACCAACGAACACGGGAATGTTCAGGCTCGCTCGGCTCCATGTGAGACTCGGTCCTGTCGTCTGAAGGATTTCGGGATGCAAGAATACTCTTGATCGCGAGCCGCTTTCCCCTAGGGTGCAGCAGTATTTGTAGAAAGGCAGACTTACTGATAACGAAGCCAGAGAAGAAGGCATTGATCCATCCCATGATCAGAGTCTGTGGGATCATCATCGTCATCTGCCCCTTCATCATGCCCATCATGCCCTCCATCGCCGCAGGATCGCTCATAGGATTCGGTCTGGGTTTCCCCCTCAGCTCCGGCTCAGCCAAAAACTTTCCTTCCTGGTAGGCCTGCACCATGTAGGCTTTGCGGGTCGCGAAGGACCCGGGCGAGAGGACCTGGGCATTCGTGCGCAGGTTGACGCCGCGCACGAGGGAGCGCTGTTGCCGGACCTTGGCGAGGTCGTGTTTCTTCGGGGTCGACTGGAGGAGTGTCATTGCGTAGTGGCGGAGGATGCCTGTCAAGACCTGGATGTATGTTAGCATCTTGTATATTCAAAGGAATTGAGTGCACTGTACCATGACCACCGTAATGGGGAGCAGAATCCACCAACTGTAGAATTATCAGCCATCTTCGTCATGTACCAGCCAACACCAGAACGTACAACAGGGCGGGATCCCGATGGATCGTCTGAACTACAGGCTGTCCCATGGTGCCGGTAGTAGAGAGAGATGCGCGGGATGCGGAGGGGGTGTGGGAGGTGAAGGTCGGTGGTGGTGGTTGTTGCTCGACGATGATAGCTCGCCGCTGAGGCTCCGGCGGGATGTTGTGAGACCAGGGTCCGCGCTTTGCGCTTATGGAAAGGTGTCCAAAGCTACATCACCAACTGCGCAACGAGCCCCAGGCTTCACGACTACCTCTACTCTCGTCGTGATTACAGGAAACATACAACTACAACCTCACGATGTCGGCAACACAGAAAATCGCAGTCCACTCCCTCGCCGGTATGCTTCCATTCCCGCCATCGCAACCATCTATGCATTCGCCTACAGACCATATCTAATACTCGCGATCAGACCTCAAGAACACGACCGACGACGCCCTTCCCAACTACCTCAACAGCCTCAAGTTCAAGCAGATCCACACACAGACCGATGTGCGGTTAGTCCTCGGCTACACGGCCGTCACCATCGCCGGCGCACTCTTCTACTACGACTGGAAGTTCGGCTGGGAAGCCAGCAAGCCCTACACACTGCCTGCTGTCGTCGCATACTTTCTGTTGAATACCGCATTCAGCTATTGGCTATGGTTCGTGGAGAAGGGTGTAGTGTATGAGGGAGAGGGCAAGACAGGCAGGGTATGTTCACATGCTTGATCTCCATAACTACGTGTTAGACGATACTGACAACATCAAGGTGAGGATATCCTCCTCCACAAAGAAGCACATCCCAATCTACGAGTGCGACGTCGTCTTTACACCCGCCCCCTACGCCTCGAATCCCAAACAAACGATCCACATCCGCGCGCCCCTGACCCGGTGGTTTACCTCGGATGGCTACTTTGTCGCGAAACCCTTCCAGCAATGGCTCGCTTCTGAAGTGCCCGTGATCGGCGCTGCGGACCCCAACAACGTGGTAGAGGAGATCGGTCGCGGAAGTGCGGGCATGGACCAGACGATGAACCTGAACAGCTCGAATGCGGTGGACATCTTGCAGCAGCTCAAGGCAAGTGGTGCCAAGTTCGCGAGTGGCGATGCGCAGAGAAGGCGGTAGAGGATCATATATGGATAGTTAGGGCTCAGGAAGGAAAGGAGACTGGCGTTGAGGTGTCTACAGCTTTACGTGGACCATCTTGCTTTCAGGGAACGGTAAAAGCGTCACAATGGTTTGGCGGGGCATTGGAAAGGCCTTTCTTTGCTGCGAACGACATATTCGCTATCTAGGAATACTATGCAGTGGCTAAGCTATGTTAAACGCCAACAAATGCCCATGAAGCCGACCTCTTGGTCGTTTCCTACTATCCAATCTGGCCCTCCTACATGGCCCAATTTATGACATCTCCTGCTCAAGCATGGGCAATACCTCAAGCTCCCTCTGAATAATTCTCTCAAACTCCTCCCTGTCTATGCCCGATGCTCTCGCCAACCGGAACAGGCTCTTGATATCCGTGCTGATATGTTGCTTGATCGCAAGCTCGGCCTGGCTGTAGTTCTCTGCCTTTCGCTCTAGCCTCTCGACCGAGTTGGTCGATGCCGAAGAAGAGGGTCGGGGGTGGCTCAGGGCATTTGCGGTAGCGCCTCGGTCCTGCTCAATGGACTCGAGATGTACCGCGCTGTCGTTACCATGAACGCCGCTGCCGTTCAGGAGACCGCTTGTGTATGCTGGTGGCATCGACGAGTCGTAGCCGTTCGGGCCCAGGTTCGTTGTGTCGAGGGGCTCGGTCTGCGGTTCGCGCGTGTAGCTCAGAGCGTTGCCATTGAGTGTCGACTCGCCAGCTGCAGGCTCCTCTTCGTCTGGGTCGTGCGCATCGAGCGCGGGCTGCACTTCCGACGCGTAGCGCTTGAAATACTCGAGCTCTGACTGCGACGGTCCGATCTGCGTCCGGCCGCTGGTTCCTGGCGCGGGGGATCGCCTAGGCTGTGGTGTTCGCCCGGGCGTCTGGTCGTATGCAGCCCAGTAAGAACCGTCGTCCTCTTCTTCTGCTTCCTCCTCAGCGGGTTCGGGTTGGACCACGGCTTGGTAGGGTGCGACGCCGTTGCTCTTGACCGACACAGACTTTCGCCTGAAGCCAGCCTCGTCAGCAGTGGGAACGTTCTCGAACCACTCGGTGCCGTCGTCAACGTCTTCTGTTCCTCTCAGCTCAGCCAGTAGCCAGCGGCTTCCGCCTTCTCCACCAGTGCACCAGAGGTATGTTGGGATGATTCCATATTCACCCAGTATCAACTTGGCGTGTAGGGTCTCGGGGTCTGATCGTCGGTACAGTATCTGATCTGGTTCCTCCACTTCAATCTCCCCGGAAGCTGGGTGAGGTTCGACATTTATCTTCTCGATGATTTGCGGTAGTCGTGACGCGATGTCTCGGTCCCAGCACAACAGAGACAACCACTCGTTGGAAGACAGAAGCTGTACGCGTTGGCGGAGGATAGGCGATAGGAGGGGTAGAAGACCCGGGGGTACGTCTTTGGAGGCATTTGCTGTCGACAGACAGGCCAGCAGTGGCGGAATCAGTTCCCTGGAATCGGGCCGTGGGATGATTTCGTTGAGCCCAGGCATGGCAGCGGTGTGGAAAGATAAGTTGGGTATGGTGTGAAAGGTTGATCGCACTGATTATGCCCACTCGAGAATACAAGGAGCGTCTAGTATCTGGTACTGCGATCGTAGAGTCGATTGCTCCTAAGAAAGACGCCGTAATAGACAAGCCTAGGACGTTTCGTAGGCTTTGTGCTTTTCGCGTCTTTATTGTTTTGCAGAAGCCCGTACACTTCAGGCGCTTGCCGCTAGCACAGTACTGTTAGGTGTTGTGCAACGCTCCAACACTCTGTGGTGCTGTTCGTGCTGCGTGTAGGGTGCGGGCTCCGTCTGGTGATGCTGTCACATGCGAATGTGGCCAGTGACGCGCAGAAATTCGCTGACGCAGATGCGGGGAAGAGAGGAAGCGATAATTGGCAGACTGTAAGATGGAAGTGAAAAAGGAAGAGGAAGAAGAAGCGCTCTGAGGCACATCTCGTTCCATTTTCGCGTCCAGCGGTGCTGCAGAAAGAGTGGATGCTGCTGTTGTTAGCCTCCGCTCCACCGAAGGGTGACTGCCGTTAGACACACCGGTTGCGCTTGCCCGCACGCCTGGATCGCGACCATGGAAATGGTTAGCCCCATCTCCGAGCCTCATCAATCAGACACACTCTACATCCCATGCCCCGATGCGCCCAGAGCTTGCGGACTTTCTTCGACAAAGATTCCAAGGCTCGCAAGAAATTATTCCGTCGGCTTGAGGTTCTTTTACCGGTCCTGGCCTCACCATTTGGTAAGCAGACATCTGCAGTACATGTTCGGTACATCCAACCGCACAAGCACTTCAACAGGTACGCTCTATTTCACGATGGCATCAAAAGTCCGTGGGAGAGGCCTGCAGTGACGTCAGCTTTTGCGATCGCCAGCCCTGGATCGACACAACATCTGCACAAGACCCTCATTCCGGGTACCTTACATGTTCCGGTAGTAGTACTCGAAAAGCTGTTGCGACATCCATAGCCTGGCTCGGATCTTCTGCCTGCGGCTGCGTCTCACCTGGCGCCGGCATGCCAACTCGACTGCTATTTGAGCAATCTCGCGATGAGGACTATATGCATAGCCCGCTAGATCAAGCGGCGCGTTTCATGGCCACTGAAATCAGACCATTGCTGTCACTCGTGGCTTCGGCGTCTACCACAGTATGCGGCACTCGCAGCTATATATCACAACCTATGAGTGCGGCACTATACATGTATCGTTTCCAGGCGAAGCGATCCTGCCATTTCCGCCAGACTACTCGCCCGCAGCGATATGACAGCATAGTTCTCGACACCTTACCTAGATCAAGGTAGTGTACGCTGAAGACAGCAGGTCGATGTGCTCCTTCGCCATATTCCCGTGAGCCCCACAACAGCCCGGGAGACCATCCGGCTGCGCTCATAATCCAAAACTGGGGCCAGCCACTACCTTATCCGCTTGCGACGTGGCTAGGAAAGCTTCATCTCTAGGCGTGGCTGAATCGCTGATCATGCAAGGCAGTCCATGCTACTAAATGCCGTCACATCGCGACATTCGCAAATCAGCGACGCGAACAGCAACGCAACCTCGTCCGTGTTGTCCATCGCACGCGTCTGATTACTAGCAGGCTTGCTACGTCGCTGGTATGCTCTCCAGAAGAGCAGTTCTAGGCTTGGCCTGCCTTTATATAGCATCAGCGTTCGGCTGCTAAACAGCTAAGCGCCAGCCTACGCGGGCGCACAACAAAGGCCG
Organism: Alternaria viburni; assembly: GCF_023758015.1. Taxonomy (NCBI): domain Eukaryota; kingdom Fungi; phylum Ascomycota; class Dothideomycetes; order Pleosporales; family Pleosporaceae; genus Alternaria; species Alternaria viburni. The sequence continues at coordinate 479,278 of NW_026055783.1, forward strand.
CTGCATGTTTCGCACCTCGAGCGCGGTTTGGAGTGACCGCCTCAGTAGATTTTGATGACAGGAGTTACTACAAGCATCACGCATAGCAGGTTGAATTCGCCATGAGGATATCATCTTGAAGCATAGCCACCCGCTCGCCCCATGTTCAGCCCCCTGCTCCCGCTTCTGTATAGCAACTGAGGCTGTGCCGTTTGTATCAAGCCTGCCAAGAGCGTGTCACGCATCTGCAAATCTGCCTCGAGACGCCAGTCAAGCTCACAGCTACTGTCGCGCCGTCGCGCTTGTTTTCGGTCGTTCTGCCTCTTTCTCACGACCTCATAGACATCTGGACTGCCTGCGCCCACATTGTTTCGAGACGGCGAACTTCTGCTTGGCGTGCATCGCTCTACCCCGGTCTTACCATTCTGGAGATCTTGGGGGGAATCAGCCTTGACCGGTGCCTCGACTTTCGCTCGTTGCTGCCGCTGGCTCCACCGTCGACATCGGATTCCACTCTGTTTCTACCAACCATCCAAGCACTTTACGCCGCTTCTCTGTTGTTCGCGCGCGCCGTGTCCCGATTTCGCTCGCGACCCACCCTGAAGCTGTCAACATCGTAGAGTGCCGGCACTGCCTCTAGCCTCAACGGCTCCAAACTTCCGTCCTGTGCGAGGCAGCTCGCCATCCAGCTTCAAGCTACAGCAGCCTGTCCTCTCTCGCTTTCAGCCGCACTGCGATATTTCTCTCCCTCGTTCCGCCATCCCACCAACCTATCTGGGTAACTTGACGCGCTGCGACACTTTCCCCTCATCTGGTTTTCTGACTTTCGCAATATTCAACATCAGTAACCTTCAGGCAGCACTATGCCGCCCTAAGCAGCGCTGGCTACAGTCACGTTACCCTCCACACCATCTGCCCGTCGCAATCATTTGTTGATCGTCGCGACCTAATCTACTATCGACTCCACTTTCAGGTTGTTCGTTACAGCCAAAGTAATCATGCAAGCAGTCGATACGCATACACAGCCCTACCAGGACCCTCGGCGTCAGCCACGCCACCCTCAGGATGTGCAGACTAGCGGCTATCAACTTGCGCCTACTGGCGGCAACTTCCTGATGCCAGACGCGCAAGGCACATTTACGTACTCTGCAGAGCCGACATCCATGGTTTACGATGGATCCATGGTATCCCTTCCCTCATCCAGCACCCCTGGGCAGGAATCCATCTTCACTCCCAACGTTGGATCCTCTCTCGACTCCTCATTACATCCGGACATGTCATATCCACCACTGAATGCCTACAATCAAGCTCAAAACTACGGTCTTTCTCCGGGATCCTACTACGGAAACGGACAGAACATCTCGCCCTCGCATTCAGTTGAGCATTTTAGCCCAGAAACAGGTTACATGAGCGATCCCAGTCACCACGATCTCAGCGCTTATGCAACACCAAACTTCAATGGACACGTTCTCGATGAATTCTCTGGCCTGACCTTTGCCGATAACGGTTCGGCCAGTAATTTTCCGGCATTCCAAGAGCATGTTGACATGTCAGCCTTGACCTCAGGGACGCTGAACACGTACAACGCTCAGCCAAGCAACCACCTCAATAACACTTCGCTAAACCCGCACCATCAATTAATGTCGCCCAGTGCGACGAATAATTCCAGTCCGGCACTAGGCGATGAAAGCTCAGCCTTCCCCTCTATGCAGTACAACGGGAACATGTCGACGCCGCCAAACCAAGCGAATCACCTACCGCATACCACACCTATCAAGCAAACGCACAGTCCAGCTCTAACGAACAGTCCCGGAAACGTGTCAATGGCAAACCCAAGGCCCCTCACGCGACATTTGACGAGTCCCATTGTGCGTGTGGAGAACTATAGCAGAGAAGATTCGCCTTCGCGTTCCGACAATAGCATGCCTGTCAGCAAGCACAGCTATGGCAGTCGTCATTCCGGTAATCATCTATCACCGTATGCGCATAACGGTGACTCGGATAGTGAAGCGGAGCCTCACGAGAACGTGCATTCGCGACCAGGAGTCCGTGGACCCGATCGCAACGAGGACGGCTCCTGGCTCACGACAGGACAGTCGGGGCAGAACGGTATCAACCCTGACGAGCGCCGCCGAATGGGTGACGCATGGATACCCAGCATAGAGGAAATTGCAGAGCAACGCTCGAAGGATGAGAAGAAGCTTGAAGTGCAGGAGTGGCTCACTAAGAGTGAGGTCGGAAGCGAGGCAGGCGATGTAGGGCCTTCGAACAATCTACTCAAGCCCATTACGGGTCGTCGTCGAGCGAAGAGTCACAACGACATTCAACGCCGGGCTCTCCCAGATAGCTTTGGTCTGGGTGTGCGTACCAATTTCGACCGTATAGATGATTCGGGCATACCTGGACCTGGGGTGTACATTGACGAACGAAGCGATTACGGGGACTACGATTACGATGATGACGAGTCGGCAGAACCTGAATCCCCACCCGCTGCGATCGATATCAACGCAAGCCATATAGAAAACTCGTACTTCCCTCCGACACAAGAACTTATACCAAAGGATGGTACCGCTGTCAAGCCATGGGTTGATGGACCGTTGCAGCCACACCCGCCAAACCCATCGGCTCGATATCAGCCGCCCACATCCAATGCTGCGATGATGCGCTTCTTGGTGCGAGCGAAGGACGTTGAACAAGCTTCACTTGCGGCAACGGTTGGCTCACGCCGTCTTAGCGAGTCTGATATTGGTAGCATACGTGCAGCTCCCGGTGTTATCAAAGTCATCGAACCCGAGCCAAGAAAGAGCAAGGAGCGACAACGGCGGCCCAGCTTCTTGGAAAACATTCTACCCAAACGTACACCAAGCAACATACTCAAGCGCAAGGGCAGTATACCAGTGCAGCAGTCTGATGCAGCCTCGGACAAGTCCAAGGAGCCCATCATGGAGAAGCCGAAACGTATAGGTAGTTGGGGTCGTCCAAAATCTCCTCGAGTCGATACAAACCTAAGCAGTCATAGCAAGGACGGGGGACAACTTAGTTCAGTAGGTCTGTCTGCGGCAGCGGGCCCGTGGTACAAAGGTCCCAAAAATGCCATCAGACGTACTCGAAGCAGGAGCGATATCGGGAGAGGGAGATCGCCTGGGCTGGCTGAGCTGATGACGCAGCACGGAGGTCCACCGATGCCTATGTTAGCTTCACCGCTCGCGGACACAGAGGCCACGAAGCCTTCCGCACAGCCAAGTCCAGCTGGAGACGATGATGAAGATGACCAAGACCCCGTTAGTATGGATCTCACGGTCCGCACCGATCCCATTGTCCCAACGTACGACGGCTTCAGAAGTCATGCTAGACAACTGAACCCACGCCTGGCTGATTTCATGGTTGAGCGTATCACCCAGGAGCAAATGCGCAGATACAAGAGATTATTGGAGTTCAAGGTCAAGCATCTCAACGCCGTACAGCACAAGAATTGTGCCTCTGCAAAGTTTTGTACTGACCTCGGTGGTGAGGCGAAGCAACTCCCTCCGAAAGCCGGTGCCAAGGATGCCGAAACTCCTTTCATCGGTTTCCAGGTCACTGCACCTGGTTCTTCCGACGACGATGGCGAGCCCCCGCTAGAAGGTAATGTGGCTCCTGCCGCGTTCCCATCAGGTGTACCTCTTCCCCCTGTCAAGCGCCTACCAGCCGAGTTCGAATGCACGTTGTGTTTCAAGGTCAAAAAGTTCTACAAGCCGTCCGATTGGACCAAGCATGTGCATGAAGACGTACAGCCTTTCACGTGCACCTTCCCCAACTGCGGGGAACCGAAATCGTTCAAGCGCAAGGCAGACTGGGTTAGACATGAGAACGAGCGACACCGTCAGTTGGAGAACTGGACATGTCAGATTGCAGACTGCAACCATACCTGCTATCGCAAGGACAACTTCGTGCAGCATCTCGTTCGTGAGCACAAGATAGCTGAGCCACGGCAACGTACCCGAGCCGCTCATAAAGACGCGACAGCAACTGGTGATCAGGGTGAGATGGGCAAGTCTTTTTGTTTAAGATCTCGCTAACGCAAAGGCAGATGACATTTGGGCCATTGTCGAAAGATGTCGTCGCGACACCACTAAGCAACCCAAGGACGAGCCATGCCGGTTTTGTGGCAACATCTGTACGAGCTGGAAGAAATTGACTGTTCACTTGGCAAAACACATGGAGCAGCTCAGCATGCCCATTCTTACGCTTGTGGACCAGAAGCAGCTCAACGCGGACAGCATCATTAGCCCCGTGGTTGAGCTGCCCGAAAGCCGCAAGCTCTCCATTACCCCGGGCCGCTCGCCACTAGACAACCCGTCGCGGTACAATCCTAATGCCGCATATGCACCTGGTATCGACCCTCACAGTCTTTACCCTCAGGAAACAAAATCTCAGGCAGGATCTACGCCGATGCAAACCTACCCCCCACCGCAAATGGCACCGCCACCGACTCAGACTAGCGGCTATGCGAACTATGTGGCAAACAATGCCACAAATTTCACGAACCAGACCTACCCAGGCCTCCAGGTCCCTCGGAAGCCACACAATGGCTATACGAACGGGCTGCAAATTCCTAGTCAGCCATACCAGAATGGGAATATGCAGAATGGGGTGCAACAGTATGGCATGAATCCTGTTAATACTGTTCAACAACAGCAATCGCTGTACACGGACTCTCCGGTCGACGCTACGACTACACCTTTTCCTTCCTACTACACCCAAGAGCCGCAGGGCTTGACGACTGAGATGCCGAATATGGGTTACGATACCAACAACGCTATGGCTTACCAACAAGGCAGCACCTACCCTGCCATGTCGTATCTGACGGCACAACACAACTATCAATACCAACATCAGCAATAGACGGGGATGGATTATGGGAGGGGTTTCGATCGACACGCCCATAGGATAGGCGTAGGATCTGATTTTGTTTTGGCTCACGTTGATTTCGTACGATATCCACTCTTGCACAGCGGAAGAGGTTTTCATGTTTACGAGGCGAATCTGGTTTAGACGCGTTACGATACCTACTGTCGCTTCGGATTCGAATCGGATCGACTACATTGTCGCATCTGATGGTGCAATAGGCATGCATGGTATTATAGACATCGGCGCGTTGATTGCATCAATTTCTCCACGCCACAATTCTCCATCAATACTTTGTTGTCCGCTCCATGCGATGTAGTACCATTTGTGAGATACATCGTAGACTGGAAGCTGCGACCCACTTAAAGCCCCTAGGTACCTTCCACTCCACAAAGGCGTGATTGCACGACATCGATCGCCAGCGCCAGTAAAACTCCTTTGCGCGAGTGCAATGCCTGACTTATTTTCAAACTTCCAGCCCCCGCGCCCTGTCATACACACATCAGCGCGGCGTGCTAAATCGATCGCGCCGCCGGGGAGGAACCCGGTCGGAAGCTGTGATTGGCTGCATGCGTCTCCCACGCACATGGAGGACTCTCGACACAGCCACCCGCAACTTGGAGTCCTCCATCTGCAATTCGGTGAACGGCTCGCTAGGTGCATCCCCAGCACGAATGGGGTGTCAGAAGGAGAAAGAGGGCAAAGAGGGCACCGGTCGCCTTCCTGGTAGCGCCCCTGCGCGAGGAGGACTGGGAGGCCGCCCACATGCGGCGCACCCTCGCCATCGCGATCACAGGCTTACAACTGCGATAACCACTGCGTGTAGAAGAAAACCGTGACGACGTACTACAGTCCTCTATTTTACCCATCTCGAATCGAAGTCCTCTGATACAGCCAGTGCAGGGCAAGTGCACGCGATGAGGTGACAGCGTCTTGGTATTGAAGCCTTTCCTCATATCTCACCGGCAGGCAGCGCATGCCCGTGCGCATGGGACACGAAACGGAGGACCTCACACACATTACCTGTTACATGTACCCATCTGGCTTGTCATCTTAGCAGATTGGGGCGGTGTGCTGCAGCTGGAATCTACTAATGCACAGCTGCGCGCCTGCTCCTCTGAAACGGTTTGCGTACGGCGTTCCTTGAGGCAGGCGTAAGGCTTCCATATCGCAGCAGGCTGACGAGTCGAGATTACAGGTATGTGTTGTTGTTGCCTTTTCTATACTCTTATTTCTCTTCTTGTCTGCACTTATTTACTGATGCTTATACGATGATGATGCCTCTTTCCATGCTCGAAAGCTAGTTGGGATGAATTTGGGTGGCATGTTGATGCCTGAGGCAGCCCCGAAAGATGCTGACCCATGATAGCGAACATGTCACTCCACAACCAGAACGGGGACTGTCAACAGTCTTACAACATTTCAGTTCCCAACCAATACTATGGCCGACAGATACCTGCACTGCACATTGATCCTGTGCAGACGCAGCAGAGCACGTTTTCCCAACAACCACGGAGTGCACATAGTGTACGGAGCCAAAGATCTAGCTCATCAGCCTCCTTACATACTCCAAGAAATACTTCACATGCAAGAGATTTCGATCGCATGAACTATCGTCAGACCAATCTCTCTCCGTTGGACAATGGTGTTGGATCCCATATGCCGAGGGATTTTGACCTTCTCGATCCACAATATGTACGGCCTTATCATGGCTCGACTGCAGTTAGAGGGCCGGAGCCAGCATGGAGCCCGTACAATCTGAGGCTATCTCAGTCTGGTAATTCTCATGGTCTTTCCCCTCGATCGAGTGTGAACTTCCAGTTCCCATGGGGTCCGGAATCTGATGTTGATAGTCAGGCTTTGCCATCTGACGAGGGCTATTTCTCGAGAAATACCAAGTCTGTCATGAGCAATGAGCCCGATCATCTCCATCAGGAACTATCGGCAAGTATCATGTCAGATATTAACAACATGCATGTCGAGTCTGCCACAAGCGAGGCTCCTACGATGTCACGGATGCCTTCAGATCAGCGATCCCACGTCAGCAGTCGTAGTGGGAGGTCGAGGTCAAAGAAAGACTTTCCATGCTATGAGTGCTCAGAAGTACTCAAGTGCAACTCAGAGTTCAAGTGCGTATGCGGCATCACTATAAGATAGCCATGTGCTGATGAAAGGTGACAGGAAACACATGCTCAAACACAGCAAACCCTTCAAGTGTGACGTAGCCGGCTGCAAAAGAGTAGAGGGATTCACAACTACGAACGATCTTGAGCGGCATCAGAAAAGCCTACATCGGAAGGACATTGACAAGAAATCCTATCAGTGTGCTGTGGAGGATTGTAGAAACAAAGAGAAAATCTGGCCACGTCTAGACAACTTCAAGCAGCATGTTGAGAGAATGCACAAAGATGAGAACGTGCTCGAACTCGTGGAAAGGTAGATTTGCACATTTCGCACTTGAAGAGTCAGCTAAGCTGACATTGATAGATCGGTGTGGCGACCCAGGCGAGTCGACTCTCCTATAGAGAGTAAAACAACTGTTACACCCCTGGACATTGGGTCAACAGTTGCTGGCATGGAGATTCCTTTCTCCATAAGCCCAACGATGGGCAACATCTCTATGATGGACTTTCCCATGATACAGGATGCCAGATATCTATCTTCGCCAAGCCAGGACTCTGTGTTTGTACCAAAAGCACAGCCACTATCTCGGCTCTCTGGACCTGGGTTTACTTCCGCACCGCACAACAGTCGCATTCAGAAAGTGCCAAAGGTGACTCGTTCTCGGCACAATGCACCGGGAATACAAGATTCTCTCTCCACTATCAAGGCCGCTCCTAGCGCAGCTGGAAGTAACCACCTCAAGATTCAGAAGTCATCACAGGGTTCGTCTTTATCCAATGCACCCCAGACTAAGGCTGAGCAGCAAGCGCTAGAGCTCAAGAGGAAGTCTGAACAGCGCTTGCATTCGCCGGAGCCTGTGGATATTGAGAGTCGCATACTAGAGTTGCTACAAAAAGCCAATCGCGACGATATGTCCAGGAGGCCGTCGAAGTCTGAGAAGAATGATGCATTGTTGAAGATGATGGCTGAGCTTGTCAATAAAGGCCCAGGATCCCCCGACACAGAACAGCGTCGCTCCAGCAAAAGCTCTTCAAACAATGGCAAGATATGTCCGATGTCTGGCTGCGAATTTGCGGTCGCTCGTGATTGCGATCTGCGTAAGCACATCAAGCGACATAACAGGCCTTATGGATGCACGTATCCCAGGTGCCACAAACGCTTTGGCGCAAAGTCAGATTGGAAGCGCCACGAGAACAGTCAGCATTTCCAGCAGGAAGCCTTCCGCTGCGGCCAGGAACTTCAGACAGGTCAGGTCTGTGGTGTGCATCTATACCGCGAAGGAGCGTTCAAGAACCACTTAGAGAGGGAGCATAAGATGGCGTGTGAAGCTGCTCAAGAGAGTGTCAACCGCCGCAGGATTGGCAAGAACTGCCAAGGTACCTTCTGGTGTGGCCTGTGCAAAGATATAGTGCCGCTCAAAGAGCGGCGCAATGCAGCTTGGGATGAGCGGTTTGATCACATCGCGCGTCACTTCGAGAAGGAGAGGAGAACTATCGATGACTGGATCTGTGCTGAAGAGAACCGACCGAAGAAAGAGCTGCTAGAAGAGAAGAAGAAACGAGACTACTTTGACGATGAGGACGAGAGGGAAAAGGACGGCGATGTGGATGCTACCGGAGACGTGGACGACGATGTTCCACAGCCGCAACAGCCGCATCCTCCTCCTCCAAACGACATGCCCAGTATGCCGATGTCAAGCCATGCATCGATGCGACACTCGCCACTTGCAGGTGATATCGCGCTAGGAACTGCAGTAAAACGACAGCGTTCAGAAGATTCGGCATATGGCGAACGACACGCAAAGCGAAGACAAAAGACCCTGGTAACAAATCGCTATTGTGTAAGTTACCCGTCTCAGCTATTTGCAACAGTGCTAATAAACACAGTGCGTATGTCAGAACCCTTGCGGTGTTGTAGATGTTGCTTGCGCCAACTGCAACCATCGCGTCTGCGCCAGTTGCAGTGTCGAAGAGATGGAGACTTTCATGATGGATTTCTTTTGCGCAGACTAGTGATATCTCAGAGCGCAGATCCAGATACCCAGTAGACAATTTTCGCATATGTAAATCGACGTAAAGTGAAAGAATGTTGTATGCTTAATGGCGCCCCGTGGCTGTCGCGGACATGGTGATGGTGATGACGTTGCAGGGGTGTTGAAGGTCGGCGAAACCAAATGCCGAGGCGTGGAGTTGGAAACGTGTGCTCATGAAGCATAGCTCTCGAGAAGTTCCGTGACGCGGCCTTGCGACCAACAACCTCACCTTCCTTAACTTCTCCTGCAAACATGGCTGCCGCCGTAGATGACGGGCAGCTGCTCAAGCAGGCGACCGGCCGCAATACTCGAGGCTTGCTCCGGGTTATTATCCTGTGCCTCATCGCTGCCGCCGCCGTAAGCAGTCGTCTGTTCTCCGTAATCCGCTTTGAGAGCATCATCCACGAGTGTCAGTACTACAATTGGGGAATGGAAGGGCAATTGACTGATTATACAATGCAGTCGATCCGTGGTTCAACTTCCGAGCGACGAAATACCTGGTACAGAATGGCTTCTACAGCTTCTGGGACTGGTTCGACGACCGTACGCATCTCCGCCGCATGCCCCAATGCCATGTAGCTACAATGGACTGACATGAATGCAGGAACATGGCACCCTCTTGGACGAGTCACGGGTGGTACTCTCTACCCCGGACTGATGGTCACCAGCGGTGTCATCTACCACGCCCTCCGCGCTCTCGCCATGCCCGTCGACATTCGAAACATCTGTGTCCTCCTCGCGCCTGCCTTCTCAGGTCTTACCGCGCTCGCGACCTACCTCCTGACCTCCGAGATGGTCCCGTCGCCCTCGGCCGGTCTGCTCGCTGCAGCCTTCATGGGCATCACCCCCGGTTACATCTCGCGATCCGTCGCAGGAAGTTACGATAACGAGGCCATTGCCATCTTCCTGCTCGTCTTCACCTTCTTCCTGTGGATCAAGGCAGTCAAGCTCGGATCCATGTTCTGGGGTGCATTGACTGCGCTGTTCTACGGATACATGGTGTCAGCGTGGGGTGGATACGTCTTCATCACCAACTTGCTGCCCCTGCACGCTTTCGTCTTGATCTGTATGGGACGATACAGCCCGAGGTTGTACGTCAGCTACACTTCGTGGTATGCGCTCGGTACGCTTGCGAGTATGCAGATTCCCTTCGTCGGTTTCCTGCCCATCCGCAGTAGCGAGCACATGTCCGCGCTCGGTGTCTTTGGTCTCCTCCAGCTGGTGGCCTTTGTCGACTGGGTTCGCGCACAGCTTCCCGGAAAGCAGTTCCAGACGCTGCTCCGCGCTCTGGTTCTGAGCGTCTTCCTCATCGGTGTCGGAGGACTGGTGCTTCTGACCGTCTCCGGTGTCATTGCGCCCTGGACTGGCCGTTTCTACTCGCTCTGGGATACCGGATACGCCAAGATTCACATTCCTATCATCGCCTCCGTCTCCGAGCACCAGCCTACCGCATGGCCTGCCTTCTTCTTCGATCTCAACATGATGATCTGGCTCTTCCCCGCCGGTGTCTACCTGTGCTTCCGCACTTTGACCGACGAGCAGGTCTTCATTGTCATCTACGCTGTGCTCGCCAGTTACTTCGCTGGTGTCATGGTCCGTCTCATGCTCACTTTGACTCCCATTGTCTGCGTTGCATCGGCAATCGCTTTCTCGCAGATCCTTGACACCTACCTCGACGTCAAGACCCCCAAGCCCGTCACCGAGAACGGCAGCACCGATACCGCTGCAGTCGCTGCTGCAGCTATCCTTCCCGAGGGTCTCCGATCTACACGCAACCCGCTCGTCGGCATCTACTCGTATGCCTCCAAGCTTACCGTCGCCGGAACCGCCGCCATCTACCTCATGCTGTTCGTTCTGCACTGCACATGGGTCACTTCGAACGCCTACTCTTCGCCCTCCGTCGTGCTCGCATCCAGACTTCCTGACGGTAGCCAACACATCATCGATGACTACCGTGAGGCATACTACTGGCTCAGGCAGAACACCCCTCAGAATGCCAAGATCATGTCGTGGTGGGACTACGGATACCAGATCGGTGGTATGGCCGACCGCCCTACCCTTGTCGACAACAACACCTGGAACAACACGCACATTGCTACCGTCGGTAAGGCTATGAGCTCCAGGGAGGAGGTCAGCTACCCCATCATGCGTCAACACGAGGTTGATTACGTACTGGTCGTCTTTGGTGGTCTACTTGGCTACTCTGGAGACGACATCAACAAGTTCCTCTGGATGGTCAGGATTGCCGAGGGTATTTGGCCCGATGAGGTCAAGGAGCGCAACTTCTTCACTCCACGAGGCGAGTACCGTGTAGACGAGGAGGCTACCCCCACCATGAAGAACAGCTTGATGTAAGAGATCTAGTCCCCACCATATACTGCAGATACTAACAGCAGATCAGGTACAAGATGTCTTACTACAACTACAACGCGCTGTTCCCCGCCGGACAAGCCCAGGACCGTGTCCGTGGCGCGCGCCTTCCCGCGCAGGGCCCCGAGCTCAGCACCATCGAGGAGGCCTTCACCAGCGAGAACTGGATCATCAGGATCTACAAGGTCAAGGATCTTGACAACTTTGGCCGCGACCATCAAAGCGCCGTATCGTTCGACAAGGGCCACAAGAAGAAGCGGTCCACCAAGAGGAAGGGACCCAGGGTGTTGAGAGTTGAGTAGACGTGATGGGCGTATCAAAATCTTGCTAGAGATCTATAGCATTTGTACAAATAAGAAGCCATATTGGCATTGTTCGCAGGCGGGCGTCTGGGAAGAAATAAAAGAATATTTAAGTCCCATCTTCGGTATCCTGGAGGTGAGTTGCGGTGAGATTGACTATCATGATTGGAGATGCGGTTTCGCAGTCGCGCAATCCTGCTTGTGCGTCTGCTCTTTCACCTTGACTCCACGTTCGTCGACATGCTTTCTCACATGCTTTTCCAACCATCACTTGTCTACCCCACATCTCTCTCTGTCGCTCCTTCCTCTTAACACCTCCTCGCGCTTTCCCGGTCGCCCACGTGGGACCCACGACCAGGGCCAGTCCTCCGGCTTCCCTCCACCTTCGAGTCGCACGTCCGCACCTGCTCAAACCACAATATGGCGAACGAAGAACAGAGAAGGGCCTTTGAGTCGTATATGGGCCGCACTGGCGGCAGTGGCAGTAACGGGCAAAGCCAAGATCAAGGCCAGCCAATTCCTCAGTACCCCGGCTCCTTCGCCCGGCCAGCCAATTCGTATCTTTACAATGTGTAAGTGCGCCATTGTCGCCTGAGACCAGAAGTTGGCTGACAGCAAGAATAGACGTAATCATGTTCGGCCCCATCTCATCGACGCCCGCGCGCAGTGCGTCAGCAAATATAGAACCTGGCTTACCCACCGTGTAGCAATTCCAAGGGCTCGGAGTCCCTCCCGCAGCACCCACGCCTCCGCCAGCTGCCTCGTCCGTCGCTTCTTTTCCCGGATACCAGGGAGGCTATCCTCAACAGACTGGGTACCCTCAGCAGGCTGGATACGGTCAGGGCGTGTACAATCATCTGGGGATCCCACAGCGCCCACCACCGCTCCTAAGCCCTCAGTCACAACAACAGGATCAACAGCAGATACCATCAGTAGCCGGACCACAAGGACACGCTCCTATTCCACAGGGCTACGACGCACGACCTCCGCCTCCGCCAGGGTACAACGCCGACTGGCAGTATAGCAATCCAGGTTCTGGGATGGAACGTCGACGAGTCGCTCCTCTTACGAGCGCGATGGTACCGTCGTCACGCAACACGCAGCAAGAGATTATGGAGTCAAGATCGAGGCAGACAAGCGAGCAATACCACTACGAACAATACGGACAATCGCATGCCGCGCAAGCACCACCCCCGCAGGTAGAAGAAGTAGCTGTGCCAGTTATGCTCTGTCACACCTGTAGTCACTGCGGCGAGATGCGCTCCGCAGGTTTCCATCGCAATAACCCGGTCCTTCCTGGCAAGCCCATGATCCCCACACCCTGTCGAAGGTGCAAAAAGAAGCTTGCAGGCGCACATCGTTCAAGCAGCAGATACAGGTACATTCGAAGATGTACGGCCGAAGAACCCTGCGACTGGCCTAGAGAATGTGTCCACATCGACATCGACCATGATGAGCGTAGGGGCCGAAGGCAAAATAGAGAGGAGATCTACGTCACGCGATACTCTCCCAGTCGTCCTCGTGTTGTTAGACGAGAGTCTAGTCAGGCGCGCCTGGGCCTGCGAGTACTTCAACAGCCGACACGAGAGTTTAGGTCGGAACGAAAACTCAAAGCTTCCTCATTGAGTCCTCGCCGCTCTTCCAGGTATGCTGGTGAAGTTTGGCCCCCGCCTGACATCGTCCGCACTAGAGAAACACGGTCGGATGAAGTGTACCCTGCGCCACCTCCGCCACTTCCCAGTCTTACCTCGAGATCTGACGAGGTTTGGCCTCCTCCAGACGTTGTCCGTGCTCACTCCTACAGGAAGGTCGAGAGAAGTCCATCGCGCCGGGCAAGCTCAAGGATCATCGAACTCAGTCCGTCGCCCCCGCCGCCGACAAGATCTTCGAGAGTTGTCTATCGGAGCGAGTCTCAGGAAAGACGTACTAGGAGTTCAAGTAGATCTCCAGTTCGTGTCAGCTTCCGGGCTGAAAGGCGAAACGAGGAAGCGGAAGCTCGTCTCATGTCGCATCCGAGGCCGCACCGCCCGATTGGACCAGAGCAGCGTAGCTTTCTCAAGGCGTCGGATGAAACTTCGAGCAATGCTGAGTCTGTGCCACGTCGCCGTTTGGATTCACCTAGTCGGAGCATCCTGAAGCCCCTAGGCACCGAGCACGAAACCTCTCACAGGCGAAGGGATACTATGCGCGAAAGTCAACAGAGCATGCACGTCGAAGTCGGAGGGCCTCGTGTTCACTTTCGTGGTGGAAGAAGGCAAGAAGAGCCAGTACTGGAGTCAAGAGGAAGATCAAGGTATGCCGACGAACGACTGGCGAGTGGTGACAAGTACGAGCATTACCGAGAGTATTCCCGCCATCGGGTTGTAGACGATCCTCCACCAGAGCCACTAGCCCAGGACTTCGAGAGGATTCGCATACGGCACTCATCGCCGTCTCCACGAAGGGAATACGAAGAAGAAATTCGCATTGATCGACAGCGCCGTATTTCACCTTCTCCCCCGCCCTCAAGACGGTTTGAGGAGGTACTCGTGCGGAACATCTCTCCTCTTCCCGCACGTCGCACACCCCGTCTTCCGCCCTCTCCTCTGTCACCTGAACGACCACCGCGGCCACTATTTCGCCATGTCTCCCGTCCACGAGCACTCGAACGGACTCGTTCTATGACTCCACCGCCTAGTCGCCGAAGACAAGAAGATGACGATACCGATTCGGAGAGCGCACATTCAGCTGAGATCAATGATATCAGAAGCTGGAAGGGTATCGATGAAAATGGACAACCTGCTACATTTGTGGAAGAGAGGAGGGCGGTGAGGATGATCGATCAGGGAAGTGATAGAGGTGGGCTTGCGAGAGAGTATCGTGATATGGGTAGAGGCCCGAGGCTGGATACGAGAGAGCGAGTGACTAGTCGGAATTGGAGAGATGTCTAGGCTGTTCGAGGTGATGAGTATGTAAAAGTCTGGCACTGGCGAGCTGTGTGGTTGCTATGCTATGAGGCGGAGCATACTTGGATTGGTTTTGAACGATTACTGATGCATAGATACCTACGATACCTCTTTAGATTTCTTTCAATGTCCTGTTTTCAGCGAAGGCAGACCTTGGATCAGGTGATGTCGGATTCGAGCGATTATCTACTGACGTGTTCCAAGGAAGATTAACGCACAGACCTTTGACGGTGCATAGAAAAGCTCACAGCGTGCCGCTTCCATACTTTCATACCATCCTTCAGACCTGAAACATATTCAAAAAAAGCAAAGCCGCTCAATATGGAGTTTCTCCTGGCTTTCAAAACTGCACTGCTGAAAATCCTATGCTGAGAAGGACACTTTCTCTTCTCATTCCTTTACTACTTTCTAAAAAGACAAGTCTCCAAAAGACAGACTGCACAAGGCATATGTCTGTGGGTTCTCCGCCAGAGGTTTCTTCGGATTGCCAGATCAACATACCATATACACATTCCAAAAATGTCAACGACGCAGTAATGGCCAGGGGCTATTCGCCATCGCTCTCTTCCACGACTTCCTCGTTTTCGGAGTGAGAAAACCGTGGAGAAAAAATTTGATGAGACTGAGTGTTCACTTTCACACACAAAAAAAAAAAGTAAACGCTCTGGCAAATGGCGTGAGTAGTGCTGGGTCGGGTATAAAACATCGACTTGGTACTGCTCTTCTCCTCGCATGTACTCACCTTTTCCCACTAAAACCAATACACAATTGTCCCATGTTCCAAAAAAATTATTCAAGACTTGCCATGTGTTCTGCGTTGTTTGAATCAAAACCATATGCGATCGCCCTATGTGTGAGCCGGAACTCGAGACATGTTGAACGTATGTTTGAGCGTACGCTGCAACATCTAAATAGAAAGCGTTGAGTTTCTGGTCGGAAGATACAGGTTAGAAATACGTACTTGCGCACGTCATGGAGAAAACCAAGGAGACTATATGTGCTGTTATCGAATACATGAACACGTGTGCTCATCTTCAAAAACACGAGGATGTCATTTGATGGTTTGAGACTGCTCAGACAGTCACTAACTATGCGCCAACACTATGGTGTTCGCTGATATGTACTGATGCTGGATATTGATCCGCAACATACTTGGCCATGACTTGTATAACAAAGCTGGTATAGCGCACTGACCGCTCACATATATAAAACCCCGTTTCTGCACCTCACAGTCTTCCTCTTATCAACCCAAGCTGCTCGGTCTCCAACTCAAAATATTGAGATGTTCTTTCATGTCTTCTTACCAAAAAAAATCGAGGGCGTCGAATTATGTCCTGGCGCGAGCTGAGAACGGAATCCATCCAAGGGCAATTGACAATCAAAATGCACATTCTACAATCACATGTCCCGTTTCGACGATACGAGGAGCATACAAACCTTTGGGTTCTGTTCTCTCCCACTTGTCCATGTCTCGAAGCCCGACTTTGCTAAATCAAAATGACGCCGCAACAATCGCATGGCCGATCCTCCTGGACTCTGGAACAAAATCAAAAGGATGCAATGCCATGTCCAAGGAGAAGAGAAGGATGAATTTATACGCAACCTTGGAACTTCTCAATAATACATCTTACCATTAAAATGCCAGTACTTCTGAGAAACGAAAAAGTGGTGCATGGTAAACATGTAGCGTTCGCACTTGACATGAAACCAATGGATGAAAATACCATGCTTCGACTGCACCTGACACCGATCGCACACTCATATTGCTGTCGATGACCGACACCGACGGCTATATAAAACCTGTCATCCACGCTTTGCGCTTCTGCACTCTCTACTACTCTCTTCCGCGAAGTAGTACTTCGAAAAGGGATATAACCCGACGGATGGTGTTTGTGTCCCAAAATTGAAACGGAAGAAGAGCGATGTGCGAACTTTGGCTGTCTCCCGTATTCTGATGCTTTGTTCCAGCCTCCATCAGTGTATGCTGGCAAGACAGTGCTGAGCCGAATGTCGGTAGCTGGTCAAAATGATCTTAAAAGATGTAGAATAACGGTCCACCTGAATTGAGAACCAAACAAAAAGCACTTCGATGTTGGATTATGAGTAATGGTAATCTTTTTAGACATCACTTGTTCAGTCAGCTATGCAAATGTATGCCATTTACATTGAACGAAGAAGCTGGTCTGACACGGTGATGTCAATGTAAGAGGGTCATGCCATTATTCATTCTAGGGCTACGAACAAGCCCTGTGTGACTGGCGAAGATGATATCTTCTCGCTTGATCGTGGCCGTAGTCTAGGTTCCGCAATCCTTATTCCATGCTATCATCGGCCCCTCGTCCTATGCCGACTCCAACACCTTGCTCTGCAACGAGCAGAGCTCTACAATCGTGCTCACACTCCCCACTTCTTGCCGGGCAGCCTGCAGACGCTCCTTGACCAGTTTCTCAGTAGCCGCCTCAGCTTCCCGTGCTGTCTTGCCCCATGCTGCGACTTCTTTCGAACCAGCTGGCAAGAGATGGCTTTCGCCGGAGAGTCGGAGAAGCGCTTCCTCAATGTCTTGGTCTGCAGATGCTATCTGACTCTGGAGGTATACGGATTGCTGGAGTAGAGAACGCTCGTTGTTGGCTATCTGGGTAAGATGCGGGAGGTAAGGCAAGAGTTTGATGATTGGCCGGATAGGCTTCGTTGCTGCGGCTTTGCTGTCTTCGTTGGGTGTAGTTTGACCGCCGTTCTGATCGTCAGTCTGAACATCCAGTGGTTGTTGGAGGCTTGCATGAGCTTCGAGCAGACTAGCACGAGCTTCAATGTACTTGTTGTACGATTCTCGTATCTGTGTCTCTGCTGACGCAAGATCGACGGGTGCCGCGACGCTGACTGGACGTTTGACGGGTGAGGCGTCCTCAAGGAAAACACTGTCCTCTTCCATCTTGGCCAATTCCCCTTGCACCCAATCAACGAGCTCGTCTCTTGCTCGCTCGAGTGCATGAACTTGAGCTTGTAAGCTGGGCTCACCCGGCATCTCGTCCTGGGCCTTCTGCCTCGCGGCCTGGGCGCGCTCCATGGCTGTTCGCGCCTCGAGAACCTCCTGCTTCAGCTTGAAGACCCAGTTCTGGTCATCTTCGGCTTGCGATAGTTGCTCTAGTCTTTCGGCAGGTAAGTCTGGTTGCTCGCCGATGACGCTTCTGATGGAAGCTCTTGGGTCAGCTGCAGCGGTCGATGGCTTTGCGGTGAGGAGCTTGTCTAGAGACTCTTGGATGACCTGAAGTTCTGCATAGCGCCGGCGCTGTCGTAGTAAAGCAACATAACCCCGTGTAACTTCGTTGTCGTATTCTGATTCTGGCTGCGTTGGGTTCTCGTCTACGTAGCGGTTGCGAAGATCTTCTAACGACGTCTGAAGTTCACGGTGTCTTGTTTGCGCCTGGGAATTAGCCCGCAGAGCTTGTAGATATTCCAAACGAGTGTCCTTCAGGCCTGGAGGGTTGGTGTTGGCCGCAGATAGGTTCTGTGGGCACTCATGGTTCAGATGCTGGTTCTGGGTCGCTGCATTGACGGGCCTCAGGCTTGAGGTAAGATACTTGGAAAGAGCGCGTCGAATCCTTAGCGTGTCTTCTCGATTGTTTATGTATGACGACAGTGCGCGGTCGACTTCGGGTATCGGACATGTTGTTTGGGCTGGCATGATCGGAAGTTGTCTGCACCCCGCAACAAAGAGAATAACTAAAACGAAAGCGAACCCGGAATTGTGCGCGGATCTTTCAAGAAGAGACTAGTTCTGGTGATCGCATTAATTAGATGTCACGAGGGGTCGCTTTTGAACGCGTTCAGGGTACTGACAACGTCGAGATGTCAACGGGACGGCATTTCGATAGCTCTGGAGCTAGGCCAGAATGGATTTGAAGCTTTGGCTAGCGCAGATCACGAAAACACGTGCCCGCACGCTTGGCGATTGCACAAGCCCGAAGACAACACGTCGGGTGTGAGCACTCGTCTGCATCAGGAAGAGTGAAGACGGTGTCTCTCGCGGTACAACACCTGTCGATCTGAATTTATAGGGTGTCTCTGCTGAAAATACTGCCGATAATCTGCCCCCTATTGGCAGCTCCTGCAAGCTCAGATACAGAGAAACCATGGCTTCTATGTATGCTGATGTCATGTTCATTGATCCTGCATTCCCACCAGGGTTCTGCCATGAACACATGGCGTGCCATCGGAACGCGGGCGGAAGTGAAGGAGAGTGGACTTTGTTCTGTCGTTTCAAAGATACGCCGAAGTACCACCAGGAAGGGTTTGCAGGAAATTGCGCGCGACGGTCGCGCGGTTGTCTGGAAGCAAAAAGCAGAAAGACGATAAGACGTTGATTATTGACGTGAGCATAAGGGTAAGATGGTGTTCTCACGACACTGCCGTTGCATCAACACAAATTGGCTGCTCGTCGCGTTACACCTTGTATATTGACATGTGACAAGCCAATTGCCTGCGATAATTGATCAGGAAGATGTGCTCTTGTATCCGAGCAGATACAGTTGGTGCCACTGCCAGCGGCTGTCAGATAGGATGTTCAGGCCTCGGGTGAGTTCAGCTGGTGCATGTGCTTCTTCTCAGCCGCCGCCATAGCATCACGAGTATTAGATTTACAGTGGAGTCAGGTTCATGCGTACGAGACAACGGCCCTTGGGGTCGGGAGCTAGTCGGATCAGCAGCGGGCGCATTACGCAGGGTCAGTCCCACGAGGCGTCGTGAAGTGGTGCTGTGTGGTGTTGAGAGCTGGGATAAGGCTGGTGGTGATGAAGCAGCCCAGGCAGGGCGAGTGGGCGCGATATGAGGCGGTGTCAGCGGTGACACGGTGGGGATGCGCGGTGGATGACGCGACGAGGGACAACACATCAACACCGCCCCGCCAATCGCGCACCAGAGGCAGGCGTTTGCCGCGTAGATTTTCGAGTACCGGGACTGGTGTGCTGGCGACTAAAGCAAAGATGCGAAACAGAAGCCACTGTCCCGTGCAGGAGCCACGGCTGCGAGCGAGGGCTAGCTGCAAAGGGAGGGCTTGGCGGCGCAGGGATGGGCGATTGACGGGCGTCGATTGGAACTTATTTCGCCTGTACCCTAATGAGGCCTGCCGGACTGCAACTGCCTGCTCTTCTCCTTTCCCGCCAGCAGCCATCCGTCCCCTCGGCCGCCCGAGCCCAGGAACCTCTTTGCAGTGATTTTATACACCTACACTGCTAACACAGCAGCCATACGCAGAAAAAGCAATTGAATAGCATCCGTCCCTGCATCGCGCTACTACCGCGTCGCGCATCCACCCCCGAGCGCATCTGCGTCACTCGCCCTGGTGGTAGCGAAGACCCGCCCCGCCATACACCAACATGCCTTTCTTCAAGAATGTCTTCCACTCCAAGGACAAGCAAAAGGGCGCCAAAGCTGCCCCCGAGCCCGTCGCGCCGCCCAAGCCCCGCTGGGAGGAATCATGGACGCGCAAGGATGTCGCGCCCGACGAGATCCAGGAGCTCATCCACGTCTGCACCCAAGAGATGAAATCGAGGGGTACGTCGACCCGTCAATTGGCACCCCGCACGCACTGCTAACACCCGCAAGCCCTGGACATGCCCTTTATGCTCCTCCCCTTCCGCCCCACCTCCGACACGAGTGCCTCCCGCAACTTCGTACGCAACTTCTTCAAAGCCGCCTACGAGGGCACACGGCAATACACAGGCGAGGGGCTGGCACAGGAACTGCGACTTACTGAGCCATTGGTAGGCTAACATGCCCGTCTCACCACATCGATTCATGCGCTGACGTAGCCAGACGCTCTGCAGTATCATAAAATGGTGCTGGAGCAGACTCCCCGGCGGTGTCGTCACATGGGACGCATACGAGCTCTTCCGAATCGGCGAGTCTGGTAAGGCGACCACAAAGACATGCCCAATCACCACTGACGTTCTGTACAGATTCAAACTTCGCGCGCCACGCTTTTGACACCTTCATACCAATCAGCGTCGACTCCGAAGCTCGCAAGCACATCATATTCGACTTCTTCGACCTCCTGTCTGCGGTCGCCGCAAGAGGCAAGAGCAACGGCATGGGTGGCAGGAAGCTCTCTCGTTTAGCCGGATGGTGGGCCTTTGAGTTCGTTGAAGACGGCAAGGGCTTCGACGGTGGTTATCGCACATGGGAGAAGTAAGCACCCCCGCTGGACTAGACGACCAACGCATACTAACTAAATTGTAGGGCCGCGGATGCTGCCAGCCATCTCTTCTTCGCTTACCTGCGATCGCTATCGCCAGATATGAACGTAGTCGGCGGCATCTCTGCTCTACCACGATCACTCCAGGCGCTACTCTCCCAGACCGAATACCCTCCGCAAACACCGACCCTTATGCAAACGCGAACAACCAAGGTGGTCATGATAGTGGATTCCGTTTCGCCTACACCATTCGCGTTGCTGCGTCGCGCAAAGAACTTCGAGTACCGAGACGACGACAGAGCGCTACAGCAGTTCTCCGAATACGACGACACCGTCAAGGCCCTGACGGATGAGTGCCGCAGAGTACTCGAGTGCATTGCTACGGCAAATCAATCGACTGTCTCGGCCGCCGACCCCACTACGCCAGACCCGTCATGGTCCCGCTTTGAAGACTTCGGGTTTTCGGGTATCATGGACAGCTCCGCCAGTACCAACGGTACCCCAGTGGGTGGCAACCCACGAGAGTTCTCTAGTCTCCGAAACGGGCCCCGCTCAAACAACACCGACTTTGGTCGCCCAACCACTCCTTCGTGGGCGGACTTCTTGTCCTCGGGTTTTGCTGACGAGAACAACCAATCTCCTCCAACTACCTTGTTGATGCCAAACCAGAAACTCCCACCACTAGGAGAGCACCGCGTACACAGCTCTCAGTCACACGTACGAAATGGCCTCAGCGAAGACGACCTCGAGCCCGGCGAGCTGGCAAGCATCACCAAATTCGATCTCGACGAGACTTTCTGGTGGGTATGGATGATCAGTCTGGCTTCCGAAGAGACTACTGATCGCAAGGCTGCGTTCGGAAGATGCACGTTGATCGAGACACGCATCCAGGGCGCAAAGTGGCTGGTCATGGAAGAGCAGGTCAAGGGTGCCGCTGCCCCTGAAGAGGGTGCGTACATTGTGGAAAAGAAGTCCAAATTCAGCTTCACGAGGCGCGGGCGACTTGGTCGGCGGAAGTCGACAGGCAAGAAGCCAACCCCTAAAGAGCCATACAGCCGGACGACTACCAACACGCCGATGAGCAAGACTAGCATTGGGCCCGACCAGCACGCAAGAATACAGGCTGCAGCCGCGAAACTGGCTCAGAACGAGCGTGATGAGAAGGATGCAAAAGAATTTGCGACACGCCGAGGACGTACCGACGATACTACGTCCGTCAAAACAAACAGTGTGCTTACATTGCAGCCACATCTGGTGAACGAGGCTGGTCCGGCCATGCAGTGGGACAAGAAGTTTGGCGAAGCCGCCCTCGATAAGGATGCTCTCCGTGCCCAATACCTTGGTGATCACACTGCGGGCAGAGGTTCAAAGAACAACCTTACAGCAGCTGCCAATGGCCGCGCTTCCCCGCTGCCTCCAAGCGTGTCGAACCGGGACCTTCCTGCGCTACCAAAGTCTGAGCGAGGAGACTCGCCCGCTCGGATTGATACCACCACGCCTACAAAGGCCTCTGTGACACCAGTTCCTTGGCCGCATGAGTCACCTACCCAGACTCCACTTCCTCAGCAACAGTCATTCCCCGTTGCAATGACGCGGGAGCAGTCCACACCCATCGAGGAAACGCCCTTCGCGACACCACTGCCCATCTCGGATGAGAAGTCTGTTCAGACAGGCGCGACTCCGAACCAGCACCCTGCCTTGAGGAAGTCAATCCCCGATCGCAAGCCAGTCGTAGGTCCTCAGCCCAAGACTCGCGTCAGTGAGGATCAGGGTGCCGCACCTGGAAAGAAGATCTCGCCGAACAAGCTGAAGAAGAAGGAAGGCAGTGGCTTCAGGAAGCTTTTCGGAAGAAAGAAGACCGAGACACCTGCAGCAGTACCTGCGCCTGCGCCTGCGGATGATTCGTACTTCCAAGCATCCGATGCCGTTCGCAGTACCTCTCGACTGGACGACCATCATCCCAACGTACGAGAGCCATCGCCGACCTACACCGATGACCATCCTGAGCCCGTGCAGGAGCCATCGCCAAACTACGAACCTAGTCCCGCGGCATCCTCGCCCGAGGTCGCGGAGCCGATCCAAGCAGGCGGCCCTGTTGCTGGAGCACCGGCAACGCAACAAGAAATTGACCAAGCCTTCTCTCGATTCGACCAAGGCCCTATGGATGACATGCCTGCGTTTGCCCCTGCTGACGATGAGAGCGAGGACGACGCCGCTGCCGCCCCGACAGTGCCTCGTCGCCAGGTGCAACAGACGAACCCTAGGACCCCAACTCAACGCGCGCCGGAGTATGCGGATGATATTTCTGAGGAATCTATCGAGTTCACAAAGCAACAATCGCCATCTCAGGACCGATGGGCGCAAATTAGAAAGAATGCAGCAGAGCGCGCCGCAAGGCTTAGCGAAGAACAGGTCCGACGTAGCCGAAGCGTGAGCCAGAGCCAGCGCACCGATGAAGGTGAAACCAGTGGCGAGGAGACCATCGAAAGTCGTGTTGCCCGTATCAAGGCGCGTGTCGCCGAACTTACTGGCAACGTTGATGGCCAGCCGGCAGCAGCTGGATCTGGCGCCGGAAGACAGTGGTAGAATGTGCTTTGGTGAGCATCGTGGGCTTCTTCTACTCAGACCTCGCTAACGGTTCCTCAGATCTTCTTTAGCATCACATACCCGTTCTGTTTTCCCAGCGTACAAACTGCTCGATACCCTTTCCCATTTCGACTTTCTGGTTCTTTTTCTTCTACGACACTGGGCATTAATTTGTGCTTTCCACGCCTAAATACCCGTCAGCTTCATACACTTTATGGCTGACAATCGGCTTGCTTCATTCGCTCTGTATCTGTTTCGATTTTTCTTACGTTTTGCTGAGATACCTCGGGAGGAATGTACATCGTTGTCTAGGTACACATCTTTGCGGACATGCACAGTTACGTGGTCACGCATGTTCGAATGACCGCGATAATACATACCATGGTGGAGACGACGTAGCGTGTTATATGTTCTAGAAAGAGAGACTGTTGGAATGTTTAATTCAAGACGTTTTGCTTGTGTAATCACCTTCATGTGTAAGATCCTGAAATGCATTTGATCATGTTTTGGTGTTGATGTTCTCATGCTAATCTTTATGAACCATTTGGAAGATAGGTCGGGGACCCGGGGGATCAAAGCTTCCATATAGTCATGTTCTGGTGCGTTCTGGCTCAGATAAATATCTTTTTCGATCACATCAAACTTTCTTTATAGCATTACTTCAAAAGTCCAACCAAAAACTCCCAAAAACAAACGCATGAGTCTGAGTCAACAACTCAAATTACAGAAGCTGACGATCGATTTCTGCGTCAGCCGTGCCAAGTTGATTAAAGTCTACGAAGAAGCCCCATTTACAATTGATGTGATGGCCTCCCATGTCCCGGGTGTGCCTGCTGCCTTCTGTCATGATAATCCAAAAATCTGGTCAGTAGATTGTCATGTAATCAGTAGATACTACCGGAAGCACACATCGTGTTCTTCTTTCTTCAATTATATCAGAAGCGGACGAAGGAGCACTCCATAGAAAGCTTGGTTGACCGTTTTTTTGGATGCATCTTAGAAATGGGGCGGAGTATTGAAGTGAGGTCTTGCAAGGGATGGCGATGTTTTATATCTCGCAGCTCACGCTAATGCGGCGCGTGGGCACACTAGCGGAGTCCGGGAGGGAGATTTAAAGCTTCAGATTGGGTATACTTTCTCTTTCTGCAATTCATTCCCCTGAGGTTTATACCAAAAATGAAAGCTGAGAATGCCATGTGGCTGCAGTGACGCGCCCCAAAAGCTACACTGGAAATTTGCATGGGACGGCGCTATGTGCTTTCTTCGTCATCGTAATTTCGTCTCGTATTTTTTGGGTGTAGGGAGCGCAAAACCACGCGGACTCATAAACGTTGACACGCGTGGTTTTGGTAAAAAGGCAGGGCACAAGGCTTTTAAGTTGTAGTTCTTGAAGGTAGGAGAGAGGAGCGATCAAGAGACGCTTTATACTTGGAAAGGACGAACTATGATTACGAGAGTGAAGAATCTAAGATATAATCGAGATACAGAGACAAGTCTTTCCTCTATCTCTAGCTTTTGAATTCGAGCGTTCCCTTCTCAGTACAGTCTTGGAAACGGACAAAAAGATGCAGACTAAAGGGTCATGTCATTGCGCGTATCATGGTATGTCCTTCTAAGAAAGGAATCTGCCTTTTCGTTACCAGAACCCCTACTCCACAAGGACTTCGAGAGTCTCCTTCCCCTTACTGAGATATCTCAGCTCATATGTCCGGGGTCAGTATAGTGGGATGTACGCAACGCGTAACAACAGAGAACCCCTATCTGGCGAAGCGCTTCATCATGGTGAAGTCATAGTACCAACAGCCCATCCATGGATCTGCTCGATTGCTATATCGCTAAAGCTACGCGCTCAGAGAGGGCTTTCGAAAGAACTGGACAAGCTCAAGATGTCGATTTCTATTCTGAACCACCTATCCCTCCCCACTCTCCTGACAAGTGTGCCTTGACGATCTCTTGTAGGCGCCGACGAGGTGCAGTAGTTGATAATGAAGATCGAGAACGCATAGTCTCTGTCATCATGAAGTTGGGATTAGTATATCAAATCTGAGACGTCCAGAAATAACGTCCGAGCAGTGTACCTGCATCTACCACGCGGTCTTCCCTGAGGCACAGGTCTCGGGTTGGGGCCAGAGGTCGTAGTGATTGGAGAAACGAGAATTCTGAGGGCCAGCATGCGGCCCAAAATAACACGAGGTGTGTACCTGCATCGACCAGATCTCTGGGAGAGGGTTAGGTGATGATAAGAAACAAAGGGATGGTTACCGGGTGGTGTGCATGTGCGACTAAGAATAACAGCCGAAGAGTGTACCTGCGTCTGATAGAGGGGTTAGACGCGCCGGGCCGCTTATTTTCCGGCGGGCGTCGTTTCTTTGATGAAGATGAAGTGACGCGTTGCTGAGTGATGCGGGTATCTGTGATGCTTCAATTAGAACCAACAAGCTTCAATGGAGAGCACTTGTTCGGTAGAGCCGCTGGCCCTGTGTGAGGCACAGTCGCTTCAGCAGGTGAAGACCGCAATCACATAGACTAGTCTCGCAGCGGTGGAGTATACGCAAGCGGAATCATGAGCTAGTAAAGCTGGAGAAGGGACACGATGCCGGCGGCTAGGCGGGTGAGATCATGTCAACGGGAAAACGACAAGGGCGGACAGGAAGTGATAGACGAACAGCAGCTTAGCAATGTGTAACGATCTGGAGCTTTGGATGTGTGGTGAGGTAAGCTGGGGCAGTCAGTCAATCAGACGCGGTCGTGGGTGCGTCATGCCAGCCGTGGGAGTGGGTTTGCGGCATGGCCTTCTAAAAATATCGCGTTTCGGACATGGGAGGCAGCCGCGCTAGGAACCGCGTGCTGCGAGCCCTAATCCAACTTCAACGCCTGGGACATGGAAGCAGATACTGGGAACGATGTGTATGGACGTTATCCGATCGTCTGCACGCGACGTGACTGCATGGAGATTAACAGGGAGTGTGAAGATACAGAGCACATGGGTGCCGCGCCGCATCCGGCGGGGGGAGCGGGGTGCCCTCGACGGCTGCCTGTATTGAATGATTGCAGTCGCAGAGAGCGGAGGACTCGTTGGCGGGCCGCAGCTCACCCAGGGACTGCCCTCACAGTCGAGGAGGCTATCGTTTGAGAGAGATGATTGAGCCAGTGCTCCGCCATGTGTGGCTAGCAAAACGCGGTCTCGGAAAGGGTGCAAATGGCGCACCGGTAAGTGCAATGCCGCACAAGGAGCACCGGCCGACCAAATGCCTCCGCCCTGCGCCTATCCCACGCTGGCCAACGTCTGCAGCCTGGGTCGACTCTCGTCATTATCTCTGCAAGCGCCGACTCGCGTGCCCGGTGGTCGTGGCACGCAAGAATAGCGACGCCCGTCTGGTCGCTGCAGAGCCCGTCAGACGGCCCTGCTAATCTGAGAGGCAGCTCACAGCGAGGTAGCGCAATGCCGGCAAAAGGCAGCTGTCTCATTCTGCTACTGTACGGCATCAAGGGTCTGTCTGCGCGTGTGAGGCCGCTGGACCCCGGCCCTGATATGTCCCTAAAATAACTCAGCTGGGCGTCGCAGGTGGAGTAAACAGCCCAAGTGCAGTTAGCCGGCCCAGCGATGATTGACGTACAGATTGCACACCCAATTGCAAGGGCACGGCGGACGTGGCACGAAGGTCCAAACCGAGCAAATAAGCTGTAACCGGGCATATTAGCGATCGGATGGCCTGGGCTCTGCAGACGCCAGATTTCTAAATATAGGGGCGCCCACCCACTCCATCATCGTTTCCTCTGCACATCACGTTCAGAGCCTCACGCTTCCTGTGAGTGCAGCAACCGACCTTTGTGTCGCGCATCACAGCCATATAGCCCTGGAGTCGCGAAAAAGAATCGAGCATCCACCGCGCCGATTCTCGCCGCCCACTCCCTCCTGGCCGCGCTGAAACGCTGCACGTCTTCGTGAACACGCCTCTGCCGCGCAAGCTAGTGCCATCGTGCTCTGCTCCTCGAAGCCTCGCCGTCGCTCCATGCGCCTGCCCGTCTAGCATCGCCAGCCACCATGGGTCGCAGAAAGATTGAGATCAAGGCCATCAAGGACGACCGGAACCGCTCCGTGTAAGTCAGCTGCCGCAGTTCCATGGCCCTCACCTGCAGCTACTAACCCGCTGCAGCACCTTCCTCAAGCGCAAAGGCGGCCTCTTCAAGAAGGCGCACGAGCTCTCGGTGCTCTGCTCCGTCGACGTGGCCGTCATCATCTTCGGCCACAACAAGAAGCTCTACGAATTCTCTTCCGGCGACATCAACGAGACGATTGGCCGGTACCAATATGTAGGCATCCCCGACGACCCTGGATCGAGAGCCGCGCTAAAGCAGAATGACACTGACAGGTCACGCAGTATGGCGGAGCCCACGAGCACAAGGGTCCAGAGGACTTCATGGGCAAGAAGGACGGCGACGACGAGGATGATGAGGACGACGAGGGCGCCCTGCCCCGGGACTCGCACACCCCGCCCGAGCACTCGATGATGCCGCATCACATGCAGCACTCGCAGTTCCAGCACATAAGACACGGCGCGCCGTCCATGTCGCCGCCAATCGGCAACGGCGCCTTCCAGCAGCGAGGGCCCTCCCCACAGCCGCCGCACCACCTGTCGCGACCGAACTCGCGAGTAGGCCACATCCGCAGACCGAGCTCCAACCTCGCGCCGCCCCAGCCCTACCCTTCGCAAGCCCCTCAGCCGCCCAACAACTATGCCTACATGCCGACCCCGTCCTTCTACAACCCGCAAGCTGCCCAGCAGATGGCGCCCAAGCCCCAGCCTACACCGCCCGCCGCCCAGTACCAGTTCACGCACCCCATGCCCACACATTCTCAAGTCCAGTACATGCAGCAAGAGCAGCAGCGCCGACAGTCTATGCCGCCCACCTTCCAGCAGCAGCAACAGGCACAGCACCAACATCAGCAGCAGCAGCAACACCAGCATCAACAAGAGCAGCAGGCCCAAGTACAGGCGCAACAACAGGCCCAGGTGCAAGCTCAGCAACAAGCACAACAACAGGCGCAGCAACAAGCGCAGCAGCAGCAACAACAACAACAGCAACAGGCTCAGCAGCATCGATTGTCTCCACCACCTCCACCCCCGCAAGTGTCCCAGCCGCAACAAGAACACCCGCAACAGCCCACAATCACCGTTCCATCCCCGCCGCAACAGAACGATTTCCAGAGCCCCCCTCTTCCTCAGCCCAAGCCACTACACGCGTCTGCCAGGCACAGCATCTTCACACCCATCGACGATAGCCAGTCCATGCTCGCAGCACACTGGGGCAGCAGCAACAACTCAAACCTGTCTCGCAGCGAGGCTCCCTACATCAAACAGGAGAACCGAGCGCAATCGATTGACGTGGCAGCCATGTCGCGATTACAACCAAACGGGGAGCCGAAGCCTCAAGCACCGCCTTCACAAGCGCCTGTTCAGCAGCCGCCGCAGCGAACACAGTCTACATCTTCCATGCCCACTATTCCTCCTCCGTCGCGAACAAACAGTCTACGCATGGGTGGTGAAAGCAAGCCGAGATTGAGGGTGCAGATTCCAAGCGAACAGTCAGACGCTGGAAGTGCGACGGCCGATTCGTCTCCCAAGGACTCTGGAACGACGGGTGCAACTCCTGGGCGAAGCACCGACGCATCGCACTCTTCTGGTGTAGTTCTGCCTCCTCCGTCACCAAGTGCCAACTCGCTGCTCAGTGCTGGTGCAACTGGCCCGCCCAATCCTTTCGCCCGCCCTCCGCCGCCATCGAACAGCAACTCGTACGGTAGCCGCGACAACATGGAAACCCCCATCTCAGCACTTCCCAGTCGCTTTGTTGAGAATGGCCTGCTACCCTCGCCTTCCAGCTTTTACCCCGAGTGGGGTTTTGGCCGCGACTCCAACATGCTGCCGAGCCCTTTGACTTTCCAGACTCCGGTAGCCCCGAACGGACCCAGCTTCGCCCGCGACGATTCTGCCGAGCGCAAGCGCAAGACGTCTGATCAGGGCTCAGATGACGGCAACCAGAAGCGAGTCAAGACCTGAGCAGCGTAGCGGAGCTCGAAAAGTTCTTTTGAAGCGATCTTCTTTCCCGTGTGGCCTCGGCCATGCTGTATTTGTACCCCTTATTTTTATCATTCTGTTACGGTCTTTACTTCCTGGAGGCCAGCCAGCGATGCTCGATGCATACTATATACCGTTGTTTTTGTTTGAAGGAATTGTAGAACTTGGGTGCAGGGGCGTTGGATACCCAGGATGATTGTCGTTGTTATCATCTAGTATTTTGTCTCGTTTCACAATTTGACGGTTGCACTTGGACACCCTCGGGCGCCCGGTTATGGCATGACGAAAGATCAGAGTTGCGATTTGTACTTCTTTGTAAAAAATAATATCAATGAACAACTTGGACGAGTCCACCTCGACATACAAGGATACCCCATTACGCAAGCTCTACGTGACTCGGCACTGGAATGAACGGATGACCTGCAAACCCCACAGCAACTGGCCGAACCTTCGGAAATCGGAACATTGGGTAAGAGCACCACGATCAAATTTTGCGCTATGCCTACACGGACTTGCCCGTATTCGCATCGCGGTAGACATTCCCTTGTTGTTGACCGGCACGAGGGCTAGTGCGTCATAGGGCCAAGCCTCCTGCCCCGCTGCGCATATGCCTACCCAAGGGGTCGCCGTTGGTGTCAGCCGCAACCGGGCTGTGAAGGGCGACGTTGGGCTTTGATCGCTGGAGCCGCATCTTACTCGGCTGATCGCAAAGCCTTTGTACGAAATCTACTAGCATCTTCCTGTGTTTGGGAGTCACTTGTCTGCGTGACGATTGCTGCCCGCGCCGAGAAGCTGAAGCTTGGTGTCACCTCCATATATCATCAGCCCTCGACCTTGCGACATCTTGCTTTCCACCTTGCAAACACACGACGACTCGCTCCCACCATGGCGTACAACAAAGGCTTCAACCCGGACAGGCTGCCTATGCATGCCGAGCCTGAGCAGGTACGTCTTTGCAGTCCCTCGACGCGCCTGCAGGACTGACGTAGACCAGGCTGCTGCGATGATGTCGCAAAACGCTTCCGCGGCCTCACGCCCACCGCGCACCAGCTCAGCGCGTCCCGACTACAACAAACCTCCCCCGCCTGTTCCTAGCGGCCAAAGATACGACACCCGTCCCGATGAGCGCTACGGTGGTGGACGCGGCGCAGGAGGTGGTGGATATGACAGCAGACCCCCACCAGGCGCATACAGCGACCCGCGGTACGACGGCCGATACGACGCGAGGCCAGACAACAGAATGGGAGTTGGATCGCCTCCACCAGTCAACTATGGCCATGGACCTCCGCCACAGGGATACCATGGAAGACCGCAGTTGGCGCAGCAGTCGAGGCCGCCGCCTACTCCTGCGCCGCCGCCAAGAGATGCGAATGACCGCGAAGCGCTGTGGAGACTGTTCGGCGCGGTCGACAAAGACAGTATGTTGTAGCAAGTCTTCACGTATAAACAATGCTAACGCATGCGACAGAGAGTGGTGAGCTCACAGAAGCCGAGCTGCGAACAGCGCTGGTCAACGGCGACTGGACACCTTTCGACCCGCACACCGTCCGTATGATGATCCGAATGTTCGACACCAACAGATCTGGTTCTGTCAACTTTGACGAATTCTGGTACTTGGCCTCGTCCCTCTCCTGACCGGTTCAAGCTAACACATTGTTTGTAGTGGGCTCTGGGGCTTCCTCTCAGCTTGGCGCAGCTTGTTCGACCGTTTCGACCAAGACCATTCCGGCAGCATATCCTACGCTGAATTCAACGAAGCCCTCATTGCTTTCGGATACCGCCTCTCCCAAGCGTTCGTCACACTCTTGTACCGCACGTACGACCGCGACGGACGCAATGCACTGAGCTTCGATCTGTTCGTGCAAGCGTGTATTAGTCTGAAGAGGATGACGGATGTCTTCAAGAAGTATGATGAGGATCGCGACGGCTATATCACGCTGAGCTTGTAAGTGGCATACAAAAGAGGGTGAAATATGGCTTTTCGAACGAGTGCTAACTATATTCGTAGCGAGGAGTTTCTCACAGGTGCGCAAGCTTTATTCCTCTTCAACTCGATTTCGGCCTCCACTGATACCGGACTCTACTAGAAATCATCCGCCAGCGATGAGCAGCAGGAACACATGTACACAATTTGCGCTACATTTGGATGCGTCACCATTCTGGATATTCTCCGGCATTTGGTCACCTACGCAAAAGCGAGCAAGACGTCGTCATGGCCCATCCCCTAGTGCCACAACACGTCGGAGTATGACGGAACATCTGAACTGGCATCCAAGCGAGCGAGGAACATGCGTAGTTATGGTTGGAGACCAGGCATAGCATACTTGATGAAGGTAATGAAACTAGATACCCGTTTGATACAAACGAAAACATTGATACTACATTCCTCTCTCAAGTTACGTGCTCGCTATCTTCAAACAGGTCTGGAGACAACATCAACATGAAAACATGCAAAATGGGTGACCTAAGGTCGATGTAGACTCCACGGTATGACTACCAGCACCTGAACCTCTCCCTCCATCCCCATCTCTCCCTCCCGGCACCGCCACGACGACGGTAGTAATAGTCATCGTCGTCATCGCCTCCAGCATCGTACCTCATCACTCTCAATCCTGACCCAGCGTGCGTGTATGAGTGTTCGCGCACGCGACGCCCTCCCTCGCGGCCTTCATGGAAGCCGTTGTAGTCGAATGCGGGTCCGTAATGAAGTTGTCTTGAAACACAGTCAGTGCTAGTAGGAAAGACAAACTTCTACAAGACGGCGCGAAGTGTCGTGAGAGAATAGTTGAACTTACGGAGCTTGGTCGTATCCAAAGCCCCGGGGTCGAGATTGGTAGCGTGGCATGATGGGACCTTGCTTGGGGATATGTTACTTGTTGAGGGCTAAGAAGGATCGTTGGGTGGGCTGGAACGTTGATTGAATAAGGCAGGTTGCTAAGTGAGTAGGTGGAATTGCGAAGATGGTGATAATCAAGTATAAGGGCTTACGCTGGGTTTTCTGATTATATAGTACAAAAGAGAAGTACATGAATGTCGGAATGACGATGCGTACTTGAGTTGGCATACATCGGTGTCGAGTACACGTTGTAGTAATGCGTGTTGCGTATCGTGCAAGTAGGCATGTCAAACAGTAATGACGATTTTGTACAGATGATGGTGGACAACAGTGTACGTAGGCGCACTTCACTGAAATTTTCTATTGCGTGGCTGATTGATGGCGCGTGCTGATCTTTTGGCCTTCGCCCTGCGGTATGAGACAAGTGCATCCATGTTAACATAGGGGAAAACTAAACACCCTGGAGCCTACATCTACGTTAGGCCACCTACTTTGCGTGTATTCATATCAGTGTAGTCTGCAGACCTGTTCAGCTTTTTCCTTGTATAAGGTGCACGTGTGCAAGAGAACAGAGGTTCTGTTTGAGTATATCCATTCATAATAAACTAAGGTATACAATCTTCATCGCTGAATCTGTCCGACAACACATTCTGGTATCTAGGGGTATATGACGAAACGTTAAGGAAAGACGTGAACTCGTTCGTGAGGTCGTGTAAAAAGACAAAAGCCGCTGTACTCCAAAAATTGCTCCGCATCAACACGACCAATCTGTTAGTCTAGGGGTTATATGATTTTCTTTGTTCTCGGCCTTTAAACCTTATAGGGCTTGCGGGCACGGCGAGAACCATGGTCCTTGCCACCGATGCAGAAGCTGGCGATCCAGCCAAGCAGCGCGATAAGCATAAGTGCAGTGGCAGCCCATGTCAAAGCAAGGAACTTGCCGCCCCAGTTCGCGTTCAGACCGATGTCGTTGCCGTGCTTGTTGATAATGGATGTACCCTTAACGGCAACAGCTGTGACGAGGGCGCTTGCGAGGCCGATAGCCAGGAAGGCAAGTGTAGCGAGAAGGAAGTTGATGCAGGGAGTAAGTCGGCCGTTTCCGATGAAGATTCCAAGAACGCTGGTGACAAGCGTAATGAAGATGAGGCAGATGGCAATGACGTAGAGCACGAACATGGCTGCCATGAGCGCGTTGAGTGCATCGATTCCGTTCTGGATGTCATCTGGCCAGTTTAAGTCCTCCAGGGTGATGTCTACGCCCGTCTTATTGATTGCCTCTTGGATGATGGCCGTGGGGTCGAACTTGTAGGTAGCCCTGCTCTTTGCGCACTCGGTGACGTTCTTGCTAATGTCATCCTGACTCAGCGTGGCGTTGGCCACCTCTCCAGGCTCATACTGTCCTTGGCAGTAGTTGAGCATGTGTGCCGAGTACCAGTCCTCAATGCCAACGCGCTCGCGGAACTCGTCGATCTGCTCGTTGATTTCGTTGGTGACGCTGTCGGTGATGGAGTCGGGAATGAGGTTTATGATGGATGAAAGTGTGGAGTCGGAATCTTCCGATGGAGCTTGGATGAGCGTTTGCCCAACAGCGGACGTGTTGAGCGTCAGGAGGGAGTAGTCTTCCATGAAGCCTTTCTTATGCCCGGCGAATAGGCAGAGAAACGAGAGGATGAGGGCCGCGGTACAACATAGCACCGGTAGTACTGCGATGAAGCGCATCGTGATGGTGTTGGCTTTACGGTTGTAGTGTAGGTGTGGTGTAGGTGTAAAGGCGCAAGTAGTCGCGATCCCTCTATGTGCGACCCGTGAATGGCGATGTATTCAAACAGCGCTGCAAGGCCGAAACGCAGATAAAAGACAAAAGCGATAGGTGTTGAGTATGCGTCAAAGGCGATAAAGGAAGAGTCAACCACTTATACGTGACGCGCAAATACAAGCTTGCGATGCGACGACCGTGCAAAAGACCCGCACGTCACTGCTAGGGCCCGGCCATGGCAACAAGCGAATAGCAGACCCAACCAACGGGGCCTCAGCCTCAAGATCAACGGCATTGAATACGAATCAGGGCCTTTTCAACACACTGACCACGATGTTGACGTGTTGCTGGGCGTGTGGTGTACAGACCCTGGAATTATGACGTAGCGCAGCGCTAAGCGAAGCAAATGCGCAGGGGTAAAGCAGGAACGTCAGGAACTTGACGTGCCTAGATTTTTGGTTGGTTGATGATCGCAGAGTTGAAAAAAGAAAGAGTGCCGAAACTCTCGTCAATCTCTGCATCGGTGTAGGCAGGAGCGCGGCGCTTGCAGATGTGCCAGCCACGCGGGACCACTGTGGGGTGCACAGCCGCAACGTGCGTGTGCAGGTACGAATCGATGCAGACTACGGTGACACAAATAGAAGCTGGATTCAACAAGATCGCCTATAAGTGCACCCCATACAAGAGAAAACTGGGACGGGTCTGGAGCCTACATTAATGTTGGGTCACCTACTTTGCATGTTTCCATCTTGATGTCGGCTCCATGGGTTCAGACTTTTCCATGAGTGAGGTGAGTTATCGAACGCACCATGTAGGTCAAGGACTGGCTTGTCTAGTCTGTTTGTATTCGGGTCTATCGCTATGGTCTCGTCGTCTATTCGTGAGGCATCGTCTATCATGATGACCATAAGTGCATTACTTTCGTAGAGCAGCCTGTGCTCTCGGACTTTTGGAGTGGAATAGTTATAAGCGGTTGTGGTAGTGATGAAGTGTTGCGCATTGCGCTTTGGTGTTGGGTCGCAGCCTGTTGGCACGGTGCTATCCGGCCTCACGACGGCGTCTTCTTGGAGTTCTTGGTGGGTTGGGCTGTTGACGACGAGCCAGCGCTGACGCCGTCGGTGAAGGGAGAGTATGGCGCGGTCACTGAGTGCGGGGGTGCCCGTTGGCCAGACTTTGTGCGCGGAGGCTCAGCAGAGCCCGGCCACTTCTTCTGCTCCTCGTGCATCTTGTCTAGTGGCTCTCCGACTATGTGATACTTGTCCCAGTTGACGGGTGGACATCGCACGATGTTCTGCGGCTGCGGTATTGCGGGGAACTTGGGTGGGTCTGGCTTCGCCTCCATGTGCGTGGAATCTTTGCGCGTGTCTGCGCTGTTCGCGTCTTGTTCGCTACTGCTTGCTGCGTCGGACAGACCGGCCAGTGTTGGCGTGAGGATGTCCTGGTGCGACTGGGAGGCCTGCGCGCGTTGTTCTTGCAGCGACCGCACGAACGCCTGCGGGTCGGATACAGCGGCTGCCTTGAGGTCCTGGAGGGCCCTCAGGTCGCGCTTGCTCTTTTCGCGCTGCAGCTGCAGGAGCGAGATGGCGGAGCGCAGGGCGATGGCATCTGGGTTCTCGCTCTCGGATATGGCGACGGACGGCGGTTGCGGTCTGAAGGTGGCCGTGGGCGGAGGGGCAGGGCGGGGTCGGGCTTCGGTGCGCTCCACAGGAGCTAACTGGGCAGCGGAGGCCGTGGGCGTGAGAGGTGACACAGGCGGGCGGTCAGGCGTAGGAGACTTGGAGCGGGCGCCAGAGTGCTCCGAGGCGGTCGAGGCATCGCTGGAGGACACCGGGCGCGCGTTCGTATCGACCAGGAGCGCAGGCATGGCTTGGTGGAGGGAGACGTCGCCAGGCGCAAAGCCGGAGAGTCGTGGCAGGAGGGCGATCGGCGACCACGCTGCGGTGAAAGCAAGGTCAGGCCACGCAGAGGCCTGGGAGCGCTGCTGGTAAATCTCCGGCGGTGGTTCGCCGCGAGGTGGCGGCGTCTTAGGCGCAATCTAGACTTGTGCCGGGGCCGTCCATGCCAGGTGCGATTTGCGAGGGGGATGTCGGTCGTGCAAGATTGTGCGCGGGAACGCCCACGCTGGCTGCTGCTGTCGACACGTCGCGAGATGAGTGCGAGGGTTGTGCGGAGCCGGCCTGCGGGCGATAATTTCTTTGGCTGCGATTCGGCTGTACGGGAGTCGATCTCGTCTATCTTGTAACAAAGCCGGCCATCCAACATCAACCGCCACACGTCACACAGTCCGCCGACAACACTCGATTACCCTGGCGGAAGAGATATTGAGCCTCGTCTCTCGTATCCGAGTAAGAGTGTCATACGATAGTCTGTGGTATTGGAACGGTATACACGTCTCATCATACTACTATCCAGCTGTGACCAGAAAGGAGTATCCGAACATGGTAATCCGCGCTCCGAGTACTCCGTCTACACCATCACGATGCCAGTTGCACACTGACCTCGGTTGCACTTGCTTGTGGCCGTGCGTGGCATTCTCAGACAGCGATTGCGTGACGCGCCGCTATTCCCGACGTCTGAATCTCGTCATGTCTATCCGACCTCCATGCGGTCTGGTCGAACAGAATGGCAAGTTCCTTGAGGGATATAGGAGAGACAAAGTAAGGGCTAAAGACGGCACCGGCACGAGGCAGTGTCAGTGCGCTCCTCCGAAGCAACTGCCATCTCACAACCGACATAACGGCGTTCAAGATCTGCCCTCTGATTGCCAATTTGCATGTCGCAAAACGCGTCCGTCTAGTCCGGCGACATCCTCGCAGATGAGAGTCTTACGCAGCCGAACGCCTGCAAGGGTCAGCGCCAGAGCGAGAAGCCACCCAAGTAATCCACCAAAACGCCATGCTCAGCCCGCCAATAGCAATACTCTGATAGGCAGTGCCGCGTGGATAGCCATCAGAATCACGTCTCTTGAAGCGTAGCGTACCCGTCCCAGCCTGCGTCCTCCACGGTGAGTCGCTCTTGCTTTTTGCTAGCCTTGGAGCCCTCAATTGCGCCTTCTACTTGCAGACTCTCCAGCTCGGTACAGGCACGCCCATTTCCCTCATCTGCCGTCCCGTCCTCGACCCTCACCTCTCCACCTCCATATCATCCTTCCAAATGCCACTCAAATTCCTCACTTCTCGACCCTCGACTACTGTCCGCTACCTGCACCTGCATGACATGCGCTACGCCTTAGCGACGGCCTGCCAATCAAACGACGATCAAACTGGCACTGACTGGCCGCTAAACCCTAAGGGCCCACCCGACCGAAATCACTTTCGTTAGCCATGGCTCCGAATGCAGACTTAACAGCACAGTCCCCGCTGGCGCGCATGCCCAAGCTGAAGTACAGAAATCCGCTTCCGTCCGACAGCCTTTCCATCGCCGACTCTGCTTCCCAGGACTCTGGGCCCGACTCTGCTTATAGTCAAGAGCCGCCCGCGACCCCGGATCCAAACGCTCCTTCGAATATCTCCCGTCCGTCCTTCGACACTACCTCCCTGACGTCATCCAGTCTGGCTTCCATATCCTCCAGCAACTCTTCGTCAAATGGCTCAAAGTCATCGAAGAAGAAGAAAAAGGGCTCCGTGCTCGGCTTTCTTTCTCTAAAGGAACCATCCCAAGTCGCTTTGGAGCAGTTCAAGGAACAGCAGCGCAAGCAGAATCTCAACTCCGGAACCTCTACGCCGCAGTCAAGAGCCAGCAGCAACTATGTCGGCCAAAAACTTCCAAATTCTGTCCCCAAGGTCAATTCAAAATGGGACGGTGTTCCTGAATCCGTCAAACACCGGTACTCAACAACAAGCGCATACAGCAAGGACAACAGAATCAGCGTATCGTCCAAGGGCTCCTTTGGCTCGCCTCTCAAGAACGCGCCCTGGAACGAGTCGAGATTCTCTGTCATGACAGACGGCACCCGTAACCCACCCAACTCTGTCGCATCTGCCTCCATATCAAACCTTACTATCCGAGATGGAGCTTCTGGCCTCGGATCCTCGCCATCAACTACCACGCTCCCGGAGATGTCCTACTATTTCCCGGATGACCCCGCTGCGTCTGGCGCGTTACCTCCCAGATCAGAGAGCGCTGGCGCATCCTATGATTCTACCACGCAGTCACCAGTTCGGCTCTCGAACTCCACTTCGAGCGATCGTCCAAGCATAGACGGATCAGTAGACTCGCGACCACATTCTCCAGCCTCTTCGACGACATCCGCAGATACGATCGTCATGGACACTGCAGATACTATCTTCCGAAAATTGAACGACCGGCCCAACCAAGGAGCATGGGGAACGGATGCTCATGCTGTTCAGGCGCCTGCTGAAAACAATTTTGGCGATGTGCCCGACTCACATGACTTCCTCTTCCAACCCCAACCTGTTGTAGAGCGCCGACAAAGCGAACCGCTCGCCATCTACGAGTCGCCCTTGGATGCATCGTCTATCCCACACTACGCCCCTCAGCGACCGGTCCAGAACTTCAGTCGGCCAATGGCAACGAAGGGCCCACCGCCGGTTCAGCGGTCTACACACATGCCGCACTATAGGAGAACACCATCAGCTCCAGCGCTACCAACTTTGTACGAAGCGTCGCTAGCCAGCACTGATGATCTTCGAGAGGATCGTGATGACGACGACGACGATTCTTATTCCATTGCTCCATCTACCATTGCGCCATCGGAGCTCTCCAAGCATTGGTATGAGTCTCCACGTGAACGTCTAGGTCTTGGTAGGCGACTTCAGATCAATGACGTTTCACCATGGGAGGAGCAGCGAGGGGCAGCAGGTAAGCCCAAGAAAAGTCGGTTGTCAATGTTTGGAAAGGCGGTGTCGAGAGGATAGGCTTTGCGGGCAAAGCTCGCGCATTGACTGACTCCCAGTGGGTAGCTTCGTGCGAACCTGAGCGATCATCGACCGGTGCTACAAAAACACTCGGCTCCTGATACGCCAACTTGTGTACAAACTTTTGCGATTAGCGATATCCAGCATACCCCCGCTTCGGCGATATTCTTGTACGGCGGCATTTCTCAACGCCAATTTCTCCAACATAGATACCCATTTCACGAATCTTACCAATCTGCTCTCTAATGGCTACATCATCACGCATCATTCTCTCAGGTAACGTAATAATTAATTAATTCTTACTACGACTGAGTCTCGTTACGAAACCGATCTCACCGAGCTGTGGGGAAACATGGCGCGAATCGCGCGTCGATTTACGAAGGTTTGACGCAAGGCACTACACAATCACACCATAGGGCTTACTATAGTGTCACGTTTTGCGTCCACGCACGTATCTCATGC
This sequence comes from Alternaria viburni, assembly GCF_023758015.1. Taxonomy (NCBI): domain Eukaryota; kingdom Fungi; phylum Ascomycota; class Dothideomycetes; order Pleosporales; family Pleosporaceae; genus Alternaria; species Alternaria viburni. Next base: position 518,701 of record NW_026055783.1, read on the forward strand.
AAGCCCCAATCTCACTAGTTCACCTTTTCGAACCCTATATTGCTTCTGCCGTGGTTCTTCAGCCCTGGTCTAGCGTGACTGTTTGCCGATCGACAAGCCCGTCGAAACCTTAACGCCATAATCCACTCCCTTGCAGTATCGGAACGAGCACGCCCTCTTACTACTCTATTTGACAGGCTTAATGTGATTCGCCTAACGGACACTTATTCCATTCCAGCTCACACGTCATCTAGTCGATCAACTCGATCTGCTCGCCGAGCAAGTCAATCCAAAACCAGATCACACGTGCCATCGAAACACCATACCAATAGTTTGACGCTGGCTGTCGCAAAGTGCGCTTGCATCAGATGTTAATTCCTTTGGTGGACACGCTCACTATCTAGCACCGGCGGCTCCGCTCAAAGGCCCTTTTTTGGTTGACCTATGAATGTCGTGATGATTGCCGACACACTCCCGCTAGAGTTAGCTTTCTCCAGATCATCACATGGCGCAGCATGGTACTCCTTGTGTCGCTAGCTTGATCGACAGGGCAGACGCGTCCACACCCCGTATTTCTAGGATACCCACGATCAAATGCTATATGTGTTTTCGGAAGGCTGAGCGACTGCCCATGCTTGGATCAGTTTGAGCTTTGATAGGGATAGTAATACGTTGCTGTAAACTTTGAACCGGGTTTGATGGCCGAAGTGAGCGCGGGCTTCAATATTTGGAAGCGGGAAGCTGAGGCGCAGAGCATGGTACATGGAAGAGTCCACTCCTGGACATGGATTGCGTTGGTAGCTTTTTGAGTTTTAAAGAGGGAGCAGTGTGGGGGAAGATTACCGATGGCACTGCGATTCGCTGTGTATAGACGCGGTGGACGGTGCCTCATCAACCTGGGAAAAGACTGAACAGGTCTGCAGCCTACAATAGTATGGAAACATGCACAATAGGTAACCTAACAATGATGTAGGCTCTAGACCTGTTGAGCTTTTTCTTGTATGTGGCAGTGCACCGATGTTGACTGCCAGAGCAGAACGCAACATGGAAATGGTCCAGATCAATTTTGATACGACGCTACTCAACATGCTCCACATGCAAAGTTCTGTTCGCTTTTTACGTTTCTTCCACTTGCTCTCGCAGCCGCCGAACATTGACTAGCCCTTCGTTGTTTTTTTGTTGGTAAATTAGACCACAGGAGAATATAGAGCAGAGCTGATGGTGAGCTCTCAGGGACATGCGGGTACCGTGTTTTGCTTTCGGAGCGCATTGCTGACCCACAGACAGCATCAATATATTGCATCGCGAATTTGTTAATTACTCATTCGTATGCTCGCTGAAGGAGTAAGAACCATGGAAATATTTTTCATACAGATGGAAGATAGCCTGCGCGAGGAGATCTCGGTAATATGGACGCTACTGTCAACAATCCGAACATGTTACGTGAATGCGCAGTTGTGACGGTGGCAGATTTCCATCGATCTGTGCACCAGGCGTTTTGTTCTGGATAACCCGGTGTTTGTATGCAGGTATCCCGGGTCGCCAGCCCGCACATGACATTTCGCTGTGACGTTTTGAAAGAAGAGGAACAAGCGAAGAGCCATGAGAAGAGGTTCTCGGCTTTTTGAAATTATAAATAATGGTATTGTTGTTGAGGAGTAAGAGGTAGAATTGCCATGTGGACTTTTATATGCCTTGCCTATAGCACGAACACGCACGCGCGGGGTGGCTGTGCTCATACACTGAAGGCTTTCTCGTGCAGAGTTAGAATCTTTGCCCGTTCCTCTATCTGGCCGTCCTGAGCCCAATCCCCCATCTCCATCAGCCTGTCTCTCTGAACCTCAAGCTCCCTGTTCATGACATCACTGTTTGCGTTTCCAATACTCCTCTTGAGCTCTTCTGTCATCTCTTCCGCTTTGGCCTTCACACTCTTTGTGAATGTACTAGCCAGCCCATGACTCAGGTGCGCTACATTCAACACCTGCTTTACCAACATCATGGCAATGAGACCCATATTCACCTCCGGTGCACCTACACCCTCTGGAGTACTTGCTAGGTACGCGGCCAACATCGCCATCTGCCATGTTTGTACTACCCGGACCGGGTGGAACGAGACTGGGTAGAGCTTGGGAAGAATGTACTTATACCGCTTTGCACATTGCGCCCATGCGTCCTGGTAACGTCCCTCGGAAAGCAGGTTCACAATCAAGTCGTCGCGGAGTGCAGCATATGGTTGTCGATAAATCGGCAGAAACATTGCCTCATGGCATATCTTGAGTGCTTGCCTGATCGCTGCTCTAACAAGCAGGGGGTTCTCTGTTGCTTGGAGTTCCGCATAGAGACCAAACAGCTTCTCCTGAGTTTCTGCCATGGACGCAACTTCGGCTCCCAAGACCCATCCAGGCCTTGATGGTACCAGCCAGTTGTCTTCCTGGAGAGTCGCCTTTTCCTGACATTGGGCGCAGCGGCAGGTAAAGAACCAGCGGGATTGGAGCTCTTCTTGTCGCCGGTGGTAGGGATTCGTAGCATCAATGTACGATATGTAGATTTCTTTGTCTTTCTTGATGGGTCGGAGTGTACGAACGCTCACTCGCGGACCGTCCATCATGATGTATGCGTTCGGGTTACAGGAGTGATTCATATGGCAGAGTGTAGGGTCGATCATGATACCTAGAGGATCTAACGTAGGTGTGATCAGTGTCAGAGCATTTGACATTACCTTTATACATGTCAGTGAGAAAGTTAGAAGAGTCCATCACAGACTTACTCGACCATACATCGCTGCAACAAAGTCCTTGTCGAAAAGGTTTTGCAACGACGAGAACTGACCGACACCCATAGCCATGAGTTCGATATTCTCGTAGGTTCCGTTCCGCTTGAATTCGTCAATGTGCGAAGGTAAGCGACAAAGCAGCTCCCATTCTTCATCGGAAATCAAACCATGCTTTCGCCTAATGAATAGTTCCATACATGCAAGTAAGGCTTTGGGGAGGGGTCTACCAGCCGTTGGCTTCAGCATCTTGCACTCATGCTTATGTCCCCGGTTCCATGCGTCCTTTTGGCATGCCTGATGCATATCAGTCTACGAACATACCCGCAGATAACTCGACGTACCTTGCTGCAGTAGCGGAAGATCTGGCATGCAGCACACTTGTTCACTTTTGCGCCTTCCGGTACATACAACCTTGTTCCAGTCGATGAACCTTCAGTCCAGAGGTAGCAATTCGCACAGGTATCGAGCAGCCGTTCCGTCTCCAATGAAGCAACAAGAGGCCTCTTGAAGCTTGCGACCTCTTCGCCTGAACCGAACCTTCGGTTAGCAAAAAGACCATTACCAATGCTCTCGCCTTTGCTGTTGGTACAGATAGCCGACTTCGAAATGTAGTAAGGTGCCGGTGCTGCCACGGAAGACTCAGGTTCGCCTGACATGACGCAAGGTAGTAGGAAGGTATTTAGTTGATGTTGTTAGAATGATGGGGTTCAAGTCAAAGGGTTCAGACGCGTAGTGTGCGACGTCATGCGTCTCAAAACGGCGGTTATATCGCGTGAAAACGTGAGTTTCGCGACTGACTAGCTCGATTAGGCTAAGGCCAAACAAGTTGCCCATGCTCCTACCCCTCACCTTCTCAACACACTTCCAACATAAGAATATTGCGTCTACACACATTCCTTAGGCTTCAACGTCTTATTTTACCTGGATATAAGATTAAGGTCGAGCATTGCGACATGCACGCGTTCTGATTTCGATGACCGTGCGCCTAAACACTGGTGGTAACTGGCATGATCGAAGAAAGCTAGCATTCACCCCATTCAAGAGGAAACCTTAACAGGTGCCCTAAAGTCTACATTGCGATAAAAACCTAAGGTTGTAAATTGTTTAAGGCATTGTAGCCTTCTAAGCTTCCTTTGAAATAACTGCACTTCGCCGAGCTAGGTGTATACCTTTTCCAGCAAATGGGGTGCACTTATCGTTTTGTTAAGAATGAACATCTAGGATCTCGATCTCTTATCGAGTGTAAGAATTCATCGTTTATGCCTCTGACGAACGTCGCGATATGCCTCCCGCTTCTTGATTGTCACGGCGATGGCTGCTGACCTTCGCATTTCCTATGGATCGGAAAGATGCTTCGTGATCAGAGAGACACGTCGCTGATTAGCCAGACGCATCCAAGTTGTAGGCATGATACGAAACAAAGAAACTACAGATAGCATTCTTGTCGATCTCACAAGCAATTGGATGTATGCAGCTGTCGAGAGTCCAATTGCAGCGTTGGTGATGAACCAGGGGTACGTCACAGCCAGGGTTTCGCGCGGCGGCACGGTTCCGCATTCCAGCGGTCGCGTCGCGACTCAACGATCATAAAATCCGTAACCCTCATCGAGTCGACCGCTTTCATTCAATTTGATGAGGTACACTCGCAGCAGTAAGTACAATACTATCTGTGTGGACGTTGTAGAAAATCGGTACGATAACATGTTAGGTTAATCTTCCTAGCACGACCACCGCCCCACCGCTGCCGACGCTTCTGCATTAGCCCCCGTATCGTACCCGCTGTATTGCGCGACCGAAGATGCCACCATACCGGACACCGAAGAAGGCATGGGGCAATTCGTCAAACCCAAACAAGAACAGCTTCGTTCCTACCAACGAGACCCTCGAAAACGAAGCCGATGAGGAGTACCGCAATCGAGCGGTGAACGACCCATATACACACTACATCCTTAAAACGGGAAAGCACAGGGGCAAGACCTTGAAACAGGTCCATGAAGAAGGCCGCAATGAGGGCTACCTTAATTGGATGCTCAGAACACCAAAGGCATGCAAGGATCTGGACGGAGAGCATATTGTGAAGAAGGGATTATTATACTGGAAAGAGCACGCCTCCAGCGCCGAGCCGGTGAAAACGCCGACAAAACCCTCTTCCAGGAGGGACAGTGCAGCTTCTGAGACGGAAATCTCCCGATTTAAAGACACTCAAGGGAAGCTGATTACGATTAGTGGTGGCGATGTCGCAGGTCTTTTTCACATGAGGGAGAATCAGCTCAAGACTGCTGGGGTAAAAAGAAAGTCCAACTACGTCATGTACAGCAAGCGATACTGGAGCAATGTGTACTCCTTGAAAGACGTGCATGACGCAGCCGTTCGTACACCAAACTGCCCTAGGGACGAAACTCCTAATCAGGCTCTGGAGCGGTACTTCGAGAAGGTGAAGAGGTGCGGTCACGGAACTATGCTCTTTATGCCAGAGTGTTGTGAGTGCTTTGAATGCGAGAACCTTCGCGGTGGTCCGACACAGGGAGGTCTACGTTTTGTTTCGGAGTTGCAAATGGAGCGGCTCAAGCAGATGCAAAAGGAGCAGGAGAGAGAGGATAGTTGATGGATCGGCATCGAGCCTTGGATGGGCGATTATGATTAGTGAAGACGCGAATTGAAAGATCGTGGGCAGCTGATGGGGATGTGTTCGATATTTGAAACTAGACATAACTTTCAATGACCGGAGAGGTGGCTCATAGTGTGTTATGAGGCCGACATGCAATTTTCAGTGGTTGAACAGGTGGTCCAGAGTGTGATGCACCGGGTTTTCTCACCTGCTCACTCCGATATGGACAGTCGCCTGAATGGCTAGGATGGAGGTAGGCTACATTATCCTACTTCTGCGTGGCCTAGGAAAGCGCGGTCTTTCTCTAGCTTCTAGTTGGGTATGGGCTTACCTTGTCTAGGTGAAGGTGAGTGGTGAACCTGTTCAAAGCCCCACAAGATCTCACCGTCACCACCGCTTTGCTTAGACAGCGACTTCTCTCACTACGCCAGCGCAGTAGTCAGGCGCCTGCCTATTTCAGCTCGTCCTCTGGCTTTCTACTCTCCTCTCTTGACATCGCACTTCGAGTTCAATCTTCCTACCTCGCAGACGACCATCGCTCTCCAGCATCATCTCTTCAAGCCACATCACAACATTCCCTTACACTACACCATCATCAACATGCCTCCCAAGGCCGCCGCGGAAAAGGCCGGCAAGGTCTTCACTGCCGACGTCGTCGCCGCTGTCCTCTGCAGCACTGGCACCACCAGCTTGTCCAACAAAAACTACGAGATGATGAGCGCGCTCGACGGCGTCAAGACCGCAAGCGGCTTCCAGCACGATTTCCGTTCCGTACTCGCCAAGGCCAAGGAGCTCAAAGCGCGCCTCGAGTCTGGCGAGGAGTTCGAGCCGGTTCCGCCTGGTAGCAAGCGTGGTACGTTCTTTGACGTGCTTGAAGTTTTGCAAGATCAACTGCATAGTGTTTTACTTTTGACAAAACTAACACTGTACAGGTCAGACTACCCCAGCAACCGCCAAGGCAACCCCTAAGAAGAGAAAGGACATGTCTTCCGGCTCCGAGGACGCTACACCGTCTAAGAAGAAGGCGACACCCAAGTCCCGTGGCAAGAAGGCTCAGACGGTGGAGGACACCATGGAAGAGAACTTCCCCGATGACGCTGAGGAGTTCATCAAGAGAGAGAAGAAGTGGGAGGAGGATGTCTTCACCTGAAGCATCCAGCCTTGAGCAGACGGACGGATTTGCGTCTATGACCAAGTGGGTCGTTCTCATGCTTGGAAAATGCGGTGAAGCCAGATGCACCACTCGCACGTATGTGAAGAGAGTTATAAGGATCATCAGCGATCTTCTTCAGTAAATGGAGCATTTCTCTACATCTTCATTGTTCATGACTTGTGTCATGTGCTCGCTCCAGCTTTCACAACCACACTAGCACCTTATTCAAGAAGAAATTTGAACACCCTGGAGCCTACATTGACGTTAGATTATCTACTTTACACGTTTTCATGTTGATGTAGGCTGCAGACCTGCTCAACTTTTTTGTATGAGGTGGCAGCCTTTTATGTGCACAAGCAGCGTATTACATGAGTGAGGACCCTGCAGCACGATGAGATGACCTTATTCAAGGGAAAAACCTAACATCCTGGAGCCTACGTCGATGTTAGGTCACCCACTTTGCATGTTCTTATCCTAATGTAGGCTGCAGACCTGTTCAGCATGCGTGCAGCTTCCGTGTATGACATCCTCATCCAATTTGGTTTCTTGTATTTCAGAGAGATCGATACCGCAGGCTGCTGTCAGCGACATGTACGCCCTACAGGATACTCCCTACTACATCCATACACATATGACATCGTACAATCAACGCCGGTCATTTGGGTTTCAGCGACTTTCTTGTCGTCCTTGGTCCCAACGTTGCCGATGCTGGGCGTGCATGCGATTGTTTGGAAGAATGTAATAATAACATGATCCAGCTTACCATAAGCAATAGGTGCATGCTGCTAAGATGTGCGCAGACGGCATGATGCTGCTCGACATACCGCTCTGACATATCCGATGCGCATATGCATCTACCAGGTGCGATATGATCTTTTGAACGATAGTCACCGCTTCATTCTCCAACTTTGCATCTTGCTGCCGGTCATTTTCGTCAAGGCCAGCCCACAGTCAAATCTCCTTTGGGTGGGGCCCAAATCTCGGGCCGTCTGCAGACCCATCGGCTCCGTGCTAAAACCGTAGGCTCATCACCGGTGTCGCACCGACCAAGTCTCGCCCCTAGGCTGGCAAAGTCTTCCAGGGAAGGTCGTAGATCGCAGTCATGTCGGCGCATATCGATAGGGGGAGATCAAGGCGGCGATTGGAGTCGCCCTGGTAGAGGATGACGTCGCCCCCGGCGGTTAAGGTCATGTGCGAGACCGGCGTTCGCATGAGGTGGTGGTGGAGCTGACATGTTAGGCGAGCAAAGTTACAGAAGATGGCAGGTGCCGGGGGTGGCCGAGTAAGCAGGGGAGACCTTGGCGCCAATGCAGGTACAGCTTCGACGCCTGTAGTTTGCGCCGGCAACTTTACTCAACATCCAACTCTCGAGCGACAGTCTGTCACCATCGTTTTGTAGTCTACGTCGACACCTCGTGTTCCTGCGCGGTTATGCGGCAGCACGATGGCAGCAAGGCCCCTGAATTTTCCCCGGATTATTGGGTGGCTGCCTTCTAACCTCCAAACAGCTTAGCATCGTGGCACGGCGGCCGTTGGTGTGCTCCTCATGCGCCGGGATGCATCGTCGGTGAGTGGCTCCTGGGCTAGACGCTCGCTATGATCCTAGGCGACATGCCTCGAGGGCTGTGCGAACAGAGGAAAAGGGGGCTCCTGGCCAAGCGTCTCACTGGCGAACGGCCGATTGGGCGCATGAGCATCCTCATCCATTAGCTCCAGAGCGAGCTATACTGCTTTCGTCCGGCAATTTTGCGTCTTCTGCCGTTGCTTTGGCGTCTCGATCCGGTCCAGGTAGCCGTTGGGTGTCAGCGTATTCTTTATTATACCGCGTCGCCCACCGTCGTCTTTTCTTCTTCACTCCCACGTCGCACTATCGCTGTACACAGTCACTCGTTCTTTATCCAACTACATATACCCATACAGCTACTACAGTTCTAATACCCTAATCACCAATCCAACTACCGTCACCATGCGCTTCTTCGAGACCATCCTTTCCGCCGCGGCCTTCGCTGCCGCCGTCGCTGCCCTCGAGATCAACGACTTCCCTGCTGAGGGTGTTGTTGCTGGCCAGACCTACACCATCACCTACTCCCCCGCGGACGACACCCCCACCACCTTCATCCTCCGCCAGGGACAGTCCACTGACCTCGACACTGTTGCCACTCTTACCAGTATGTGCCCGATCTGACAGAGATATGATCTTCCAATTCTAACTGAACTCTAGCTTCCGCTACCGGTGGAAAGTTCGAGTGGACCCCTACCAAGTCTCTCGTCAACGAGCCCGACTACGCTCTCCAGATCCAGCAGGGAACCACCATCAACTACTCCGCCCAGTTCCCCCTCTCTGGTGGTGCTGAGGAGGATGACTCCCCTGTCTCCTCTGCCGTCTCCTCCGCCATGGCCTCTGCTTCGTCCGCTACCGCATCTGCTGCATCTTCCGCCTCTGCTGCCCTCAGCAGCGCCATTGAGAGCGCCAAGTCCAGCATGATCACCAGCGCTGCCTCTGCTTCCGCCACCATCAGCCCCTCCGCTGGCGTCAACTCTACCGTCACCTCTGCCACTCTTACCCGCTCTTCTTCCGGCTCTGCCACTGGCAGCGCCAGCCTTCCTGAGGTCACTGACTCTGGTGCCAACATCCGCAGCCCCGTCGCTGCCATGCTCGGTGCCGCCGCCGCTTTCGCCTACTTCGCATAAGCGTTTCCCTTCACGACCTTATACTATAATTGTCCTTTTACGACATGTTAGCATTGGAATCTGTGGGAACCCCCTCTAGCATCTATTGTCAATTTGAGTCACGCGAGCATTGGCATCCGTGATTGGTGTATCTGATGGGAACGCTATGCAAAGAGCTTGTATAGACGTAGCAGAAAATGATAATATGGAAGCATTTGCCTACTCATCCATGATCTTGCAAGTGATGCGTGCAATGACACCATGCCTCACGTCTCATGATGTATCAGATGTAGTTTTGCTTGTGCGAACTTGGGTGCTCTTGGCCTATGCGCACTTACTGTGAAACATCCGTTCCGCTTCCCTGCTTCTTTTGTTACTTCCGCAACGCTTGGAAGATCTCTATCATCGTAGCACAGACGTCACAATCAATCATCCGCGTGGTACCGCATCCATCATGTCTCAACGGTACCGTGGTACGAGGCTGTCATCATGCGTTACATGCGCGCTATCCCCGCATATCTATCACAGCAATCTGGTAGTACACAGTAGGTACTGGAGTTAATCACTCTTTGGCGTGTGCGCAATATGACGTTGCGTTTGGCGCGTGTCAAGAACCTGAAACGCGGAGTTGAAGATCGCATCTTGTCGTTCGTCGCGCCAGGAAAACTGTGGTTGACTGACCAGGTGACCCCACAGCGGGATTGTTCCCCACCTCTCCACAGATGCATCAAGCAAGCTGCAAGAACCCGCTGCTCGTTGCCACACCGTAACTACACCCCAGCGATTCTCTCTTCTCCGTCGCATCTATCGCTTGAGGTCTTCAACACTCTGTTGCGTCTTGACAAGCACACAGCCCCAAGGACGCGAACAGCAGCAGCACCCGCATCGCCACCATCAGCTAGTTTCTAACCAGCCGGCGTACACCGAGTTCCACCATCACTAACTACAAGTACTGCGCAAGCCTACCAACCAAGCCACCCGCCCACCAACCCAAAAGAGAGTAGACATGTAGCACTGCCTGGTGCCGTGTGTTGCGCGTCAAATGTCTTGTATCACGCGGTCAACAGCGTTTTGATCGAACCAGGACTTGCCACGGCTTGCACACGCTAGCGCCGAGTAGTGGCGGCCAGGCCGAGGCTGATGTGCTATTAGCTTTAGAAGAGATGGATTGATACGTTGCATACCGAAAATTTCAAAGGACCTTCTTGCCAACGCGGCGGCGCTGAAAGATATATTTAGTTTGTAATCACAAGAGAGGCTAGTCAAAAAGGCTTGAGCCGATGGTAGAGCGGTCGCGAGCTGGGAACTAATGAAGCGCAGCTGAAGCCGAGCCTTGAACAGTATGGTGAGTCTTCGCCTTTGCTTAGGCTCACCGTTCAGAGTACTCTTGATCCTGCAAGCCTTTCGCCATTCCTCAGTCCGCGCAATACGCGGAGGCTACAGTCTAACGTTGGGCATCATTAAATGCCTCAATGCTTACGTAGCCGCTTCCCTCGCTTTCGATAACCGACATTGTTGCATTCGCTCGTACTTCGGTATTATGACCAGGTTGTCAACATATCGTTAACCCTCGCTTTTACCTAACACGTTGACTCTAGCTTGACTTGGATACCAGGACCGTTGCTGCAACGACGATCACGACAACGCCAGGTAAACCCGAGTTGAGTTGGACGGACTACACTACAACAATGTTTTTGCAATTGATACAGTCGGCTCTTTCTTGCTCGTATCTAAAGCTACGTACCCACAGTGCTGGTGCTATGCCATAGTATCCGCAAACTTGCTCTCATCTCTATCATTGCGTAGTACTTCCATCTAACTTCTCATTAATCGTCAAGGTCCTACCGCACTCTCCCCTCACTTTAGTAGCTTTTTCTCAGTCCAAGTGTTGGCCTAAAACATTCCAGTGCCTGTACCTGAATAACTGGTATCGACTTTCCAACACTCTTTCTATCCATAAAATTTCGTCCCCTGAGAACATCACCCCTCTTCACAAAACGCCTGCTTCTTCTCTCCACTCTACAAAAATAGCACTCCCGCAGCCCCAGCCATCGCACCCGCAAAACCCATCTTCTTGAAACCTCTTCCTGGGACTGCAGCACCGGTAGCCTCTACAAGACGTGAGGTACCCGTCGCGCTCTCTGTACTGCTTCCTACACTCCCCGTCACACTCTGTGAACTTGCATCAAAGCTCGCAGTCCTCGAACCAACAGCACTTTGAATCCCAGTGATCACTGTAACATCTTCGGTCACTGTGTTGGAAGGCACAGGTGATGCTGTATCGACTGCCAGACTCGGTGCTACAGCTAATGATGTTGGGAGCGAGCTCGCTGGTGTACTGACGCTGTTGTCGACGGTAAAGGCGTCACCCCATGACGGAGTCGGAGACGCGGATGGGAGCAGGTTCTCTGTTGATGTTTCCGCTGCGGGTTTGACGGCGAAGGGCTCACCCCATGACTGTGTTGTTGCGGACGAGATGCCGAGGAGGGAGAGGAGAGTCGTCTTTCGGAGGGAGGATTTGCGCATATTGGCGGTGTTTGCTCGGTATGTCTTGAAACTCGTTGCTGTCTTTCTTCGATACTTGAAGCTTGTGTAGGTTATTCTTGAGATGCGTACACTGAATGACAGGGTTTCAAGCTTCACGGCGATGGCTTCTTTTTACTTGGATGCCAGGGGACCCTGCGCTCATCCCGATACTCCGGATCATCACTATCCACCCAGGAATTGCCGTATTGAGCATGTAGTACTCACAAGTCTGACGTAAGTTTTCAGCACAAACAGCGATGCGTATCGCGTTAACGTGGTGAGACAGCCAGCCTCCTGGTTTCTGATAGGCTGTCAGTCCGGATGGAAGGTGTCTGATTGGTCGGGAAGGCTTAGTGCTGTCTCGTTCGGGTCTCCGCAATGCTGCCGCACGCGAACCACTGCCGGACCCCGACATTTTGCGATGCCGAAACGACGCGCAACATCCTGCAGTATGATATGCACTCATTTCTATTGTAGGAGAAGTGCATATTACGAAGATTCTGGTGGCTTGCTGTGGCGTTGGGATCTACCATTGGAAACCAAGACACCAACCAGTCATCAGAATCTTACGACAACAGTTGCAATTGCACTACGGACAGCTTACTAGGAGTCAAATCCATCTCTATTCATCAAAACTTCTGCCAGGAAAGACATCCACTACCATTTGACAAGATCTTGCACTTGAACAGGCATGCCGGTCTCCATGGAGCGATTTGCACCAACACCGACAAGGACAGCATTACCGCCATCCCGAATGTACGCAGCTCGTTTGAAGCTATCTTCACCGTCGCTCGTAGCGATTACATCTCGCAGAAGCAGGGGATCGCCTCCTCCGTGGCCGCCTTCGCTCTTGACAACATCAACGACATAAGGCTGTCCCCACAAGGGATACACCACAATGTTTGTCTTCTCTACGCCACCCTGGATGTAGTTTGCTTCAAGCTCACCCAGCCCTTCGTTGGTGACAGTCTCACCGCCCGCTGAGTACCCGCCCTCGACGACGTTTATCTCAATGCGGCCTTTGCTACCATTGAATACGCAGCGGTACCCCTCCCATGGCGCATAGGCATACGTGTTGTATGTCATGACGGCCTTATTCTTGTACTTGATGATCATGGAGAGATTGTCTTCAATAGTGATACCATCAGCGAAGCAGTTGCGATCACGGATGTAGCCATCCTCGTGCTCAGCTTCGAGGTATAACTTCTTCAGTTGGGCGTTTTGGTCGATATGAATGGCAAACGGGTCATCTTTCGCAGCCTCGTTGTTGAGATAGCGTTCACCTAGGTTCTTCTCCCCGCGCCGCTCGGCGTTTTCTCTACCGTAGAAACGTAAGCTACCGACGCAGTAGACCATCTCGGGTTCCGTGTTCAGCCAGTAATGTACCAAGTCGAAGTGATGGATGGACTTGTGCATCTGGATACCACCGCTGGTGTCTTTGTTTCGATGCCATCGTCGCATGAAATCAGATCCATGTGCGCAGTCCAGAATCCAGTCCATGTGTACCGTCGAGATTTCACCAATGACTCCGGAATCGACAAGCTCGCGTAGCTTCGTGTGGTGAGGTGCATATCGATAGTTGAAGAGAACACGAACTTGCTTGCCTGTCCTCTTCTCCGCATCGATCATCGCTTGCAGCTTCTCTTCGTCGATAGTCATTGGCTTCTCGGTAATCGCGTCGCAACCCAGCTCCATAGCTCGGATGCAATATACGTGGTGGAACTTGTCGATGGTTGTGACGATTACGACGTCGGCCTTTTGCTCTTTGACCATCTTGTCGAAGTCTTCTGCCTTGTACATCGGGACGCGTTCGCCGCCAATCTCGGCAATGCGATCATTTGCAGCCTTCATACGTGTCTCATTGGTATCGCATATACCAACGACTGTAGCGCTCGATTTGAAGTCTTGGATGATGCTTTGGTAGTAGAACGCGGATCTAACGCCCATGCCCACAATGACATAGCGCTTGATCTGTGGAGAAGTCATGGTTTCAGGGGAGGAGACTCGGATGTACAGTAGTAGAAGATAATGGAGTTTGGATATGGAATTGGCGACAACCAGAGTGGCCTTACACCCATCTTTATACGGCATCTTCCTTGAGTCTGCATGATTCAAGGTGAATTGGTACTATGCATCGTTAGTAGTAGAGCATCAAATCAGAAGTCATCGGGGCTAAGCAAATTGTTAGTGTCCAGTAATCGAGCCTTTCGTTGCAGGTGTTCGTGTGGAGCAGCGGAGTGTGGAGAGTGTAGGTAGCACATCGACACTGCTCCCGCTTGTTACACACTTCGATCGACTCATGGCTCTGGAATCCTGCGGCAAACATGGAGATTGTATGGCACTCGGGAGGGAAGGCACCGAAGAAACGGACGGCTGCAGCATGCTCCACTTGTCGGTCACGCAAGAAACGATGTTACCATTTTGAGGATCGCGGATATCGAAGGAAGGAGCGAACTTGCGGAACAGGAAGTCGAGTGCAAGAGCCTCATCTGTACACTGATATAGGCGAGCCCATTCTAAGCCCCGGTCGCGTCAGCGAATACAACCCTGAATCCGTTCTCGCAGCTCTATCAGAAGTCGTTGAGCCAGAATCAAGCGCCTTAGGACAGACAGTACATGCAGCATTATCACAACCTACGCCGCAAGCTATGTTACTCACTCCTTCCGCCGCATACGAAGCACAGCGCCGATTGAAGTGGTACGAGCAACATAAGATCCGGACCACTACGCCGAGCCTATCCGAGTCATATCGGCAATATCTCGAAGAAGAAGGAGCTTTTGCGTCACTACCCAAAACCACGACGGACGCTCTCCTACCCTTGTACATTTCGACGTTGAATGACCTCACCCCCATCACCGATGGTGCCGCCGTCTTCCGCGACCACAGTAACGGACAAGCATCCATCTATCTGGTGAGGGCAATATGTCTTGTTGTCTGCAAAACAAAACACGCTGCTCCTTTCTTACGACTGACTGACTCCGGGCCTTTACTCAAACCTCTAGACTTTGCATCAAAGCTTCTAGCTGGACTCGATGCTGCCATCAAAGCAGATTTGGAACCCAATCGCATCATCAAGATCCAGATCTTAGCACTGATGCACCTGCATAACGACGGCCTAACCGGCGTAGACCGCGCGTCCAGTTACTTGTCGCAGGCCATCTGTGAAGCGTGGTCGATGTGCATACACCTCAAGATACCTGGCAACCCCGACAATGACGAATGCAAGTATCTGTGGTGGTCACTTCGCAACTTTGACCGTCTGGGCAAGCCTATCATGGCAGCAGCGCCCTTCTTCATCGACGATGCGGATATCGGTGTCGAACGCATAGAACCGAACAAAGACGGCTATCGCTCCCAAATTATGGCTATCTCTCTCGCTCTTGGAGACCTCATGACTACCGCGACTAGAGCTTACAAAGCTGGCGCCACAACGGCGATCGATAGTTGCTGGGACTTTCCTTCACTGTCAGAAATTACGGGTGGGAGTAATTTTGATCAGTTCCACTTGTCGCATCGAGGTAAGACACTTAACGACTTGACTATTCAGCCTACTTAAAGCAGTAGTATACCTGGAAACATGGTATCATGTTGCCGCCATGCTATCTTGTCGCTATAGCGGACCGGACACCGAACAATACAATAGGCGTCTGGCATCCGCGGACAGAGTGCTCGAGATGATCTCTCGTCAAGGGTGCGAAGGCCTTCCTCCGCTCCCACTGGTTCCATATGCCATGTCCATGTCCACGACGGTCATCTATCGCGCTTTGCACGATCGTGTAAGAGACATTGGTAAAGCACGAGTGGACCTTCGCCAGTGCTGCGGTGCCCTCGACGACCTGAGTGAACGATGGACTAGCGTGAGAGGCGTGGCTAAGCTTGCAAAACGGCTTTGCAGACTGATAAGCGACGGTGCACACGACAGCTTGCGAGACGCGCATCGAGGTGGTACTACCACATCCAACAGCACAGTCTCAACACTGGCTATACCAGCCAACAACGATGCTGTTACGGACCAGATAGGGGTTCTATATAGCGACGAGGCTTTCCAAAGATATCTCACCGACATCTGGCCAAGCTTCGATGCATCCTACTCTCAATTAGATTGGGCATTTCAGGACTATGGCTTGAACATGGAATTCCCCAGTCCGTACGATGACTTGCAATCTTGATAGGTTCAGAATCCGACGAAAGACTCGTCGACAGCACAGTCGGAATGAGAGCTCCAAAGTATTGCATAAGAAACTCATAAATTCATTGCTCAATCAACCTACTCAGAGAGCCTGACCAACCGGTCTATTGCCCAAAAATTCGCCATGTTGCCCATGCTCCACGGTCGGCGGTCTATATGCGACATACTCTTGTTGCTGAACCCGCCCTTGTCCCTGTGTATTACTGCCTACATCGCCCAAGTTTAACCCATCTCTCTTGCCCGCATCCAACTCGCTGGGCGGCGGCATCTCTCTGCCGTCAATTTCCCAGACGTTGGCATTGGTCGGCATCTCGTTGCTTTCTGGTATTTTGGAATCCATGTATTGGTGATATTGTGCTGGCTTCTCGTCGGAGTATCGGGGTGCCGGAGTGGTACTGGTTAGAGAATGGCGTGCAGCGACGGCGCCGGCACCGGCACCCGCTCCCATGGCTGTTGCGCCTCCAAAGGTCGATGTTGATGCCCATGGTGCCTGGCTTCCAGACTCCATAGGAGATACAGGAGACATCATTGTTGTTGGTTGTGTTGAAGACCTGTCGGTTTGCGTAGGAAGGGTAGTAGTGGTAGAATACGTGTTTGGATGCGGGATATGTGTGTATGCGCTATTCGTCGGTGGGGAGTGGTCAGACGAAGAAGATGCTGCGGGGCTGGCCTCTTTGTCGTTCAAAGCCGCGCTTCTGGATTTCTTCTTCCGGTGACGGAGGAGAAGGAGGACGAATATGCCAATTAGCGCCAGAGCTGCGACTCCTCCTACTACCACGCCAGCGATTAGACCTGTTGAGGGACCGGAACTTGAATCTGAGGATGATGCGCCTGCGGCAGCTGCACTCGACGACGCTGGTTCTTCCGATGCGGTGCTTGAAGCTGCGCCCGCAGTTGACGATGCCTCTGTTGTTGTCGGTCCGGTGCTCCTCGCTGTACTGCTTGCCTCTTCTGTTGCACTCGTTGCCGTGATCTCAGCCGCAATGCTCGTAGGATTCGCAGGTGTTGGTAAAGCATTCACCACACTACCCGCTACGCTCTCGATGACGGCCGTAGGTACCGTAACGCCATTGCTCGACAGCACTGACGAGACATCGCCAACGATGCTGGATAACAGATCGCCAATCTGTCTCCGTTGACGCTGATGGTTCCTCCGCACTTCTTCTGCGCCAATGCTACCTGCCGCAAGACAATAGTCGCTCGTATAACTCTCGGCGATCGAACGATCCGGGTGCGATGTTGGATGCGACGCGTGGTTGTCGAAGCATGAGACGCGCCATAGGTACTGTTCGCACAGGCACGTATAGTCGGGAATCGGGGTGGTATTGCAGGGAAAGTAGCCCTTAACGGCCGATATGCAGGAAGTTATTGCACTAGATTGGTCAATGTCAGTAAACTTCGCTCCTGTTGACCAATTCGCGGTTGAGAATGCATAATTACATCTGTTCATGGTTCGCGCCCTGACCAGCAGATACAATGGGCCATCGCAGCGCCGGCACGAGCTTGAGCAGGACACCAAGCATCATCAGAAGCGTTGTTGACGGATTAACGGACCCGGTTGAAGCGACAGCACCATCAGCGCTTTAACGTACTAGCCAGACCTACTTTCATCAGGCTTGCGAAGTGGCGGTAACTGGGCGTTCCATTCGTTGATCCTGCACCGGCAGAAGCGGGGACACCGACCCATCTATGCAATGCTCTGTTCCGAGCACCCGTCTCGCGATAGGAAACCTGTTGGCCATCGATGATGTAGGTGTGGAGGTGCGGCTTACCTGTGGCTGGGTAAACCAGGGGATCCGTGAGGTTTAACTGGTGGGGGGAACTTTAGCCTCGTGCGCTAACGGGCTGCCCTGATGAAATCGCAACGTGGAGACCATGAGTTGGGGCATGATCACCGTTTGTGAGACGAGAACGCGTCGAGCTAGGATAATTGACGTGCGCAATTGTGCTACGAGCGTCGATGCACCGCCACACCTGTAGTGTTCTGGGCCCGCGTACTCTGTATAGAATGTGGATTTGTGATGCTTGGGGTATGGTAGAAAGTGAACTGCCGACTCCAGAATGATGCTCCGCTGAAAAGAAATGGGTATTGAAGCACTGCCACAACCGTCCTCCAGGCCCTGGAAGTGTCCATTGAGAGACATTCAATAGAATCTTACTTCCCGTTGGTA
This sequence comes from Alternaria viburni, assembly GCF_023758015.1. Classification (NCBI taxonomy): domain Eukaryota; kingdom Fungi; phylum Ascomycota; class Dothideomycetes; order Pleosporales; family Pleosporaceae; genus Alternaria; species Alternaria viburni. The sequence continues at coordinate 536,771 of NW_026055783.1, forward strand.
CCATCACCGTGACCTTCCAACCGGTTTACCAACCTCTTGACGCCACTCCACTCCTCGCTACGTGTCTGGACACCTCCAAGATCATCGCCTACCTCGAAGATGGTGACGACGCCATCCATGCCTCCCACTGCAACTCTGCGCCCTTCGTTCCTCTCCCATGCCAACTTGTTCAGACTCCTGTTCATGTAGCCAAGACCAGTTGGCATGTTCGTAAACGCGCCACGCTTACCGTCACTGGGCTTGACCGATTGAACAGGAACCTCGACATCTACGTTGATATCCCAGACTTCGAGACTTCCCGCTCCGTCGACAAGCGCGAAAACGGAGGGTTTGACAGGCGACCATCGAACGTCATAAACGAGATCTTCGCGTGCAATGTCGAGAACGGGTGTTACTTGTTGCGTTGCACCAGGAAGTGTTGGGTTGGTAGCGCCTGTAGCAGCCGGCGGGCGGACCTTCCAAAGCTTGACGCTCCAGTCGACACTCGACGACAGAACAAGGTCTCCTAGATCGATCTGACCCTTGGCGGGATGGAAGTCTAGACTCATAACGGGCGCAGCATGGCCAGCGTACTTTACGCGGCCGTCTACACCTGCTTTCGCACCGGCTCGGTCATAGCGATGGCATGGGTAAATGGTACCCTCTTCTGTGCCTGCGAGGAAGTAAGTCGGATCCGATTGCGGGAAGGCTATGCTGGTCACTGCCATATCGTCTGTCTTGGCTGGCGGTGGTGATGTCAATTCAAGGAACTCTTGGGGCTGTGAAAGCATGTCAACAGTCCATCCACACACAACACCATCCGTCGAACACGAGATGATGTTGTTTGCATTCTGCGTTCCGACAATGTCTAACGAGTAGACGGGATGTGTGTGACCGGAGCCAGTGAGCGGTGTCTTCTGCACTGGTGCGGACTTCGCGCGAGTGTCCCATAGCAGCACTTGCCCTGAGTATGCGCCTCCAACAATAAGATTTGGGTGGAACGGGGAGAACTTGGCGGTAAGGATATCGGACTGCGCATGGAAGATGTACTCGGGTCGATCGTGCATGTGCAGGTTCCATACTTGTACGAGACCGTCAGGGTCGTGTGGGGCGGACGGGTTCTTGGTGTACGAGGCAAGGACGAGTTCTGGGAACTGTGAAGCATGTCAGTGTCATAATTGCCAGACGCCACTCCACTCCATACCTTTGTTGAGAAGCCGAGATCTGAGATCATCCTCTTCTTGCTCCATCGCTCATCCCAGAACTGTGCGATTTCCTTGATGCGGCGACCCTTCTTGCCTCCACTTGAACCGTAACCCTCATCGTCATCGTCGACGTCTACACCACCATTTGCGTAGTCTGCCAAGATGTCGTAACCAAGTTGTTGGTCAAGCGCTCGCTCCAGCACTTTCGTGCTGCGCTCGACGAAGCCGATGAACTCCTCCGAGTTCTCGACAGCCGTCAATTCTTCGTTTGTGAGGGTCTTGAACGGGAAGTTCTCTTCTGACCCTGGTTGTTGTGCACCCTCTTCGGGCGCTTGTTGCAGGACCTTGAGCTCCTCCTCAATTTCCTTGCGCAGCTGCGCTCGGATCTCCTCGTCCCTCTCCTTCTGTCTCCGGCTCAACCTCTTGCTCTTGGGTGACCGCGTAGGGCTCTCGTCGCGCTCCGTGTCGCTTCCCCCAATGCCTCGGTCTTTCGACGGGGTCCACTCTATGCTTGCTTGTACACCCTTGCTGTATGTGATGATTTCCTTCTCCTTCTTGACCTCGTTGGTGACCTGGCCGTCAGCCTCGTAGACTGTCGCTAGCGGCGCAAGCGAGAGAGTCTGCATCTCTCGGTCAACCATGCCGGTGAGGGATGGGAAGCCCGTGGATCCTTCATTGTCGCTGCTCAGTTGGCCTGCGCTGACTACCGATGTCGGGCGGGTTGGTCGTCCTGCACCTGCCGGGGAGCCAGGCTGTGTAGACCCGGGTCTACTCTCCCCAAGGATGCTATTGATGAGGTTGGTGACGTCGGTTCTGCGGTCGAGGTCTTCGCTGCGTCTGGGTGTTGGCGAGAGGACCTGGAATGTTAGTCGGTCACTGATTAGATGCAATTGGATATGTAGCCTACTTCTCCTAGAGGACTACCAGTCGCGGATTGCCTGCTGGCTGACTCGGCCTTCCTCAGTTCTCGCTGCCGCTTGAGCTCGGCCAACTTGGCTTTCTTTGCGAGAATCTCATCGCGCCGCTGCTGCATTGTCGACTCCATGGCGGAGACGTGCAAGGTGGGATGCTTGGTCGAGTATGTGTCGGCGCTGTGGTAGAAGATCTAAGCTGCGTCGTGTGTCCAGAGGCTGTTTCCTCCCCGCCGTCAACTATCCACAGACAAAGGCAGGTGCAATGTACACAAAGGCAGGCGCGTCGGGTGATGCTGTCGCGCCAAGCGGTGGTGGTTCAGGGACGCACTAGCTCGCAGCCAGCGATCCCGACCAAATCTTGCGCCAGCCAACCTCAACTTTCACAGCTCAACGCCCAACATCTCGCATCCGCCCCGACGCCCTCGTCCCGACTCTCCGGATCCCCTGCAGCGGTGACTTTTCATCGCCCGTCCGGAATACCTGCCATTGGACATATACGAGCTCGATAACGCCTATCGCAAGTCCTCGCACGACCCTCACCATGTCCACTTCCGTCGGTGTCAACGTACGCTCTGCCCCTCGAAGCGCTTGCCAAGGTCTCTAGCACGACCGTTTGGGCCTCCCGCTAGCTCTAGAGATGGAACAACCAGGCTAATAGTGGTATTTACAGGTCCTCCGATGGTCCGCCCTCGGATTCGGCGTCTTCTACGGTGCCTACCACCAGCTCTCATTATCCGCTGCCGATAGGGCAAAGGCCGCACAGAAGGACTGGGAGCACAAGGAGTCATTGATCAGGCAAGCAAAGCAACAATGGGCACGGGACCACCCCTCAGAACAGCCAAAGTCATCAGGCGGTACGTCAGACCGACGACACATGTCAAAATTCCCAACTTGGCCATGTGTATGATACAGCAGAATATATACTGACAACCAAACAGCCATCGCAGACCCGAAAGACCCCAACGCCGACCTCAACACACTCCTCGGCATAACCGACAAATAAGCGCACACCCAGAGTGATTCCGTTTCCTACGTTAGCATGGGCATAATGCGGCCGGATCCCATCGAGCCGAGAAGCGGCTGGATGGGGAGAGCAGTCAATAGTGGTACGACATCTACGAGATACCAATCTCTTGTACTATGTACCTTTTGTACAACATAGACGTCGAGTTGGTCACGTTTTCAATATACATGCTTCAGTTCGATCTCTTCAAGCCTCGTCCGTATCCATATGTCATGTAGTGCCCTCGAAACTAGGTCAAGAATGGAGCAGGTTCGACTCATCGTGCGAGGACTGGGACTAATTCAGGAATCATGCCACCAGCGGGGTCATCGCAATCCACGTGTAGACGTAGGACAGGCACAGGATATATGGAGAAGCAGTTCATAGTAATGTCGATCACGCCTTGAGCTACAGAATTCATGATCATCACTGATTCGCACCTTTCAGACATTGCATACGTCTCAAAACCATGATTGTTGCCAATGATATATTCTATACATGTATCATCTCCACCCCCAACCCGCCATGGGCAGGTACTATGCTACACAGGACATCAAAACGCGCAGAAAAGATGAAAAGCGAAGCCGCGGAAAACGCCCTGCAACCCTTGGAAAACAGCAGGGCAACAGAAGAGTAGAAATGAAAAGCGTAGAGGAGCGGCCAAGGACAATATTAACAGACGGCGGCCAACCTCCATAACGCTTTGTCAACCTTGGCCCCAGCCCGACCGTTTGCCACGACCATCCTACGACGCCAGTCGGAAGAAGGACCAAGGTTGTATAATCGCACATTTTCAAAACCTACAAGGAACCCGTGACGATTCGTTTCATTATCCAAACACCTATCTCTTACAATACCTCGCCCACAATCTTGGCTGCCTCCTTGTATGTCTTTAGCAGCTTCTCGCACTTCTCGCGCTCGGCCTTGATTGTGTCGTCCTCGTACAGGAGCTCCTGGAAGAGATCCTCCTTGTACAGCGTTGACACGAGCCTATTTTGTACCACGTCCTTGGAGTGGTTGACGAGAAGATGCATAATCGCCTTGGGGACCTGGTCGGCGACGGTTTCCCGGACGATGTTGAAGTACGATGAGATGAGGCGGCGGATGAGCTCGGTCTCAAGGGCCTCGCGTTCCGTAAGCGCAGGTGCTTGCTCGGGGTTTGATGGCTGTTGGACATTAGCATACAGTCAGGGCAACATGTGTTGGAGGAACTTACAAAGCCGCCTTCGAAGTTGTCTCCTCCCATACTTGGACTTCGGGGAGGGGCACTCATGGCAGCGCTCAATGGCGCGTCATAGTCATCGGTGTCTGGTGGCATCATGGCCAATACATGAGCAGGCTGCTTGTTGTCGCCTCTCCGGATGCTCTGGGCAAAGCTGGGCTCGCTGTTTTGGCTGACGTGGCGGCTGCCAGGCCTGTTGTCAAGCGCTGCTTGTGCTGCTTGTTGTGGGTTGGCGTATGCGTTGTTGCTATCTTTGCTGAAGAAGTAGTTCAGGAAGCTGTCGCGTGCAGTACCAGGAGGTGACCGGTTGCGATTGTTGAGCGCGGCCGTGGTGCTCTGCGAGCCGTTCATCATCCGCCCGACGGCAGGCGACATGCTGCGGCTGGTTTGTGACTGGTGTTTCCGAAGAGGGAGAGCTTTGAGAGTTCCACCCTCGCCGCCTTCGCCCTCTTCGGCTTCTTCGCCATTAGCACCATTCTGGAGTTCCTTCATCCTCCTCTGTTCCCGCCTCTTCTTCTCGGCCTCCATGGCAATCTTCTTTTCTCGCTGCTCCTTGTCGTTGATAACAGATGACATGGCGGCAGCAGCTCCAAGGAAGTTGGGGTGGTTTGTGTTGATGTATGCCCTTTGGATATCGATGAGAGAAGCGACGTAACCTGAGCAAGGGCCAAGCTGCTCTCGTAGAAGGTCAGAGACGACCTCAATGAGCTTTCCTTGTAGCCTGGGGTACCTCGTCAATTCGGTAGAGCCGCAGGTGTGGCAGATCTTGATGAGTTCCTCGTATACAAGCTCCACGCAACGCTGACTGGGTATCTCCAAAAGCTTGATCTGGGGCTTCACGAGAAGGTCAAAAGCCAGCTCGGGGACGAACAGACTGGGCCTTGGACCAGTCGAGTTACGGATAGCCGTCCGGATGTCCAACACAGAGAGGTTCTGGGTTGGGTCCACCTGCTCGAGCGAGTTACCGAAGACGGAGTTGAAGATGTAGTAGATGCGGGCACCACCGCACAACTCCTTGGTAGAGATCTCAGTGGAAGTACCGTCGATAGACGAGATGAAGGATGAGGCAAAGCGGGTCATGAGCTGCAGGATGAGCGAGCCGCGGTGTTCCTTTCCAGTAAAAGCCACGTCGCCGTAGCTTGCGAGCTCTTGCTGTGTCTGACCCATGAGCGTGTTGAGGCGTGCCTTGATGTCTGGTAACCGGTCGCGAATGTGGGCCATGAGGGTCTGGTTGAGGCTTTTGGCGAGCAGCTGGGTACCGCATCGATTGGCCATATTCCGGTAGGCAGGGTGGTGTCGGAAGAAATCCCGCTCGGCTTGCAGGGCATCAGAGAGCGACTTGTTGCCCTGGATGTCTTGTTGTGACCGATTGACAATACCAATGAAGCCGAGCTTGAGAGGGTAGACGCGGCCAGAGAGAATATCCATGGCGTTTGTACCGTGATCCATAAGATCCAGCTTTGTAAGGACACCGATGGTCCTCTTGCCCATGGGGTCGACATGGCGGGCCAGCTTCAAAGCTTCCGAGTTGACGAGATCGACGTTGGCGGGGGAGACGGCGAGGATGACACTGTTGGGCTTCGCAATGTACTCGGTGATGAGGTTTCGCGTCTGCTTCTCGATATCGGAGGGCTGGTCGCCAATGGGCACCTGAGGGAGTTAGCTCCGGGTCCTGGCAGAAAAAAGTTGCCTGACTAACCTTTGTCAGACCGGGCAAGTCGACGAGCGTCAAGCTGAGGACGTGCGGGGAGTAGATCTTCAGGTTGATGGGCTGCCTGTTGATGCCCTTATTGTTTCCTGCTATCCTCGAGGTCTCGTTCTCGATCTCGCGTTTGACGTCGGCAAAGTCGTAGAAGCGCTGGCCCGGGATGTGGAGGAACTCTCCCCATTCTTGCTGCCCGGCTACGCTTGCAGGTGTGTGTGGCACGTGAACCTCGTCATCGTCGTCTTCGTCGCGTTCGCTCGGCAGGTTGATGAGTTGGAGGATGAGCGGCCTGCGTGTGACGATACCGCTGCCACGGGGAAGGAAGTCCTTGCCGACGATGTTCTCGAGTACCGACGACTTTCCGGATGATTGTGATCCCACGACGACCTGAGACAGTTAGTAAGATTCCTGATAGATTGTGCAGAGCTGCGTAGAATCTGCTCTGCGCTCACCGCATTCTCTTCTCGGGCTGGGGCGCACATACAATCTGGGGTAAATCTAGGGAATCATTTCCAATTGTGTTGAAGACCAGATCCTGCAGCCTGTTGACAATGTTGAGGAGCTCCTCGCCCAGCGACGCCATTGCGCTGGTGGTTATGTGTGGTTTCTCTGCTCCTTAAGGGTCCGGTTGTTGGTAGAACAGCCAAACAACACGGCGGAATCGTGTGTGAGCCCGATGTCGTCCTGCGGCGTGGAGATAGTGTTGCACGGTGCAGATGCGGGATCGGCGAAGTGATCGTGGCTGATGGCGGCTTCGTCGGGTCAGAGGCTCGTGATGGAGTGCCTTTGCTGCAGCTCCGTCGTCACTTCGCTTGAAAGTTCCAAGGTTTGATGATGGTGCACGTGACGGCCAGCATGGCAATCCACCTGGCAGCCACCCCACATTCAACATTCACATGTCTCCTTAATCTTAGGTCATATTGTTCATTCCTTTCGCATAAAGGAGGTAGCACCCTCAGCCATGTGGCCACGCGCACCCGTGGTGTTAAAGCAAGCACACGGCTGCTGAAACCTCCTCTTCTGCTGGTCGCGAGCCCTGCGAACGCCACCACACGCGAGGCAGCATGCGGCTCGGCTCCAAGGCCGGACATGGTGTACAGGCTGCAGCAAACCGTATGTAGAGTGTGCACACGAGCAAATGAGTAACAGGACAAGACTTTTCTACCACATGAGTAGCATCAGCAGTGCCTGTGATGCACGACCCGTGGTCAGCATTGGATATGGACAACATAAGACTGGCTGGCTTCGCAACACAGCTGGCGCACGAGTCGCCTGTGATTTCTCGAGGATATGTGGATTACACTCCCCTAGTCCGGCCACGTAGTATCGCATTACCTCTCTGGTCACTGAGAAAGTACCATGGACACGCTGGCGTACGCTGGCTCGCGCTCGGGTATTGTCGGACCCCGGGATCTCCCTTGTACTAGGCGACGGCTATCTATCAAGCCCTCCAGCCTTATCTCGCTGCGAGACGCGGCCAGACGCGACAACACCAAATTATCAAAGAAGATCTCCAGCTCCTATCTCCGCATCTTGGGGAATGCATTGTGATCGTCAGGTCGCTTCGACGTACTCTACTGCTAATTGGGAAAGGCTCATGTAGCCTCCAAGTCCCTGCGGAAGTCCGTCTCCGCATAAGCTGATAGGGTCTACACTGCTATGACTGATTCATTGTCTTACGACCAAGCTTCCTCCCGAGGGAAGCCTATCATTGTGATAAGCACTGTTATCATATTCACCGCAAACAAACCTTGGAACGCAGCAGGAGCGTTCGCACACCGACTACAAAGGTAGCGTGCCTTCTTCTCGTTTGTTCTCCCCCTTCCTGATCATCCTCACACCTCCACACCAACTTTCAGCCCTAAATCTACCCTGGGTTTCTGCCGCTTTCAGCTTTCGCCTACCTCGCTCTCATCATCTCCGACGCCTCCATGGCCCCGGAGTCTCTCACACTTACTACCACCGAAGAACAGCAGAACGACGTTACAGTGGGGACTATCACTTGCACAGCACCTATCCCGTTTGGAGGGGATGAACAATGGCTTTACCTACCCGCAACCAAGAAGTTCGATCTGTCTCGGGGCTCCCAGCAGAAGATGGTCTTCGAGTGCGATGAGGAAGATCGCAACCACACCGGCTTCATGATTGACCCTGGCACCTCGGTTTTGATTGTTGTCGACATGCAAAACTACTTTGTTCACCCACTCTATCGGGATCACGCCGCAGGCATCGCCGCTATCGAGCCGACTCTGAAAGTCATCGAGAGATGCCGTAAAGAGGGAATCCAAATTGCCTGGCTGAACTGGGGAATCAGCGACCATGACTTGAAAAAGATGGCACCTGCTATCCAGCGAGGCTTCAGCAAGACTCTGGGATGGCACGTCGGACTTGGCGCACAGCTGCCCGATGGTCAGGGAAGGTGCCTGTTCAAGCGGACCTGGAACGCCGAACTCTACGACCCGTTCAAGGCAGTCGCTCAGCCTGGCGATTTGTTCTTCGATAAGACGCGCATGTCGGGACTTTGGTCTGAGAAGGAGCCCCTTCACGAGTACCTTCGCGCATCCGGCAAACAGACACTACTCTTCGCTGGCGTCAATACAGACCAATGTGTTTTTGGCACCGTTTCAGATGCCTACTCTTACGGATGGGACTGTGTTCTGCTTCGCGACTGCACAGGCACTATGACAGGCCGAGGAGCTCAGGAGCTTGCCGAGTATCAAGTCTCGCAGAACATGGGTTTTGTGATGGACAGCAGTGCATTCTGCGAGGCACAGATTTGTGAACATTTTGAGGGTTGCTGATTCAGCGACACATGTCTTCTACGTTGGCGGTTTCCTGTCTTTTTTCTGTTCTTGAGCGTGCTATCCGAATACCCGTAGAGCTACACCAGCCTAGCAGAAATACAATCAAAATATGACATCTGTATGACTCGCGCTATCCAAGGGTTGCAAGATCGACGTTGCCCAATCATGTTGTAGCTTCCCCGAACGTTTGTGGATCTGCATAAGTTGAGGTACGAATGACGCACGACGAGGTTGGGTGGAGACTCCTCCCCATAAGGGCCTACCTCACGCGATAACGTTCCTGAGGTCATCTCAACGCTCTGGTGCACACATCCTGGATAACGACGAGGCTTGAAGCTATTTTGACACTGAAAGATCATCCCCAAATCGACAAGCCGCTATTTCGCCAGCACGATGTTTTCCCAGGTTTCGATTGGGCTGACGTGCCTGCTGCCGCTTTGCGCCGTTGCGCTACCAACTGAGCAAAGGCCATTGATACTCAACGGCCCCAAGAACGTCCAGGCCGTTCGAACCAAGTAAGGAATTTTATCAAAACTGCGAGCACAGCACTAACATTTCCCAGACTTCAGCAGGCTGAGATAATTCCTACAGTCATTGATGACTTCCTGCCTAGTCTCACAGTGTCCGTTCTTTGGTCAGATGCGAAGGCCAAACTCGGCAATACCATCGAGCCGGACTATCTGGGAGAACAACCCACGATTGTTCTGCATGATGATACAAGTCCAGACGGAATGCACAGTACCTCCGACATGAGCTACGTCGTCACACTCACCGACCCCGACGCGCCATCCCGCGATAATCCAGCATGGTCAGAAATGTGTCATTGGATTGCGGCAAACGTCACCACAGCGCCGAACACGTTCTCGATTCTACCCCTACCAGAGTTTGGTCTTACAGAAGAGACCGAGTCGACAGACGACGGTCCGGAAGACGTGATGGAGTACAAGCCTCCTGGCCCACCACCAAAGACAGGCAAGCATCGCTACGTGTTCCTCGTCTTTGCGCCAAAGAACGGAACAACCGAACCGCTTCATGTGAGTAAGCCAGAGGATCGCCAGCATTGGGGTACTGGGAAGGAGGGTGGTGGTGTGCGAGAGTGGGCTGAGCACAATGGCCTCGTGCCTGTTGCTGCCAACTTCATCTACTCGCAAAACGATAAGCAGTAGATACGCATCAATGCGCTTACTGTATGCATGGAATGCCGAGGGCACATGCATATTCGATGGCTGTTTTCTTCTCGAACTCTCTCTGCAAACGGCGGAGGCGTACTGTCAGTAGCGTACACATAGCATTGATACCAGTAATCTCGTAACGAATGCACGTAATCTGGCTTTCTTCAGAGCGAGCGCTCTCATCGTATCATCCCATGGTTCCTCGTGCCGTGCGTCGAACGAGTAGCCCTACGGCGGCCCCGATCGCGAAATTTGTGGGGCGACAGCTCCCGGGCCGAGCTGGTCGCACGCACCCCGCGCGCGTCTTCAGCTACCACCAACAACCCGCAACCACAGCTTCCGGCAACTTGTCTCTGTGCCGTCCATGCATTGCAGTATCGCGCCACTTAGCTTTCCGGTCAAGACTCAGCAGCCGTCGACTGCATCTCTGATTATCCGGACGAGGGTGTGATGACTGAAAGCGCTTGTATCAACCGGCTACGCAACCAATACCAGCACCGCGAACAGAGGCCTGCGCGTCCGAGGCGAATCGATACGAAGATAATCTGAGCCTCACAATCTCTCTACATCCCTCGTTCAAATCTGCGTATCGACGCGCCTGGCCGGTCGACGACAATGAAGTCTATACCACGGGGAAAAACATGCGATGCGACGTCGTCTTCGCACGTTCACTGCGATGAAAACACCTTCGTCGAGTCCTTCTCGTGGTAGATTTCAACAAGATTCCGAGCCTCACTTCCTGATGAGCGACATTCCATAAGCGATCGAGATTGCGGCGATGACGGTTGGGCTCTGACCGAGCTGAATTGAGGCTCAACACCGACAAATCACGACGATACTACTGAGCTGGTCTTCTTTCACAACGTGACGGGAAACATGCATTGCATTGCCCCATGATGCGTTCCTATCGTGCGAACACTATGCACGTTCCACTGTACGGGGGCGTTGACGATCGTTGGCCGGCTGCATACGGCAATTACGAGTGTCAGACTAAATGTCATCCGGCACCTATCAGCGATACACAGCCCTCTCACCTAGTCGGTAATCAGTGGTAATTAAAAGAGACAGGGTGCTGCAAGGTGTATGCCACCCTTGTACCGGTCAGACTTCGAAACTCCGAGACGGCTTTGCATACGCGCTCGTCAAATCATCTAGGCGCAGAGGCTTGAGGTTTCAAGTCGATCGTGATACAAGTCAGGATATGGATGTGCTGTCGCGGTGGCACAATCTTACTTACATGCAGGGCTGAGCGTCCCAAACGACTCAAGCCAGTCAGTATGCTTTCTTACCGGTGAATGTCATTCCAAAGCCGCCATAGGTATGCTCTGCATTTCACCAGTAGGTGGTTTGGGAGTCAACATACATGGTGGAGGCTGCCATCACTCGCATTGCGATTGGACTTGTTCCCCGCTGACGTCCAGTTCAACCTTCTGTTGTCCGACTTTGAGGCTGCATAGTGCTACCTACTTAAATCGCTTTGATGGCCCTGTGTCAGGAGAACAAGCCAGTTACCGACTACGATAACTGACCGGTACTACAAGTCTCCACGCGTTGTGCGCTGTTTCGTCGCAAATCTCTGCTACGCCTTCCGCACTGCCTCAAGGCTGTGTCGCACCACATCTGATGATGTCATTGGAACATCCCACCAGCAGCATGTCGGTATGTTCTAGCATGTACGAACGAACTTATTCCACTTCGTTGGTTTTCCTGTCTCAGGTGAAAATCTACGGTTACAAGACGAAGCCTACTGATACCGTATTGTAACAGCTTTCCGATGACGACATGGGCCGAAACCAGGAATGTGGACTGTACGATGCAATTGTCGACCGTTTCACGTACAGCGAGTTCTCCCAGAAGGATTTCCTCCCTCAGGACGACTTCGAATCGCTAATCACCGAACATACTATCAAAGAAGAGCTAGACAAAGCTGCTTTCGGAGAATATGATTCGTCACTTGTCAAGTACATTACGAAACACGCGCGAAAAACGTTTGCTACCTTAGTCTATGGAGACGCGGTCCGCAGGGCTATCAACCTAGAAAGATTCGAATTCGGCGACAGATACCTTCCCATCGCTCTCGAAGGGCCACGTCTCATCTCTCTCAACGGCTTTGCGCGAGATTCTTCCGCGTGGAAGTGGTTTAACAAATGGAGGACACAGGAGAAACATTTCTTCTGTAAAGAGCAATGGGTGTTTCTACCCCAAATCTTCAGGAACGATAGCACGATGGAGAACTTACACCGAGACTGCCGATTGCCCTTTATCGCATGCGAATCTCAAGGTGAAGGGGGCAGTTTCAGCTTGTTACACAAGGCTACCATACACCATGCTCATCAAACAGTCAGTTCGGTCAGTACATTCATCTCAGCATATCAACGATTTGCTGACAGCAATAGGGCAATCTCGTGATTGCCATCAAGGAACTGCGAAACAAGGAAGCCGGTGCCGATCAAAGTGAACTCGATGCGCTAGACCTGGCGAGGCAATTGAAGCATCCACATATCGTGAGATTCGTCGGCGGCTTCAGGCAGAACTTCACGAGCCACCTGCTGTTCCAGTGGGCGGACGGAGGCAACTTGCGGTCGTACTGGAACAACGAGGAGAACTGGTCTCGGGATGCAGACCTCATAAGCTGGAGTATTGAACAGATACAAGGACTCGTTGCAGCACTCGATCAGTGGCACAACAATCCGTCTAGGCTTGCTCTGAACGGTCGACATGGAGATCTCAAACCGGAGAATATTCTTCGATCTTCGGGACCGCACCGTGGAATATTTCAGATCGCAGATCTGGGTCTGGCCAAGATACACTCATTGCCAACACATGCAAGAAATAAGCCTTCAGCATCTCCAGGTGGAACACTCAGATATAGGCCTCCGGAGGTTGGCCGAAAGATCTCAAGGTCTTACGACATGTGGGGCATGGGCTGCATCATTCTGGAGTGGATAATCTGGTTAGTCTACGGCATTCGCGAACTTGACGAATTCTGTCAGCAGGCATTCCCCGAGGAGTTCGACGCTTTCTGGTTGCGCGACAGCGAAAATCGTACCACTAATCCAGTAGTGGTTTCGTGGATGAAACACATGACCGACACATGTCTAGCAGACGGAGATCAATGCTACAGTGTTGCTCTACGAAAGCTTTTGATCTTCGTAAGAGACAGGCTACTGGTGCCAGATTCAACAGAGCAAGATACAAGCGACATCTACCACCCATCCGCTGACAACGAGGAAGTACCCATTTACATTACGCCTGCATCAGATGTCGGATACACGTCTCCTATTCCAGGGAGAGCAAAGGGCAAAGATGCATGCAGGGAACTTGCAAGGATCAGCTCGACAACTCACGGTATTCCCTACTACATGTACAACCCGAGGGTCAACATGAGCGGACCGAACGGGCGAGGACCAGCGATACCAAGCAAGTTACTGATGCCTTTGTCGACATCCAACTTTCGCCTAGAGGTGAATGGTCCCCCCGGCAATCGATGAGCAACTTTCTGATGTCAAGTCATCAGCAGAAATCTCGCGATCTGGTACGTCTGTATTACCAGCGACGACAAAACGGCGGAATTGCCAACACGAAAAATCCCTACGCAATACCCGGTGCATTGGATATATGGACAAAACAATTCGATAATCTTTTTGCAAAGACCGTTTTCGGCACCTTAGACAGCGACGAATTCAAAAGGCTCGCACCCATGTACCCGATTTTGACTCCTTTATGTCAGAATTGTTCGCACACTGAAACGGGCATCTTCTCAGGAGGATCGTTCGTAGTATCATACGAAAGAGCACAAGCTTCTCGTGCAATGTGTTCTCTGTGCGCCGTCATCTACATGGCGATGAACCACACGACTGGAGAGAACAGGTACAAAATGGTGCTAAGGGAGGGGTCTTCGTTGACCTTGGGAAGGGGAGAGCCTCCATTACTCTCGTTAGTAATAGGTCCAAGTCCCGGTAAGTTGTGGGTTTTATTGCTGCGAATTACTACTGATACTGAAAACAGGCCTCAATCGGTTTCCGGATACTTACCAGAGAGGCTTGCCAGTTTTACCGGGCCCTGGAAGTTCTACCCAGGTCAAATTGCTGAAGAGGTGGATCAAATGGTGTGATCTCTGTCACGAATGCAAACCGACAAGAGTAACTATGCCTCACAGACTGGTCGAGTTGTATCCAAGAGGTAATCAAGATGATCGAGGTCGCTGGGATTCAGATATATTGCGTCTAGATTGCGACAATATGAGGAAAGACGACAAATACGTGGCTTTAACACACCGTTGGGGTGCCCCGTCATTACATGGAAGTTTCCAATTTCTAAGTCGTAGCAAGCTCGAAGGTTGGCAAAGTCATCTTGATCTCAAGATGCTACCGCGGACTTTTCAAGACGCCGTAAAGATTACAAGAAGTCTCGGAATTCGATATCTATGGGTAGACGCGCTTTGTATCATTCAAGACGATGAGGAGGATCTGCGAGCGGAGATTAGGAAGATGGACGATGTCTTCAGATGTGCCTACGTTACACTTTCGGCGACTTGTGCAAACGGGAGCGATGATGGCTTTTTGAAAGCGGATCGCAAAGTAAGACTTCACTGCCCCCTCTCCTATGCCAACCATCCGGGTAGCTTAGACATGATCTATCTCTGCGAACCGATCGATGATTTCGAACGCGATGTAGAGCAGTCGGCGTTGAGTAGAAGAGGATGGGTATTTCAAGAACGCGCGTTATCGCGGCGTATCATTCATTTCACAGAGGTTCAAGTCTATTGGGAGTGTGGAACAGGAATCAGGTGCGAAACGCTGACAACGCTATACAAGTAAGTGAAACCAACACCCTTCTACAATGGGAAAGAAGCTCATCGTTACGCTAGCCACAAGACGTCTTTCCTGTCCGATCCTCAATTCCCCGATGCTATGTTGAAGCGATACAAAGGAATGCGTATCGCTTTCTTCGAAGAGATATACGAGAAATATTCCCGACTTGACTTTACCCATTACACAGATAGGTCGTTAGGTATGGCCGGGATCGAATCGCGATTTGCGAAATTGTTCGGAAAGGCACAGCACGGCGTTCTTGACCATCCAAAGGAGCGCAGCTACTTACGCCGCACACTTCTCTGGCGACGTGCGGATCTAAATAGAGACATGATCAAGATCGACTATCCAAAGAATAGGCGGGTGCTCTCATGGTCGTGGATGGCAGTGACGGGAGCTATATGCTTCATGGATATTCCATTCGGCACTGTGGACTGGAAGCCGGACCTCGATTCACCATTCAACAACTGTGAACACTTCGGTGATAGCCCGAGAGCTCTGCATGGCGACGCCAGAGACTTCTACAAGCAGTACGATGATCGTGTATTCTTCGATCGTGGCCCACAATCTGAATGGATTCCATCCATTGAACTGAAATGTGTCGTTCTGGGAATGCAGGATATATCAAACGACCGTCTGTTGACCCATTATGGCTTACTTGTTACCGCTGCAGAAAAGGGCAGTGACGTGTACGA
This sequence comes from Alternaria viburni, assembly GCF_023758015.1. NCBI lineage: Eukaryota > Fungi > Ascomycota > Dothideomycetes > Pleosporales > Pleosporaceae > Alternaria > Alternaria viburni. The sequence continues at coordinate 552,284 of NW_026055783.1, forward strand.
GCGAGTAGGAGTCGCTGCCTTTGAGCGAGACCGGTCATGGATGGACCAAGAACATATTCAGCGAATACGTGTTATATAATTCCGCTCTCGCTCAACGCGGTTCTCTTTCGTCGATCTTGGCTATAGGGAGAACCTTGTTTCCTTCCTTTTGCGATGGGATTGTGAAGCCTAGAGGACGAAACGATCTGCCTACGGGTTTGGAATGATGTTGCTTTCTAAATATTGGGTATGATGAAATATTGCCTTGATGCACGCCTGCCTCTTCAACCTGATATCTCATCAACTTTAATATGCAGACTAACTTAGATAGCAGCGCGTTCCATAAGCTTTTTCCTTGCCTGAATAGCACTTACCATCCCACAACCAATTTACCTGCGTCAAAGACATGTCTCAGGTCTACTGCTATCTAAATGAGCCATGCGTTTCAGTATGACCGCCATGTTCTTTGACAGATGTTTACGAAGATAATCGATCGGCAAAAATTCGAAATTCCACCCTTTGTTCCTTCTTTGGCTTTCCTTCACATAAGTACGATCATCCTCGCATCATATCACTCATTCCCGTTTGTCGTCGAGCAGTAACAGTCAGCCATGCCGCCCCAGAGGACAGTAAAGACAACTTACAGGCAGCCAGGACAGTCTACCCGCTATTCAGCGACATACGACCCATCACAGGAATACATCGATGATGAAGACTCCGAGATAGGCCAGTTGATCAAAGCCGATCCTTATTGGCGCTACGTATTGAAAACTGGGAGGTATGCCGGGCGCACATTGCAGCAGCTAGATAGCGATAAAAGCGACGACAATTGCGTCAGTTACTTAAGATGGATGTTGACCGCCGAGAAAGCCTGCAAGGGCGTTGACGACGACCACATCGTGCGAAGGGGCTTAATTCAGTGGAACAATCAAGCTGGATATAGCGCCACGATTCCTCCATCGGACGATGTTCCCCCCTACGCCACGGGGAAGAATGCGCCTTCGTTGTTAAAGAAGCTGGTCGTCTCAGTCCCGTCGCCCGAGCGCTTCAAAACTGCTGGAGGAAAACCTATCTGGATCTGTGGATCCGACATCATCGGTCTCTTCCATATGCAGCGACACCAATTGAACCGTTTCGGCGTGAAAGACATTCAAGAATACCGCGACTCTGATAAACGGTTCTGGAAATTGAGGTACTCGCTTGAACAAGTGTGGGAGGTCGCGAAGCGTACGCCTAAATGCCCGCTCGATCAAACGCCTGATGAGGCTGTCGATCGGTACCTCCTTAAGGTCCAGAAATGCGGAAATGGTGGAATTGGATCTCTTCGTATCGTCTGCGAGCACAAAGACTGTCAAGAGATGCGAACTGGTGGGCCCAGCGAGGCGGGGCAGAAGTTTTGGGTGGATATGTATAAGGATATGTTTTAGAGCTATGAATTACAACAAGATTATGCTAAAGAAACTGAGAGCCTCCGATAAGATGTTTCTTTAGGAAGCATGAGCTGCAACACTGTAGATTTAAAATCTAAAGGCATCCTTTAAGTCTCGGCATCTCGTTCATCGCACATATGGAGCCTGACCGAGGCCATTGTTTCTTTCCGTATTGTTTATCTTGTCTTCTTTGACATGATGCATGAACCCTCCCTGGTTGTCGCGTACTAGCCGAGCTGGGACTAAGACAGAAACACCGGAACTTTTCACGTAGCCTGACCAGCCCTTTGTAACCTCCTTTTGCAAATCTTACGCTCTTGATCATCGGAATGCTCGTGATAATCGCAGCCCTTCAAATCCGCATCCCACCCAATCTCGGTTGCTTCCGCGGCCCTTGAAGAATATCGCGCGATCATGCGAATCAGTAGAGTAGGTGGCAGGTCCCTTCCGATCAATTCAGTTATTGCAGCCTCCACATCATCTGCGCCATTTCCTGTCACATCCCAGTGTCGACAGTGGAAATCCAAGAATAGTTTCAGTATGCTATGATCCGATGGTAAGTTGTCGTAAGCGTATTTCGTTGCGGTGAAACAAGTCGGCTCGCGAGGGCCACCGTCTTCGTCATAAAGCAATGTTTCCACTATGCAATTGTGAATAGCTTTGCGAAAGACAGGCACTAGAAATCTGTCACCGAACACTAGTGCCTTCGTATAAGCGGTCATCGGATCGTCGTCATCTTTGGGGTCTGGGGAACTCTCTGACATTTTCAGCGTGGCGTCGTTGTCTGGAATCTGTTGTGTATACAGCCAGTGGACAAAGATGTCTACAGCAATAGTATCGACATCTTCCAAAGTGACGACTTTGTCCTCGGTCTCCCTCCATGGGCCGTTTAGGGCATTGTTGAAGTATTCCGAATGGTGTGTGAGGAGGGCTTTGTGCAAGTGGTAGCGCTGTTTCTGTGGGCCAATCTCGAGGACAACGAACCCGTCCTTCGTAGCCGTACTGCGAGTCGTTAGTGGATCTCTACAGTATGCGTGTGTCAATCATAAGCTTACCTGATGGGTAGCCGGGTCTTGTATTTTAGAGGTTTCGTCTGCGTGGTGAGGTTCGTGTCGGTGGAAGCCATGTTTGATCTGGTTGGCAAGAGGAATATTGTCGCGGCTATTATGGCGCTGTTGATTCAGTATGTATGTAGAGTGAGTAAGGTTAGAAGCAGGAAGGCGCGGCATTTAGAAGGCCACAATAGGAAAGTACGCTAGCGCGCTCACGGCAAGGTGAAGGCGAGAGGGCTCAAATGAGCAAATATACGCCTGTCAAGTCAAATGTGACAGAGAACGGTTGCAGTTAGTTTTCAATACCCAGCAAACTCAAAGCCCCTTCACTAGCTCGCTACTTGAACTCAGAGCTTACAGATCATATACAGCACCTTCCCCGTCATACCCTTCTGGATGTCGTCTACTACAACGCTTCCGCCCGGAACACTACCGCCCGCCACTTCCCTCGCAAGGGATAATGCAGGATTCTCCAGAAACTTATACGTAGTGCACTGCGACATTCTGAGCCTATCAATATATGTCTTGTCTACTAGGCAAACAAAACTTACATGGTAAAGAGGCATACTGCTGGCCACTGAACAGTTACCTTACGTACGGTTGCACCACTATATACGTTAGGAGTTTCTCAGAGTAGCTGGTAGTCGCTGTTCGCTGGTAGTCGTGACTTACAGAGTTGTGGTGAGTAGCCGACACTCATGGGGAAGCAATGCGACGTCTTCGCACTTATCGTCCGTTGAGCAGATCTGAGCGTGGAGCATTGAAGGCGAAGGGTTTGCTGGAGAGGTGGGGGATGAGGATGGTGTGGGCACAACAGGCACTGCTGAGCTGGAAGGTGCAGCCGGGACAGTATGCGTGGTCGCCACTGGGACTCCCGGTGTCGCAATGTTACTTGATGTTGTGAATGTGGAGGCAAGCACAAATGAAGGTAAGGTTGGAGATATATGGCTTGTTGGCGCAGGAGGAAGGAGCGGCTGACCCACCGGTTTCGAGGAAGGAGCAGCCGGCGGTACGACTGGTGTAGTCGCGCTGGGAGGCAGCAATATGGTCATCCATGCAGATTCCGGAGGTAGGCTTCTGGCCGTGATAAAAGGGTGTGCGCTTGTGCTGAGCGCCAGTGATACTGTAAAGAGAGTGAGTGTACATGAAGTGCATACTTGCGGATTGCTGTGGTGATATCACGTAGTGGTGGTAGCCGGATTATATAGAACATGTTTGCACGAGTATTGGAATGATGGCGACGTGTACACAGGCTATGTACGCCAAAACAAAAGTAGAGGCAGACATATCTATTTGAGAATAGTGACCGAACAGGGCCGATGCCAACGTTTAATACCAAACCTCATTCTAGCCGCGTCGTACCTGCGTTGTAGAACCAGCACATTGAACAAACAACACCCAAATCCCGTTCCATCAATACTGAAAGCGGATCCCTAACCGAAGGTTGAGAACAGCACATGCTGCCTTGCCGCATGAAGAGCTCGGACATCATCACCACTCACAGTCCACCGTACTGGGCTCGCAATCCCATGTGTGCACCATACTCCAATCCTCCTCATCTTCATCCAGAGTATCCTTCATATACGAGTTCCATGGAGTGTTATTCTTGATAGCACTCCCACTCCAGTGTTCGTCGTCCGCGTCCCATGAGTCCAGACTCTCATCGTCGCTCTGAGATAGAGTGTCGTCATCAGTGTGCTGTTCTTCCAAGATCTCTAGGTACTCGATGACCTCGTTCTCCTCCTGACCGTTGGCCACAGACCAGTTGTCCTCATCCCACTCTTTGAGTACCTCGGTCGCAGCGTTGGTCATCTCCCACATCTGCTTGTAAGGCATGCCACTAGGGTCCGTGGGCGCGTGGATGAACCACTCTGGCATTTCTTCCTCGCTATCTTCGTCGGGTTCGTATACTGTGGCGTCGTCCTCGCTGTCTCCGTCGAGAGTCGACAGGCGGTATCCTTCTGGTTCGTACTCCTCGTATTCCTCGTACTCCTCCTCTTCATCTGTGATGCTCTCGCTCATTTCACTAGCCACCTCAGTCATCTCGCCCGGGATGAAGTTCCACTCGCGTTCTTCAGCCTCTCGGTCTAAGGCCTCGATCTCCTCCATGTAATATGCGACGCGCTCAACCATAATCTCGAGATCTACGGCAAGGCACCCATTCTCCGCCCTGCATTCTGCAAGCTCGCCCTCTAATTCGTCGACGCGAGATTGCATGGCACGAATAGTGCCGGCGTTGTTCTTGGCCCAAGATTCGTTCGCGATGCGTAACTGTCTGTTCTCTTCTTCGAGAGCTTTCTTCACGCGCCAGGATTCGTCACACCTCGATATCCATCCTAGATGCAAGCTTCGAATTTGGGATTTCAAGGCATTGCAGTCCCTGGTCAGCTTCTCGATCTGTGTAGATACACGTTTGGCGCTTTCTTCGTTTGACATGATCGTTGCGTGTTGTTCGTCAATCTTATCTTGCGCCTCCTGGCTAAACTTGTTTGCACGCTCCCACTCCTTCTTGGTGTTGCGCAGAGAATGTGTCATGGCCTGGAGATGTATGGTAACACGTTTGGCGCTTTCTTCGTTGAACATGATCGTCGCGTGTTGTTCGTCAATCTTATCTTGCGCCTCCTGGCTAAACTTGTTTGCACGCTCCAATTCCTTCATGGTGTTGTGCAGAGAAAGTGTCATGGACTGGAGCTCTTTGGCTTTGAACTGAATCTGGCTCTGTAGTTCATAGCACTCATCTTCCTTGGAGGCATTCTTGCATTTAGACTCCTCGAGCGCCTGGGTGAGGTACATCGTCATGCCTTCTGCACGGTCGCGTTCGCGGCGCGCTTGGGACAGCTCCCTACCGAGTCCATCACGGAATTCGAGGTGGGCGACGACTTCCTTTTCGCTCTGTTTGAGCGCAATTTCGGTGTTGGCGAGAATGGATTTGGTATCGGCGAGGCAGAGGTCAGTACTAGTAGGCTTGGTTTGGGAGGCGTGGAGCTCGTCTTTGACTTCAGACAGCTCGGCTTGAGTGGCCTTGAGTACTTCCTCTTGAATTTTCGCTCGACAGATCGCTTCGTTGAGCTTCTCGTCGTAGTGGACCAGGCCGATAAGAGCAGCGAGGAGAACTATTCCGGCTGCCATGGACCAGGCCAAAGAGACCATTGTGATCGCCAGATGGAAGTGTAAGATACACTCTCTGTTATGCTGTAAGTGGTTGTGGTAATTTGTGTTCGTCGTGAACATCAGGTATCTTGGAGAGAAAGGTTGTGAAGTAAATCAGCAGTGGTGCAGCGTACTACATAGTTTTATACTTGAGTGGGAATTTCCTCGCCCAGATGTGCGTACTTTGGTTTCCATGGTTCAGATGATCATAAGGCTGCTGCGGACATATATCGTGGGTGCGCACTCACCTCAGTCCGTGGGACGTAGCTTGAGCACTCCCATCGTAATCCTGTGACAGTTATAGGCAAACCATGGCATCAATAGTGGAGACCCAAATGGAAAGTGGATTTTAGAAATAGCCAATTTGGTCCACGTGTAGTGAACATCAAAACGGCCGTTGGAACATGGTAGAATAAGATACTCGTAGGCTTAAGCATATGCATTGACTGGTACCATGTACCCGCGCAGCACGACACTGGATGCTGGGTCGCAGAATCAACGAGTGCTCACTCTTGATGATCTCGTTTAGCGTATGACCAATACTGGAGCCATGGTAATCGCTTTTGAAATTTTGATATGTACAAGAAGATGCTGGTTGACCCAGTGAATCTTTATCGGTGTAGTTCCTATCAATGTAAATCGTTTGGAAATGCGACTGGAGTGGTAGGGCCGTGTGCCGCAACTGTTGTACCAGGATTTCGTCCTGCGACTACTGAGCCAGTCGGGTGCGTGACAATGCAACAACAAAATTGCCGACGCGAGCTGACTCCAAATCGCTCAGGTTAAATGCATGGCAACAAGCAAGCCTACTCGTTCAACTCAACATAGTTGGCGGGGAAGAGACCCGATTGGCCATTGTAGCTACCGAGCCACCAGTCTTCGTCGGGGAATTGCTGCAAGAGTATTAGCATCGGTTTTAGCAGTGGTGCAGGTAGTCTTACAAGTTCAGTTACTGTGGCTCCTTCGGGGAAGCTCAGTTCGTTGTCCTCAGCTGCTTCGTAATCGTACAGAGCGGTGGCTGTAGGGCCAGCAGACTGTGATGGTGCCGCAGCAGGTTCGGGCTCTTGCGGCGCCGAGGGGTGTGCGGGCAGTGCTGGTGCAGCGGCGGCATCGTCGCCCTCGACCAGCTCAACATAGTTGGCCGGGAAGAGACCACGCTCGCCCTGAGAGTTTGTGCCCATCCACCAGTCGTCGTCTACCATGTCGATGTCTGTGACATACTCGCCTTCACGAAGCTCGACTTCGTTGTCCTCCGCCTTTTCGTAGTCATATTGGATGACTGCGCGCTTGCCGGAGCCACCGGCATCGTCATCGTCATGAGAAGCGACCGCTGCGCCGACGGCAGCACCGCCTACTGCGGCAGCACCAAAAGTGGCAGCAGCAACGGCAGCGCCAGCTCCACGAGCAGGGTCCTTGGCCTCGACTTGTGGCTCTGGAGACATGTCACGATTTTGCCTGGCTGCTTGATCAAGTGATCGCGCGGGCATAGGCGGTGCGTGTTCCTCGGCAGGAGACATCTCCTCTGGTTCGCGCCCACGAGCAACGGGCATGGCAATACGAACAGGAGAGCCGGAAGGCTCAGGAGACGGGCTGCGAGGTGGTTGAGGTGGTGGAGATGGCATACGCTGGTGTTGAGTGGCAGGCACATCCTCTTCGTCTGATTCCGGCTCTTTGGGTCGGGTAGGCAGGCCTGGCATCGGAACGCCCCTCGGGCCAGCATTGGGCTTGCTCGAGGTATCGAGAGGCGGTGGGCTGGAAGCTTGCGGCTCTGGTACAGGGCGTGAAGTTGGCGCTCCCATAGGGGCGGCACCTGTGAAGCGGTCCTTGAGCGAGCTTACGCCACCAGCTGCAGGAGAGGCTGGCTCTTCTTGTTGAGGTGCCCCACCCGTGCGTTGTTCGCTGAGGTTGCTAGTCGCAGACTGACCTGTTCGGGTAGTCTGCACTGGAGCCCATGATTTGCCGGAGTAGCCACTTTGCCAGCCACCACCTCCACTCTGTTGGCTTTGGAGGGGAGTTGGGCGGCTTCCAGCATCGGCAGTAGAAGAAGGAACGGCTTCTCCACGGGCCGCCTTCTTCTCCGCCCAGATCTGAGCAGGAGTCTTTCCTCCTTGGTCAGCAAACGTCTTGCTCGCGGCGCCGACGATTGGTGCCGGAGGAGCGGGCTTTGCACCAAAACCTCCTGGAGTAGGAGCTTTGGTGCCGGTGAATGTGCTCGCACCAGCGAACTTGTTGGCAACCTTGGGCTTCGGCAAGCTGGTAAGGCGCTCGGGCTGCGCGCTGAAAGCTGCTGATCTCTCTGCGAGAGACTTGGGCTTCTCTTCCTCTTCTTCGTTGTTCGACGCTCCCGTTGGGGCTGGGGACATGCCAGAGGATGGGGGACCGGCTTGGGCTTTTGCGCGGATAGCCGCGATATCGACCTTTCCAACGGGCTCGTACGCGCCTTTGACAACAGTGGGCCGGTCGTCTTTGGCATCGCGCGCTTGGGCTCGGATGGCTGCAATGTCGACTTTGCCAACTGGCTGGTATGCGCCCCTGACGACTTCAGGACGGTCGTTCTGCGAGCCCGAGGGCTGGGAACCGGTGGATTCGTCTTTTCTCGCGGTGAGCTCGGCCATGTTGACCTTGGTGGGAGTGTAAGCAGTTCCGACCTTCTCCAGCTGGGATCTGGAGACCTGCGGGGCATCAGCACCCCAGCCATCCGCATCTTCATCGCCCTTTGGCGCAGGTGCACGCGAGCGGCCGAGAGGGTTGAAGCCAGCGCCTCCACCGCCTATCGAGGTAGGTGTAAAGACGGGCTTCTTCGCGGCAACGGGAGGAGGGCCGCGCGGGGCAGGGACATCGGCACCGCCGCCGTACTTGGCGCCTGATGCGTCTGCAACTTTCTGGACAATCTTCTCTGGGCTGAGGTCGTCCTCGGAACGGGCGGTGACTTGGACATGGTATCCCTATGGAAATTAGCTTGTGCGTAGAGGGGCCGTGGGAGTACGCACATGTAGCAGCTTGGAGACAACCGTGAGATGGCTGCCAAAGTAGCCCTTGGTCCGCTCTGGAACACCGGCGCCGCACTGCGTGTGAATTAGCATTGTATCCCTGGCAGCTGCGGCGGAGAGCTTACCCATGCTATCAGGACGTTCTTGGGCAGCGATGTGTTGGGGTCCTTGACTTTGACGAATGCAAACTGGATGCGGCCGTCTGAGAACTCGTCTATCAGGTCGAGCAGCTCGCCCTCTGCAGGATGTTAGCACATATTCTCGGTGGTGTCACTCTTGCCTGCTGTGCTGCGCTTCGTGATGTGCCGACACCCGAGCTTGGGCAGCCACCTTGCCATAGCCCAAGCTCCCGAGTGCGAAATGATGGCCATTGGAAGTGTGCCGCGCTGTTCCACGTACCTCCGGTGCTCTGCACTTTCAGCACGCTCTCTTTTCCGCCGTCCTGCTGGAATGCGCTGACAAGCGGGGCAGCGACTGTGAAGACGGCCCATTGGCCGTATGTGGGCGAGCTGGCCTGGGGACCAGAGGGCGCCGGGGCATTGACGACATTCTGGTAGCTGCGGGTGATGTTGGGGCCGTTGCTGGAGGTGTTGAGCGTGGCCATGGTGGGCGGCGTGGAGGGGAAGCTGTCGTGGGAGACGAAGCTTGGGGGAGTGGTGGAGAAGAGGAGGTGGAGGAAAAGCAGCACTCGGAATTGACAGCTAGCACGATGCGTGGTGGGACAGGCAGCGTACGCGTATCCCGTATGTGTGTCTGTGTAATTGGGCGTGAATTAACCTAGTCGGGTCGGGCTGGTCAGCACAGGCGGGCCACAAGTTCGGTGTGCAGAGCTGGCAGCTATGTCATGCTTGGCCCGCGCCCTCGAGCGGCTGGCGCTGGCGCTGGTGGCAGGCAAGCGGTGCCGACGGCGCGCCCAACGACCTTCAAGGAGACCCTCGTCCGCTTCACCGTGAATAATTGGACATAGCTCCTCGCACTGCCTGCCCTCGCTGCATGCCAAAGCAGCTTTCTGCATCCTTCAAACCGCCGCCTAGACCCCAGGCTCCATCCTTCTAGCCCTCTAGCCCTCTTCACCTCCACTCTGCCACGACAAACACTAGCATCGCCAACACACGCAGCGCACCGCCTTTTCCGCGCTCCATCTCATCGCGCGCTGCTCCATCGCATCGTCATCCATCGCATGTCGCTGTCTCTATGTCTCTAGCCTGCGCATGCCGACAATGAGTCTGTTGTGAACGCTGCCCCAGCACGGCTGCGCCGCCATGGAGGACCGCGAATCAAGCCCAGCGTCGTCGGTCGACTTCTACGGCTCTGACGCGAATCCTCCCCAGGCGACGGCTGCGCAAAGCGACGCGCCTGTCGCAAAGCGCAAGGCAGAGGATGCGCCCCATGAGCGTGAAAAGAAGCGCAAGCTCAGCAGCGCGAAGCCGCTCGTGAAGCTACCACCCGAGTTGTGGCAGCATGTTTTCTCTTTTTGTTCGCTTGCAGATCTCGGTCGATTGATCCAGGTCAATCGATCTTTCCTATCCTATCTCACAGACGTGCGCAGTCTGTCGACTTCAAAGTCGCATCCTGGCCGTCTGCATCTCCTAAAGTCCGAGTCGTTGTGGGCCTCTGCCCGCAACGCAATGTGTACCAAGCCCCCGAAGCCGCTCCCAGGCTTCAGCGAGCTGCGCATGTGGCAGCTGGCTTGGTCCAGGAGATGTCAGTTCTGCAACAAGCTTGATTCTCTGACTCCAGGCGAGCGCATATGGCAAAAGGGCCCCGGCAAAGAAGGCGTCCGCGTCATTTGGCCCTTCGCCATCAGAGCCTGCGGGCCGTGCCTGCTCAAACAATGCCAGACGGTGAGTTGCACCTTCCGCTTCCTGGGTCGCGACTGACATGTATAGGACGCGAGCCTTCTCTTCTCGGCTGCCTCCGCCCTGCGGCCCGCCCTCCCGTTCGCCCTCCTCACCAGCGACCAGCACTACATTCCGGCATACACCCTGCAATCTGCGAATACGCCCGCCGACGTCGACATTGCCAAGTTCTACTACAAGAAGCATGTCGACGAGATCACGCAGGAGATGAACGAGGCCATCAGCCGTGGCCCTGCAGCAGCTGAGGAGTGGTCCAAAGGACTAGATGCTCGCGGAAAAGAACGCATGAAAGTCGCCGAGAACTGGGAACGCTGGGAGGTCAAGAACCTGTGGCAGGAGGAGCACGAGCGTGCGAAGCGCGCTCCATCTGCAGCTCCCTCGCATGCCGCCACGTCACACAAGGACCCGTCTAAATCACCCCCTCGTCGAACTCCCTCTCCCATAATTCATGCTCCGGTTCCAGCGAGTAAGTATACCTCTGCTGTCTCATTTGCTGCCACACATGGCGATGCCTTTCGATATGTCAACAACACCTCTCCAGTCCCCTCCCTAACAGGTGTAGCACCATCGTCGCAGTATGCGCAAGCGCGACCGCCTACTGTTCCACCACAGGCTTTCACCCCTTCTGGCCAGAGAAACCTACACGATGCGAACGAGGCCAAAGCGACCCGGAAAACCGACATAGAACGCCGGTGTCAGCAAATGGACCCTCCTATCGCTCCCAACGTCTTGCGCCACATGGACTCGTTCAAAGCGGCTATCCAGATTTCACAGCCAATGAACGACTATGCATGGAGTGTGCTCCAACCCCGCTTGATCGCTCAGCTCCCTGCTGCCCAACAAGCAGAAGCCGACCACGTGGCTCGGGCTGCTTCGTTTCCCACAAAAGCTGCCGACCGCCGCCACACGGACGCCAATTCCAAGGAGGCCAGGGAAGTCATGGACCGAGAGTGGGAAGAGTCGCAACGGCCCATCCGCGACAGACTCGAAGCCATCGCCGATGACTTCATTAATCAGAGCTGGGACCATGGCAGCGCCGTCACTTACGACAACAGCCCAAAGTTCGCGGCCGACCTCCTTGCTCACGTGCGCCGCACATACTATGCCGAGGAACCCGAACAGGACTCTGATCATCCCGGGCAACATACGCAGCCTTCTACTGACAATATAACTACTAGGCCCAGGCTCGTCCTGGATAACATGAAATGGGTGTACGACAACAAGATCAAGCCTTTGACAGAACCATTCCGGAAGGACATCTTCCTGTGCCATGGCGGCGGATGCGAATACAACAACAAGTACTATGGTTTCGAGGGCGTCACGCAGCACTACGGAGCCAAACATACTGCTGCCTTCAGTTCAGGAAACGTGGTTGTTGCATGGAGAGAAGCCGAGTGGCCGGAGGACACTCCCTTCCACCCAGATCCTCTCTCTGTGAAGCAATCTCAACATGGTCATCATCCCTCTTCTAGTACGAACGGGTTTGGTGGCTATTTTGGCGGATACTCACGCGCAGGGACATCAACACCTCACATGCCAACTCACCATCCACAGGCGAGCCCTGGTCCTTACAACTATGGAGGCCAGTACAATGGACCATTCGCTCCACCACAGGTTCCTTCTGGCTTCGAGTACCCCCAGCCATATGCGACACCCGTGGATATGTATGCACATCAAGCAATGGGTCCTCCAGGTTATGGTGCTCATGCGGCCCAGAACCCTTACCTGACTTCTCCAGCGATGATCAACAATGCCATAGCTCCACCACCACCCAACATGCCACCACCTAGCCAAGGAATTCCTGAGATCGCTCCTAGCGGTACAGAAGATACTGGCCAAAGTACTAGCTCGTTTGACAAGCAAGTAAGTACCGTCATCGACATGACCCAGGACATCTGGAAACGCACCTCGGGGATCAAAGACATGCCGAATAGCCTCCGGATCTATGTGTTGCTGCATCGCGTCATCTCCAAGTTTCATGTAGAGTTCAATCATGAACCGAACCTGAACCACTTCATTGATGCTCTGTCTAATCATGAGATGCCAAAGGCTTTGAAGAATGCACCAGGTCTCTCATGCAAAGCTTGTCAGACGGGCGCTTCTCATAACTTGGGAGGTTCCTTTTACTCCAAGTCGGAGGAAAGAACAACCTATACTGTCCTCGGCCTGTTATCGCACTTCAGGAGCCAGCATCTGCCTTTTCAGCAACCAATGCCTGGCCACGGAATGCCTATTGCCCCTCTGGACTGGAAGGAACACATGATCGAGCTTCCAAGCGAACGGTTCATTTCTGGTCTCATACACGCCCCAGGCATGGATGACGAGAAGCTGCTAATGATAGCGACCGTCTTTCCCAGCTTGTTCCCTATGCCACTGCCTAAGATCGGCGTGATTGATAGCCATGGACTAGCTTCCCCAGCCTCGTCAGGACCGAAGGATTCAGACAAAACGACTGGCCCAGCCGATGTTGCTGGTGAGGGAATAGCACGCCCCAACTCTGTTATGAAAGCAGCAGAAGCAAGTTCGGCGCTACCACCTAAACCGCTGGAGGCTGGTTATGAGCCTGTTCGACCAAGCCTTGCTGGCGAATCGAATGAGGCGTCGGGCTCCATGAGCAGGAAACGTTCATATCGAGAGAGCTCCCCCGCAGAGCGTAGGCAGCACCATTATGCTGAGCCGCGATACTATGTACGTGATCTACAAAACTCCACAGAAACATTAGTGAAACTAACATCTTTGTCTGCCAGCTGCCGAGGGATCACCTTGATGACGGCTATCACCGCCCCCGGGAGTATGTGGAGTACGCCCCCAGCCCAAGGATCATCCATGCAGGTCCTACATATGAGGATTACACCGGCCGCCGAACAGCGTTCCGCGAGCAAGAGCGATTCTATGGACCACCCGAGGACGTGGTCTACGCACATCCGCGGGAAGGAAGCCACGGCAGTCGGGAGTACAGTGCCTATCCCCGCCAGGCTCGATACTATGAAGAAGATGATCATCGGCCCGAATACCGGTTCATGAACGAGCGTCAGTCAAGGGATGCCAGTCCACCTCAAGGGCAATCTGCAGCAGATCGGTTCCTAGCAGAGAACGAACCCCCACAACCACAACCACAGTCCGAAGTAGATGCTGCTGCACCAGCGCAGGAAAATGGGGATGGGCCTCGTTACACGCCTCCGCCTCCAGAAGCTCCTGCACCAGCAGATGCAACAGCACCTGTTCGCCCACTTGCGCCCCCACATCCTCGAGCTCCTTCCACTGTTTCCAACAACTCCCGATATGACGACTATCAACCTAACGGGTATCGGATGCCAATGTCTGGACCAAGCGGTCCGCCACGAAGGGCTGGACCTCAACGCCGAAGAGATCGGCCTAACGATAACCGGGGACCGTCTCGATATCAGCGATACATGAGTGTTGCGCGGGAAGATCCCTATGGACGTGGTTCCAGCATGAGCCGATCGCAAAGCCGGAGATATGAAGAACAAAAGCGTCGCATCGATCAACAAGAAACACCGCAGCCCAATGCTGAGCCTGACTACGAGCCTGCGTATTCTCGGGAGCACAGCCTTGATCAGTCTGTACAAGATGAAGGATTCTATCCACCTGCCCGCCGTCATCCCCGCGGGTACGTCTCTGTGCAAGACCGTCTGCATCCACATGCACACGGGTACTCACCGCCACGATATCGTTACGATGAACCACGCGGTCCACAACCAGTCTATGTTGACGAGTACGGGCATCCCATGCATGACTACGAGGTCATTCGTGTACGTGGTGACACCAGGTATCGGGCCCCGTATATGCCACATCAGCCTCACCGATATGAACATGACTCATATGGGTATGTCCCAGTCCAATACGAGAGACCTGCACCACAGAGATACAATAGTCGCCCTGACGATTATATGTACTACGAAGAAAGGGAGAGACCCTTACCTAGGCGAGCGGCGCCGGAGGCAGAGAATGATGTATACGAGCCGCCGCAACCAGAGATCAAGGTGGAGAGCGTGCCTGTGCCCATGCCGCCGGAGGCGTCTTGATTTCACATTTAGCGTGGCGTTCAATCGTGTAACGAATTTCGCACCTTGTTTATACCTTTACTTTTCTATTTTGGGTTTCTCCTGGCTGGGTCATACGGACTTAATGGGTTAGTCCTACCTATCACGATCAAATGGTTGGTACTATTCAGTCACAAATTCTTGTGCAATCTCGTGCCCGACTTTAATATGATGGTTTTACTTCTACGAGATTGTGTGCTCTGGGTGACAGTCAAGTCGATTTCATGATGCGTGACGTCGATCAGACACAGGCTCAGATTTCGAAAAGCTGGATGACGAGCGAGATTTGTTATGGCACCTGTGCCTTCTATAGGGTATCAAAATGAGGACACGATGCAGAATGAGAAGCACAGGTCTATGCGGTCGACTGAATCACTGGCTCAACCGAGGACTTTTCATCCACGCCCTGAGCAGCTGCATCAATCTTGTTTTGAGCGAGGCGCTGCAATACTGTCAGTGTAGTCCCGTAGCTAGACGCATGATTACGTACCAACAGATTCCTCAAGAGCACTGCAATAGTGACTTTGCCGATGGCAGGAACGTAGATGGAGGCTTTCTCCTTGACCTCGGGCGTGAAGTTCCTCTCACTGGAAAAGTTGATGCATGCGGCTCCGTCCCTCATCAACTCGAGTGGCACCTTATACTTGTCTCCAGGTACACCGCTGATGACTACATCGCTAAGTGGGAGGCAGTCGTTGAGGGTCCAGCCAGGCTTCTCCACTACCTCGTGTCTTCGCTTCCGTAGACCAACGCCTCGTGTGAATTCCTGCACATCGCTGATATCTACGCTGTAGACATGGGCACCGTCGTTGGCAAGTAGTGCTGCAAGCGGTCTGCCTACCACTTCGCTTCTGTTGATGACGGTAATGGTGCGACCGTGCAGTCTGTTACCGTATGGCAGGATGGTGTTGTAGATTCTCAGGTACTCCAGGATCTTGATCACGGCCAGGGGTGTGCAAGGCAAGATGCTCTTCTTGGTGTTGGCAGGGTCAAGGAAGCGAATGTTCTGGTACATGTTGAAAATGTAACGATGCGACAGTCCTTCCACGTCCTTGTCGATGGAGACAATCTGCTGGAGATATTGGTCCTGGCGGTTACCGAAGATGGGGTAGTAGACAATGATGCCGTCCACGGCAGCGTCGTTGTTCGCTTCGATGAGGCGGTCCTCAAGGAGCTCGCGGTCGACTTCGCGCAGGTCAAATGCGAAGCCACTACAATGAGGTTAGTAGGCGGCTTTCACCCGACTTCCAGCCAAAGGCTCGGCCATGGCAGAAGTCAGTATTGACTAGTGGACGCGCTCACTTTTCAACACAAGTTTTGCCTGTCCATTCTGCGTATACCCTGGCGGCAGGATCTGCGCTGGAGAGGAAGCCAACGAGTAGCGGCTTGCGCGGAATCTTACTTAGACCATCGCGCACTTCGTCCAAGAGACCCTTGGCGATGTTGTTCGCAAGGATGACTTTGCAGTTGGGTTTATCGTCGGCCATGGCGGGGTAACTTTGCTGTTCTGGGGATGATGAGCAGCGGAATAGTCGACGATTGGAATAGTAGATCCAAGATATGAGTCGGTCCAGAGAAGACGATTTATTTCACAGCACGGGGCCACAGGGACCAGTCAAGCCTCTCCCATCGGGTCAATTAAAACCACTTTCCTCACTGCCGACACTTACCATTAACTTTTTTTGCGCGACCCGCCCCACCATTCCGATACCGGCCAATCAGCAACACCGCAACTCCGTAACGTCATTGCCGCGACTGCGCAACTTTCTGAATCGCGTGCTTTGAGGAATACGGCAACACATTGCAACATACCGCACCCGTGACGATCAATATGTCAGATGCTCAGCAGTATCTGCTGGACTTTGATAGGAACAAGAAAGAAGCCACGGCGACTGCTCAACGGAGCGCGACGCGTATGTACGAGTTCCGGCGGGGCATCTGGCGGGATGAGGGCTGATTGTGGACAGGACTGAAGAATGGCGAATTGAAGCTTATCAGCCTGGTCACTGACCTTGGGGAATACTTGAACAGCGAAGATGGAGCCACACGGTCCAAGAGTACGCATCGCTCTGGAATCTAAGAGGAGCTGGGCTAATTCATCGTAGCGATGTCGTACCTTGCGGAGGTACTCGCAGCCGTCCCACAGAAGGTTCTTTCCCTCCAACAACGTACGTGGACCCGCGACCGCTCAGCCCATACTGCATTGTTCCCCGTACACATCCATCGCATATCGCAGACCATAACGATCGTTGGTACTGGGCGGGAGCATTAGCTATGGATTACATTTCCAGGGCGAGAGCATCGTGCCATGAGATAAAACCGGGCTAACGGGAAGCTTAGGGAACCTGCTCTGCGACTTCACGCTTTCCCGAACGGAAGACAACGAAGGCCTCGGGTCATGCGCAAAGGCACTCCTGGCGCTGGAAGAGCTAGGGAAGTGGGACGACCAGCGGGTAGTCAGCATCGTTGAGGCACTCCTCAGTAACACACATCCGCTACGGCAATACAAGCAGCAGAGCGAACGTTACCCCGTGCTGCGCCTGATCGATACGCTCATGGCGAAATACCGCGACGCCCTCCGAGCTCACCACGATGCGACACCAGACTTCTTGGGACGCTTCATATCATACTTTGACGGAGAGAAAGATCCTCGGAACTTGATGGTCGTCTTCTCGATACTCAGGGTTCCGATGACAGAATGGAACATCGGCGGAGATGCACAGGACCTGTTTGACGCAGTCTTCAACTACTTCCCAATTACCTTCAGGCCGCCACCTGATGATCCTTATGGCATCACGGCGCAGGACCTGAAGGATCGCTTGCGAGATTGCATTTCATCCACGGCCGACTTTGCGCCATATGCGTTCCCTGCGCTTCTGGACAAGCTCGATTCCACATCGATGAACACCAAGCGAGACGTCCTATCAACGATAACAGCCTCAGTGACTGAGTATGGACCAAGAACAGTATCTTTATACGCGGTTACGCTATGGGACGCACTGAAGTTTGAAGTCTTGAATGTACAAGAGGAAGATCTGGCGAAGGAAGCGCTTGCAGGTCTAGCAGCAATCGCACGGACACTATCACAGGGCACCCCAGGATCACTCAATGCTTATCTCAAACCAATCATCAAGGAGTGCAACGAACACCTCGAAGACGCGCCCACAAAACAATCCCAAGCTTCCGCGAGGTTTCTCCAGAGCATCGCCAACGTGTCTCCCGAAGTCACTAGCCTCGTGCTGGCCGGAGTGCTGCCGAACCTATTCTTACTATTCCAGACAGCTGACACCATGGCAAAGCGCCGAGGCTTACTGGAAGTTCTCGTACAGCTAGTAAAAGCCAACATCGACGTCTATGGTGACTGGAGAAAGATGGGCCCTGGTGGAGAAGAAATCAGCAACAATGCGCTCGCTCAGTTCCGAGACCAAGCGCTCGAAGTCATGTTGAATGGTCTCGAGACGGCCCCAGCCAAAGAAGTGTCGTTCAGATTAGTCTGTCTTGATGGACTCATCCAGCTATCAAAAGCGCGAGGTCTACTTAGCGATGACGATATCGGCAGAATCATTCAGCTTCTGCATTCCATCGTCATCCACGAAGAATCACACGGAAAGGACGAGGTCAAGGAAGCAGCCATCAACGGTATCGTTGAGATTGCACACCAGAAGCCACAGGTCGTAGTCGAAAAAGCATTCCCGGCTTTCCTTGCGCAACTCCCGGACACCGACGCGGACGGTTCAAAACAGTACTCAACGGTCCTCGAAGCATTCGCCAAGCTCGCCAGCGAAGAGCAGGTCTTCGACACCGTCATACTGCGGCTCAAGAACAAGTTCAGCGCAGCAGTCCAACAGGGCGCTTCTTCTACATACATCGTCGCGCTTCTTTCCGCGATGTTGTATGCCCTCAAGAAGGGCGAGAACAAGCTGTCGCAGGGCTCAGACAGCTCCACTTACTACAAGGACATCGCATTACCACTCATCGAACGCGCATCAAGCTCTGATGAAACACATCCAGCGGCTTTTGACGACGAGACCACACTCGACCTTGTCGGCCGCATATGCAACTTGATCATTAGGTACCTTCCTACCGACCAGCAGAATAACGTTGCTGCGGAGCTGTACACCTTATTCCGCGGCAAGCCACAAACCGAACTTCCGCCCTTCAGTCTCGACGCTGGTGTGCAAGCGAACAAGACGATGATAGTCTCTACACACCTCCTCGCATCCCTCCGCAGGGACGCGACGCTGCCTTGCGAATTACAACTTTTGATCTCTTCTCTAGCAAACTACGCTCAGCAACCCTCATTATCCCTACCAGTCCGATCAGCATCCCTTCGGCAGATGTCTCTCATCATCAACAAGTACTATACTAGCGCTGCACTTAAGACATGCATGGACCCTCTCGTCGCGCACTTTGATCTTCTCAACCCGGAGAAGCTTGATCCGCCACGGATACGCATCATCTTCGCGTGCCTCAAGGGCATTGTATTGCGGAGCAGCCCTGCGCTGAACACATTGTATCCGACGCTTTTGTCCTTGCTATCACATCCGAAGTATGGCAGTACCGTCGCGCAAGGTTTCACAACTCTATTGCAACCCGACGACCTTCTCACTAAGGAAAACCACTGCCAGATTCTCGGTCTACATAAGCATAAGAGCTTTGCGTTACTGGTACCGAATATCACCAAATCGTTCCGAGAAGCGGATGCCCAGACGAAGCCCAATTATCTCATCGCACTGAGCGGAGCACTGAGATGGATGCCATTTGAGATAGTAGTCGAGGAAGTTGGACAGCTCGTTACCCTGCTTCTCCAATCTTTGGACCTCAAGGGCGTGGACGTTGTCAAGGAGGCTGCAATCGGTACTCTCACTTCAACTCTCACAGAGAAGCCGGAAGTGCTCGAGGAGCATGCTGGTGCACTCATTTCTCGTCTTCTGAACAACGCTACCGTTACGAAGGAAAACAAGGCTACGCCACCACCGCCAGCAGTGAGGGTAGCAGCTTTGAAATGTCTGCACCTGGTTGCAGAGAAGTTCAAGGAAGAGAGAATACTAGGTTACCGGAGAGAGGTCGTTAGGAGACTCATTGCTGCTCTGGATGATGGGAAGAGAGATGTCAGAAGTGCGGCTGTGAAATGCCGGGCGAAGTGGTTACTGGCTGATGAGCCGGATGATGATTAGACAGTAGACAGGGCATTATTAGATGATAAAGTCTGAACATCACTCGAATCGATTTGACTTTTGAGACGCCTATGACTTGCTACAAACGTGCAGATTGGTATAGTCTCGCCCAACAGTTGAACGCCAGAGGCACCCTTAACGCCGCCCATGCAGTTACATCTCATGTCTTGTTCCATTTCATACTCTGGCCTTCTTGGGCGTCTTCTCCTCCTCCTCGGCTTCACTCGCCGTGTCCTCGACACCAACCTCCTCGTCGTCCTCGTTCCTTCCTCGCTTGAGACCCTTCATCTTCCTCGTCTGCAGGTTGCCAAAGTCTTGCTTGCCAAGATGCACCTTGGCCACCTTGTCACCCATCATATCAGTGTCGAAGTTCTTCTTGGTGCGCGGCTCAGCACCCTTGGGCTTCTTCAGCGCCTGCTTCATCATATCCGGGTCAGGGAACATTTCGCGGCCGAGGGTAAAGTCCATGCGCGGGCCCATCTCCTCGATTTCGATGCGCGGTAGCTTTTGGCCTGAGCGCTTGGTGCGGAGAAGGTAGAAGCGGAGTTTTATTTGCGGGTTGGGGAGCGCGTCGGTGGGTTCTTCGGCGGAGACGGAGATGAGGTATTGGAGGCCTTCGACGTCGACTTCGGTTGCGTCTTGGCCCTTGAACAGGTCGATGAACAGGCTCTTGGCTAGTGTGTATTTGGTTTGGTTGGGGTCCTCGAAGACGGTGCCGTGGAAGCTGATTAGTGGCTTGAGGCCGATGGAAGGCTTCTTGTTCTTGAATTGCTGCAGCGTCCGGAAAGTCTCTGCGTTGATGTACAGCTCCAGCATGTCCAGCATCTTGTATGAGAATGTTCTTGCCAGTGTCAAGCAGTGTGGTCGCTTCTTTGAGTGCAGAGAGAGGACGAGGAGCGAGGTGTCGTTCTTCTGGGAGAAGAACTCGAGCGAAGTCGCATCGTCGAAGGGGTGGATGTCGTTCTTCTTGGTGAAGCGCTCGATGAAGGGTCGCTTGATTGTGCAAAGGTCGGCGACGGCGAGCTTGAGGATCTGCGACGTCTTCTGGCCAGAGACGAAGAGCGTCGTCTTGGGGTTCTCGTTCTGTTGCGGCTCGCGCTTTGCCATTGCGCGCTTGGCGCGGGCATTCTTGGGTTTGCTAGAGTGTCATGTTAGAGTCGCTCAAGCACGCAGAAGCGATAGTCGTCTTTACGTACACCGTCTTCAGCATCTTGTCGTTGTTATCTGGGTTGGTTGCGGGTGCCGAAATCTTGGCTAACAAAAAAGTTCCCGGGATCAACGGCGCCGGAGACACGTTTCGCCGATCTGATAACGGAGAAGCAGGCCATGGCGGGGTGATTCCGCAATTCGGCCTCTGACGTGATTTCATAGGCGCTTTGCTTCGGGCGGCAACTAAATATTAATCAGATCATACCATCATTCCAGACTTCTTACCAGCACTCTTGCCGCATACACCCCACAACCCCGACGAACTACGTCCATAGACCAGCCAGGCAACTACACGTCCGCTACACTCGATTGACCGCCCCTCCCTCGACATACGATTAGCATCATGGCTACCATGCAGGAGATGCCCGACGAGTCGGCTTTCCAGTCGACCGTATCCGCGCTCCCACCTTCCACCCTCGCCATCATCTACTTCCACGCGCCATGGGCCAAGCCATGCGAGCAGATGGGCGTCATCCTGAAGACGCTCGCCAGCACATACCCCGCCGATGCGCCGATAAAGTTCCTCTCCCTCAACGCCGAAGAGCTGCCCGAGGTCTCCGAGCAATACGACGTCACAGCGGTCCCATACATAGTTCTACAGAAAGATGGCAAGACCCTGGAGACAGTGTCGGGCTCAGATGCATCCAAAGTACGAGCCGCAGTCGAAAAGTACGCTGGCGCCGGCAGCGGCCAATCCTCGAGTCTACCACCCGCGCAAACCGTCACACGACCACAGGAGAACGGGGATAGTACAGGCAAGAACCTCGCTGGGTACGCGCCTGGCTCCCAGGACCCCAAGACCGCACCCGACTACAGCGCGGGCGAGCACCGAGAAGGCGAACAACAGACAAACAAGGATGAACTACACAGGAGGCTAGGCGAATTGGTCAAGGCAGCGCCAGTTATGCTGTTCATGAAGGGCACACCAAGCTCGCCGCAGTGTGGCTTCAGTCGGCAGACAGTGGCGATTCTGCGCGAGAAGGGTATAAGGTACGGCTTCTTCAACATCTTGGCCGACGACGAGGTTCGCCAAGGACTGAAGGAGTTCGCCGACTGGCCAACTTTCCCACAACTGTGGGCGGATGGTGAGCTAGTAGGCGGTCTTGATATCGTAAGTCTATCATCATGAGCAACTTCGCGTGTGTATAGACGCTAACAACCCGCAGGTCAAGGAAGAGTTCGAGAACGATCCCGATTTCCTCTCCCAGCACGCCGCAGGTGCCCCCAAGACGGCAGCTTAGAGAGTTGCAACCACCTCATTTAAGTAAGGATTTGAACACGCGAGCTCGACGAAACGAAGGGAATGTAAATATTAGGAGCACCAGGGGAATCTGAACAGGTGGTCAAACCCACGGAATACCAGGGATCTTGCAGCCAGACACGCGAAAGGCGAATCTGGGAGGCAATAATGATGATGGCAGTTACGCAAGCAGATATGCCAAGGGGGTACCGGTTCTGTACACACCTTGATCGATGTCGTGGTTATCATCGTCGGTGCAAGTAGAGCGTTGGATCGAAAAGGGGACTGTTCGGTAGTCTTCTCGAATCTTAAACTTCTTTCATTCTGCCCACAACTCTAGACAACTCTTGGCTTGTTTGACCTTACCTTGTGTCGTTGATAGGCCCAACATAACCTTACTACTTTTATGGGTTGGGTTCTATTCTGTTCGAAAAAGCAAAACGTTGTTTCAAGACGTTTTCCAAACACTGGTAGCGCGTTTTGGTACCTCACTGCAGTTACACTCTGCTGGTCAAGTCAGATGGAGAACGTTACTGTTATGCCTTCGGCAACGCTCATTCGAAGGATGCTCTACACGAGAAAAGCGATCAGTCCGATAAGTGAGCATAGGCACCAGAAATGTGTAATTGATGCGTTCACATGGAGCAAGATCGATCGCGAATTCCATGATGAGCGTCTAGCGCGTTGTTGTTCCGATACGGTTCCCCGCCCGTCGCTGCCCATTCCACCTCACCGCAACACTTTTTTTCTCATCATAGATCATCAATTCTTGGGAAGAAACTCTAGTCTGGACATCTACAGGCTCTGGAGAGCACTGCACACCATATGTGTCTCACATCTAGTAGCATGACTGTATGCAGGGGCAGCGGTAGGACGTCTTCAACCACGCTTCGGACTCCGACCCCTAAGCACGGCAAGTCAGTCGCATGCCGCCAAAACTGCTTTATCTGGGTGTCAGCCTTGTTGGAGCATGACCTGCTCGCCCCCACGTTTAGATTTTGATCAGTTCACGGTACTAATCTCTAACCATTACTACTTCAAGGCTCCGGCTCGGCCGATTATCGATTGAATGCGAACACGTCAAGCAAAAAGAACAGATAACAGCGAACATGCCCTCAACATACTCACAGCCAGTTTTCAAAATACCGCCAACGAAGCCCGACACGAGATCTCTCCCTCGAATCCTCTGTCTGCACGGCGGCGGCGTCAACGCCGCTATATTCAAAGCGCAATCGCGATCTCTCATCCGCCACCTTCAACACTCCTTCCGCCTCGTATGGGCCGACGGCCCTTTTTTCTGCGATCCGCACTCAGACATCATCGGCGTGTACAGCGACTACGCGCCTTTCCGACGCTGGCTGCGATGGCTTCCCGAACACCCTGAGATCGATGCGGACACATGTATTGAAGAGATCGGATACGCGATGCGCACAGCAATGGAGGATGACGATCGGGAAGGCGGCACGGGCGAGTGGGTAGGCTTGATGGGCTTCAGTCAAGGGGCGAAGCTATCCGCAAGCCTACTTCTCGAACAACAAGCGAGGGAGACACAGGCGCGCAAAGAAGGCACGAAGATCGCTACCGGTATCACAGGCATCTCAGGCATAAGGTGGAGGTTCGGGATACTACTGGCTGGCCGGGCGCCTCTGAGCAATCTGAACCCTGAGCTTATGAAGAGCGAGGCTCTTGTGAGTGCGGGTAACATATCGGAAGGGTTTCAATTCTGCAGAGAGGTGGACGAGGAGGCTACACTGCATAAACCTACACTACATGTTCACGGCATGGCGGATCCAGGACTACACCTTCATCGGAAACTACTACACGAGTATTGTGAAGACTGTACGGTGACATTGGTGGAATGGGAAGGTGCACATCGGATACCGCTCAAGAGCATGGACGTTGATCGGGTAGTTGACGCGATATATGATATTGCTGAGATGACGGGGGTGAAAGTTTTGAGGACGGTTTGAGATGATGAGATGACAGTTGAAATGAATGGTTTTGATGAGGATGAGTCGCACTGCCAGCAACGTTCAGGTCAAACAGACCTTCAAGTGACCATTCTCTTCACGTTATTCGACAAAGACTGTTAGAATTATGTGCGCGTGAAGAGAACGCCCGTCTTGGCTTCACGCCTTTCCAACACGAGCCGGAGATTTCCAACTGTTTAATCTAACAATCTGAAATTTGCAGGTATATGGGTTTTGCAATCTTAATCAATAACAGTTAAGACAACGACTTCGCGCCCAGTCAGATCCCAGGCCCAGGACGAGTAGTCCTCGGTATTTCGATAGCAAAGAAGCTCGGTTTCCCTTTCGTCATTGATCCCTTGTGACCTGGCCTTGCGCGGCGAGATCGACGCTTGATTTCCGGCAATAAAGCAGACAGTGAGATGACTAAAGAACGAAACCACTGTCTCGAGTCGATGGACCCAGCTCTCTGGCGGGTGATGCCCACCTCATTGGCAGTAACACGCGAAGACCGCAAACCGCTGACGTTGCGCAAGTGCATGCGTTAAAATTATACTACATGAAACTGGGCTTTCGCAGGGGTGGTATGCTTCCAGACAGTGACGAGATAAATCCACGATGTAAAATAGTATTCGAGGTAGATCCATTGATGCAAGCGAAAGCAGACTACATGTTGGAGAAGGTGAACAAGCAAGACTTTCTGGCAGCGTGGGACGAATTCATGCGAGATTCTGGAAGGGAAAAGTATGGCAATGTAGCTAAAATGCGATACGGCTGGATGATTACAGGAGTGGTCGATGAATAACCAGAATTGTTCATCGACCACTCTCGTGATCATCCAGCCGTATTGCATTTTAAGAGGAACATCAAGGAGAAGATTGATAAATTACATTAGTCATGTTACGATGCATTCTCCTCCTGTTTTGCCTTTTTCTCTTGTTCCTCGCTTTTGAGCCTCCTCTTCTCCGCCAACTCCTGTCTCCATTTCATTCCGTCCTTCATGACCCAAAATACAACAATTAGTAATACCGCCATGATAAACCCTATGAATGTAAAGGCCCACCCCGGGTTCATAGCATGACACATGGGAATAATCGCGGCAGTACCGCCAGCACTCATGAGACACCTGGCAAAGTTGACTGCAGCAGTTGCAGCTGCGGGCTTATCGCGATGCAGGTCGATAAGCAAGCCATTGGTGATATTGAAAGCACCAGTGACACCAAAGCCCATGATGAACAGAGCGACTTCAGGACCCGCAATGTGTGTTCTGAATTTGAGAGTCCATCCGAAGATGATGAGTCCAAACATGCCAATGATGTGGCACGGAATCAAGATCTGCAGGCGAACACGCTCGATAGGGAAGTTGCTGAGGTCTTGTTGTTTGCCCTTGGAGATGGTCATACCAACAGCTTTGGCATAGCGGCGGAAGTTCCAGTCGACAACTCGACCCATGGTGAGCGAGGCGATAAGGGAAGCTACGCCGTTAGAGATGTAGCAAAGGCCGACATGCAATTCGTTGAGGCCATATGCGGCATAGAATAGCTCTGGGATCGCGGAGACAGTGACCATCATACCAGTGAAGAAGAGGCCATTATAGAGTAAAAGAATCCCAGACTCCTTCTCGGCTAGAATTCGGAACGTCGCAAGCGGGTTTGGCCAGGCGACCTTTTTCTTCTCGGGCTTGGGGGTGACCTCGTCAGGTGACAGCTTTGCAAGCTTGCGAGCTTGTATGCAACTGATGACTGAGCGGTTGACACCCTGAGGAGGGATAGAGCCATTGCCAACGACTTTCCGGCAAGTCTCAGGAAACAAGAACACGAATAACACAAGCAGCACGCCGGAGAAGATGGCAAGAAACCAGAAGATGGATCGCCAGCCCAGGTACTGCGCCAGCAGACCGCCTATCGTCGGACCGAAAGCAGGACCCATCAATACACCGGCTTGTGCGTAACCCATGTAGGTGCCTCGCTCAGCCGACGTGGAGATATCCGCGACAACCGCCATTGTCAACGCAATAGCAGCCGTGCCACCAACAGCTTGTACCATGCGCAGGATGAGAAGGGCGATGTAGTTTGTTTGGAGTGCGAGGCCAATGTTGCCGATGCTATAGATGATGAAGCATATGATGAAGGTCAACCTTCGCCCGCTGTTGTCCGATAGGGTCCCAAGGAAAGCGGGAGCAATAGCTTGTGCGATCTATAATTGTCAGTTATGGTCAAGATCATCGACTGAGTGTACAGCGTCAGCGGTAGCTGGGTTGTGGGAGGCCTTCAGGGTAACAAAAGCGTTCCCTATCTCGTTGAATGTGAGGAAGAAAATTTTAGACATACCATGTACGTTGTAATTGAAATATTGACCTGCGTAGGAGTGATATCCAGGACGTCGGAGAGCACATTAAGCGCCGGAAGGAACATGGACGCGCCAAACGGCGATATCAGAGCTGAAATAGACACCAAGAAGATAATCCATGTCTTCATGCCTTTGCTGAAGACGGAGTAGGGAGGCTCGGAGGCCTGTCGTTCCAGGTCGTCTTGCAGTCCATCTTTTTCGATATCCACCTCCTGGCTCCTTCTCTCTTTGTCACTAGCAACATCCAGGTTATCGTCGCTTGCTGTATCTTTGGGGGTGGCCATGGCGATGCTGTTATGACCTTAGCATGAGGGGCGGTGTGAGTATGAGTGGTATGTTAACGCTAGCAGATGCCCCAAGAAGCTGCCAGTGCAGAGTGGCGTGGGAATTGTTTCGAGGTCTAGGGAAGGCGAGGCTGGAAGATTATCGACCCAGGTCATGGGGATGAGCCCACCCTTAATCCGTCTGGTCGCCTGCCGAACATGACGCTAGCGCCGGGACGTGGAGAGCATGCCGTGCCCCGTTGAATCTCGCTCCGCAACATTCTTAATTCCAGGGTTTGGATGCGTGTGAACGAAGTGCTGTATGCACGCCGGGGAGCAGCCGGCCGATGTTGACCGACCATTGTGCAGGGTCCGAGTATCGAATGGAACCCGATGTAGACAGCTGGGGTATCAAGGCGTTGCTGCTGTATCTCTGTCCCTACGGTACGCCTCTGTGGAGCGATGACGCACTTGCAGACGCCTTGAAAGAGGCAGGTGGGTTGGTGACCGGGTCGCATCCGGGTATAAGATATCGGAACCTCTTATCCGCGCGCCATCGGGCGTTTTAATGCCGAAGGCCATCACCCACCCGATGTTTAGCCTGCTCTAACAGGATCGACTTCGGTCGAGGTTGAGACAAGCTTTTGCAACGAGGCCCTGTGTGGTCGTGAATTACTTCATTCGATTGGTGCGTTCTGCCATCTGAGAGGTTGCGGACGGTCCTACTCAACGCTTCAAAGCCGAAGCGGCGTACGTCACTACAACGACGCAAAGTACGCTCTTAACACTGGACAAACATCTATAACAGTATTGAGTACATACCACCTGCTCCTAATCCCATGATTTTTTGAAGTTTCCAGTTCGCTTAACGCCGATAACATGCTCTTTCTCGTAAGGTCGTAGAGGACTCGCGTGGAACCTAGCCCGATGATGGTTCCTACGTGTATATGTCGTCGTCACCGTGGAAGAACCTCAAAACTGCCTGCGCAACGAGAAGTCCATCGTGCATCCAATCTGCTCTCTCTGCGGCTTCGTTCGCATCCTTTTTGCTGACACTCCCACTCTCAACCCTCATCTCTAACTGCCTCTTCACAAGAGCCTCATCAAACTCCATATGGCCTTGTGTAGTGAACAGCCTCTTGTGAATATACACGCCCTGCACACCTGTATGCTCGCTGGTACCCCAGACATGTACCGTGGTGTCCTTAGGTATCAGATCGGTTGTCTCAGTAGACGGAGGATTGACGACGTGGTCGAGATGCATTTGGTGAAGATGGATCTTGGACTCCGTCTTGGGCAGATTGAAGAGGTTGCGGCCAAGTTCAGACAATTGGATGGGTTGATGGGAAAGTTCCCATTCACCGTCCTTCTGGGGTTTGACGGTTGCGCCGAGAGTCCTGCAAAGGATTTGATGTCCGAAACAAATTCCTGTGAAGCGGATATCGGGGCGATGTTGCCACACGTCTGTTCTGTGTTTAGCTACTGCGTTTTCCCTCAACTCAAGACTAATCTGGGACACATACCTTTGATGAACTGCATGAGCTTGAGGATCCAAGGGTCGTTACCGTGCGCGTCCCAGCAGCTACCCGTGATAAGAATAGCATGGACATCGTCACCAATCTCCTCCAACTTTGGTATGGCGCCACCTTCCGGTTCGACCACATATTGCATGGCAGTCTCGATACCTAGACTGGGCTTGTGCGCGTCTCCGGCTTTCTTGAGAAGCTGGCCCAAAACCACTCCAAAGGATCCTGTCTCTTTTTGCGTATCGGGATGTGTCTCATCAGTCTCAAGCACAAGCATGCGGACTTTATCCGGATGATTGGACAGGAGTGTTCGGTTTTGTGCAATCGGTGGTACCATGTTTGCTGTCGTCGTGTGGAATTGGCGTGGTGTGGAGACGAAAAAGTTATGTGAGTTGCCAGGTCTGCGGGCCGTAGGTCTATGTACAGAAGGTCCAGCAGCTCTTTTTGCCAAAAGTGACGTCTGTCGTAGAAAGCTTTGCCCAGAGGTGACGACGCGTGCAGGTTTGTACATAATCAGAGCAAGTCCGAGGAGTAAAGTGCGAATACCCAGCGCCGCCGCGCCGTCCAGAGCAGTCTCATGTAGTATTCTTCGGCCTCCATCTTGGCAATGTCGTGTTTGAGGGTTCGATGACGAGTTCGCTCTGACGTCGGGTAGCGGTGGACAGCGTCTTTGGCCTAAAGTTGAAAGTTTAACGTAATAGCGAGGTCTTGGAAGCTCTGGTGGATTCCGATGTCCCGGCGAATTCGGAACATGACAGAGGCTACCACGCTAGACATGCAGGTACTGAAGATTCATGTGGCTGCGTGGCTGAGCGCACTGGTTTGATTCGT
Organism: Alternaria viburni; assembly: GCF_023758015.1. NCBI lineage: Eukaryota > Fungi > Ascomycota > Dothideomycetes > Pleosporales > Pleosporaceae > Alternaria > Alternaria viburni. Next base: position 581,373 of record NW_026055783.1, read on the forward strand.
TCCAAGGTTTATTCATTTACCGACTAATCTCATGCTGTGGCTGCTGCATCTACTCCACGCCCTTTCCCTTCATCTTGAGGTCTTCGGGGTCATGCGGGGCTTCGGCTTTCTTCCCTGCCGATTCCTTACCAGTCAACACTTCGGTGAATACCTTTCGCAGCGCCTCGATCGCTTCCTCGCCAATCTGGTAATGCACAACAAATCGACCACCGCGCACCCTTACGCCGTACTTCTCCGCTAGCTCGATAAAGTTGTTGATGTCAACATGATGCGCGTCCAGATCTAGCCAAACCATATTGGTGTCTACGGGGTATTGCAGCTTGCCTCCAAGATCTGTCCAAATGCCCGCAATCTTCTTCGCGTTCTCGTGAGATTGGGTGAGCTTGCCACCGAGGAATGTCTCCTCAATGGCAACGCGCATGGGAGCCGCAACAACACCGGCTTGCCGCAAACCTCCACCAATGGACTTGCGGATCCAGCGGCTCCGCTTGATGAACTCCTTTGTACCAACGAGGATGCTACCAATCGGCGCGCCGAGGCCCTTGCTTATGCACAGGCTTATGCTATCGAACTCGGCGCAGTAGTCTTTGAGAGAACCGGCACCTGCAGCTACAGCTTCCCACAGACGCGCACCGTCCAAGTGCATTATGATGTCGTGCTCGCGCGCCCAAGCTGATATGCGCTTAACCTCGGACAGAGGCATAATGGCGCCATTGAGCGTGTTTTCGAGCGATATGAGGCGTGTAGGGCAGGCGTGGACGTCATCGGAGATGACAGCGTACTTTTGGATATCTTCCAGTGTGAGGTATGTCCCGTTCTTCGCATCGAGCGGTTGCACCATGGCCTGGCTCAGTGTTGCTACACCGCCCGCCTCGTAGTTGATGATATGGCCACGTCGATCGACGATGACGGCGTGTGGAGGGGTGGTAAGGTGTGCTCGGAATGCCACCTGGTTGCCCATGGTGCCGGAGAGCACCAGGAGTGCCTCCTCCTTCCCGCTGAGATCGGCGACGAATCGCTCGAGCGACAGTGTGGTCGGGTCTTCCATGGTGACGTCGTCGAGCAGGGTGCACTCCTGGATGGCTTTCAGCATCGACATGGTCGGTGTGGTGTGCACATCGGAGCGGAAGTCAAAGGCTGCTGGGTTGTGCTCGCCGCCCCAGGCATTGCCATTGTGGCTTGTGCCATTGGTTGTGCTTTTGCTGCTCTTAGCAGTGTACTGGGAGAGCTCCGACATGGCTGAGTATGGCCGTGACGGGTGTAGCTGGCGCAGGGGGTGCAACGCGGGGTGGACGGGGGGTGCGGTGAAGGCTCGATTAGGCGCGTTCAGGGTCTTTGCTGGCTGGAGGTGAGGTCAATCGCACAGTCTGTGGACGGGACCACGTACTGCAGTGGCGAGCGAGGGGATATAAACGCGGTGGCGGCATTGCGGCGGCATGTTGAGAGGAAGGGCGCAAGGCGTGAAGCAAGCCGAAGATAGGCGACTACGGCGGGCGAGGCTGATGCCAACGCGGAAACCCCACCACTCCGATTCGCCCAACCTTACCTCTACAACCATCGCAACAGGAAGGCGACTAACCCGAGTACCGCAGTAACTCCTGCATTACAAACCATTCCCGACGGAAACCACTACCGCGCAAGCAGCGGCCTCGGTGGGAGAGAGTTCGACAGTACCTGTGACCTGGCGCACGCCTTGTGAACGTATTCTGGCTATGTATTTCATTCACGAGTAGCCATACTTTTGTATGAACACCGTGCTGCAGCTTGCATTCAAACCTGAAGTCAAAATGCCCTGAGACTTCCACTTCCGCTTCCGCTTCCGCTTCCTCCCTGAAGGCAGGCGCAGGACTGAGCGGCTCCGCAGAACAATCTTGCCACGAGTTGTGGAAGTAGTAGCCATGAACAAAACAACAACAACGACCGAACATTCGGTATCTAGGATCTAGCCTTTAACGTCAGGACACCTCTGTCGGGAGAATTTTTGATCTGGCTCTAAGAGAAGATTATCACGACATCTCCGTAATTGCAACAAGAGCTCTGGTCTTGCCAATGTAAGGAATCTTTTGAGGGACATCAAGGCCCAAGTATCATGGTCTGAGAGACTGCTTCTTTACTACGTTTTGATTACCTGTATGCAGGAAAGTGAAATACGACACGCACTCCTGCCATCCCTGGCGTCATGAGTATTTGAGTTTCTCTATTCTACTCAACTACTCCCCGATCACCCATACACGATCGCTAAAGATATATGTGGCTGAACTCTAGATTTGCATCATGGAATCATAGGAAAGCATTTACAACATGGTCGATTCCCTGGATGCTTTTGAGTAGCTTATCGTTTTTATCGCTTTCATATCCCCGGTTATTCGTAATCCTGGTCGACAATATGGTTGTTCACTTCTTCCAGCCAATCTACCATAAGCGAGTGCCTTTGGGCCGAATGGAGTGCCTGAACTGCGCAAACTGCCCACGACGCGTAACAGTCTTCATATAGAATAAAGTCTGATTGCGAACAGGATCATGCCCGCTGTAAGGTACAATCTGTGCCGACCGGGCCAGCGCGTTCTGACGCACGACACTCTGAGTTCTAGAAGCCCGGCTTGATGTCCTAGGATCCCTCCACCTTGGACTGCTTTCTTCTCCAAAGTCCTTGTTGAAGACGTCTCGCAAACATGTCCATACTTCTTCCCCTTTACGTGTACCCAAGTGCAGGCGCCTGGGATCCGCTATACGCCGCGTACGTAGACCGTTCTTTGCTAGAGTGTATAATACTGACCAAGAGCCAGCGCGAAAGCGCATAGAAACGTAGACTTCAATGTCATCATCAACCCCTGCTCCGGCCCTTGCATGGGGTCACTCCCCGATCAAGTGTACCTCGACGAAGTTCCCAAATTACGAGCCTACCCAAACATCCGCACATTGGGCTACGTCGCAACAGACTACGCAGACAAGCCTATCGAAAGCCTATTAGCAGAAATTGACACCTACGCGCGCTGGCCCAAAGTAACCAACATCACGAAGATGCGCGTTGACGGAATTTTCCTAGACGAGACACCAAGTACTTACGATGAAGACGCCTACGCATACTTGAAGACGGCAAACCAGGCAATCAAGAACAACACCGCTTTCAGCGACCGCTTCGTGGCTCACAACCCCGGTCTGATACCCACGTCCATCCTCACCTCGCCCACAGTGCTCCAAGAATCCTACCTCAACCTCACGGATCTCACCGTCGTCTTTGAAGAGACGTTCGATAAGTGGCTTGATAGAGATGTCATGGTTCCCTTGCAAGCACACAAGATCCGGCGTTCGAAGCTGGCCGTCATATTACACTCTTTGCCGAATCTGACAGGAGAGGTGCTGGAATTTATGGTGCAGCAGGTTGAGAACACGGCGGATTGGATATTCTTGACGGACAGTGCTGATGACTATTATCACACCTTTAGCGCCATGTTTGGAGAGCTGGTGAAGGCGGTTGATGGAAGTAGTTGAGCGGAAGAAAGGGTTCCAAACTTTTACCATCGCTGCGTAACCTTAGGATCGCAATCATTCGTTGATTTTGTAAGGTTGTGAACATCCGCTCTAGCTTCACGAGAGACCCGGCGCTGTTTACGCAGACTGTGCAAAGCTCACAGTTCAGCCATGCAATTACCCACCCTATCTACCACCTCTATGGTAGATCTGAACGTCAGTGTGTCCCCCTCTTCTTGCGATAGCGACTTTCGCTGGGCTTTGATCAGACATCCCTCCAACAGGGCCCCGTTGGATGGTCATGAAATCTGCACCGGTCGTTGAGCATGAAGTCATCCCAGATGTCGTAATTCTTCTTCCCCAATGGAAATTATTCTTTCTGTCTGTAGACACCGCGAGGGGCGTGTCTTTGATGATTGTGGTTGCGGGTTACAAGCATGCAATCACAGCTAGGGAAACAAAGATTCACTGTCTACTGCTAACGGAAGCGTCGTTAGAGAGTATTGCGACCACTTTGATGAACAAAAGGATCCATGGATGCGACTCCTTTGTACAAGATCCTGCGCCAAGGAACTAACCCCACTTGGGCCGAGCCACAGGGATGGACGCGCAGCGATCCATGGATGCCAAATATCGTCTTTCCCAATAAACACTGCGTACCCGGTACATAGTCGTGGGCCAACGCCTCTGTGAGAGCCTATCTTCTAATCAACTCAATCTTCTTACGATCAATATGGGCGACTCAGAAGCCCTGGAGCCATACCGCCTTACGGGTCCTAAGAGAGATATATTGGACCAATGCTTCACAGACGCCCCCGCACCAAATGAGATGTTACAGACACATCAAAAACGACCCATGCCGTCCAAGCTGCGTGGCAAACTTGATGAGATGTTAATTCCATCAGAAGAAATGAAACGAGCCACATATCGGAGCATCAGTCGCGCGTGGGAGGAGTACGCAGCCGGCGGCGAGAACCCTAGCGCTTTCATGCGATCACCGACTGGAGCGCCTTACAAGATAGTCTCCATCGAAAGCAAAGGCCGCGGTGTCGTTGCAACCCGCGACATCAAAGCTGGCGAGATCGTTCTGCAGGAGTCACCCGTCCTGATTATGCCACACCCCGATTTTGTGCCGCTGATCTTCCTCCTCTTACCCAAGGAGGCCCTGGAAGCTATCTTGCTCTTGCATAACGCGCGACCTAACGAAATGCGGTTCACGAAGGAGAGAGGAGACAACGCCCACAACCGGCTCCTAGATACACTCATGGGTTGCGTGAACTCTAATTCATTCAAAGGCGAGGCTTCATTTGGTCCAATTGGAATGGTTCTTTTGACTGGTTCCATGTTCAATCACGAAAGCCACTCAAACGTCAGGAGGCATTGGGATCAGCAGCTGGAGCAGATGGTGTTCAAGACCGTTCGAGATGTCAAGGAGGGCGAGGAGTTCACGGTCCACTACTCCGACTCTGCAGAGGATCTGAAGAAGTACGGTATCTGAAATATATAATGGTCGTTACAACACTGAGACCGCATCTACTGACATAGTTGCAAAATAACAATGTCGACATGTGGCATATACCACGTTCGGTGTGTGTACGAAGAGCCACTGCCGAGCGTTGAGAAAGGAATTAGGGTATCTTTAATAAGTGGTCTCTAGAAACTCGAAATACTAGTGCTGCTACTCGTATTTTTCGGCTTGTGGGGTCCAAACTGGTCCATCTCCATTTGCACAAGTGATTGCTCATCATGATCTGCATGCCGTATTTCGAAAGTCTTGGTGTATGTGATAGCGTTTGGGTCTCGCGCGCCGTTCGAGACGGCCGATCGTCCTGGACCACTGGCCAGCGCACTGCCGCCCTTCTTCATGCCATGACTTTGGCTACCGTATGCGTAGTAAGGTCGTTCGGTGGCTTTCGTTGTGCCGAGGATCTTGGGGAACAAATGTACGAGTATGACGCGTAGCGCAGGCAGGCAGGCGCAGATAATGCCGACATTGATCTCGATGTTAGACCAATTGATAACATCCGCTTGATCCCATGTTGGATTGGATGAGGCCGCGAAGTTTACGAGAGAAGATAGACGAAGGATTGATATGATGGTCACACTGAGGTTTGAGTCAGTGGTTATCGTCTGTAGATCGTTGGAAGCGGAACTTACAATGTACCGACGCAGAACATAACAGCGACGCTAAGCTTCTTGCGCCAGGAGAGCTGCAGGTGGAATACCTCATACAAGGGCAAAGCGAGCATCCATATATCCAACACAATGCTGATGATGGCATTTGTCCAGGCTAGCCCGTTGATGTCGATACATTGGCCGGATCCTTCTCCATCCCATTTGGTCCAGTAGAAAGAGATCGGTCGGCATTGGAAGATAGCCACCAACGTGAAGGCAAGACCGTTGAGGCAGTTGAAGGCAATGGTTGCCCATAGTAGTCGCCTGATGCTGGGTTTCGGAAATATTCGCAGGAAGAAGAATAACAGCGTAAGCTTCAGAAGCGCGACCTGAATGAAGTAGAGGACTTCCAGAGCATAAAGATATCTGACGAAGTCGGTGATTTGTTGGAAGCTGACGGTCCATACATCTCGTCCCAGACCGTTTGGAACAATAGCTCTATCGATGATGACCACAGATGGAACACCAGCTATTAGTGCGGCCAAAACACTGTAGTCGTCGTAGCCGAGTTCACCGACGGAGAAAACAGCTTTGTATATGATCCTGGAGAGCGCACAAACGGCGGTGACGATCGAAAGAATCAAGTTGGATACACGAATTGAATCGCCGGAGTAGCGGGTCGGAGCGTGACAACTTGTTGTGGTAACATTTTTGGTTGCTAAGAATCGCAATCAGCAACAGTAAGCATGCTGACATAGCCTGGAGCACTCACTCAAACTCTGTCTCAGTGTGCACGACTTCATTACACATGCCTCTACTTCGCCTTGCAGTTTGACATCTGCACATACGGAGGCCTGATCTGTATGCTGTACTGGCGATTGGGCAACTGCAGTGGCAAGACACACTTGCTGGAAAACCGTCAATAAATGCTGGGGATATTACTTCGTTTGAACATACCGCGCATTGAGGAAGTTGCTCGATCACTGCCAGTAGAGCCGATTCCTGAGCGACTACCAGCTGTACCCATGCCAGCAATGGGAAAAGCAAATGAAGGGGCCTCATCCTTCTTCGTACTCGCACACGACCTTCGTGTACGATCGAACGGCCAGGAAGTGTGAGGCGGAATGGAAAAGACTGCGATGGACCGGTTCAGACCCTTACTATAAACTCCGTGGGAGGTCGGAGAACATCAAGAGCTGTCAAGAATGCCAGGCCCGGTCGCTTAGTTTCCGGGGCCTGCTCTATATGAGACCATAAGGGAAGGGAATAACTGCAGGTACATTTAACCATTGGGCATGGGGGACGGCAAGTGCAGATTGAGGTATACAGTGGGGCTGGACCGCCTCTAGTGCTGCTCTTCGAGGGTCATGCATCTTCCGTACCAGAGGTGTATGTCTCGCCGTAGAGATGATCCCTGGCACATGCACGGAAGGACTTGCACTAGATTCCATGATTATTGAATACAACCAATGGGTCGGCTGAAACCCAGGGCGAATGGAGGTGTTGCCCCAGACCAGGCGAAGTGGGCCCTTGCTGACGCTTCGCAGGGCAGACGCTACCAACGACGGAGGTTATACTTTTCAGGAACAGTGGTTTGTCGACGCTAAGTGGACTTCGCCTAATATGCAGGTAGCTCATGAGGTCCAGGAAAGGAGACACGTCCTTCGTATGCACCCTGGCTACCGGCAACCTTATCTATCTGCCTGGTTAGCATAGAACATACGAAACTCATGTGAGAATTCTCCGATTATTGCCATTCAATTGCATACCCTGCCATAGCGTGTTTGCTTCCGCGTGTGTTGAAGCCTTCGAGAGCCCGGAAGGTTGACCAAAGATGGTGGTTCGTTCCGCAACGCCACAGACGAGCGATTTTGCGCACAGGTAAACAGCTTGGCGTACGTACGCCACTAACGCGTGCATGCCGTTTGCTCCACCTCGCGTCCGCTCAACCGCCGCCGAGCTTCGACCGCTACCGCTGCACTCTTCGCGGCTCAGAAAAATCACATGGGGCCCATTTGCTTTTCGAAGATCATGTTCACTGACTCTCACAACGTCGACGATCGACTTGTGGAGACCGATGCGGTATTCGCGATACGCGAGGCAGGAATACAGCCTTTCCATGTGTTTCACGATATTCGTCTTACTACTCATCATCAGAGCTGCATACGAACGTGCCGCTTTTGTTCACATGTCATTTGGACGCTGGTCTGAGTGTCACTGACGGGAGAGACTGCGGAGTGCAGGAACTTGACGGCCTGGAAACGGCCATTTCTTCGGCTAACGTTCCAAACCACTGTGTCGCAGCAAGGTGTGGCACGTATTCTTTAGCATACCCAAGGTCTGTGGTAGCCTTGAAGACCCAGCCGTTTTGTTGAGCATCAGCAACTTCCTGGTACGGTTCCAATCTCGCCGTCTCTGAGCTAAGAAGCGAAGCACTCAATCATGTCGAGCATCCGGAAAAATCGAAATGATCTAGGAGCTATACCCCCGAAATCTTTCAGCCGCGCCCGAAGCATCATGTCTCTTGCGGTCATTGATTGGTGTGAGAAATTTTGTGCACCAGTGTTACTCAACAACATTGCCACGGGAAAAGTTCTCGAATTCGTCGACGTTCCATGACATGGCTGCAAAACGTATCCCGGCTGATACCTCAGCCCTACAAGGTATACCTGATGCACGCTCGAAACAGACCCATGCGATTGCGTGAAACTCCGTCGCTATCGCGTCCAATGTCCCCTTTCTTCGTGAGAATCGTCACTATCCGAGTCGGTATCAGTGGGGCAATTTAACGATGGCATGAGATTTGACTCGCAGCGTCTTCCTCGATTCAAGCAAAACATGCGTGCGCATCCCTCAGGATCACGATACTTTGCGAATGATGTGTGGCGCGCTTCAGGTTTCGCTGGTTCGTTGTCGGTCCGAAGTCGAAATCCCCAGATCACGAGCGCGGAACCCTGCGGTTTTGCTTTTCTGTTCCAGCCATTATGGCGCAAATCTTCGGATTGCGTATACTAGACGCAAGCATTCCGACTGCACGTCCAAAGGTTTCTTCACGATCCAGCGCAGTGGCACCCTTACGATTGACTAACGCGTTAGCAGATGGCATCTTCCGTGCACGTGTCGTCGTCCAGTTACGCGAGGTCGACGATCTCCACGTAGCAAAGACCAGCGAAACCATCGAGTGCTGCAAATTCAGGAGAACAATCCTTACAGATCCCACCCTCTATGACACTCAGGCAACCTACTATCGAGAAGGTCATACAAGCTGAGTCCCCACTCTGCTCAGCCGCAAGTCAGCTCCAGCTGTCACTTTCGGGCCGCGCCCTCTGCAACGAGCCAACGTTTCGGTAACCAAACTTTGTATCTCCAGAGCCACGCGTGACGACATGCGGCCAAGGCAGGCATCGGCAATTGCCTTTACGCAAACATAGGTAATTCACTCGCGTGGTCTTCGTTTACCACCCTCGGATCCACGCGGGTCGATCTCTCGGTTGCCTGTACCAAACGGTCAGTCACCGGCATCACGCATCGGCATCTGCCAGGGGCCGACGATCACAACGTGGGCTTGACGAAAACGACCACTACTCTCGGGTGACTAGCCAAAGCCGTTTCTATATGCAAGGGCATTATCGACCACGCTGCAAGGAGCTACCATTGGTACTTCCTAATCGAGAGTCATCCAATTGATTTTTCAACCCCTTTGGTCTTGCAGCCCTCATAGGCCACCTTTTTTCGAGACTCCATGTCTATATGTGACCGCGCTTAGGGATCAAAACTTCAACGTTCAGCTGCCTCTACACCATATATGTACTTACTCCTACCACCGGCAAAAAGAGACTCCCCATCAAGACGACTCCAAGACGATACCAAGACTACCAACCTCTTCAGTAACGCTGGCCGTCTCGCCTCGACTCTGGGTTCCCACTTGTCCTAGTGGTGACTATCTTCACGTGTTTGGCGAGCAAAATCGCAAGCAGCCGTTCTTCACGATCGACAAAGCTCGAGCTACGCCGGTAGTTTCGAGCGTATACCGAAGTCATGTGCCGAAAGCCCATCCTCTCATGTGGCTGATGCATTTCACGATGACGTAGAAACAGGCTTCCTACTGTTCTCTTTTCCTTCTATCAAACTTTCTCTCGGGTCAGAAGAAGACATCAACATACCGATGCTGTCGTGTATTAGCATTGTTTCCCTTCCGCGAAGATGGCATATCTCAGAAAGGGATGTATGTAATCGATGACACGTGAGCCTCACGACACTTCACTGCGAGCCGCATCTCCGGTCACGCATTTATCACTGCATATCCGAAACCTAATTTGACAAAACTACTACGAACCGACACATGCAGGTTGCCGCTGGAGCTCTCCAGGCTGTCGCATGGGATCTCCACTTTGACGCATGTGCCTCGTGGCCATATCGCAACGTGATCACGACGATCAAGCGCCTTGACTCACTTTAGTTACCTCTTCGCGTCGTGGTAGAGTTTTCAATACGAGTTTGATCCGCTATTGCACCGCATCCATCCCACAGCATAGTGGACGACCCGTGGTAGCAAAATCACATCAGGTCTTTGTCGATTCGAGATACGCATATCGATCAGTCAAATCCTGACGACTAAGCCGACGGACATGCTCTGACACGGCCTGGTAGCCAACTACCTCTCGATCAACGCTTCCCAGAACAGTATATAAGACATCATATCGCTGTATCTTTCCCAACACAACCCAGCATCCAGTTCTCATTTCCAAAAAGCCAGATATCGTCCACATGGGCGACAATTTTCCAAAACCATTTACCGCAATGACGATGGGGCTAAGAAGGATGTCAAATGTACAAGCCCGCGCCTGACTTTACGATATTCTTATCACTAGAGTCATGTTCTGTAAGAGCAAAACGCGTGCCGAAGTATGTCATGTCTCGCTTCCTCTTTCTCAAAAGTCAAAAGTGACTGTTCCCATGGACGTGTGCAAGACGCACCGCCGGGTCCATAAATATCGCGACATCAGAGTATGTGTATGCCTGGCGTCTCAAAAGAAGATTGCCATCTTCGATGAGTAAGACTCCGCGTGTTTGGAAATATATAAAGCCGTCGTTTTCGTTTTCTACAACCGAACTCTTCTCCCCTCACACTTTTCTGAGTTCTGAATTCACCAAAACGGGATCGCGAACGATGAATGACCTTCGTCTCTCGGCCGCCAAAAGATCTGAACACCGCTTACATGAGGTCTCCTGCTCCTTCGCGCTTTCTCGCATCAAATGAACTCATCGCCCTAAACACTGCAACATTCTATGCCTTTGGAACACCAGAACGCCGACCAAAAGACATGCTCTACCGTGCGATGGGGAATGCTCACTTTCTAGGCATACGTTGGATGTAATCGAGAGTTGTCAAAAGACGTACAGGGCTGTCTGATGTATATCTCCAGGGTGAGGTAAAATGACGTGAGGTGTGTGGTGAAGAACACAAATGCATGAGTGGACCATGCATCATTGATTAAGAAAAGTTCAGACTTGTACGATGGTTGTTCTCAACAAGGAGTGATCAAAACACATGGTCTACAGGATGGAGCAGTATCCAAGCCGTGCCTCAAGCTATACACGAAAAGAGAAAGAGACGAACAATGTTGTTTCTGTCTTGAAAAGTGAACATTTCAAAGTCATTTGAAGCCTTCCCGAGTCCGCTCTTCAACACCGGCGGCGACAGACACGGACCGACACATCGATGATCACAAACGCAAAGACATCACATGCACGCAAGATGTCCAACTCTGATGCATAGAATATCATTGATTACGCTCAAGGCGACTCTCAAAAGGTATCATCTCTGTCATTCCCTAAAACCATACCCACTCATTGCACAGCCCGCTCACCAAGAGTCTAAGTATGAACTCGAACATAACGGAAATAAAAGGGGACATGGACATAGCCTCCATGGGAGGTAAAACATGGAAGCGGAGATAAGGACTGCCTGCCTGCCTGCCTGCGAGGTAACGCCAAAGGGATTATACCTCCCATCATGTCATGCTTATGTTACCTGGCCAGCCCGCTATGGATGCAAAACCCCCAAGTCTAACGCAAGGAAAACGCCGCCCAATGAAACTTTGCTGGTATGACGCAACAGATAGTAAAACAGATATGAGAACAATGGTTCAGTGGGGCTTATTCGGGTCACCGTCCGAATAAGCCGCTGCCAACGCTGATCGTGCCGAGACCACTGCGTTGTGGGAGAGGTGCTCGCGCCGCATCTGGTCGGGCTGCACCTGGCGGTCCTGGCGCGGTGTTTGGCTCTGCGTTCATGGGTCGCATGCTGCCAACCCAACGTAGCCCAACCTGCTCGTGGGGTATCTCCATGTGCTGTGCCGCGGGACTCGACATCATCCCGTACGTTTCCCTACTGAGAACACCCATGTTGTTGCGAGGATCTGAGCCAGGTGTCTCGGCGTATGTGATGTGGTCGACCGGTGCGCGTTTCATGTGTAGGACCGGTGATTCTGCTTCGCCTAGCAGACCGTTGGCGTTGTGAGCATTCGACGACGGAGGATTGGAGTTCGCTTCGATGGTGGAGGCAGATCCGTTGGGAGCTGAGAGGTCGACCATTCGACGCTGACCAGCTGGTGTCTGGTAGCTAGGTACTCGTGACGGCCCTGGAGGGTACCGACTCTCTTGATGTGAAGGATGTCGTGGGTTGGCCCATGGCGTGCTTTCTAAGAATTGTTCTTCTGCAGCTGCCTCGTCCGCTGTTGTCGTTCTGTTGTAGGTACGGAACGATGGGGGCGGCACTGGAGCACGCGTTGCAATCTAACGCGCCGAATCAGCTGCTAGTTCTCTAGCAGATGCGTTCAGCCACTTACCTTCATTGCTCGAAGATCCTCATCGATCTCGGTTGGTCGCGCAGCGCTGATATCTGGGGCGGCTGGGAACCCAACGTACTTGGCGACACCGGAAAGAATGGAGACCTCGAGGTTGTATGCTGTTTGGTGTCGGATCTGGTCGGATCGCTTCTCAGGTAATCGCGCCATGTACTCAGTCTCATCGCAGCCAAGCTGACGTCGTCCACGTTGTAGTTCGAATACCCGCTGGTTGCACTCTCCGAGAATGTCCTCGCGGATGTGGCGCACAGTCTGGAAGTACTGGCTGTGCATCTGATGGCGCTCTGCTGCTGTGATTATCTCGAGATTTTTCTGTTTGTATTCCAAAAGCCTCGTCTCGTATGCGATCTTGTCGGCGCGTCGATCGTCCACGCATTTGATCATAGCAACGTACTCTGGGTGGACGCAATTTGGCTGCTTGAGCATGTCGAGCTCTCGTTCGAGTTGCGCTATTTGCTCGTCGCATAGCCTGGTAACTGTTAGTAGCTGATCCTTCTGATCATGCCCTGAGTGAATTGCTTACTTCTCTCGGAAAAGCTTGAACTTCTTCTCTATCTTTGCAAGCTCATCGATCGCCTGCTTCTTCTTGGTGACCTCCTCATCGAGCACGGCGCTGTCTTCATCGTCATGTTCGCCCTCAGCTTCAGCCTCGTGGGCTTCAGCAGCTGCAAACGGCTCGGCGTAGGCATAGCTAGCGTCTTCCGTCTTCCGTTTCCCTCTTCTGCCGCCTTTTCTTGGTTTTGTATGCTTCGCGACGGTGGCCATTTCGCTGACAGTCTGCGCGGCAATGTTGGCCTGTCGCTCCTCGAGCTCTAGCTCCTCGCGAGCCAGTGCCGACAGGTGCTCTTCGGCGTTCTCGAGCTCTTCGTCGGCGTCCATCTGCCCCTGCCTATCTGCTGCGGCATCAGCCAGGCCATCGAGCGCCGAACCCTTCGCGTTTACGCTTCGTTTCCGTACTGGTTCCTCTTCGCGCTCGTCCACTGGGCTTCCCTCGGCACTGCTACGCTTTCTTTTTATGCCCACGTGTTCGAGATTTGCCGCCTCTGATGCTGCGATCAGCGAAAGAGAATGCAGAGGGTTTTCAGTTGTAGGTGCTTCGCCCATGGTGACATCGTCTGTAATTGCAGATGGTGTAGGCGGGGCGGATTCGTCGTGCTCGATGGTCTTGGAATGCGCGAGCTTGCTCGGTGTTCTTGTGTGGATGGGCTCAGAGAGTAATGACGTCTCGGTCGCTGTGCGCGCGAACTTTCGAGGCGTGTTGTCCAGTCGCTCGGTCTCGGCCTCTGAATCATCTTCGTCCATATCGGCTACTGCGGCTGGCCGTGGTGTTGACTCTGACTGATCGTCCGATGCGTCTCCGAGCTCGCTCAAGCTGCTGGAGCCGTTGTCGGCAACATCATCGAAGCCATTAGGAGCTTGTTCTGTAGGTAGCGACTCGGTGAGCACTGTGGTCGGAGCTGCCATGGTGGACAGCATCGCAGCAGCGATCGCGGTGGGGTCTTGGTCAGCTGGTGTGGGTATCTGCGCTGGCGCAGAGTGGTTGGAGGGAGAGGTGGTGGAGGTGGGGTCAGGTAGCTCTGTGGTGAGGGTCGAAGTTGGACCTGGGAGGGGCTGTTAGATCTGGTGCAGGTTCGGACGGCGTGGGTAGTAGACGTGGTGAGAGAGGCAGGTTCGCGACGCTGTCGTCGCCTCGGTTGTTGACGCAAAGATCGACAGTCTCTCCAGCGGCGACCCCAGGCGCAGTGCCGCGCTTGAGGAAGCCGAGAAAGCGCATCGGGGTCGGGATAGAAGAGGTGACAACGTACTTTGAGTGTGCGCGACGTCCTCGCTGGGGCCGGCAGCTGTTCTCGAGGTGCTCCGTCTGGTCTGTTCGGGCGCGCTCATAGTGCGCCCACGCCGAAGACAGCCTCACCGCGTGACCAATGTCGTAAAAATATGCCGTGAACGGTGTTGTGGACCTTCGCGATGCGATATGGGCGCTCTGGGGGTGGAGGATGCAGGGCCCGGCGAGCGGTCAAAAACAGAGCTGCGGGTGTGAGTGTGAGGGACGCGGGCGTCGAGGGAGCGTGTGGGGATGTCTCAGGCAGGAGCGACCGGGTGGCAGGTCTGCGATGTTTGTACGGGAGAGTGTGCAAACGCGGGACAGCGGCGGGCATTCCTGTGTGCGTGGTGAATGCGGAGGGCAGCTCGGTCGGGATGGTGTAAACTGCGCTCTGAAGCGGGTCGACGGCCGGGAGAGGCCCTGAGGCTTGCAAATGACCGCACTGCCCTGCCCCGGGCGGTGTCGTTCTGCCGCCTGCACCACCCAGCTGGGCCTAGCGCGCGTTCGTCGTGAAGCGTCTCCACCAAAACTTTTTGACGAGCTTGCTGTCGCCAACACCAACATCTCCATTGTCGCCATGGCCAAGTCAAAGGACAAACGCTCGGCTAAGACGGACACGCCCAAGAAGAGCCACAAGTCAGACAAGTCAGACAAGTCCCTCATCAAAGTCGACAAAAAGGCGTTTGACCCGGCGCTAGCATCGCTGTTTGCTGCCAGTGTACGTTGATCGCATGTCTGGGCTGAAGAGTGATTGCTAACAATTCTCAGGCCGGACCTGTGCAAGCGCCTTCAAAGTCACGGTACCAAGCGCCCGAACAAGCGAAAGCGACCAAAAAACCCAGCGAAGATGAAGACGAAGGCGATGCGAACGATGCGGAACTGAGCTCGGCATCCGAAAGCTTACCCTCTGACGATGAGGATGAGGACGAAGACGAGGATGAGGACATGTCGGATGCTAGCGACGACTCTGAATCTGAAGACGAGGCCGCGCTAGCAAAACTGGGTGAAGCCGTACTGCACGGCGCAAAGGAAAAGCCAAAGAAGCGCAAGCGCGGCGACAAGGAAGAGATCGAGGATGCATATATGCGCAAAGTAGCGCGCGAGGAGGAGAAGGAGGAGGAGCAAAGACAGAAGAAACGCAAGACCGAGGAAGAGGACGACGAGGGTTCTTCAGACGAGGACGACGAGGATGAGTCTTCGGATGAGGCAGATGAGGGCAAAGAGACCAAGGACGCGGACAAGGCCGAGGACGTCACAATTCCCAAGCATGAGTCGCTCATGGAGAAGACCGACGAGAGCGCATCCGAGGTGGAGAAGGCGTCCCGCACTGTCTTCCTGAGCAACGTTTCGGTCGAGTGCATAAGCTCAAAGCCCGCAGAAAAGGCTCTCAAGAAGCACCTGGAGTCCTTCATACCCGACCTCGCCGATAACAAGCCCCCGCACAAGATCGAGTCGATACGTTTCCGATCGACGGCTCTCGATCCCTCGCTTCCCAAACGCGCTGCCTTTGCAACCAAGGACATCATAGACGCGACTACCAAGAGCACTAACGCATATGTTGTTTACACGACCAAGGTAGCCGCAAGAGAAGCTGTCAAGAAACTAAACGGCTCTATGCTGCTCAACCGTCATCTCCATGTCGATTCACTAGCCCATCCTATGAAGGTCGACCACCGCCGCTGTGTCTTCGTTGGCAACCTTCCCTTCGTAGACGAATTGTCCCAAACACCCGTGGCAGAAGGCGAGAGACCCAACAAGAAGAGGGCCGCCTCCGACATCGAAGAGGGTCTCTGGGTACACTTTGGCAAATGCGGTAAAATCGAGAGCGTGCGCGTAGTCCGCGATGCCAAGACAAGAGTCGGAAAGGGTTTCGCCTACGTCCAGTTCGTAGATGAGAACGGCGTCGAAGCCGCGCTGCAACTCAACGAAAAGATGTACCCACCTATGCTCCCTCGCAAACTTCGTATTACACGTTGCAAAGCGGAGAAGAAGAACAAGGAGAAGCCGAGAGGCCCACCGCCATCCAAGGCACCCAGGCCAGGCGGCCAGCCTGGTGCCGGTTACAAGCAGAAGTTGACTGAGGAGCAAAAGTCGATGCAAGGACGTGCTAGATCGATGCTGGGCAAGGTCGCCAAGGCACAAACCAAAGAGGGCTTCGTGTTCGAAGGCCACAGGGCGAGTGAGAGACAGGGCAAGAGTGGGCTCAAGTTCAAGGGCAGCGGCGGCCAAAAGAAGGGTGCCAATGGACGCAAGAGCAGAAGTGCGGGCTGGAAAAAGAACGGTGGGAAAAAATAGGCTGGCCTGCGTTGAGCATACATTCTACTATTCACGAGACTCAACCTGCGAGCATCGGAGTTGTCTAGTTCAGACAGTTATCGTTGCGTTCAATCGATACATTACATGCACATCTTTCCCTCAGAGCTTGCGTGCCTCAACCTAATCTGCGGACCTGCTGACTAGCGAAGATACTAGTATGGAAGTTGCAAAGCTGGTATGTGAAGATGTTAAGCTAAGGATACATTGGCTTGCGAAGATGCTGACGTAGGGTACGCGAAGCTCGCGCGTAAAGAAGCTCACGTTTGAACTAGCGGCTAAGCAAAAAGGTATGTGAACTTAGTCTCGCGACGGAGAAGGTTGTAGAGAAAGAAGAGAAGGATAGGTGGTAGCTTGATCCGACACGACCAGACCGGAGCGCGAGCTGTAGAAATGCGGGCATAGCCACTTGGACAACGCAAGACATATGCTAACATCTACATTTGCAGGCACACCACACAGGCTGTCTGACGAGGAGAAGCGACTCATCCTCCCATCGAGACAACCGTACTATCATACAGAAATGGGAATGGAATTTCTGATAAGTATGAGGATCCGTTGAACATAATGCTCGTTGAGTGTGATCTTCTCTTAGCTAGCTTGCCTTGCTGATACTATTTTGAATCAACATTCAAGATGTATCCAAACTCGAGTACACAAATTTCTCAAACTCGGTCAAGAGCTCGATAGCCTTCTCATCTCCGGTTGGTACAAGCTGAGAGAGATACACCCCGGCGACACCGTTGCTGACGTCGATCCACTATAGTTTGATGATGAGCCAGAGTCCACATCCACAGTTTGAAGACTTACCCAGTAGCAATTCGGCATGCCCGACCAGGTGAGTGAGTTCACTCCGCGTCGTTGCGGTACTGCAGTGATGTTGATCAAGCCTCCAATCCCAAAGCTGACAGGGACGTCGTCTGGGACAGTATTCCAGATAGCGTTACGGGACGGCAACGAGTACTCGGCTGGGTCGAGGCCCTTGGTTGTCTCGAGCTGAGGCTGAAACATCTCCTTGACAGATTCGGGCCGGAGCAACTCTCCTGTCAGGACACCTTGGTATATTTTGAGCAAGTCGTCCACAGTTGCGAACAGACCGCCCCCTCCAAAATCTGCCTCAACCCTGTCCGGCCAGTGAGGCTGCTTCTGTTCCTGCAACCTCTCACCCACTCGCTCCCAAACTTTGGCCTTTCGAGCTCGCGTCTCTTCTCGCTGGTCGGGATGGAAAGTAGCGTCATTGGCAGACACGACGTCGAAAATATGGCGTTGCATGTACTCGCCAAGCTTCATGGAGGTGATTCGTTCGACCAAAACTCCAGCCCAGTCAATGCCAGGCGAATACATCCATCGTTCACCGGATTCAAACACGAGAAAGTGGTGGGGAAACTTTTCTGCCTATAGCGCTTGGTGGTAAGCTAATGGTATTGGCGAGCGGGGTGAGCCAGCTTACGACAGATGTGGGAGGGCCAGGCAGTGGCTTACCCTGAAGCTCTTCGTAGCGGGTCAGGAGCGGATCCATGAATGTATAAGCCATGCCGCTGGAGTGCGTCAACAGTTGCCTGGTCACCAACATAATATGTTAGCAAAACGTGGTAAGCCTTTAGACGTGTCAAGACTTACCGGAGGGTGATAGCCTTCGTTGCGGGCCTGAAGAGGGCTTCATTCTCTTCATTGAAACCGGTCAGAATCTTCGGATCTTTCCACTCGGGCAGCACTTTGGCGATATCGTCATTCAGGTTTAGTAATCCTCTCTCGACGCATTGCATTACAGCAATTGTAGTCACCAGCTTGGTGGAAGAGGCGAGCCAATGCACACCATTGGACTCCGCGTCGTCGGATTCCTTTTCAAACGCCTTCATGTAGCGAAAAGAACCTTTTGATCACGTCTTATCAGCAAAACAGAAACAAAACAAGAGACAGGGAAAGGTGGACTCCTAGGTACCATACCATTTTTGCTGATGGCGCCAAGTGTAACTGGAGGGATAGGCTGCTTGTTTTCCTCAAATCGACGACGAATAGTATTGAAGGTTTCATCGAA